>NC_089803.1:51178765-51800265 GCF_029633855.1 Hoplias malabaricus
ATACTTTCAATCTGCAACACGGTGGCGCAGCAGGTAGGGTCGCAATCACACAGCTCCAGGGACCTGGAGGTTGTGGGTTCGATTCCCGCTTCGGGTGACTGTCTGTGAAGAGTGTGGTGTGTTCTCCCTGTGTCTGCATGGGTTTCCTCTGGGTGACTGTCTGTGAGGAGTGTGGTGTGTTCTCCCTGTGTCTGCGTGGGTTTCCTCCGGGTGACTGTCTGTGAGGAGTGTGGTGTGTTCTCCCTGTGTCTGCGTGGGTTTCCTCTGGGTGCTCCGGTTTCCTCTCACAGTCCAAAAACACACGTTGGCAGGTGGATTAGCGACTCCAAAGTGTCCGTAGGTGTGAGTGAATGTGTGTGTGTGTTGCCCTGTGAAGGACTGGCGCCCCCTCCAGGGTGTATTCCCCGCCTTGCGCCCAATGATTCCAGGTAGGCTCTGGACCCACCGCGACCCTGAACTGGATAAGGGTTACAGATAATGAATGAATGAATGCTTTCTAAGTTCCACCTTGTACATGTGAAACTGCAAAAATAAGTCAGTATTATCCATATGGAGTCTTAATAAAGCAAAATCCTCAACCCTCTTTGATGAAAATAAACAGCGAGTATGGCTTAAAATGTGCAGACGTGAATGTACTTTTTAAGTGTGTGTGAAGAAATATATAAATATGTACGTATAATGTATGTATGAAATTTACCGGCCTGACTTCATAAATCATATTCTTGTCACCCCACGTGTGATCAGCAGTTCTGAGGATTCCTGAAAACAGAATCTAAATTTGGTTGCTCTGAATTTGAATTTGAATTTGAATTTTATTTAGTAGAAGTCTCTTGCACTCACCAGTGAAAGTAGCTCACTTTTACTCTGTGATAAGCGCAGTGCAGCATGTCTGTCAGTCACATCGAGCTGCTTGAAATTCTAGGCAAGTCTTCAGTTTGTGTAGGAGAGTGGGAGCTGGTTCAGGGGTCAAAGGTCATTTCCGGGATGCCAGTAAATGTGAGCTCTCTCTTTACTGAATTCTGTACAGGGAACTCAGGAAACTGTGAACTCTGACTGGGAAATACGCAATGAAACAGTCACCACGGGTCCTTTTTACAATTGGCAGTGAAATTCAGAACATTCACACAAACATGCACTATATCCGAAACTGTGCCCTGTTCACTGTATAGAGCACTATTTTGGCATTCTGACATGTTGTGGTAATGTCCAAAAATGTAGGGGACATTTTTCAGTGCACACAACCTATCCCACGGTGCACTGCAAAAGTAGCGCCCAACCCTTGAACATTGGTGGATATGGGATACCCATAATACACGCCATTGTTTGGTTAAAACCCACATGATGTAATAAAAAAAATTATTCACTACTCTCCTTAATTCAGTTTCATATGACAATGCACTGTTTAGTGAATAACACAGGGAATAGTTTATTATAAATACACTATTAGGACAGAGGTGGTTTCACTTGCCTTTTAAAATTGTACATGGACAACATCCAGATAAACAAGGTATATATATATATGTTAAGTGTTCACAGGGACATCATGTAGTTAATGAAGACTTTCATGGTTTCACATACAAGTATCAATTTATGACACACATCCAATCATAGAAATGTGGGCTTCAGCTCAGAAATATAAGTACTTTAGGATGGTTTAGAGGGCTTTCTCTTGCTGATGGCAGAAACTTCGATTCAGCACTGTCTCTGAGTGAGGAGAAGGGGTGGTAAGACAGAAAGAGTGAATGTGTGTGTGTGTGTGTGTGTTGTGGGAATAAGATGTCACATCGGCACGTTGCATTCCCGCGGCGACACTCTGACGTCACACACAAATCATGGGAGCGATACAAGCTTGTACGTCTAAGTTTCTCTGGTGCCCAATTATGAATGAAACAGGTCTGTGGTGTTTGAAGGGCAAAGAAAACCAAAGTGGTCCAGAAATAGCTCTGTCTCTCTCTCTATCTATCTATCTTTACGGAACACACATGGTGCCTTCTTTCTCGTTACACACAAGAAGCGTTTGTTTACTTAATTTGTTTGTGTGTGGGGGGGGTGTTAATTTTGCGAGATTTGGCAGAATCTTGAGTCTTCTCATAAGAGCGAGGCGTGGAGTCAGATTAAGAGAGCTATCACACCCCGAAAAACAGCAACAGATGGAGCAGTTTGTTTGACGCGCTCTGCGCTCTGCGTCTCTCTGCCTCCTCCCAGTGGTGGTAGTCGGAACTGTACGGAAGAGCTGAGCTTATTTTAAACAGTAAACGCTGCTGCACTTGTGGATATTGCTCCAGGAACATTGTGTTTACGTAGCTTGATTATAGAAACGCTAATCTAATTACTGTGTTTATTCTGTTTACTCTGAGAATTTACATACTCAGATGCACATTTATCTGTCTGTAATAAACATCTATTCCTTTTTTGTTTTTCATGTCTGTGTATTTTCTCTCTCTTTCTCTCTTTCTTCTACAATTACAGACTGTAGTCCATCTGTTGCTCTGCATACATTGTTTACCCATTTTCACCCTGTTCCTCAAAGGTCCGGATCACAAGAGAGCAGGTATGATTTGGGCTGGTAGATCATTCTCAGCGTTGTGGTGACACTGACAGTAGTAGTGGTGTGTGTGTGTGTGTGTGTTGTGCTAGTACAAGTGGATCAGACACAGCGGTGTCTCTTTGTCAATGCTGCACCAAAAAATACCTCCGACCAAAAATATCCAGCCAACAGCCTCCACAGTAACCACTGATTACTGATTACTAACCACTAGAAGACAGACAAAACACACTGTGCAGCAACAGATGAGCTACTGTCTCTGACATTACATCTACAAGGTGGACCAACAAAGTTGGTGTGTATAATAGGTGGGACAGTGAGTGGACACAGTGTTTAAAAAAACTCTGGCAGCACTGCTGTGTCTGATCTACAACACCTACTACCATAGCGCCACCACGTCAATATCACAGCAAATCACCCAAATCATACCTGCTTTGTGGTTGATTGAAGAACAGGGTGAAAATGGGAAAGCAAAGTATGCAGAGCAATAGATGGACTACATTCTGTAATTGTAGAAGTGTAATGTATTCCTCTATTGTCAATGGAGCTGAGAGAATTGACAGCGAGTGTAGAAACATAGAGGTGGTCATAATGTTATGGCTGATCAATGTATATTTCATTCTTTTCCATTATTTCAGATTGAATTTGTTTCTAATTTTCGTTGTTCTCTCTCTGTCTCTCATCTACATCTATATATTATTCTCTTACCCTTTTTATTGATCATCTTTCCCTTTTTTCCTGTCTCTTATTAATTTATCTTTTGTTATTTCTCTATCTCACTTTGTCCTCTCTCTCTCTCTCTGCGCGTGCGCGCGGTTTGTCCGTGGTGGCGTGTGGAGGTTTCTGGCGTTTGTTGCCAACTTTTCTAATTCTCTTGATTTTCTATTTTCTATCCTTTATTTCACCCTTCTTTATGAGAGCTTAGTGAGGTGTTTGGTACCGAACTGTTTTTGGCCGGTGGTGAGGAGTTTGTGGCTGGAGTCATGGCCTCTGAGGCCGGTGTGGAGACGCCGTCTCCCCGCCATGGCGTCAGGTGTGTCCCGGAGAGTGAGGCAACGATAGCGGAGTTTGTGTTAGCGGTCGGGGAGCAGGTTGGATACGAGAACATTGAATCGGCTTCTCGAATGGACAAAGCGGTGGTGGTGTTTTTGGAGAAGGAGAACTGTGTGAGTAGTCTGGTTAAGTCGGGGATCCGGGTGAGGGGAGAGCTGGTGCAGGTCAGCCCTGTGCGTTCACCCGCGACCCGGGTTGTGGTTTCAAATGTCCCGCCGTTCATTACTAACGAGGCGCTACTGAGAGAACTGGCTCGGTTCGGCAAATTCGCCGGTGCCATGACAAAGATTCCGCTCGGTTTTAAAAATCCACTGATTAAACGTGTCATGTCTTTTAGGAGGCAGGTTTTCATTGTTTTAAACAGCCGCGATCAGACCTTAAACTTGAGTTTTAGAGTTAGATACGAGGATGGATCGTACATAGTGTTCGCGAGTACGGAAAAACTCCGCTGTTTTGAGTGTGGAGACATCGGCCATAAACAGTTCGGCTGCCCGCACAGAGAAGAGCAGCCGAAGGGGGTTAGGAATAAACAGAACGATTTAATGGAAGGGCAGCAGGTGGGTGATGAGAATGTACAGAATGGTTTAATGGAAGGGAAGCAGGCAGGGGACAGAGGTGGGGAGGTGGTTGAGGAAGTAGCTGAGGTAGTAGCCGAGGAGGTAGCTGAGGTGGTAGCTGAGGTCTCGGGGCCTGAGAGGAGGCCTGAACCGGTCAGCTCTGCAGGTGTGGAGGGGGTAGATGGGGATGGGACTGAGGCCTCCATGAATGTAACCCTTAACAGTGGTGAGGATGATGTGAATGTGAGCAATGCATCTGTGAACACACCCAGTGACCCCACTGACTCGGTCGGGCCTAGTGTCAGCACCCACAGAAAGGCCCGGTGTAAGACTGATAAACCCGTGAAGGACGATGGACAGTCGGTTTTGAAGATGGATGACGTTATCGTGGGCCGTGTGCGGGATGAGTGTCTCGGTGACTCGGTGGACGCTGTGCTGGACTCTGAGGAGGACAGCGTGGTATCAGACTGTTCAGGGCTGTCTGAGTTACCTGCCAGCGTGTCCTGTAGGCCGGGCTTTTCGACCCAGGCCGGTCCGTCTGAGGCCTCGTCTGAAACAACTGACCCCCCAATGGATGTGTATTCTCTCACGAAGATTAACCGGTTTTTGAATGTCACTAAAGGCAAGAGGAATGTGAGCTTGAAAAACTACTTCTCGGACACTGAAAAGTTCATTAGATCTGTGCAGTACGCTTCTAAACATGAGAACTACATGTCACTGTCCCCTAAGAGACGGTTCAGACTCAGGAAGTGGCTGACGACCGCACGGAAGTGTCTGTCTATTTCCGATGAGTAGGTCTCTATGGCACATCTGTGTCTCTGAGGCCTACTGCTTTTTCCCTGTGAACACTGTGGAGAATGTTAAAGACGACTGGATTACTGGATATCGATAGTGTGTACAGCGCACGCAGCACAGTGGAGTTTACAGACTGTTCGTGTGGTGGGAGCACTGCTGGACTCTGGAGGTAGGTGCTGTTTTGGATCAACGGCCCCTAAGAAACGGAAGCCTCATGGTGGCGCACCAGACATGGGCTACAGCTGCCAGGGTGAGTACTGTCCGAAAAGTGGAGACAGGCCGGCGCTGTTGTTCTCAGCCGGAGCCTGTCCATTGCCTCTTTATTGACTGCTCACTGTTGACTGTCCCCTTTGGATTTTTAACACGGACTATGACAGCCTCGTCTGAGGAATCTCCACTGGACTCTCATTTGTTGGAGAAACAGAGTGGGGATTCAGACTCTTTGAGCTGGATGAGAGACTGGAGTGTTCTGAATCTGAAGGACATTATGTATTTTTGTTTTGTTTAGTATTTGAATATGGGGTGTGCTGATCAGGCAATGTAATGGTGTGGTGATGGTGTGTTTGTGTGTGTGCGCGCGTGTGTTTATTGTTTATTATGTGGACTAAGGGTTTGTTAAATTGATATCTTTTGGTTAATTGTTAAATAAAGTGAATTTAAAATCTCTCTCTCTCTTTCTCCCTTTCTCTCTCTCCCCCTTTCTCTCTCTCTCTCTCTCTCTCTCTCTCTCTTTCTCCCTTTCTCTCTCTCCCCCTTTTTATGGGATATCAATGTCACTGTCAAAGTCTACTGTTGGTATAGCTGAGACAGGTTCTTCCTTATACCGCCTCATTTCAGTCATTTCATTTCACCTTAAGAAAAGTATAGGAAGGTTACTGACTCTCATTTCCATGTATAGGTTTCAACTGTTTAACTGTTAATTCTCAAAGTGGTGCGTGAATCAGCAAGAGGTGATACGCCAAATGACCTCAAAAAATGTACTACTTAATTAAGGAATTTATTCATAACTGAAAATCTAAAGTTTTTATCTGTAAACTACATAATGTTTCGCAGTTTTCATAATTATGCCCCAATAAATTAATTTGTGTTGTAGAAAAATACAACGCCCCCCTCCAGGGTGTGTTCCCGCCTTGCGCCCAGTGATTCCAGGTAGGCTCTGGACCCACCGCGACCCTGAACTGGATAAGGGTTACAGACAATGAATGAATGAATTAATTAATAATAAAATCCAAATGGCTCGCATCTGTATCTAGCCTTTGCTTACGTCCACTAAGCAACTGAAACTGGGCTTTCTTTACACGGATTTCTCAAAAAACTGGGGGATTGTGTCAGGGTGGGTCCAGAGCCTACCTGGAAACATTGGCCGCAAGGCGGGAATACACCCTGGAGTGAATACACCCTGGAGGGGGCGCCAGTCCTTCACAGGGCAACACACACACTCACACCTACGGACACTTTTGAGTCGCCAATCCACCTACCAACGTGTGTTTTTGGACTGTGGGAGGAAACCGGAGCACCCGGAGGAAACCCACGCGGACACGGGGAGAACACACCAACTCACAGACAGTCACCCGGAGCGGGAATCGAACCCACAACCTCCAGGTCCCTGGAGCTGTGTGACTGCGACACTACCTGCTGCGCCACCGTGCCACCGGATTTTATTATAAAAAGGGCAAAGCAAAAATCAGAAAAACAAACCAAGACCAAGTCAGAGAAATGCTTTAAAGCCAGAAGGACTAAATCCAGAGGCAAAAACAGAGAAAAACTAAGCGAGAATTCTGTACATGTGAAGAAAAAATAGAAGAAAACACTCGGTTGAAGGAAAACGTTGCCATTCATTACAGCCCTTAAAGCAAGATTTAACACAGTGTTGCCCCTCCTTCACCTACTGCTACAAGAGCAGAGAGCCGCGGTGAGCATCTGCCTCATGCGCCACGCTGTATTCACTTGTAGCTTATTAAAGCACATAACTCATACTAAATTGACCTCTTCTCATATTTATTTCTTTCAAAATGCCTATTGCCCATCAATTTAATATGTTCTCATAAATATATAATTATGTTTAAAACATTAAGTATTATTCTCTCTATAAGTTTTAGTAATTATTTTAGATAAGTGTGTGTTATGTATGCACAGTTCAGGTAAATAAAAAGCAACAAAAGCATGAAAAAATTGAAGCAAGGTTTTGCCATATGCCCCCGGAACAGAGGAAGAACATGTTTCTGTGGTAAAAATTGTAGCTGATACTTGGAGGATTTGGTTTGATAATGGGTGGTACTGGTTTAACTGATGTTAATGAGAGAAAACAGTTTAAACCTTACTTTATTTAAGGTGGAACAGGGTATCCATCAAAACCGACATCAAGTGGCTTTTTAAATGTGGTTTAGTGATGTGCATGTTCCTTCTAGAACTGTTCCTTTTCACTTGTAATAAACGTTGTTGTGGCCGTTTCTTTTTTGCTTTTGTGTTTGTTCCAGCTGATTGTTGTTTCTCTTTTAGAGGTGAACTATGTTTGTAGTGCTATTATTGGGAGATATCTGCACTTATAAAAAGCATCCTACCCAATCATGTTGCGACATTGGAACTAAGTGCGATTTAATGACAAACTGAACACTTGTGTTGCAAAGCATTTTGTGTATAACACTAGCAGGAGAGTGCATAATGAATCTCTCTCTCTCTCTCTCTCTCTCTCTCTCTCTCTCTCTCTCTCTCTCTCTCTCTCTGCAGTGGAGAATATTACACGGCATAGTTGCTGTCAATGCTTTTGTGTCCATCTTAAACCCCATCGTATCCTCTGAGTGTCCTTTTTGCTCTTTGAGAGAAACAGTGTTTCATTGCTTTACACAGTGTTTTAAACTGGACGCTTTATTTAATCAATTTTCATGATTTTGGTGAATGTTTTGATCTTCATGTTTTTATTTTTGGTTTTCCGTACGGTCAGAGGAACAAAATAGAAAGTGTCAGTTGATAAATTTCATTGTGGGTTAAAGCTAAAACTGCAATCTATTTTAGCAGAAAGAAAAAGCTGGACACTGGTGTAAATTGTGATGTCTGTCAGATTTTTACAGGTTTGGTGCAATCAAGAATCAAAGTTGATTTTATGTTTTATAAGACAATGAAGAACCTGGAGAGTTTTCTGAATGTGTGGAACTATGGTGGGGCTGTGTGCACAGTAGAGGGTGGTGCTTTATTATTCTCTGACCTGTTAAATTTAGAATTGCACCTGATTCCTGAATTTAGTGAATAAAGTCTGGTTAAAAACTAACTTTCTCTCTCTCTTTCTCTCTCTCTCTCTCTCTCTCCATTTGTGCATCGTAGGTATGGAGACATGGTTCCGAAGACAATTGTGGGGAAGGTATTTGGCTCCATCTGCTCTCTCAGTGGAGTGTTAGTTATCGCCCTTCCAGTGCCTGTCATTGTGTCCAACTTCAGCCGCATCTACCACCAGAGCCAGCGAGCAGAGAAACGGCGAGCACAAAAGGTACTGCACTGTCCAGTCTGGCCATTCAGGGTCATAATTTCTGACCTCTCAGGGCCCACTGGAGCTCAACATGCAGATCTAGGGAAAAAGAGACATACCAAGACATGTACCCACTACATACATACACACACACACATGCACAAATACTCAAGAGCTACACAGTGATAGTGTTTAACACAACTTGGCACAAGTCAGTCATAACCTATATGTGACTTACTTTAATTTGAACTCTTCTACAGAACATGAGACACCCTTTAATCTTTTAAAAGTTACACTGTGAGAATAAAGGCAATGTTTCTCCTATAAATTCATAATATTCCTTGAATATAACTGTATTATTCTGAGAATCAAGTGCCATTATTTCCAAGGAAGGTTGCCGTACTGTGACTCTGTTTTTGCTAGACTCTGTGATAGAGCAGTGAATATATTATAAAGGAGAGTACAGCTGTGTTCATGAGTTGCAGTGGCATGATGTTTTTGGTGTGGGCGCCATATTGGGGACCAATTGTTTGGTTTTAGAGCGCAGCACCAATGTAAACGAATGGGAAAAACAGATCCCCTTCCTGTGCTGGAGATCATTTTACTACACCCAGAAGCACAGAAGCCAACCTCCTTTTTATGTTAGTGGCGTAAAGTATCATGCCGTGTAGTATAATGAGGAGAAAAGGAAAAAATCTTTTAGCCACATTCGAATTTTCATCATAGGATCTAATGGAAAGCTGTTAGCACGTGCTGTTCTGTCTGAATCTAAGTGAGTTATTCATATACAAGCCTCAAAAACTGCCTTATTCCACTCCAGTTTTGTTTTAGTGTGTAAGAGAATGCAGACAACGTATTTCTTTGTCTCACTCATTTCCCCCTGTTTACAGATAAATAATCTCATCTCACTGTTCCTGTGCTCTGAGAGTGGAGCAGATTCTTGGAGGATAATGTTGAAAAACTCTCTGCTTATATGATTCCTCTGGTTTGGCTTAAAGTTTAATAAACTAGTTCTCCTTGTCAGAAAGGAGAGTGTGAGTGATCAATGCGAGAGGTTTCCATACCGCCACGAAGCCAAAGCCGAAATTCAAATGTCACCCTACATCCTCTGTAGGGCATAGTCAGTCATAAAATAATGGTTTGTGCACTCACATAGTTATAGTTATATGCTATAACGCTCAAGTGTCCCTGTTGAACGAGTGTCTAATTACTGTCTGTATTGTTTGTTATATGATGTGCACTATGTAGGGAGTACTACTTTGGGATGCAGCCTGATCTCCTCTATTGACTGACAGACCAACAGAGCTCTGTGTACAAATCCATACTTATATTGCTTTCATTTTACGTGTTGACAGAAACAATAACAACATTTAAACATCACAGTTTTTAATTTAGGTGTGTGTTTCAGTAATGAGTAGGTCCCCAATGTGGCGGCACAACCCTGTGACGTTGGTCAGTTCCCTGAGCTGCAGCATAAACTCTGATCTGCTGCCCTTCATCTGACTGTGAGAGTCCAGACAACCCACAAGAGACACAAACCTCCCTATATGATGTCTCTATCCACATCAGTACACACACACACACACACACACACACACACACACACACACACACAAATACAGGCAGGAATCAGCTCTAAAAAAAACAATCTGTTTTTGCTGTTAAGAGAAACCAGGAGGAAAGGACAAACAGAGGGTGCAAAAGAAAAAGGGAATGGTATATAGAAATATCATGAGAGAGAATGTGAGAAACAGCTAGGCAAAGAAAGGGTCAGAAAGAAGTCAATCAAAAGAGGAGAAAAGGGAAGGAACAATCTAAGGGGAAAAAGAGAGGGACATAGATAGTAAAATGTATATAAAGTAGAGAGAGAGCAAAAAAATACATTTACAGAGCTTAAGAGTATCCGTGGGGAAAACAAAAACAGCACTGCAGTACACAATTCTTTCACAGGTTTTCTTTTATTCATAGACATATTTTCTTAATCCATTCCCATTTTTTCAAATTGCTCACATTATATTTTAATATTGCCCTTTACTTGAATTCATGCATTTGAGATGAGCAGTAGATTTTAGTCCTATACGTATACAGACTAACAGTTCTCACAGCATGTAGACAGCAATGCCTATAACTTCAGAAACTGACTAATGAGGGATGAAAGCACATTTAAAACCACCTCACTGTTTAGTGGAAGCCTCCATAGTGTGAATTATGTCTGCCAAGAATGTACTTGCATGACATTGTTTTATTTCATGCATTATCTGGTTTGTGAAAAGGATAGGACTAGTGTTTATAGTTCTGCAGGGTGAGTCAAAGCCTTTACAGAAACGACAGGAAAAATTACATTTCTAAAACCTTAATGCTCAGCGCCGTCTTCGGTCAGAATGCGTGGGAACACTGTTTCCTCTGGCATTTTCAGGTAGCGCTGAGCATTTAGGGTCTGGCCTAGCCTGTAACGAGCCAAGGATGAGGCTGTAAGGCTTGATAACTTTTAAACTACAAGAGATACTGCGAATCTGACCTCTATTTCTTTGACAATTCTGGTCTGCTTTGATATGTTAAACAACCACCTTCCCATTAGAAAAACTTGCCCTTAATCCAGTGTAGAGGTTTTCAAGATGGTGGCCTTGATCCAGACATAGCCTAAAAGATAGGCCCCCTCACCCGTTACTTGCTGGAGTATTCAGATATGTAATATTCCCTTTTATTTGTGAAAAAATAGGGGTGTCCTACAACAGTCTATATCTACTTGTGCACATGACTAGAAAAGTACATGAGTGAATAAAACAACAAAAAAAGGAGTGAACCTATATGCCCATGAATTATAAATCATTCCCTCAAAAAACAAAAACAAAAAAATATATATATGTATATATGATTTTTTACCCACAGCTCCTTCCAGGCTTCAAAGAACTTATATAAAACATGCGAGAATATTCAGTTGACACCTCTCAGAGGAACATACACACACATTGACACAGGCGTGTGACGAGGGGAAAGTGTTCGGCTAAAACACCCGTGTGTGTTTGTCCGACAGAAAACCAGGCTTGCTAGAATCCGTGCAGCGAAGAGCGGGGGTGCTAATGCTTATTTGCAGTACAAACGCAATGGGCTGCTGGCTGATGCCGAGGAGGAGGTAACCGTGGAAACCGTGGGGGTCTCTGGTGCTGGGACATTGCCGTGACATGGCGGGCTGGTGCTGGTGCATGTGGACCCTCTCCCTCCCTGAACTTTCACCTTTCCGCCAGGGTCTGGGGCTCCAACAAGGGCTGCTTACATTCTAAAGCTTTTGTGGTGTCCTCTAACTGCTCTTTATCTCTCTCTTTCCATCCCTCTCGCTCTCTAACTCCCCTAACTGCTCTCACTCTATTGTTGTGTTTTTAGTTTGCAATCATGTGACTTTCTATAGACCCAGAAATGCAGCATTATACTAGTAGTTGTCTTGTGCATCTTTATAAAGACACTACATTTTGTTATTTACAATCAAAGTAAGATTAGGCATTTTCCTCCTGGGCTGCACCTACAGTTGCAGGGTTTCAATTTTACAACACTGTCCTGAAATTAAGTGGTAGGGAAAGGGAGGGAAGGTTAGTGGAGGTGGGTGGTTCCTACAATCTGCCAAAAGTTACATAAATCTGTTTCTGTAGTACTGAGCCTGGAGTAGCAATGACAGCGGGTCTATTCTCCACTGACAGGGTCAGTGAAGCATGGCAGTAATTTGAAGCTGTAATTTTAAGGTAAAACACTACATAGTGTTCCATTACATGGCCCTTGTCATAAAGGCCTTGGCAAAATAAGAGTCTGAGGAAAATGTGGATGATCCCATAATTAGCAAGGAAGCTAATTCAACAAATTGTTATAAACTGACCAAACCATTTACCATTTCATTATTATGAGAGGAATACGCTCTTGAGCAGCTAGAAAATGAACTAAAACTACAACCTTGAGTTATGCTGGTTCTTGTTTGAGTCAATGCTTGTTGTTAACTGAAATTGCTGCTGTAGGAATAAGAGCTGCAAAGTTTTTTCTGGGTGGCATCTCTCTCTCTCTCTCTCTCTCTCCCTCCCTCCTCCAGCGCAGCATTGACTTTCTCTCTTGATCACATCCTCTCTCACACCTAGGAGCAATGTCTCTTTCCTGGTGACCAGTCATGTGACATTAATCATGTGACCTCATGTGGCTAATGCATCTCAGGAGCTACTCTCCTACTTCAGCTCCTCTTTCTATTTCTCAGTTCCTTCCCTTTCTTCTTCTCTGTGTAGTCAAAATGGGAGTCTTCAATCATTGTAAACATAAGATATTGCAATAAAATCCACTTATTTTTTCATTTTTAGTTTTTTTGCCTTTACACTCCACTTTCCTGGTCCTTGATTTTTGAAACTGTTTTGAGGGGTTTTCCCTGAAAAGAAGATTATAAATTCCTCTTTGAGAAATTAATTGTAACATTGTATTTCTCCATGGTTAAAGACAAGTATGTCATACAAGGATGGCTGATAAATACATATTTAATTTCAGGTATACTCATTTAGTGCACTGAATAACAGCACAATTTGTTAGATACGCTGTAGAACCCATTTAGATGTTCAACCTTTGCACTATTTATGCTAGCAGCTTCCCCCTACAGCCTCCCATTATAAAGCATCTAGACAGGCACTTAAATTTTATACAGTGCAATAGAGCATTTTCAAAGTGCAGATGGCATGATCACAATTTTATCCTGTGTGTGAGATGGAGTGAGCAGGTGTCCACAAATCTACGCTGTCCAAAGAAAAACATGCAAATTCTCCAAAATATTAACTTTGTAGGAGAAGAAAAACTTTCAGTGGATGTCAATTAATTCCAAGTAATTTGGCAGCATTTCTGTTGGTCCTTTCATCATGAAATTTTCACACAGTGTGAAGGATGGCTGCTGCATTCAAATAATGTAGTGAACTACGAATCGACAAAAATGGAGATACGTGTTTCTTTTTGGAGCATGACAAAATGTTTGGCCATATATTGTTTACAAGACTACAAATGAATCTCTGTCCACAAACATTTGGCTGTATGGTGTATTTGAGATGAACCTCTGATGCAAACGTTTCTTCTTCAAACATTCTGCTTGAGTTACTCCTGTTGCTCCGCCTCCCACATCAAAACAGGCTCAAAATTAAATGCAAAGAAAAACAAGGAGTGCAAAAGCAAAAAAGATGGGTAAGTGCAGAAAAGTGGAGCGTAAATAAAGAAGTTTAAGTTTTTTTGGGGTTTTTTTGCGATACCTTTTTATTTTTACATATATTAAAGACCCCAGTTTGACTGTATACTTCTTCTTTAAAGCTTTCACTATAGCTACAACTACTATTACTACTTACCTGTTCTCCATGCCTTGATAACATGCATTTTTGAGTGATTTTTCATGGCTGCCCAAACTGGCCTGCACTCTCTCCTTCTTCATGACATCATCTGAACGCATCATGGATTCCATCCCATGGAGGAATGACAACATCTGAGCTGCATGTCAATGATTGGCATCTTAATGGGGGCAGAAGAGGGGGTGGGGCTGATGCGACTCGGAGACCTGGAGGAGTATTGACTGGGTTTCTTTGTAGATGTTTGGAAACATTATGCAGGCACGCAGCGAATACTCCTGCCTTGGTCTTGGGGCTCTTGTCATGTAGAGTCCTGCTTGGAGGAAACAAGCGGTTTGAAATGAGTATGGTGGCCCTCAGTGATCAAATAAAGCAAACACATTCACGTCTCTACATGATTTTAATGAGACATCATACACCAGGGACCAGTTATGATACTGGAGTGCTGACATTCGGCATAATTTTGGTGATTTCCACGCTCTCACACACCAGTTTTAGCTGGAAATAATCAAACAAAGCTGGGAATGCAGTTTAAGGACCAGTGTAATTAATATAGTTGTTGATGTCAAAAAGAATGTTTTATTCTCATTTAATGTTTTACTCATTTATCAAGGTGACATTTCAGTGCACTGCATTGTGTGGCACTGGTCAGTCTGAGCTTTGCTGTAACTTGTCAGTAATTTTAAAAATGGACCAACAGTGCTTTTACTAAATATATTTATAGGACAATTTTGTAGAAGACAGAAGATGGCATTAATAAACAGTAAATATAAATAAGCTATCATAATTAGCCTATAGCCACACTACTTAGCTATATACATGGCACATTAAG
Organism: Hoplias malabaricus; assembly: GCF_029633855.1. Classification (NCBI taxonomy): domain Eukaryota; kingdom Metazoa; phylum Chordata; class Actinopteri; order Characiformes; family Erythrinidae; genus Hoplias; species Hoplias malabaricus. Next base: position 51,193,353 of record NC_089803.1, read on the forward strand.
GCACTAATATAATAAGTAATATTTTTTATAGTGCCTTATGTACGCTAAGTGTATTTTTTACTATTTCATCAAGTACACCTACTACTTCTATAGGGAATTTTAGGTTCCTGGGATTATTATTTATATTTATATTTATTTCTAACATTTTTTGCTTCTACATGTGAGAAGCTAGGACTTCAGGAATCTCACATCCACTTTTGACAGCATCATCTATTTTCTTTACACTGGATCTCTACCAGACCATACCAGCCCTCTCACAGTGTGCTATCATTGCTGCATCACTGTAAAAAGTGAGCACATCTGTTGCTTTTGGGTAACACTGATTTCAGAATCCTTACTTTCAGAATTATGGAAAATCAATACTCTATTAACCTGCTCAAATGTGGGTTGTACACCTGTGTTACCCAAATACACAGAATCTCTCTGGTTGGGAGAACCAGCTATTTCATTACAGCTCCAGAAATTCATCCCGCATACGCTTGTGCCACACTTCCTCTGCGCCTGCTGTCTGCTGTGTTTGAACTGGGAGCCATCCGTCACAGCTGTAACCTGGAGAGAATGAGACAGGCACAGTGGCACACAGCATCATGTTGTGAGAGCCCTGGCCTTACTGTTCCCGTGAACTTGTCTTTTCTCTCCCTTTCTTCCTCTGTCTTGCTGTGGGCTGATTGGCTGATGAGCTGTCATATTTTTTCTGTTTCTCCCAAAAGGCTTCAAAGGAAGCAGGGAAGGCACTGGTTTGTAAAGTGAACCCCACATTTGAGACCCAGCACCATCATCTTCTACACTGCCTGGAAAAGACAACGGTAAGGCTGTGAGTGGGCTTGTGGAAGTGTTTAAGTGTGTGTGTGTGTGTGTGTGTGTGTGTGAGAGAGAGAGTCTTGTGTCATTCATAAACAATTTATTGTTTTTGAGTAGGCTCTAGTTTCTGAGCAGATTCACCTCCTTTAAAATTTTGCAGTATGGGTTTACAATAATGTATTTTATTTAGTTTGTTAGCACCTATAGAGTTTTGTCACACACATTTGCTGTACATAAAAACAAACTTAGAAAATAAAGCTTTAAATATGATGAACAGACCAATACAAATGCCCTAAATTCTAAAATAAAAGTCTCTTTACAATCTCTTTACATTAATGTGCACTTTTTGAAAAGTCACAATAATACGACTACATAGACACATAGGTGAGCATACTTATCTGTGAGCCTATTTGTTTTTTAGCTACTTCACGCATCTAAAAAAGATATGTTGCTACTGTTAGACTGATAAATGTTACTGAGGCAAGAGGATTGGTTGTTGCATGCAGGTTTGTTTTGTCATCCATGATTAATATCAGTTACTAAAGTGCTCTGTGAGTGAAAGCGAGAAGTCAGCACAGGTGGCCGAGCAGATTGCTGGGTGCTTTCTCTGCCAGTAGCTAACTATGCTGCATCTGACATTTAATTTTCTACACAGTTGATTGTGGATCTGTTTGTCCAGAAGGAGCACACATATTTGCCCGGTTGCTGTGTAGACTATATTGGGGCTAACCAGAGGTGGCAAATTCAGGTTCAGTATGTCAAAACCCTTACCAACAAATTTGTCCCAACTGCCCTGAGATGTTTAGGAAAGTTGCAATGAAACCTTTACTTTTGCCATCTCTGTGACTCATGGTCAAATCTAGGCTTGGAATTCAGGAAAACAAGGTAACATATGGTAGCTGAATGACTGCAAGATAGTTAATAATAAATAATAGTTCCAAGTGGAATAGTTCAAGTCCAAATCTACAGAGGAGAAACTATGACGGTTGCAGTCAAAGTGAAACTTGATAGTGTTTAACATGCTTGGATGAGAATGCTAACTGCCTTGATCTGTTATGTTACGTAACTGATGCCTGTATTTGCTGTTAGTGTAGAAGTGAGGGAGGTTTAGCTCCCTCATTTGCTTTCCAATGTGATTGAAACTGTATGTTTCTCAGGATAAGTGTCTGTAAAATGCTCCACGTGTTGGCAGTGTACCCTGTTCTTTATGCCTTGGATGGCTGAGCGTATCCACAATAAGTATAAAAAGTAGATCCGACAGATCTACAGACAACGTGATCACACTGACACTACACAGTACCCTCTCACACTTAGATTGAAAGAACACACACATAAAAAGCTGTTCATAGGTTCTGGTTCAGCATTCAACACAATCATCCCTGCCGAGCTCATCTCAAAAACTGAACACTCGTCTCTGCAATTGGATACAGGATGTTTTTGACAAGCAGACACCAGCTGGTGAAAGTAGGAAACAGCTTCTTTTTTCACAATGAATCTGAGCACTGGGGCTCCCCAGGGATATGGACTCAAGCCCCTCTTGTACATCTCTTTTTACATATGACTGTATAGCCAAACACACATCTAACATCATTTTCACATGACTGTCCTAGCCCTTAGCACAGATCCAAGGGCAGAACTCTGTCAGTGTGGTGCCATAACAACAATCTGTCTCAACATCAAAAAGGCAAAGGAGAAGCTACAGAGGGGTGGTCACTCTTCCCTTCTACAGATGCACCATACGGAGCATTGTCACGGACTACATCACTGTCTGGTATGACAGCTGCACTGCCTGCGACCGCAAGGCCCTTAAGAGTGTGGTGAGGATAGAATCCATCGTAGTCAACAAACTGCCAGCCTTACAGGACATGATGTTCTTGTTGCCTGAGAAATATCCGAAAGATCCAATTGGACAGTAGTCATCCAGCACATGGCCTGTTCACCATACCACCATCTGGCAGGAGGTACTGCAGCATCCAGGCTAGAACAAACCATCTAATGAACATTGTCTTCCTACAGGCTTCTGAACAAGCTGAGAAGCTATGAGTCCTTACCCCCTTTGTTAATATTATTATTACTATTATCTATTGCCTAATATATGTTTGCAATTCTATTTGTGGTAATTACATATATATAGTTATTATGTTTACTATGTATATGTATAATAATCTTACACATGCTGTAGAGTGATTACCTGCACCCAGGGGCTTCAATCCCACGAGGGATCCCTGGAAAAACAGTAATAATCACTAATTATAAATAGTAATAAACAACCCCAATAATCACTGTAAACATAACTACATAATTTAAAATGATTAAATAGTAATTTTTGGATTTTTTTTTCTAAAGTTGTTTCTAATGTTCTTTGGGCTTGGTCACTGATCTACAATATTTTATAATATACCTGTTTAATACAGAGAAAGGCCCTGCTGTTTATCTTCATGATGGTTTTCTATTAAGGACCTCTTAGATGAGATCACGCCACTATGCCCATGCCCCTAGTCTACAGGCCATTCTTGTTATAACGGGTTGAACATATTAACAACAGCCTTAAAACAACAGTGATTCAGTTTTAAAACAGCCCTCTACTGCAGCATTGTCTATCATTGTCCATTCATGATGGAGCTTCCTGTAACAGAAAGTCAAATGTGATTCAGTCATGCCTTATTTCAGATTCTTTAACAATCAATGTCATTTCAGATTTGACTCGTGGAAAAACAACAACTAAAGTGAAGTTAACACATTGTTTATTATTTCACTATTTCCTGAAATCTTTCAATATGTTTCTATCCACTTCTCTTGTGTTTTAATCTAGAATCTGGCTTGCTTCTGCTGGTTGGATGGATTGATGCAGTATGAAACTGGCAGCTGTTTCCCACAGTTTTTTTTTTATATATCCACTTAGCCTGTGCCACATCCTTAAGATAATACCTCAGTCTGCAATAAGCATTACACACTCGGCATTTCTTCAATTCCCCATATATGACTTCATTTGAAGAGGCAGCAGTGTTTCCTGAAATATCCTAAGAAACCTTGTCATATATAGCATTAAGCAAAGCACAAGGGCTGTCTGTATTTGTTTTAGTGTAAAATGTGTTTTTCTCCCACTGCCGTAAATGCACACACCATCTCAGAAGACCTTGTTAGGAAACTGCTGCCAAGAAAATGACAGTTCATGTCTCTGTCTGCCAGCCAGAGTCTCTGCATCATGGGCTGTGACTTGTTCTTCAGTATCTGGGCCACCGCTCGAGATGTTCGAATGGAAAATTCCTCCGTCCTGCCGAGGGTACGGTTGAGGCGCTGGAGGCTCATTTGGGAAGCGGCCAAAGCCACGGCACATCAGAGCTCAGGGACTTTCTGTGATCTCCATTTAGGCTGGGTCAGATTACTGACAAGCCTGCTTGATGTTTCTTTTACAGACAGCGTTTGTTTGTCTCAGGCAAATTTGTGCTGGGTTTTGTAGCTGGTGATATTCATTCATGGTGTTGATTTTCCTCATCGCAGTAGAGGATTGTGGTCCAAAAGAGTATCCCAAGCATGAAATATGTTGGTTAGTTGCAGGTATTTCTTCAGAACAGGGATTCTTAACCTGGGGTTTCTAAAGAAAAAACATGATTACTCCTGTAGTCCTGTAAACCAAAAGACCACTATGTACACTCTCAGAAATAAAGGTACAGTAGAGGTACATTATTGGTCAATAAAGGTGCAAACAGTATCAATGTAATACCAGTAGTGTGGATTTCAACAATTCAATTCAACAATTTCAAAATGTTGAAAATTATAAAGTTAAAGGGTTAAAATCCCCTGTTTTAGAGAGATCTCAATGACGTCATTAACATGAAGTGTTTTTGCATACACTGTATGGCCAAGATTTCCTGCCAATTCAACATTTTATAAAAACATCCTAAGAATCCTAAAAAAATCGTGGCTTAAGTGCCCCTTGAGCAAGGCACCTAACCCTCAAATTGCTCCCCGGGTGCTAGTTGGCAGCCCCCAGCTCCAGCTGTGTGTGTGTTCACTGCCCGTAGTGTTTGTGAAGAATTGCTCACTAGTGTGTGTTTGTGTGTTCACTGCCACGATGGGTCAAATGCAGAGAAGCAATTTCCCTAAGGGGATCAAAAAATAATACTTAATTAATACTTAATTAAGAAGTTAATACTTATTCTTCTGCTGCTGCTGCTTCTTCTTCTTCTTCTAAAGCAAATTGTAACAGTGAATTAACTAATTACCCTTTGGACATACCATGTACATTAACACACAACACAGTAGAATTAAGAATTACATAATGAATCATAATTTTGGCAAGGATGGTTTTCTTTCATTATTTTCATCAAGGTTTCATTAAATTCAAATCAGAATAAACATTTCCATGGTAACACTTCAAATAAAGAGCCATTAGAATGCCATTGCTATTAAGCCGTATCTGCCCAATAGCTGGTAATTCACTTGCTCCTCATTACTACTTTATTATGTAGGAATCTATTTGTGTAATACTTCAGAGCATAAATTTTGACCTTATTAATCCTCATCAAGTCAGTAGGTGGTTTCAAAGTTTGTAGGCTATAACTGCTAATTGACTCTCTGTGCATTGCTACTTTTAATAAGAATCTCTCTCTCTCTCTCTCTCTCTCTCTCTCTCTCTCTCTCTCTCTCTGTCAGAACCATGAGTTTGTTGACGAGCAGACGTATGAGACGAGTTGTATGGAAGTGTCGATGGTGAAGCCAACCACCTCTCGCTCGTCCTCTGCGTCCTCATCTCCTCACGGTCTCACGTCCTGCTGCTCGCGCAGAAACAAGCGCAAGAGCTTCAATGTCCCCAACTCCAACATGATTGCTGGTCGTCGCGATAGTGTCCAGGAGCTCAGCACCATCCAGATCAGAGAGAGGCCACTCAGCAACAGGTAGACAGACAGACACATAGACAGACACACGTTATCACTAATGCAAACATTTTCTCAGAGAGGCATGCACTAACACAAAAACATACTCTGTCTCACATACACACAAATATCAAAAGATAGAGATAAATGGTGAGAGAATCTTGTTAGACAGAGTGGATAAGTTTGAGGAAAAACGAGAGAGTGACAGTAAGTGCCATAGAGAGAGAGAGAGAGAAAGGGACAGACGAGGAGAAACACATACTGGCTCAGAGCAGCAGGCTGAAGCTCTTCACCAGATTTAGCCTTGCTCTCGCACATACATAATTTTGTGCTTAATTTGGGCATTATGCCAACAGCACCGGCAGGTCAGTCATCAGCAGATGTGCCCTCTTCAACAGCTACTCCAGCAGAGACATGGAAACACTCACGAACAAACAAACAAACACACACACACATTCTGGTGGAACTGATGTTCAGGCACTTGACTGAAAGATAAGTCAGAAAGTCAGGGGTCTCTTCAGCACTCTTTGAGGAAAGTTTTAGTGTTTATAACACTGATTGGTTTGTGTCGTTATATTTGTCAGCTGAGGTTAAGGGTGGGCTGAGCTAGGGATTGCCCATATTGTGATTGCTAGGCAACCATCATCAAAATAGCAGGTCTTGTGACGTGTTCCTTATGTGCAGTATATAGTACCTACCAAAAGTGGTGCACCGTAGAACAGCCTATAAACCAGAGTGGCCTACCACTGAGCATATGAGCAACAGAACTGGACCACGGAGCCGGAGAAGAATATGGCCTGGTCTGGTGAATTAAGATTTCTTTCACATCAAGTAAATGACTGAGTGTGTGTACTCTGTTTATTTGGGAAACGCATTGTAACAGGATGCGCTATGGGAAGGACGTAAGCCAGCAGAGACAGTGTGATCTTCTGAGCAACTTTTGCTGGGAAACCTTACATTCACGTGGGACGTACTTTGACCTATAGCACCTACCCACCTACCCACATATATCAACAAGAATTGTCCTGGAACGGACAATAAACCTGTCTGACCTACGGAGGCCTCCACCTCACAATGTACAAGACTTACAAGAACTGGTGCTAACCTCTTTGTGTCAGATACTGCAGGAAACCTTCAGAGGTGATTTTGAATTCATGCCTTGAGTTGTTCTGGTGGCATGTGGGGGGCCTACCCAATATTAGGCAAACATTAAGGCTGAGCAGTTGAAAAGACAATTTCTCAATCTCAACCATCCAAACAGCATTTATGTTTGATTGAAAATTAAAGGAGAAAAGACATCTACAAAAGACGTCCCTCTACATCTAAAGTTTGTCAAAATGTGATAAATGGTCTGAGAAAAGATGTCTGTCTTGGGCTAAATTGAGGCCATGATGGACTGACCACATTTACCCCAATAACAATGTTAGAGTAGGGGGCATCAGGTTATGTATGACAAAAGCAAGTAGGGGTGAGCCCTCTCAGAGCCCACTGACAATTAATTGATGACCCTGGAACTCGAAAACGGAGCATGTGATTCTATAAGAACAGTCTTGGGTGATTTTCCAGGGTCTGTATGGAACAAAACCTAATGCGGTGTAGACTATAACATGCAGATGCAGGACGAAGATCAGGCTTAAAACTGTGGTAACATAAGAAAAAAAAATTCCACCCTTTTCTTTTTTGCGGTTCTTTATCCCATCACCCTAATGAACAAACTGCCCATGAGGCTGAGGGGTGTGTATATTTAGGTGTAGTCTGTTTTGTACTGGTAGGAGTGTAAAAGGCTCTGCAGTGTCTGAGTTTTTGAGAATGCCACATGTTGAAAGTATTCCACTGGCCAAAATGATTTGTTCAAGAGTGACCCTAATGATGAGGTGGAGGATAATTATTATAAAGTGTGCTTCAGCCGATGGGCCCATTTAAACACTTGTTTCTTATAAAGTGGACAGTGAGTGGACATAGAAGTAGAAGTAGAATGAGTGCAGGTCAAAAACAGCCCCATCCATAAACACCGTCTACCCATAAACATACGCCTAGTGGATGGGGGATGTGTGGTATGAGGAAGTGGAGCAGTGTTTCCATGACTCACTCTGCTGGAATGCTGCAGATGCTCCAGCTGTGGCACCCACACAGCCCACATAGCCTGTGTGGTCTAATGGACAGCTGGGAGAATCTCACGCTCTTTCTCACTCTCTCCTCTGCAGCCGCTCCAGCCTGAATGCCAAGTTTGAGGAAACAATGCCGCTGAACTCTGAACAACCGCCCTACATCACGGCGGCCATCATCAGCATGCCAACTCCACCGGTCACCACGCCAGAGGGCGGAGACTCGGCTAGTTCGCCCGACTTCTTACAGAGCAACATCGTCCGAGTATCGGCACTATAAACCTCTTTCCCCCGTTTTTTATTGGGTGAGGGGACGCTGGCCAGGGAGGGGATTGGAGGGAGAGGCCACAACTTTAACCCTTTATTTCAACTCCTGCTCACAGTCCTGCTTTCTCTGCACTGGAGCATCAGGAGAGGCCTTACAGGCCACCGACAAAAGCCCTCCAGGCTTATGTTCACAACAGGGGACAAAAACAAATGACCATAATGACCACACTTGTTACAAATTGCTATGATTTCTTTGAGTATTGTGTGTCCTTACATTTGTTGTCTTACGCTTGGAGGTGAGAGAGTGATTTGAGCAGCAGTTCAGTGCATATCTGAGTCTTTTTTTTTTGGGCTGCAGCTGGGTGTATATTTGGGTGCGTTTCCGGGTGTTTGGGGGTCCTAGATTTCTTCTAGGCTATTTACCATGCTTTTAGAGAGATTTGCTCCATCAGAGCTACTTTTGATACTTCAAGAAAAGCCAAGCTCTTTTACGTTTGAGGGGGATGTGTGCACCCTCTTGTGAGTGTGTGAGTCTGAATGTGTAGAGGAGGGTGTATGTGAGTGTGTGTTTAAGACTAACCTTCTGCATGTTCTGCATTCGTGAGTCTGTGTCTACTTTCAAATTTTGGCATGAGCAATAAGGGTTCGTTCTTTTTGGCAGCGTGTATGTACGTGTGTTCTTATTTTATTTGTTGACACCATGCCTAGTTAAACCTCATTAATCCGCAGTCGTTTCCTCTTTATTCCACCCACACCGCTCTTATGAGGCTCAAAGTTATTAAACACTTAAAAGTAGATTTGGGGAACATGTGGTGACTTGAAAGCATTCTCTCTCTCTCTCTCTCTCTCCCCTCTTTTTTATACCTCTCTCTCTGTTTCTCTCTCTCTCTCTCTCTCTCTCTCTCTCGCTTTCTCCTCTTTTTTATACCTCTCTCTCTGTTTCTCTCTCTCTCTCTTTCTCTCTCTTTCTCCTCTTTTTTATACCTCTCTCTCTGTTTCTCTCTCTCTCTCTCTCTCTCTCTCTCTCTCTCTTTCTCCTCTTTTTTATACCTCTCTCTGTTTCTCTTTCTCTCTCTCTCTCGCTCTCTTTCTCCTCTTTTTATACCTCTCTGTTTCTCTCTCTCTCTCTCTCTCTCTCTCTCTTTCTCTTCTTTTTTATACCTCTCTCTCTGTTTCTCTCTCTCTCTCTCTCTCTCTTTCTCCTCTTTTAATACCTCTCTCTCTGTTTCTCTCTCTCTCTCTCTCTCTCTCTCTTTCTCCTCTTTTTTATACCTCTCTCTGTTTCTCTCTCTCTCTTTCTCTTCTTTTTTATACCATCCCCTCTCTGTTCTCTCTCTCTCTCTCTCTCTCTCTCTCTCTCTCTCTCTCTCTCTCTCTCTCTCTTGCTCTCTTTCTCTCGCTTTCTTTTGCAGCATAGCTATCTCTTGAGACTTGGTCTAATAGTGTTTAATGGATCATTGAGAATATATTTCAAACAGCAGAACCAGGCAGTATGGCCTTCCATACAGAATGAAAATCAGCAGAAAAGGTAGCCACTGCTTTCTATGAAAATTTTGCCACTTTCCTTTGAAGGAAATATATCAGTCATTCCATTTCTACTGTCAAATGTTTTCAATATATTGTGAAAGATCACACTTTTTCAATGTTAAAATAATGTTCTGCATGATTTTCCAATGAAACCTGAAGTGTGGACCAGCCAGGCCACTTTACCATGATGTCTTGTTTTGTTTTTTTGTGTTTTTGTTTGTGTTTTGTTGTTTCTGAACCAGTAAGACACCTTATTCGGATCCAGTCACTGTTAAAGGGGTACTTCAGCCAAAATGAAAATTTAACCTTTGCTACATCTCTTGTAAACATCCCTTTGCCTTCACTTTCTACAGTGGTGACACTTAGAATGAATCCCATTTCCCCATAGCCCTCCCACTTAGCCGTACCCCTCCCTTTTGCCTAGGGGTGAGGGGTCTCAATTGTTGCTGGGATAGAGGTCTAAGGCTATATAGCTCACGAAGTGAAGATTTTTCAGGGGCACACTCCAAACAGAAGATTATGAATTCCATGTGAAAGATGGCTGCTCTAATGATCAAACAAGCCCATAAACATAAGTATTTTTCTGTTTTAGTTTAATGTAGTTTTAATGTATTATGACCCTTTACTGCATAACGAGCATAAAATATCACAAGAATATGTCAATATATCAGTTGTTAGCTACTACATTTCTAGTTCCAACTTAAATGATAAAGCAATACCATTTAATATGAAACATTTAAGGTTGACATGGAAGTTTCAACAAAAGTTTGCAAATAAGTAGCTTACTTTAACTGCATATCGCAGAAGAGATTGGATTAGGTCAAGCCCAGTGCTGCTCCCGATATCACTGCAGACTGGCAAAGCTACCAGTCTGGAAATGAAGCATTGCTCTATTTTAATTTGTGTTGTGATGGAGTAAAGTTTGTCCCACTTCATAAGAGACAACTGTAACGTCAGAGAGAGACGTTACAGTTAACTACCAGGAAAACTACCATCTGAAGAAGGATCTTGAAGCTGTGAGTAATGAAAACATTGTAGGCACGTTTTGGATGCATACTTGAGATTGTAATATTTTTTTTCTCTTACCATACTAATGTACAGAGAAGTTAAATAGTTACATTTACAGCTAGGAACCAGAATATCACCTCTCTAAACTCTGAGGAATAAAGGTACGATAGATGTACGTTATTGCTCACTAAAGGTAAACACTATTTAAATGTACTTTAAAGGGGTTTTGGTTTAAAATTCCATTTTCTTTCCTTTAAGGTACATTGCATATTCTTCTCCAGAAGGAGAGGTGAATATCTTTGAGCATTCATTATAGAACTGTGTAAAATACAACAAAATAGTCCTGGAGATGAAATTGGGCGTATTAAATGAGCACGATTTTAATCTACGATTACATAATAGAATAAGGTACAAGTATTTACCCTAACTATAGGTACTGAACATGTACCACCACAGTGACAGTTATTCTGAAAGTGTACCTATCTGCTGTAGATCAGTGACTGTGCTGCAGTCAGAATATATTTAGCTTTTTAAAAAGGTGTTCCCAATGATGGTATGGCATGTTTGTGTAATGCATTCTGGGTGTTACAAACACTGATGAACGAGAAATGTAATAAATCAATTCTGTTAAACCACTAAGATGGATGGATGCTGCACTACAGAGTATTTCATAATATCTTGACTCATAACACTTAAAAGTCAGTTTTAGGCTGAAATGCCCCTTTAAGTGAAGCTCAGACAAGAGGACAGAGCGTAAGATGAGTTGTGAACCAATTGGCCCAATAATAGGATCGACATATAGTGTGCTTATCACTATGCGGCTGATTCATTTATCAGCCTTATCACCCTCCTCCTACTCACTGAAGAATATCAAAGTAAATGTATTCAGCAAGCCCCCTGTGAGTCTGTGAGATGAATAAGTCATCTCTCGCTCTCTTTCTCTAGTTCTCTATTAGATCTTTGCTCGCTGTCTTTGTCTTGAATTAGCAAGAAATTAGCATATGCTATCAAAGGATACTTTTTGTGTCTATTTTTTCCACCGATATCAGGAGAATTTATTGTGCAGAGGAGGCATGAATATTGCCTGAACAGTACATACAAACATATAAACACACACACACAAAATCCCACCACTGCCTACCCTCTGCTCAATCCCCCACTCCCATGAATTGCTTGACCATGCGACTTATGCAACAAGGTTCTTTTTGTAAAGACACAAATACAAAAGATACTTTGTATTAAAGGGAATATGGGGGGAAATAGAATAAGACATATTTTTCAAAATCAGACGGTGTTGATTATATATTCTAAATGTTATTTCGGTTGTACAAAATAGAAAAAAAAAAAAAAAAAAGGAGATAAAAAACCTACGAGAGATTGTTGCTAGTGCACCTGTGTTGTAAATTTGTTCTTTGGTGTAGTAAGTATTTATCTGAGTTTTATCGTCGCCATCACAGACGGCCGAACCCTGCGTCCTGCAGGAGCCATGAAACGGACATTCCTTTTTTTCCTTTTCTTTCGTTTCTTTCTGTTCTAAAGTGGAGGACAAACTTGGTTGCATGTGATGGCAGAGGCCCTTTGCAGACATTTGGCGGAAACAACGCTGTGTCCGTCTCTGACCCATGGGAGGCATTCTGACACTGAGCTGGTGGAAAAATCCACATCCTGTTTGTCAGATGATGTAAATTTGACAAAACAAATCAGGAGGATGGCTCTGAGTTCCTTTGGATTTGTTACAGCTTGTGTTATAGACATTACAATATATGACCCATTGAAAAGTTATAAAAAAAAATGACGATTCAGTTGTTTAGTCCGGTGCAGTGTCTATGAATAAATAGAAATAAATCATTGTCCCAGTAAAAAAAAAAAAAAAAAAAAAAAATGAAGAAAATATGTCTGTGGTGTTGTCTCATGATCTCATGTTTAATAGATGTAAGTATCCCCTACACTACATGGTCAAATATTAGTAGACACCGAGTTGCAACATTTCTTGTGAAATGATGGGTATCTAGGGTATCTAAAGGAACATGTCCTTCACTGCAGCACCAGTCTCTACTCTTCAGGGATGTTTTACAGTACATATTGCTCTGTGGATGTTAGGATATGTGATTAGAGAACCATACTGATGTTTTAAGGGTGCTTAGATGACATCACTTACCAATGACTAATCAAAATGTAAATCATTTGGGGGACACATTTTTCCCCCTCTTTTCCCTCAGTACTTTTTCCCACAGTGCTTTTTCTCTACCAACCAAAAACAGAACTGCCTAAAGCGGGCCTAAGAGTAAAAGCTGCGGGTAACGTGGATCAAAGGTAAGCTGTCCTCTCTGTGTGGCTTTTCAGGTTAATACAGGTTACACCCATAAGATTTTTATTATTCTAAATGTATTTATGTTTTCAATAAGTGTGGTGATTGTACAACATTTGTGGGTATAAGTAGAATATATATGGAGTCACATGAATGTCAAAAGTAGAGGGTGCAAACACACCAGGTGGAAAATATAAACCTGCAATTTTGAACATTTCCAGTGTGTAAATATCAGTCGTAGAACCAGGAAACCTCATCCAATAGCATTCACTGAGGGAAATGGTCCTGACCCCACCCCAATTCTGACAGAAATAGCCCGAGGTAAAAGAGCTTGGCAGAGGGAAACTTTAAAATCAAGAGTGAAAAGAAGACAGTGCTTGTGTGTTTCACATTTGCTTATTTACACACAAAGCTTGCAGATTTATATTTTCCATCTGGTGTTTTTGCGCCCTCTATTTTTGACATTCATGTGACACCATAATAATGCAAAAACCATAAACATAAATCAAATGCAGTAAAAAGGTACATGATTTGTTTTTCTTGTATGAAGTAGTAGATGTAAGCTACTGTTAAAAACAAAGTTTGTTCCCAGATATGTTTCGGAAATTTTTTTAATCATCATCACACTTGATATTACATGATAAAGTGCTGATCAACCAAATGAGGTACTGGATGAAAACCATACATAAACTTGGCTGTGCAAATGTTTTAGGTACCTGAGAAAATGACATTTAAAAAGATCTTTGCCTGGGCTCAGAAAAAGAAAAACATACTACAATAAAAACAAGTAAAATCAATACAATACATATTGATTTTCCATGTGTGAATGTGTTGGTTTAATTCTTCACAAATCTCTCCTCATGGCAGCCCATTATTTTTTGTTTGGTTAATCAATACTTCATCATGTATAATCAAGTGTTTTGTGACTTTTAAAATTGAATACATTTGATAAAGAATATCTGGAAACAAACTTTGTTCCTCACACTAGCTCACAACACATCTGGCATCTTTTCACTGTATTTATGATTTTGCATTCATTCTAAATATGTGTATATAATTTTATAAAATCACCACACTTAATGACAAGATCAATTATTTTAAATGATAAAAATCGTAAGTGCCTGACATTTGCATAGTACTGAATCTGATTTTCATACCTTTTTCATTGTGCTGGGATAATGCTTAACGGGAGACTGCTAAGTGCATGAAAGTAAACACAGACCCAAAATGCTACAAAACTAAACAGCTCAAGTTACAAACTAGTTTCTGTGGAGCTTCTGAATGAGCAAAAACAGCGGGGGAGTAATGGTGTGAGAACAGCCCTTCTCCATAATCATGTACGTTATATCTTACCTTAAAGTTAAACAAACGAATTGGCTTCTCACTTAACAGAGGATTTTATTGTATTCAGCCAAGATAAAATTAGCAAGGTGTGGTACTAATGATTAAAGATCAGCTCTGGATATCAAATGCCACTCCAGATCATCCCAAAATTATTAGATGGAATTCCATCACTTCACAGAACATAATTTCAAAGCTCCACAGCTCTTTACTGCCCCTTTTTATTGTGCTTCAAATTAAGCATGGTGATTGACTCTAGTGCAGCAGTTTGGGAACAAAGGATTTTATTTAGAGATTATACAAGCTGTGTGTGCAACTCAATGTCTGTCAGCAATGAGCGCACTTTAAAGTACCTGAAATCAGTCATTAGAAGAGGCATCTACACATTTTTTAGCAAATGTACACTGATCAGCCATAACATTATTCCTACACTCACTGCCCATCCACACAGGACCACCACAGAACAGGTATTATATGGCGGTATATTATTCTCAGTGCCGTAGTAACACTGACATTGGTTGCTGTTTTAGTGTAAGTTTTAGGTATGAATGGATTAGGCACAGCATTGCTGGATTATCAATGTATAGTGTAGCATTGTCAGTGCACCTGAACTTTAGGATGAACACAACAGACACAATGATCTTAGTAAATTAATTGTACTATAAAACTAACCCTGGTACTATCAACAGTCACCTGTGTTTTAGCCAATGTGTTACGAGGGGAACAGGATTTGCACTGAAGTTTCAAAACATCCGAAAGATTCTGGGGAAACAGAGTATTCACAGCAAAACAATCTCCTCCCCATGTTTCTGTCCCTTCAGAAGATCTGTATCTTTTAACCTAGTTTGAGTAAGAAACTGATAGTAGCATGTATGTTTCTGAAATATAGCTTGTCTGTACGTTTTGAATTACCACAGAAACTTATTTGTACAAGTTTTTAGATTTCAGTCTATGTTTACTTTCATACAGTCTCCCCAATTTTGAGTCAGTTGCAGCTTAAGTAACCTGTAAGAGCAAACATATGTCAATATTACCCACCTACTGAGCAGGAGTAGGGCACCACCCTCATCTCTTTTCATGCTTTGCAACTTTTCAACATCCAAATGCTGTTTCTCTGCTGCACAGAGACATACACAGGAAAAGCCTTAGTTGTTTCCCATTTACCAAACACCAGAGCTTTTTCCAGTGAGCAACTCGATCAGAGAACTAGCAAATGGTGAAGAAACACTATCTGAATATAGTGTTATATACTCTTTTTTATTATTGAGATACATACCAAGAAACATGGAATGGTGTTGTGTGAAATGATGAATTGTAGAGAACATTATCAACTTTTGATTTTTGTTTTTTTTACCTGTGCTGGCAGGTGCCAGGATTTGCCATGTATACAGTACAATTATATAGCCATTTTATTTATTAGCAAAAACAGCTGCAAATGAATTTAAAACAATTGTATTTTAAGCCTAGATGGTTATAAGTCTCAGAATGATCATAAAACATGCATCAAGCAGAGTATTCTTAATAATTTTATATAATATTTCTCTTTTAAAATGTTTGGGAAACTGGTGGAACTGTCCTTCAAAGCGTCTGTAGATACAGTAATCTGTAGGGGGCTTATTCGGATGCAGCATATTTCATGTAGAGATGATGTAGGCTTTTGAATCCAGAAAGTTCAAATGCATTACTTATTTCACCCTGGAGAAATATGCAAATCATGCATAAGGAGGTTTTCGATAGGCTGCTGAGATCAAAGGTACAAATCAATGTGACCTTTGTGATGGTTTGATGTATGCTGTTCGTTTCATGTCAACGCTTTCTAATCTGTGATCTTGCCTCTATCTCCTTCACAGTAACGGGGTGGTCTTTTTTTTTTTAAACCTTGATGATGTTAAACATGTTTCTGAGGAAATCTGGTAAATGTTGACCACTATATAAACATGCTTTTGCAAAAAAAAAAAAAAAGTCCACTCTTTGTCTCCTTCATGATGGGATCTAGAGATGAGGAGGATGAGTGGTGGGATTTCAGTATGACAATGATGGAATGAAGGGATGAGGGCGAGAACAGTGGGGGTTCAGATTAACATATTTCCCATCAGACAATATGTAATTGAAAGGTCGGTGGAAGTGGTACAGTGGAGAGAGAGAGAGAGAGAGAGAGAGAGAGAGAGATGTGGAAGTCTATGCAGTAAGAAAATTGATGCAGTTTTTCTACAGCTACAGGCCACAGCTGTCTATTTGGGGCCTGGCTATTTTTAACTTAGGGTTGAGAGGTTAATGGTTTTATTTCCTGCACTGGTTCATTTTACTGTATGCTGATACACTCCAGGAAGAGAAGACGGGAAGAGGGAAGTGTGTGTGAGGTCACATACAGCTTGTGTCTGAAGTACACGGACACACAGCCCAGTGAGATTTGAGGCCCTCTGTTTACATCCTCATACAAGGACACACGGGCACTGTAATATAGCAAGATACACATAAACGTCAGATTTGAAACCAAGCTAGTAAATCTCAGTCTGCCTGTTTTCCCCTCTCTCTCTCTCTCTCTCTCTCTCTCTCTCTCTCTCTCTCTCCTCCTGCCTTTCACACACATACACACACCGGCCATGAATAGGAGGACAGTTCGAGGAGGAGTGCAGGATGATAGCAACAAGAGGGGGAACACTATGTCTTTTGTAAGCTCGTCTGAGCACTACGAAAAGCACGCCTCTCGTTTTCATAAATCAGACTCTTCAGCAGTGAATGTAGGACCCAAAGTGAGAGAGGGAGCGGAAAAAAAAGAGAAAACAACAGTACAATGGCACAGATTCCAGTGCCCCAACTCTCCTGTGGGTCACCCAGTTTATTTTACATGTAACTAACCAACAGACATATCCTTTAACTGCTTTAACAAGACTGAGCATGTTTTACAGAACACTGACTAAAATCCCACTTCGCATTATGGAGTTTAGGCATTTAACAACGTTTACGTTCTTGTGTGTCAGCCTTATGGTGGTGACAGCCTCTACTCTGATGGGAAGGCTTTACACTCTACGTTAAAACACTGCTGTGAAAATTTGATGGCACTACAAGAATATTACTAGGGTCAGGTGGGATGATTAGTTGTGGATCACAAAATCCACTCCATCACATCTCAAAGAGCTGTCTAATACGACCCTATATTTGCTATATTATGATGAACTGTGCTCCGCAATTTGAAAATCTTACTCAAAATACTTAGAAATGCTTTACAGCAAATGTTTGAAGGTTAAAAGAAATGTGTTTAAAACTCTGGTCAGGCCTCTTCTGCAGGTAGCGCTGAGAATATATCTCTATTTCTTTGGCCCAGGAGGTCTCAGGTATGCCTGGAGAGGAGCCAGAGATTCCACCACTGTTTCCATCCAGTAGTGTTTAAGCATGACTCCCCAGGAATCCTGCATTTATAAACAGCATGCTCTGCAGAATTTCATCCCCCATTCGCTATGCTAGAGTATGAAACCAAGCTTCACACAATGTTCAGTGTTTCAGACGTACAGGTTGCTACTTGGCAAGAACTCTGGAGAGCTGCTCGTCAATTTATGCACAGGAGTAGGCTTACCCAGCTGAAACCTGTCCGTATGAAGAATGTGGAATTATCAGAGTGATGAGATGCATTTTAAAACAACCAATGAGCCAAAGCTCATATGTTAGCTGAACTCTGCTTGAAACGCTGCAACAATTGAGAACAATAAACCACAATGGGACATTTACAATCTGTAAACTAAATGTGAAAAAGCGTGTTACTATTTTTACAGAGCATAGTGACATATAGCAGTTTAATTCAGTGTTGTAAACACAGCATCGCTACTATTGAGTTCAGAAGGTATATTACATTACATTTTTGTTAAAATTAATTTTAAGTATTATAATTAATACTCACTGATTTACCCATCCCTTATTTTCTTGTGCCCTTCTCTCTCATGCACATACCTAAACAAAGAGATGGTAAGCAAATTTTTATTTTACTTATTGTTTTATTTTATTATTATTATTATTATTTGCCTAACACAGTGGCGCAGCAGGTAGTGTCGCAGTCACACAGCTCCAGGGGCCTGGAGGTTGTGGGTTTGATTCCCGCTCTGGGTGACTGTCTGTAAGGAGTGTGGTGTGTTCTCCCTGTGTCTGCGTGGGTTTCCTCCGGGTGACTGCCTGTGAGGAGTCGGTGTGTTCCCTGTGTCTGCTTGGGTTTCCTCCGGGTGACTGTCTGTGAGGAGTGTGATGTGTTCTCCCTGTGTCTGCGTGGGTTTCCTCCGGGTGACTGTCTGTGAGGAGTTGGTGTGTTCTCTCTGTGTCTGTGTGGGTTTTCTCCGGGTGCTCCAGTTTCCTCCCACACTCCAAAAACACACGTTGGTAGGTGGATTGGCGACTCAAATGTGTCCGTAGGTGTGAGTGTGTGTCTGTGTTCCCCTGTGAAGGACTGGCGCCCCCTCCAGGGTGTATTCCTGCCTTGCTCCCAATGATTCCAGGTAGGCTCTGGACCCACCGCGACCCTGAACTGAATAAGCGGTTACAGATAATGAATTATTGTTTGAGCCTTGAGCAGCATTGAAGTAGACTAATTTTTTCCATTAAAGCTCCTGTGTCCATGCTTCATTGTGTTTGATGGTAAAGCTCTCCCTGAAACTTGTACTTAGCAAATTAAGAGATGCGAATCCAAAAATCATCAGAACTACATTGAGATAAAATAAAAGGGTTCCTTCTAGCCAGATTGTAGTGCATAGCACTCTACACATTTACTTCTTTTACTAGTTAAAAACTGTAGCATTTTAACGCATGATTAATTAATCACCGAAAATATTTGTGATTAAAGCTATTATTATAGGAATAAAAGAATAAAACGACTTAATGTGATAAAGACCTAAGATAACAATCTCCTTCACAACAGACACAACTCATACTAATTTTCAACAAGATTGTTCAAAATATTGCTAGCATGTGACGCTAAACTTAAGAATAGTTGTGTGCACCACCCTCAAACACTTAAATAAATAAAATCTTTTAACAATGACCCAATGAGAAATGTTGATATGCAAATTTTAACCACAGGCAGTTGCCAGATATTCTGATTTCAAGTTTGCCCCGTATTTGGTAGGTATCTTATCCTGTTAAGATTTTTCCCATAAATTACTATGATTTTATTATTCAGCTTTTTCCACAGAAACATATTAAGTAAACGTCCTAGTAAAGGAACAACTTGAGAGCAACACAATTCTCTCACACTTTGCCGGTCAGTATCACTGTCTACTGGCATCTCATAATCACATTAAACCATTTTAAGCTTTTATATCTTGAAATCACAATGTAAAAATTATCCATTTGGATTTCATTTTTGGTCTAATGGCATAATCTATGACCAGTAAAACGCAATTCTAAATGATTGTTTTTGTTTATATCAAGACATGTGAAGCCATTTTCACATTAAGCATTAAGCATGTTAAAATGTTCTTCTACATATCCTGTTGCATATGGTGATAACTTCATTTTAGGCTGCAAATACATTTAATGTCAATGGATTCAAAGCACTTCCAGGCCTAAATCTTCAGAGTCATAGGAAAAACACACTGTGGTCTGTCAAATGTAATTCATTGTAATTCACACACATGCTCCACATGAGAATATATTTACAACTTTCTTGTAAGCTTGTAAGCGCATGTTCACTTTTCAAATATAGTATTTTCTTGTAGTCAGTTTTGTTTCTAATACCAGAAATATTCTATAATTCACATCATAGTGCTAGTAAGTTAAGACAATGCAGACATACAGCCCAAACGCTCAGAGCAGCTGGATCTTTCTATAGACAATTCAAACCTCTTAAGACTCAAGTTAAGTGTGTGTTTAATGTGTATAGTCCTTTCAATCCTAAATGTATGTAGAAAAATGTCACATTGCTTCCCCCCAACGTTCTCTGGGGATGTTTGGAAGTGCCCATGGAGATAGAGGGTTTGGTTGGGTGAGCAGAATTGCTGTCTAGGGGCCTGTCCACTAGGCCCTTGGTAGCTGTACTGATAGGCAACTTCACTTTTCAATTTCTGTCTTGTCCCTCTTGGATAAATTCCATTTGTCTATTTATGTCCCGAAGTATTGCCGGTGCAAATGTTCCAAGACCCTGTGTATGCCAACAAACAAAATGTGCCATAAACTTCCTCGTCTCTTTGCCTCAGTAGCTCCAATTGCAGTGGAAGCTCCATATATTTTCCCCAATATCAAAGAGGAAATATGTAACTTTTCCACAGTGTTGCAGTACCTGAAAAGAAGGATCAGTTGTGAAAACACATTGGGGGTCCTGGCAACCAGCTGGCTCGGCTGGGTTTCTAAGAAACCCCATTAACTACAGTATGCCAGATGCCAGAGCTCGGCTGACATACTCTGGTTGCTACAATTGTTCCTAGGAAAGCTGTTCCATTTCAAACTGGGCATGTCCATTAGGGGGGGCACTGGCCCAGGTTTCGGATGGGCGTGGGTGCATATGTCCAGGCTTCTGGGGCTCCTCTTTGGGACAGTGTGAATGGGTGTGAGTGAGAGGGTCAAGTGGAGCAGAGTCAGGAGGTTTTTTGTCGTAATAGAGCGCCCACAGCAGTGTGAGTGTCAGGGTCATGGCCAGGATCTGGGCCACACCTATAGACACTCCCAGAAAACGCAGAACTTGCAACTGCTTCGTGCCTCGGATGAAACTGTAGATTTTAGGACCACAACCCTGCAAAACACACATAGACACACAGATAACAAATCATTTCTGTCACAGGAAAATCTCAACACATTGTTTTTGTTTAAATCAGAAAACACCAGCTGCTCTTAACAATTTGTATCCACAAAGAAAAATGGACATGGCCCCAGACTAAATACAAAAGCTTATGCTAGAACTGTTAGTCTAAATGTTCAGGGCTGCCAACTAAAGGCACTAATATGGAATGGTTTAAGGTGGAACAGTACGTTTTCTGAGAAAAACAACTGCTGTTTGTACGTGGCTGAAGTTTAACTTGTCTTTAAGCTTTTATTCACTGTTTCAATTACCACAGCAACTCTTTATAACTCAAGCTGTTATTTTTGTATCCTCATGTCTTTTCATGATTTTCAACATTTGAACTTTGATGTTTTTCTGCCATGAGCAGAGAGAGAGTTATCCTAGCATGTCTTTTTTCTTTTTACTCGTTTACTGACACCGGGACTTTATGAACACATTAGACTGGTTTCCAGCACACAAACAGACAGGCTAGCAAAAAGCTAGCAACTGGTGAGAAACTTCCCCTACAATTGCAGAGTGTAATTTAGTTCTAAAGCATGGGTGGTTTCATACCTCCTCCATAGTTTCTAGTCCAGCTTCTGCCGTGCTAAGCCCTGAGCAGCATTGACAGAGGGACTGTTCTCCCTATTACAGGTCAGTGGAGCACAATGGTTCGAATGAATCTGCTGTCGTTTTAAGGTAAAAATAATATGTATTGTTGCTTTAAGTGTCAAATATGGAAAAACATCACATTACACACCAATTAGCATACAGAGTATATGCTGTTTCTAACACACTGACATAAAAATAGATTTACAGCATGTGGTCTCTCACACTGATCTGCTGTCTTCTAAAATAGGCAAAGGTGCTAAAAAGGGTAGAAGCCTTCATAAAACTTGAATTGTGTGTATGCTTATGTCAGTTTTGTATGATACTAATTGCTTAGTATCATGCAAGTTATATAAGCCTAAGTTAGTTAAGTAGACACCAGCAATTTCCTTTCTCTAATACAATATACATAATATATAAGAATAAAATGAATGGCAAATTACATGCAAACAATGTACTTGTATGTATTGCTGGACTCTGCTAAAGCCTGTCAGCACAGCAGCTGCCACAGTAATATGCGAGCTATGTAACACTCATCCACTCTGTGTGTGAGTGGGTGTGTGTGTGTGTGTATGGGTGTGCATGATATTTCCTATGTATTTGGAGAAATGTGAAAAAGCAGATACATTATTTTTGGCAGTAACATATTTGTGCTATAGTGCAAGATAATACAATTCCTCTACCAACAATACACCAGAGAGAGAGAGAGAGAGAGAGAGAGACTGAGAGAGAGAAAAGAAAAAAATAAATGATATCTATAGAAACAAGAGTGAAAAGAAGCAGAGTGTGAAAAAGAGGAAAAGTGAGAAACTGGCTTTAATAAACCAGCTCTTTGACTGTGCTGTCCCAGGACTGGTACAGAAAGGAAGTTAGCAACAGCTGTGTCTTGGCAGTGAAAAGATTTTTTTTTTTTGCTGAACGCTAAATAATGTGGTGAATGGATTTTTTTTTTTTTTATGTAGAATTTGCGTCCAGATTTAAAAAATATATAGGAGTTAAAAATAGGAGTTAAACTGTTGCATTTAAACAAAACTACATTTAATTAACATGTAAATTTTTCATTCATCTGGATACAAAAATTCACAAACATTTCCAGAGGAAATGTGCATATATTTATCCAATGCTTGCAAATTAACAATATACTTTGTATATTAAAGTAATATAATTGTGTTCCAAGTAATCTTTGAGAATTATAATGGTTTGTGGGTCAAGAAATGTTCACAAAATGTAAAATGCAGGGGGTGTGCTGCAGGGGAACATATGTACACTGCCAGTCAAATGTTTAGAAACAAATGATTGAATCCATTATGTTCCATAATCTTAAAATCACTGTGATCCACTGGTTTATGTTTACATGCTGAAATAGTACTTATGAATTAATCCCCAAATAAAGATTTATATAATGATTTTATTTTTGGAATGTCCTCCAAATAAAAAATTGTAATAACTTTTAATTATATTTTTTTTAAAAAAATAGCACATCTGGATCTAAATCCACGTTCAGAAATGCAAGCGCATGGAAGAAGATATAATTTAGTAAATTCAGCTACTTTATGAAGCATCCCCTGTGAACCAAAATATTCTGTTGGAACTGCACAGCTCAGATAATCTCTATAAAAATGCAAGGGACAAAATGGTGCTCTGGAGCAAGCTCATATAAAATCAAGGTTACCATTTTATATATAATTATTGTCTAGTGGTGTATAAACTCCCAGCATTGGTCATACAGAATGTTGGCGCTTGCTTCAACACATTTGGGAAGAGTCTGATTGGATTTTGTGATCTATTAATGATAGTCCAGAGCCTAACCTCACTAATGTTCTGAAGACTGAACGCCACAAAACATTGACAGAATTCTTAACTAAAGTGAGAATATACATTAAAACCCTTCATTTTAGAAGTCATTTTATATAAGCAGGTGTTAGCCATACAGTACAGTTGTGATGAGCTAGACTGTTACAATATTTATTACAGCAACTGAATCAGTTGATCTTCTTTTACACAATGGCATTTTGAATTAAACAGTGGTCTCTGACTTTTTCAGTGTACGGTATAAGTGCATCTCACTTAGTCTCTGCAAAAAACAGATACACAGCTGTGTGACATTACAGTGAGAAGGAATGTGTGTGCGTGTGTGTGTTGGCGGGGGACCCAAGTATGCATGTGTGTATCTTAGCTCAAGTTGGCAAGATCCCTTGCATCTGTCCGTGGGTGATGCTTCTATGCACACAGGTGTTTTTTTTTTGTTTGTTAGTTTTGGTTTTGTATTTTTCCCAGCGTTGTTGAATGGTCTTTAGTAACAAAGCTAATCTTTACCTTCTCAGCAGGTATGTCAGATCATGTCATGTTGACATACACAAACACACATAGAGTTAAGAGTCTCTTAACAACTTCTCTTCATCTGACCTCCTTACCAGTAATATTCAAGTGTTCTTTATTTCTCCTTATAGAGCCATGCTGCATAACTGTTACCTTCGTCAACAGACTTACAAATAAAACACCTTCTCGAAACTCTGCTCTCACTGCCCAGTAAAGGGTCTCTCGTTATTCTAGGCCATGGGTCAGCACACTTGAGGTGAGGATTCCTCTAGAAGTGTGCTGGCCACCACCCAAGCTGCTCACCTCCTGGTAGAGGTCACTGAGGTCACGATGGTGAGCGTGGCGAGCACAGCCTGGGTACTGGTCAGAACAACAGGAGTCTGGTGGCCACTCCATCTCTGTCATCTCCAGCCAGTCCGTGAAGTAGATCACCCCACAGCATTTAAACTGAAAAGAGAAGTATCAGTATCATTATTTTTTGTTTTATTTATTTATTTTATTAATTTATTCATTTTTGTGTGTTCCAATGGACATAGTGGCCTAAGTGTTGCATCTATCATCAAGAGATTGCTGGTTCAATCCCTGGTGATCCCTCAGCTATTCAATGTTGTGAGTCAAAGAGAGCACAATTGGCCTTGTATTCTGTGGGTGGGTGGCATGACCCTTTCTCTACCCCTTCTCACAAACAAAATGCTAGCCAGCGGGCTATTGTTTGCTAACATAACAGTACTGGGCAGATAGTGTTCTCCTCCGATTACTTTCAACTGTCCAGTGGTAGTTTGAAAAGAAGCTATAGTTGGCTTCATATGTCTCAGAGGATGCCAGTGTTGGAGGCATTGTGTGTGATTGGGGGTGAATTGAGTAGAATTTGCAGTGACTAAATTGGGGAGAAAATAAGGTAATGTTTCTGCATTTAACCCATCTGTAGAAGTGAGCACACAGGCAGAGCAGTGTGAAAGGAGCTGCTTTTCTCAGGATGCTAGAATAGGTTGACAGCAAAAAAAAAAATACATTTCAAGCTAATGAGAAATTGCAAGGATAAATGTGCTTAAAATTGTGAAAGCCCATACTGTTACAATTTTAAATTTAATGTATTCAACATGGTTCTTTTTATTTAAAGACTCCAGAATTGATCAAATGTCATAGCTGTCCAATTAAAAACATGTATCTCCTTTTTTGTCGATCATTTGAACACAGCAGCTGTCCTTCATATTGCGTGAAAATATCATGATGAAGGGACCAATAGAAATGCTCCAAAATTACTTCAAATAAAATCTTTATATTCACTTCCATTTAAAAATAAGAATGTTTTTCCTTGTCCTGTAAAAAAAAAGCTACTATTTTGGGAGATGCATGTTTTTAATTGGCCAACAGCTATATATCCGCATTGTTTAGTGGATACCTTTCAAAAACATAAAGATAACATTAAATCTTTTAAAAATAAATAAATAAAAAGTTGTACCCCACCTCAGTCTGAAAGGAGTTCCAGGCATGTGTTAGCCACTGGTAGCGCTGTAGGCCATAATTTGGCATGCGTGACTTCAAACTGATCATATCAGACCTCTGTACTGAAGGCTGCAAAGACAGGACACAGGACATTACATAGCTGTAGATAACAAGCGTAATGGATGCATATTCCCTGTGAGTTACACCAGTGCCATAGTTGAAAGAAGGCCATCCAATATCAGAAACCACACAAATAAGGTTTATTTTATAATGCAAATTATACAATGCTAATTGCCTGTTCAGCTGCATTTGGGATAATGGTAGAGTAGCATTGACCAGTGATGGTATTTTTAACAGTATCTCTTTATTCTGTCAGACTTGTGGAGCACAGATGTCAGAGGAGGCACCGGCCTCAGGTAAGGACATTTATTCAGACATGGAGCCTAATGTCCCCTTCAGAAGTACTGCAGGCCTCAACTCTATTTATCTATTGTCACTCCTCCTGATAAGTACCTGCCTCCCTCAGAGTACCCACAATGCCCCTGGGGCCAGGTGTGTCACCTCATCATTCCGGTGAATGGAGTAGACTCTGATAGTAGAATGCAGCTTGCTTTGGTCATTGATAGCCATATAGCGATGTGGAACTGAGGAGAGAGGGACGCAGGGGACAATAGGGATAAAGTTGCAGGGCCAGGTGCAGAGGCGCAGCCAGAGAACACAAAGGAAAACACTCACACAAATACACACGGGTCACTCTCGGTCACACCTGCAAAACGGCTCACATCAAAGCCATTCAAGGGACATTGGGTTGCTGATAAGACCCTGCCTCAAAGGAGTGTGTGTGTGTGTGTGTGTCTATGTGTATATGTAAGTAAAGGGACCATTTCTTTTTGCTTGTTGAGGTTAAGGTTAGAGTTAGATTAAGGGGGTTACATTTATGACATACACTAGTCATAAGTCACAGCCACAACTTTAAAATAACACCTTGTTTCTACTTTCATCGTCTATTTTTTTAGATCCACTTACCGCTTCCTTTTGCAGTTCTACAATTAAAGATGGTAATCCATCTTTAAAAGGCTCTGCACGCCTTGTTTGCCCCGTTTCACCCTGTTCTTCAATGGTCAGGACCACCACAGCGCAAGAATAATCTGGATGGTTGATCATTCTCAAGACACCACTAAAACTGACACAATGGTGGTATGTGTGGATCAGATACAGCAGTGCTACTGGAGTATTTCAACTTTAATGTCACTGCTGGACTGAGGCTTATAATCCATAAACCAAAAATATCCAGCCAAAAGTCTATTGTGCTTCTGGTCACTGAAGAACAAGGTTTAATGTAACTAATAAAGTATGCAGAGCAACAGAGAATACATTCTGTAAAGTGCATATATGGTAATTAAATATGGCAGTTTTGCATAGAATCTTATACATTGGCCACTTATTGTCAAATGCCATTTTTTTATTATCTGCGCCAAACAAAAACACTGATTATTTAAAAGGACACAATTCTGCACATTTTAATTTAGAATTGCATTTTTATGTTTGTTTTTCTTAGTGAAACAAAGGAACTTAAACATTTTCTTTTTTTCTAACCACATTTTATGACTGCTGTGGTGTATAAATGATGTAGTAAAATATATATATATATTCATTCATTTATTTCATTGGACAGCAACGATATGTATAAGTAATTTGTATTATAGACATTTACCCAATTTGTTAAATTTATTCATTTAGTTTATTATTTAACTTTTATTACATAATGCAAAACCTTTTATCATGTAGTTTGCTGACAATTTTATTTGAAAAATGCCTGTTTTTAATGACCTTACAAATTGACCAATAGAAATGGCCCAAACCTAGAAAAACATTTACAATGACATATATATAAAACTATACACTGGTCAAGCATAACATTATAACCTCCTTTTTGCTCTACACTTTGTTTTCTCAGCTCCTCTGACCCTGCAGGGGCACTTTGTAGTTCTATAATTACATTACAATTACACATACATACAATTACTAGATGTTTGATGTAGTTCCTCTGTGACTCTGCATACTTTCTTTCCCCCCTTTCACCGTTTTAAACCCCTCAGTGTCACAGCTGGACTGAGAATATTCCACCAATCAAAAATATCCAGGCAACAGTATCTGTGGGCATCATCCTTTGTCCACTGGTGAAGGAATGGAGGACGATCAACACAAAACGTGCAGCAGCAGATTAGCTCCTGTCTCTGATTTGATGTCTACAAGGTGGACCAATGAGGTAAGTATAGCTACACATAACTATAGTCCTAGATATCTTATCTTATTTGTTCTCTCTTTAACAATAGCACATGCTACCAGCAGCTGTTTTTCACCTTTCACCTTTCACCTTTTTCAAAGCTATACAGATTTAGATCAAGCTTAGTTAAGGTCCACTTTGCTGACAGCTTTCAAGGGGACATTAGCATCACATACACATCTTAAAAACATGCCCCCTCTACCCCTGCTATGCCAGTAAAGGAAATGTGCTTGAGCCAGGCCTTTGAACTTCTAACAGATACGATTAGTCGGAGAAACCTGATCTAAACTTCAGCAGCCTGGAGAGAGCTCCTGTACATTCATACAGATGCAGTCATGTTACTTATGTGTGTGAGAGAGAAAGATGAGAGGAGCTCAGCAGTACTCATTTTATTCATAGTGTTACTCACCTCCTCGTACGTCCACACTCCACTGGCCAGCTCTACACAGAAGATCACCAGCAGACTGCCAAAATACTGCAGAGATACACAAAAACAAACACTACGGCTCAAAGTTTCTAGTCCCTTCTTATGTTAATATACAGTAATAGCTTATATAAGGAGATTTCAATACTAGGAACACTAGGTAAGACTTGGTCATTTTGCTTGTGGGCTCCCCCTACAGTTGCAGATTGTAATCCATTGTTACAGCACAGTCCTGAAATCAAGGGGAGGGAGGCAGGGTGGTTTCCTACCCTCCTTCAAAAGGTACACAGTGCTGTTTTTTTCAGTGCCTAGCACAGAGTATCAGTGATAGAGGCGGTATTCTCCTTATTACAAAGCAGTGAAGCATCACAATCATAATGAAGCCATAATTTTAAGGTAGAAATAGTGTTCATTTAACCTGATTTTTTAGTACTTTAGGACAGTTCAGCAATAAGAAGCAACTAAAGTGGTGGGTCCAGAGCCTACTTGGAATCATTGGGCGCAAGGCAGGAATACACCCTGGAGGGGGTGTAAGTCCTTCAGAGGGCAACACACACACCTATGGACACTTTTGAGTCACCAGTCCACCTACCAACATGTATTTTTCGGACTGTGGGAGGAAACCGGAGCACCTGGAGGAAACCCGGGCGGGCACAGGGAGAACACAACAAACTCCTCACAGACAGTCACCTGGAGTGGGACTCGAACCCACAACTTCCAGGTCCCTGGAGCTGTGTGACTGCGACACTACCTGCTGCACAACCATGCCACAGCCGAAACATGGCAATACAATTATGGACATGAATGAAGACACTGAATATCCTACAGACTTATGATCTTTTTTTTTTTCCCGAAAGCTTCCACGGTCTTCTCTGAATTATTTACAGGTCTCTTCATCTTTCAGGATCAGGGGATCCATAACTCAGTTTAACAAATAATATATTGATTTTTCTTTATAACCAGAGGTGGGTAGTAACACACTACATTTACTCGTTTACTTGAAACACTTCATGGATAAATTGTACTTATAAAAGTAGTTTTAATGCAGCATTTACTTGAGTATATTTGTGAAGGAGAGGCAGTACTTTTACTCCGTTACATTGAGCTACATTCTGCTCACTACTTATTTTTATAGGTCCATTTAAAGCACAATCTCTTTGTTTTGTTTTGTTTTGTTTTGTCAAGACTTCCAACAGAGGCTCTGTCACATGACTGTGTCTGACTAATCAAATAATAACCACTAGCGAAGTTTGACTCCATTTCACCAATCAGACTTGAGAGCCAGCTATTGTTAAAGCTGAATAGCCAATTCACGGATTGAACGTGCAAACACACATACACACACACTCACACACACAGAGAGATTTTATGGTTTATGTGCAGACTGCTTTGTTCTTCTTGTTGTTATTCTTTGTAATCTCTATTTAGCCCATTGTTTTGTTAGTGAACATGTAAATACACAGAACTACACAAACATTTTATGTTTTACATAAACTAATGTACACACTGCCTTTTTCTTCTTGTTCTTATTTTGTGTATCATCTACCTATTGAGCTCATTGTTTTATTATTAAGTTATTGTGGCTGAATTTTGTTTTAGTTGTTTAAGAAATATTCTCAGGCTCTTCCATCCATTCATTATCTGTAACCCTTATCCAATTCAGGGTCACGGTGGGTCCAGAGCCTACCTGGAATCATTGGGCGCAAGGTGGGGAATACACCCTGGAGGGGGCGCCAGTCCTTCACAGGGCAACACACACACTCACACATTCACTCACACACACCTACGGTCACTTTTGAGTCGCCAATCCACCTACCAACGTGTGTTTTTGGACTGTGGGAGGAAACCGGAGCACCCGGAGGAAACCAACGGGGAGAACACACCACACTCCTCACAGAGAGTCACCCGGAGGAAACCCACGCGGATACAGAGAGAACACACCAACTCCTCACAGACAGTCACCCAGAGCGGGAATCGAACCCACTGGAGCTGTGTGACTGCGACACTACCTGCTGCGCCACCGTGCTGCCTATTCCCTGGCTCTGAATTTGTTAATTGTCCAATACACTTCCTTTCAGTCTTGGAAAGGTGAGAATGTGCCAAGCCTATCAATGTTAGTGTAAACAAGTGAGCAGTTGAAAGCTGTATATTCAATGAGCTTTCATAATGAGGAATGATCACACTCTCCTCACACTAAGAGAAGACCACAAAAATGTAATAGAATGTCATACATCAAGGCATTTAGTAAATGTTGTATATGGTATTGGTGTTACTAGCCATTGTTAGATACGGCCCTGAAGAAAACCTCTTTTTAAATCTTTCTTTGTGAGTGATGCCACTATTCTACACACCTCTTTAAAAAAACTATAGCTACATCCTACTATAGTACAGCTACCTTAACTGATCATAATGAAACCAGTCTGATTTTTTGTTGTTGAAATCATTGTTCCAAATAATAATTGACTCCAGGTTTTTTAAGATAAACTTGGAAGATCTTTGAACAGTAGAGTATCCTAATCATATTTAAATAATTATTACACATCAATTATTATCATACCGCGACCCTGAAGTGGAGAAGCGGAGAAGAAGATGATGATGATGATGATGATGAATTATTATCATCACAGTGAAGCGGTGTTATATAGTTATATCACATTTTCAAGTGTTTTGAAGGAAGATGGAAGAGAAAGTAAAGGCTGATGGAGAAGGACAGGATGGATGAGAAAACATGTGTGAAAGAGTGAGAAAGTGAGAGGGATGACTGGTCCCTGAATAGTCTCCCAGCTTATCTGTTTGTCAGCAATTGTTATCATGAGTGATGGGTACGTTTAGTGAAGAAAGACCACAGCTTCCAGAGATATTCTCCATGTGCACACCCACACACACACACACACAGAGAGAGAGAGAGAGAGAAAGAGAGATAGAGAGAGATCCAAATTAACACTTTCCATCACACTCATATAGTCTTTCTCTCTAAAGTCTCATCCTAATATACACACATCCACACACTGTCACAGAAACACGTTGGCAGGGTTTATTAAGATGAATGCTGATGTTTGTTAGTGAGTTAGTGCTGCAACGCTGGCTGACAGGTTGTTTATTTGGAAACTCTAAATATTTGTGTTAAACAGATGGCCATTCTTGCGCTACAATCCATTTGCCTTTCGCCAGACGCATTTACACACACCAGCAGAGACTAAACATGCATATGTTCCCACATTCAACAAACGCAGGCCATGTAAAGCTGCTATGCCCAGATTCTACATCCCCACCCTCTAAACAGCTCACTCTAAATCTGGCAAAGGTGAACTTTTAACCTGGAGATCTCTCTCTCTCTCTCTCTCTCTCTCTCTCTCTAGCTGTGGGGGTCCTGTAAATATGCCTGGAAATGGAATAACATCACTGCTGAATGATGCCAAACCTAAAGCAGGTGTCACAGTGTATAATATAAAGGAATCATTGGACATTTTTCATCCCAGACTCTATTAAACTTCATCCAATGTTGGCAAACAAAAAAATAGAAAATTAATAATTCTCTCCAGGATTTCACTCCAACTGCCTGGGTTCACTAATCACCTCCCAGCGGCCTCAGATATGCCATGACAGATGAAACAAAATCCTGGGAAGCAACACTGATGTGTCACCAGGGACCAAGTCCCAAAAAGCAGGTAGAGTCAAGTAGATTAGGTACCATGGGTTTGAAAAATACCAGTATTCTCCTACTGCACCAGTTAGCATGTTAGCTCGTCTGAAATTGTAGCATTTCATAATCAAGCGCAATGACTAGACAATTTCCCTTGGCTACTGCTGAATAACAGCATGTTTTCAAATCTCATTTCATTTGTGAGATGCTGTTAATTTAGTTCATGCAGCTGATATTTTACCTTGCACAAACACTCCAGTTTTTGCAGCACAAACAATAAACATTAACTGACTTAGCAAGTTAGCAACAACTGACATAAAGAGAATGTCTAGGATTGTACGGAACTGCAGTTTTCACTGGTTTGTTTATGTTCTGAATCTTTAAGGTGGAATTTTATGTTTGAGGAGAAAAATGAGAAATGTTTTTTTGTACGTGGCTAAAGTTTAACTTTCACCGTTTGAATTACCACAGAATCTCTTTTGTATCTTAAATAATTTAGTTTTGTAGCATTTTCGGTCTGGGTACCTACTTAAAAAGTAAGAAACGGCAAAAAATAAGTCAACATTACCCTCTAATGGAGCAGGATTTAAGTCATATCCTCATGTCTTTTCATGACTTTCAACATTTGCAGTGCTTTTTGCCATTTTTTCTGCACTGAGCAGAGAGGAAGCCTAGCCTGTCTGACTAAGCCACTTTATTTTTTACTGCTTTACTAACACTGGGGCTTCATAAAAATTTTAGACCAGTTTCCAGCTCACAAACAGACTGGAGAGCTAACACACTGTGAGGAAACATCTTTGTAATTTTATAAAAAGTATATTTTGATTACAATTGTGAACTTTGCCTTTAACTGCATTGTTTGAATATAGTGGAAGGCCTGAGGTTTCATTACATTTTGGCTTTAAATGTAGGCTTTATTTTGGGGTACATCACTATTAATTGGCTATAGGTATATGTTGTGTGCTGGTGTATGGATAGTGTAAGACAAGCAGATTGCTAAAAAAGCTGCTTTGCAGGATATTTTCTATTCTATATCTGTACAGAGGCAATTTACATGTTGTATTTCAACAAACTCAAAACAGAATGTGAAAAAAAATGACAGAATACAAGATAATAAGACGTGTGTGTGTGTGTGTGTGTGTGTGTGTGTGTTCTGTAGCTGGTAAACAGAGCTGCAGGCTAACTGAAGCAGCTCCTGTTTTCCTGGTAGTCCCACTCTGAGGCTAGATTTCTTTACCTATTGTATGAGAGTGAGATAATACTGTAGCCTTGCAGTAACTCGAACCCAGATTCACAGGGAGGAATGAGAGAGACTCCAAAGAGATGAATAGAGAGACCCAGAAAGGAGAGGAAGAAGGAATGGATGGAGGGATCCCAGAAAAAATAGGACTCTGGTCTGGGTCAGCCGACAAAATCCCCCACCCCCTTCCAGAACACCTGGGAGATGAGGCTGAAACACATTCTATTCTTCACTTCACTAGTAAAGCATGCTATTTTGGGCCCAATATGAGGAATTGGTGGCACAAGCAAAAATAATAATTTAGTAATGTTCTTTTTACTCCATTCATCACTGACCACATTTGTTTTTTCATTTGATTATATAATTTAAACACATTAGCTGCATTTTACACTGTGTTATAATATTATGACAAATGGATTAATTAGTCATTGGTGGAATAGGGCTGTATAGAACTGTGTACCAGCCCCTACCTCTGCACAACACAAGTTACGGTCTCAAACACATTAAGAAGGCCAGCAGTTCTACAAATTAACTCTTGATGAGGCCACAGCTGTTCACTGAAAACCATTCCAGGTGATGACCTCATGAAGCTGATTAAGAGAACGCCAAGAGTGTGCAAAGTTGTCATCAAAGCAAAAGGGGGCTACTGGAGAATCTAAAGTATAAAACATATTCTGGTTTGTTTAATACTTTTTTGTTTACTACATCATTCCATAAGTGTTCCTTCATAGTTGTAAAGTCTTCCATATTCATTTACAATGCAGAAAATAATAATAATAATAAAAAAAAGAAAAACTATTAAATGGTACTGTACATTCACAATATGTGGAAAAAAGCCCAGAACAAACAACCCTCCCTGAGGGTTTTATATATGTGAGTGTATGCTCACCATTTCCTACTCAAAATGTATTGATTTTTTACTTTTCTTAATATTGGTTTCATATTGAGTTCTATATTATTTTAAATAAGTTCACACACCCTTCTTTGTAGGCTTAAGGTTTGGAATGAATTACTGACCAAGCCAGTGAGGTAAGCAGCAATTACTGTGCCCAAGGGTCTCTTGTCAGAGGCCTTAGGGGGTCTATAACCACCAGTCCCATGGGGATTATAATACTTGGGAAAACCCCATTCCAGATATTAATATTAGATGAACAAACAGTCATTTAAAATAGCCAAATGAAAATGAAAATAAGCCACCTGTTTTCAAGCCCCTGAGGTTTTTTTAATCATTCTTATTATTGATTCATGGGATAGGAAAATAAAACACACATGCCATTAGGCTAGATGCTATTATATCTGGGATTTTTTATTCAGTTTTTTTATATTTTTTTGTTTAGATAAGAGATTACTATAAATTAGTCATAACTAATGAAAATGACCAAAAAAAAACCCTCTTTGCCAAGCAATCGAGGATAAAGTTGAGGTTGTGCCTATGGACTATTCATGTAGTGAGATTTATCCTCCTCTCTCTCTCTCGCTCTCTCTCTCTCTTGCTCTTTCTCTTTCTCTCTAGCTCTCTCTCGCAGCATCCCATAAGCCTCCTGCAGTACCATAACTCAACATGCCAACAAGCCTCAAAATGCTAATCACATCCACCAAGACACACACACAAACACACAGCAAGACGCTCACAATAGATTTGTGGGCGAAACCCTATGTGGCCAGTCCATCACTTTGACTGATGCGGAGTCCCTGTAGGGCCCACCTCCTCTGTGTGTTTATTGCTGTTGAAAAGCTGTAACTCTTCCTCATCTTCATGAGGCGAATGTTTTACAGCCCTTCTAATCAGCAGGAGTGACCCGCTACGAGCTAACAAAGAGGTCCCTACAGCGCATCATACACTGTAAATGCCCTATTTCCATACATCAGCTGCAGTTGCAGAGTGAAGAGTCCCATCCTCATCCAAAGAACATACAGTTCTGATTAATAGAAACCTGTACCGCTCCCTACTGTCAAACGTGAGAATGTGAATCTGCAAGTAATGCGTGATCTGCGTCTGCTCACGTAAGCTAAATAATTTGCTACCTTAAAAAAACTGTCATTAGTATTTTGTATAGTTTGATTGTTTTGAAAATGCAATTAACAATTTTACACTGTGCCATTTACACTCCTGAAAAATAGACCAATAGAAATGCAGCAAACTGTGCTTTTAATAAAGCCTTATGTCATCAGCTTACATTGAAAACTAGGACGATTTCTTTGTTTCCTGTAAGATTTAATTCTTTAGTGATACAAGGTTTTTTCTGTTTGTTTGTTTTCTTCAGCAATGATGTACTGTTTTGCTTACAGACATTTTCCTTCTGTTTCTTTTTAGAACATGTAGACAAACACAAAAACAAGCCAGTGGGGGGACATACCCAAGACAGGAGGAGCAGATTGCATTTCAGCGTGCCGCAGTAGCCTACCATGGCCACGATGATTAGAAAACAACACACGGCGATGACAACGGGGTGGACAACAGGGGAATATGTGAGGATTGCTGCCTCTTCCAGCCTGAGAGAGAGAGACAGAGAGAGAGAGAGAGGAACATGGAAGTCATTCTTGGCAGTCTTTATGTTTATTTATCAATCCATCCTTCTTGCCCCCCACTCTTCCCCACCCCCTCACTCCATCTCATCCCACTCTCTCTGAGGACAGCATTTTTATTAATCCACCAAGCTACAAGTAAATAGTGATTGCACTCGGTAGGAATGCAAGCATCTTGACTCTCTCTCTCTCTCTCTCTCTCTCTCTCTCTCTCTCTCACATACACACAGACACAGACATCTTACTTTTTACTCCACTACATTATGAAATCTGCTGTTCCCCTCGGTTTATATGTGAAAAAAATAGTAATAGTAAATTTAGTAATGTTCTTTTTATTCCATTCATCACTGTTCACATATTTTTATTATATCATTTAAAAATATTAGTTGCATTTTACAGTGTGTTATAATATTACGACAAATGGACTAATAGAATAGAAAATATATTCCATTCTAAGACTTTATTCTGTACATTGGTGTTTTTGTCTCTGTTGGTTTGGAGGAGCAGCGGTTTGGAGGAGCAGCATCTTGAGTGTATTTAATAGTTGATATAACATCATTCGTTGATTTAATCTTTGACCATTTCTGCTGTGTTTATCCATTTCAGAGTAATTCATGACAATCTATTAAAAGACTGGGGAACCAGGAGTGACACTAGAGTCTTTTCACCTACAACGTGTTAAGCATGAGACTTGTTACAAAAATGATAATAGGACATTAGAGCCATAATTAGTCATGGTACTTTTACTTTTGAGACTTAAGTACATTTGAAGGTTTGTACTTTTGTACATTTACTCAAGTAGAGATCAACAACGAGGACTTTTACTGGAGTACTATTTTAATTTGAGTACCTGTACTTTTACTCAAGTACATTATTTGTGTAGTTTGTCCACCACTGCTCTTTACTGTATTCAGCAGAGGCAACTACGGGAATGCCATGTTTGGATATTGAGGCTAATCATGAATCAGTGTGGTGACCATTTGCTCAAGGATATGTGTGAACCACCAGCAACCCCTACACACCCACCCACACACACACACACACACATACACACATACACACACACACATCCTTCCACAAAACCTCCTAATTTCTCAATTTTCTCTTCCTGTTGTTTTTTGACACTGTGGAATGATATCTTTTCCCCCTAGAGAGAGGTTTTTAATGGCCCTCAAAAAACATGCACACACACACACACACACACACACACACACACACACACACACACACACACATATGAACCTGAATTTCTGCACTCAGCTGTTATATCATTATGTGGCATTCAGTGCAGATGAGATCTTCATTGCTGCAGAAAGACTGGAGTCAACAAGTTGGGAAGAAGCACCTTTTGTTGCATGCATGCAGGTCACTCTCTAACCACACTTGCATTATGAAATAAATTTTTAATATATTCATTCATTCATTCATTATCTGTAACCCTTATCCAGTTCAGGGTCGTGGTGGGTCCAGAGTCTACCTGGAATCATTGGGCGCAAAGTGGGAATACACCCTGGAGGGGGCGCCAGTCCTTCACAGGGCAACACACACTCACACTCACACACACCTACGGACACTTTTTTTTTGAGTCGCCAATCCACCTACCAACGTGTGTTTTTGGACTGTGGGTGGAAATTCTTTATATATATATATATATATATATATATATATATATATATATATATAGAGAGAGAGAGAGAGAGAGAGAGAGAGAGAGAGAGAGAGAGAGAGAAAACGGGACTCCTAATCATGCCATACCTGATGATAATCAAAACAGTTACTGAATGATAAAGAATAATTAACCTTAATTTTACTGAGCTCTCAAAAAGCTATTACTGATCAAGGAAATAGAGAAACAAGTCAAATATATTTGGCATTTACAGAATTTCTCAACCTCTCTTAATATGTTTGGGATTTTATGGATCCCAAGCATGTCACAGAGAAAGGGTTTAATTTATGAGATATAAAATAACCTGCAGATTTCTGACAAGTAATGATTAAACGTAAGTGTCCTGAAAGACGAGGAAATTGAAATAGTAAATGCTGAAACATTTGATATGGTTTTTTTTTTTCATAATTTTGAATTTTGTCATCATTTCAAAAAGGTTACTTTAGAGAAGACAGGATGTTAGAGTGGTGGAGTTTTGACATCATGCAAAAAAATGTAACATGTACTTAATGGCAGTTTACACTGAAATAAAGGTTGTCTCTGACCTGCACAAAAACATACTGCTGGGGTGGGGTGGGGTGGGGGTAAATACTGATGACATCAGCGTGTGTTTAGAAATGGTGTTTACTGTGTGAGGAGAGGCTTTGAAAGGTTAAATTACTTCAGGTGGACAGTGCACTTCACACCTGCCCCTCTCAGATGCCCTCACCTGGTGTCGGCGGTTAAGGTGAGCACATTGTTCAGGTAATCCCTGAGCCATGCTGCCACTCCCAACACGCACACAGCCATGACCTAAAAGGAAATAGAAAAAGTAGCTTTAGTGCATGACCAGACACACGTACAGTTATGCATCTGGAGAGGTACTCACAATTTTTAGTACACACTACCCCCAACCCTGTTTGTACATGCGTTGGCCTTGGGAGCCTATTTGTGTCTAGTGGAAACGTCTGACACACTGAGATATGAGTAGTAGTTTAGGCACTCGTTGGCATTCTTGGTCCTAAAAATGACACCCAGCACACATCATCACATCTAATTCCCTAAATATAGTGCACTGCAGAATATGAGACCTGCAGATGGGCTTCAAGCTGCCTACAAACAGATAAAGTGTGTGTGTGTGTGTGTGTGTGTGTGTTAGGGGGAGTGAAAATGGGCCCTCAGTCTCTGTGTTGAGTGTTGAGTTGAGCAAAATCTGAACCCACTGTAACGTGAGCGCGCACTCAACCACCTGCTGCTTGGCTTTGCTTTTTCCCACCTGTATTCTGACAAACCCCGCCCACCTTCCATGGTGTTGGCTAACTGAAGCTAGCGCTGTGCTAGGATTAGCTAATAGACAGCTTGTGTACATAAATTCTTTTTTGGCACTATTCAGTTACTTCTTGTCTGATTTATTGCCTGGGATATTGTCTAGTAGTCTATGTGGAAAGCAGTCATTTCTATTGACCTAATTCTGTATATCCTAACATCTTGATTATGGTGCTCTGTTAAAAGAGCTTCTATATATTTTTGAATTCTCTGTGTTCCAAATAAACTTGAATAGAAATCTTGATAGGAATCTTTAAATCATGAATTCGAAGGATTCAATCAGAAGAATTCAGATATGCACATAAGGCATACATTAAAAAAATACATTACAATATTATTAACTAAAACATGAACACTGAAAGGGCAATTGGTGCTGACAAAGATTTATTATTACACACATATTGCATTAAATGTACTAGTTCATTCATTCCACAAGGCGAGATGCTTTTAGCCAACCAGAGTACGATGCGCGACATTACTAGCCAATCAGTGCACGAGGCAGGACATTCACAGCGTTGGAGACGTTCCGTGCCTTAATACAGGCGGAAAAACAAAGAGACAAGAGCCAACGCTATTTAAACTACAGACAGACCGACACTTTCAGTCAACACACAAGTCAGATGCGACAATATTAACCCTCTAACTGAAAATTAACCAATTTATCTATAATAATATTACGTTTAATATTCCATACACCATTCATTGAGCTTGTACCAAACTAATTACTGGAAAATGCATATCATTACTAGATTCACACTGGATACATATTGAGAGGCAGGAATTTTAAAGGCATATCCATCAACAATACGTTAAAATTAATTTACACACATTTGTTCCCAGTAAAACAAGGAACGTCCCTGGGCGTTCAAAATAGGTGTAAAAGTAGTCTGTCCGTCAAGGACATCTTTTAAAAGTCAATGGACGTGCAAAATCCATCTTAATATTAGTTAATAATAGTTAAGTGGTGACCAATCGATAACGTCTGTGGACGTCCAAAACGCGTTTTATACAAGTAATTTATTTCGGGACCAATTAATAACATCAATGGACGTCCAAAATACGTCTACTAGTCGTCTTTTCAATGTCTTTGTTTGGACGTCTTTTCAACTTTCATTTTCAACCTTAAGAGAACGTTGATTAGACGGCAGTCATTGCGTTATTTCAACGTTGAATCAACGGCTAATTGTTTACTGGGTTAGTTCAAACTTCACAATATATATCGCTTCAATCTAAACACAAATAGTAACAAATGCTCAGTAGTACCCAGCCAATTTTATTATAACTAATTCAATTTCTTGCTAGCACGTCAAGCATTGTTTAGATTACCACATTTTCTCCACGATAGAAAAATCACACAAGTATTAGAGGTAGCGGAGTGTCGGAGCTGAAATGTGTCCTGTTTTGATAAAGTGAGTGAATTATAATGACTATTCAGCTATGTTGACATTATATCTACCCAAATGCCCTGTTTTTATTTATTTGGAAAAAAAAATGTTCGAGTCGGCTCCCACAGTTTACCTAAGAGTCAATGAGTCATTTCAATGAACCGATTCAAAGAGCCGAATCCAACTGAGTCCAACTGAAGCGTGTTCTTACCCAGAAGAGTAAGTTGAGCGCGTAGAGCAGGCAGCGCAGGCACTTCACCGAGTCCTCACGGGCCATGGCGCACGCTCTGCGGCCGCGAGACTCATCTCAACTGCCCACGAGCGAACGGTGCCAACTCGCACCTGGCAAAGTTGGCGGTCCACTCGAGCGCTGTTCGGCCTCAGGCAGTTCACAGTAGCACGTGCAACAGGTGATCCCCACCGCTGCCCCCCAACTCTGTTCCTGCGCAAACACGCAGTAAGACGATTTATTCTTATAGCGAATGATCAGTGGGCCGCTGGGAGTTATCAATAATCCTCTTACAGGTTGCGTGTTTAGAAGCACGCGCCTCTAAAGTTTTGCGCTCGTCCATCTGATCCAATGATAGAAGTTAATGTGCGCGGCTGACCTGTTCGGTCCCGTCCGCCGGACACGGCGGGACTGGACACTCGTTCGCGCCCGGAAAGATTCGTCCACCGGGTCCTAAAGGCGAGCAGCAAGTTACGGACCCAGACAGCTGGAGTTTTAGAGCAGAGAGAAGGAATGCAGCCAGCACTCCGCCTCCGAGAGAGCGAGAGGGGGGATAGGAAGAGGGAGTGCGTGAGAGGAGGTATGCACGAGGTTAGGAAGTCCCAATGAGATGTGCATATTGCTGTCAACACAGACAAACTGAATATTGCATTGAAGAGAAATGTGTGTCACGCCTTAACACACATGAGACGTAGATATAAAACAAACCGCGACTGATTTGTGAGTTATGAGTTTGCTTAAAATGGTCGACATTCCGAAATAAGTCTCTGTTAATAATAACAAACGTTTGCGCTTTTGTGTCGTACAGTTTTAGCAGCAGTTTAGACAGAATCTGTTAAACGGCTGTAGCTTTAATTAGTGTATAATTGACATTATGAACATAAAACAAACAAACATCTAAAATAGATAACTAAAATATAAATTATGGAGCCCTGGTGACATACCTCATAATAAACCTAAGGTGTGGAAACGACTCAAAAGTAGAACCAGACAATACCCAGTAAACATTTAGCCGTTGATTCAACGTTGAAATAACGTAATGACTGACGACTAATCAACGTTCCCTTAAGGTTGAAAATGAAAGTTGAAAACACGTCCAAACAAAGACATTGAAAAGACGACTATTAGACGTATTTTCGACGTCCATTGACGTTATTAATTGGTCCCGAAATAAATTACTTGTATAAAACGCGTTTTGGACGTCCACTGACGTTATCGATTGGTCACCACTTAACTAACTTATTAAGATGGATTTTGGACGTCCATTGACGTTTAAAATATGTCCTTGACGGACAGACTACTTTTAGACCTATTTTGAACGTCCAGGGACGTTCCTTGTTTACTGGGTAATGCGCGGGAACCAGTTAATATGGTGAATGAGATATTTAATTTGTGCATACACTTTTATAAGGCGTGAGAATTAGATATTTGAAGCATTTAAGGTGTGTAAAAAAGAGACTTAGTGCATGAAGGGCTACATAGAAAGACTGGGAAAGAGATACCTGCAGCAGCGAGGGCTACAGAACAACTTTGCTGGAAATGGAGAATAAATTGACTTCTGTTTATTTTAAACTTGAAATAAAATATGCTTCTATACTCATTACTGTGAGGTGTGTGATAATTCTGACCATACTAAAAGCACGTGGCCTCAGATATGAAAATTAAAATCCTTCAACCTACAAAATAAAGGCCATGTGTGTGTGTGGCTAAACGGCTAACTCTTGGACCTATGCCCAATGTATAAAGCAAGGCATTGAAACAATGAATAAAAATGTTGAATTCGTTTTCGCAGCTCTAAGCTCTGACGTCACGGCCATGTGTCGCTATAGGCGGCTTAAGCGTAGGTGTTATTTTGCTAAAGGGATATATCTGACCTGATTCTTAGACAAGTGAATATAGATTTATATCCATGGTTGCATCTCAGCCTGACCTAACCAGCTGTACAAGTGTCATGCCACCAGGGGGCAGTAAAGACTAAGCTAGTATGCACTACCAACTCCAGCCACCAGAGGGATGCAGAGATAGACATGGGGAGCTAATTAGCTCTGACTGCCCTCACCTGCTAGGCATGACTTGTATGTTGTCACCTTTTACGCCTATACAGAGCGGTTAACAGTATGACTTCTCAGAGATTTTATTTTCTACATACAGAGGTAATAAGAAAAAAATGAGGAAAATAGCCGTAGCAAGAGAACACGACAGAGAAGAGGGGAAAATAATAAAAAAGAACAAGGAACAAAAGGAAAACAGTGTTCTTCTGTTTATTTCACTCTTTAAATTATACTTTTTTATTTTAAGACACCATCTTTTTGTTTCGTGAATAGCTAGAATAACTGCCTAATTCCACTAAGAATCCATGAGCATTGCTGATCACAACTTCTGTCAGTCCTGTTGACAGCATGAGCAGCAACGAACCCAACAGGCTTAATGCCATTAGCACTGTTCTACAGAGCAAGGAACTCTCCATAAACAGCAATGACAAGCTGTTTTCATAGTACTGGACACTATGAAGTTTCCTTAATCGAAAAAGTTATTTGTACTGTATTTGTCCAGAGTCTAAGGAAGCATTACACAACCATTTTTCAATCACAAAACAATTTAAAAGTATGAAAAGTCACCCCCATCTATCTAAAATATATAAAATAATACTTGTTCTGAATCTGTCTGACACACACACATACAGGCACCAGTAGCTGTTTTTAAACATCTTCCCACTCTGCACTCAAAATCTACTACAGACATGCATCTGTACTGAAATAAAGAAGAACAATGTTCTAGAGTACAATCATACCCTCTTGGAAAATTCTGTTGACTAACATCTATCTATCGTTACACTTATATAGCGCCTTTCTAGGCACCCAAGGACGCTTTACAATCCACACACTGCTCAGAACACTCAATCCACACACACACTGGGGAGAAGCAGCAGCCAAACGCGCACAGCGTACTCTCGACCAGGAACGACCGTCCACCTGGAGGACTGCATCGGGCACTAGGATTTCACCCAGGACAGAGCGCCAATTTCACCCAGGACAGAGCGCCAATCCATATCTGGGCACACACACATAGAGACATTCACTCACACACTAGGACAGTTATAACAGAAGCCAATTCACCTACCCTCCATATTTTTGGACTGTGGGAGGAAACCGGAGACCCCGGAGGAAACCCACGCAGACACGGGGAGAACATGGAAACTCCACCCAGATGGGACTTGAACCCAAGATCCCAGCGCTGGGAGGCGAACGTGCTCACCACTAAGCCACCGTGCCCCCCTAACATACTTAGATGCTGGGATACGTCTCTGTGGACACAGTGTTTACTTCAAGATGGACCCCTCAATATTCACTGATAATTATTACTGTTTGGATTACAGCCTTGATTTATGAGATCATAGAGTGAAATTGCAGCTGTGGTCCAAAGCGTAGGCTGCAGCTGAGGTAGAACTGTTCTATTAAGACCCCTTCTTAATAAACTAGGTCAAACAAATGGAACAGTCTAATGAAGCTGTGTCGTGACGTCACCAGAAAGGTCTTATCTTTCTATATGACTAAGTTAAAGTAGGTTTTATTATTAATATTATACTGTAAGATAATACTGAATATAAAAATGTTATTAAAACGGACACGTTCCCATTTTGCAGTCAGTTTGTCTCTGCTTACACTCAAATTTCAACCTTATACCAGTGGAGGCAGGATATATCTGATTATAGCATCCTTATCTTGAGCCCTGTAATACAACAATCAGAATAGTAAGAAACATTTTATTGACATTTATTTCCAAACGTTCTGTTTACTTATTCATTTAACAGGGAACCGAGACAAGTTAATGTTTAATATTGATGTTTGACCTA
Organism: Hoplias malabaricus; assembly: GCF_029633855.1. Taxonomy (NCBI): domain Eukaryota; kingdom Metazoa; phylum Chordata; class Actinopteri; order Characiformes; family Erythrinidae; genus Hoplias; species Hoplias malabaricus. The sequence continues at coordinate 51,237,255 of NC_089803.1, forward strand.
CTCTACATGCAAGAAGTGAAAGGTAGGGATTAGGGACATAATTATGAAAGCACCTATTGTCAGGTAACACATATCTAACCTGAAATGAAGTGGATTACATTACATTTTCAAGCCACAGTAATGTGACTGCTTGGCAAATGTTTCCTTACAGGATATCGGGATCTTACAGTCAAGTGTACTTTTTAAATTGTGACCTGCATGGATTAAAACAAGATGAGCACACGTCTGAAGATGAGTATGCATCTGAGGTATTCCAGATAACTTAATTTGGAGATAGATGGCGCAAAGCTGCTTGGGAAAGTCTACAGCCTCAAAAGTAAACTAATGGATTTAACTGTTTGTACACAAGTTAAGGCACAGACTGGCTGCTTCCCTTTCAATCCCATGAGAACTTTTTGCTCTTATAATTCTGGGAACTTGCTGATCTTTGTGTTTGTTTTAGTGCTGAGTGATGCTTACTGTGGAATGCGGTCAATGAAATTCATTTCCCTGGCACAGTAAAAGGACAGAAATGTTTGTAGAGTGGACACTTGAAACAAAGAGCAGCTTCCCATTCCCGTTTTCCTACATTCAAATCATCTTGGAGCACTGTTTCACATAGGATACAGGATACTGGTGGTTCATAGTGTGCACTTCATTTTTGGCTGATTTAACACGCTCTAGTATTGTGTTTTTCCTTTTGGTATTAATAATATTGTATGAATATCATACTCTTTGTTCTGAACATGGCTGAATATTTAAAACAAATTATAACACTATGACTGATATAAGGCAGCACAGTGGTGCAGCAGGTAGGTGTCGCAGTCACGCAGCTCCAGGGACCCAGAGGTTGTGGGTTCAAGCCCTGCTCCGGGTGACTGTCTGTGAGGAGTGTGGTGTGTTCTCCCTGTGTCTGTGTGGGTTTCCTCCGGGTGACTGTGAGCAGTGTGGTGTGTTCTCCCTGTGTCTGTGTGGGTTTCCTCCGGGTGACTGTCTGTGAGGAGTGAGGTGTGTTCTCCCTGTGTCTGCGTGGGTTTCCTCCGGGTGACTGTCTGTGAGGAGTGTGGTGTGTTCTCCCTGTGTCTGCGTGGGTTTCCTCCGGGTGACTGTCTGTGAGGAGTGTGGTGTGTTCTCCCTGTGTCTGTGTGGGTTTCCTCCGGGTGACTGTCTGTGAGGAGTGTGGTGTGTTCTCCCTGTGTCTGCGTGGGTTTCCTCCGGGTAACTGTCTGTGAGGAGTGTGGTGTGTTCTTCCTGTGTCTGTGTGGATTTCCTCCAGGTGACTGTCTGTGAGGAGTGTGGTGTGTTCTCCCTGTGTCCGTGTGGGTTTCCTCCAGGTGTTCTGGTTTCCTTCCACGGTCCAAAAAAATGTGTTTATTAAAACACTGACATGATGTCCTATGTATCCTGTGTCTGACCATTTTTTTAAGTGAAGCTAACCTTTCCTCAATAAGTAATAGAAAATTAGGCATGTTGATAAATTCATAATAGAAAATGATATAATAAATGAATAATTACTTACAAGAGTTAATGTAATTCTCTCCTTATAGAGAAACATTTGAGTAATGTTTATAGAAATATATGTTTTACCTAATTTCTTTTACTGTGTCATAACTGTTACTTTTAGGGCATCTTTTGTCAAAGTATAGGGTAAAATCTAATTAAACAAAGTGTGAACTTTTTTCCTTGCTTTTCTCTACAAAAAGAACATGGATTTGGATTTATATAAAAAAGTAAGATTTTCCACATAAAACAGCTAGTAATTTGAACAGGCCCTGTATTCAAGTAAAAGTCACTAACAATTCCTGTTGAAATTAATTAATCATATTAAAATATATATATTACCTTCATAAGAACTAGCTATTTGCAAAATTCCTGCAAACTAAGCATTCCAAAACATTTTTATATTACGTATATATAGTTATCTATTTTAATTTATTTAAACTTTGGTTAATGTTGTTTATTAACTTTAATTTTATTCCTAAATAATTGCTGTACATTTGTTTATAGATTGATTTATGTTTATTTTATAATTTATTTGAAAATGTTAACAGAAAATTAATTTGTGCTCATTTTTGCAGCCTCTGTTAAAATAGAATCTGAGTCTTGAAATAGCAGAGATAACAGGGAACCAGTCTAATCCAGCCTTTACAGTAATATTTTAGATCATTTAAGGATCCTAAACACAATTATGTGAGAGGTCATCAAAGGAGGGCTCTGGAAATCAATACAGTGCAAGGACATATTTTTGGGTGTGACTTCTGTCAAATTATCGGTGCTCAGTGCTTCAATGTATATTTAGCTTAACAAGGCAGAAAGCTGGTTCTAGACCATTTTTATTTTCAACATAACGTGAGAGTGAAAGAATTGGCTCACAACGCAGAGGTTCTTTTACTTAGAAAGATCATTTGACTATTGACTGTAATCCAGCTGAAATATATCACCTGCGGGAATGTGTATTAAAGAGAATGTCTACAGTTGTCTACAATCTCTTTACTAGTTACAGCAGTGGTTACATTAGTTTTTAATCTGACTCACAATGGAAGCTCATAACTTTACTTTGTGCTGTTGTGAACAAGTTCAAATGCTTCTTGGATCAGTAGCTGAAGAAATCTCCAGTAAAAGCCAAAAGTGAATACTGGGGCACAAACCGTGCTCAGTCCAAAAAAATTAAAAAAAAAAACAACAACATGCAAAATACACAATGAATAAACAGCGGCTTTTACAGGGAATAAACTTTACCACCACCATTGTGGTTTTCAAAGCCTTCAGTTCCTGTTAGACACTGGGATTTGTGACGTCACCAGCTCCAGTTCGAGCATGAGCTATGCTAGTGGCAAAGCGACCAGCTAAAAGCGTGTCAAGCGGTGCCGAGCCGAGTTAAGTCGAGCTGATCCCATGCAGTGGAAAAGTCCATTGTTGCAAAGAGCTGTGCTGACCCACAGGGAATTTTATACATGATGACGTTCACACACAGAGCAATGTCGAATTGACCCCGGATTGTCTCTATACCTGCTGGAGAACTACACACTCTCCATTTCTTTGGCCAATAAGAGGAGATGGAGTTTAAAAAAGAATGGTCTGCTAGAGTGAACAGAAAGACCGCACAATACTTTGAACATGATACAAACTGGATTCCAAAAAAGTTGGGACACTAAACAAATTGTGAATAAAAACTGAATGCAATGATGTGGAGGTGGCAAATGTCAATATTTTATTCATAATAGAACATAGATGACAGATCAAAAGTTTAATCTGAGTAAATGTAACATTTTAAAGGAAAAATATGTTGATTCAAAATTTCACAGTGTCAACAAATCCCAAAAAAGTTGGGACAAGTAGCAATAAGTGGCTGGAAAAAGGAAATTGAGCATATAACCAACAGCTGGAAGACCAATTAACACTAATTAGGTCAATTGACAACATGATTGGGTATAAAAAGAGCTTCTCAGAGTGTCAGTGTCTCTCTGAAGCCAAGATGGTAAGAGGATCACCAATTCCACCATTGTTGCGCAGAAAGATAGTGCAGCGATACCAGAATGGTGTTACCCAGCGTAAAATAGTACAGACTTTTAAGTTATCAACCCTGCATAACATCATCAAAAGATTCAGAGAATCTGGAACAATTGCTGTGCGTAAGGGTCAAGGCCGTAAAACTCTACTGGATGCTCGTGATCTCCGGGCCCTTAAACGTCACTGCACCTCAAACAGGAATGCCACTGTCAAGGAAATAACAGAATGGGCTCAGGAATACTTCCAGAAAGGATTGTCAGTGAACACAATCCACCTTGCCATCCGCCGTTGCCAGCTGAAACTCTACAGTGCAAAGAGGAAGCCATTTCTAAGCAAGCTCCACAAGCTCAGACGTTTGCACTGGGCCAGGGGTCTTTTAAAATGGAGTGTGGCAAAATGGAAGACTGTTCTGTGGTCAGAGGAGTCACGATTTGAAGTTCTTTAAGGAACACTGGGACGCCATGTCATCCGGACCAGAGAGGACAAGGATAACCCAAGTTGTTATCAACGCTCCGTTCAGAAGCCTGCATCACTGATGGTATGGGGTTGCATGAGTGCTTGTGGCATGGGCAGCTTGCATGTCTGGAAAGGCACCATTAATGCAGAGAACTATGTTCAGGTTCTAGAACAACATGCTCCCATCTAGACGTCATCTCTTTCAGGGAAGACCCTGCATTTTTCAACAAGATAATGCCAGACCACATTCTGCAGCAATCACAACATCATGGCTACGTAGGAGAAGGATCCGGGGACTGAAATGGCAGCCTGCGGTCCAGATCTTTCACCTGTAGAGAACATTTGGCGCATCATAAAGAGGAAGGTGCGACAAAGAAGGCCCAAGACGATTGAACAGTTAGAGGCCTGTATTAGACATGAATGGGAGAGCATTCCTATTTCTAAACTTGAGAAACTGGTCTCCTCTGTCCCCAGACGTCTGTTGAGTGTTGTAAGAAGAAGGGGGGATGACACACAGTGGTAAAAAATGGCCTTGTCCCGACTTTTTTGGGATTTGTTGACGCCATGAAATTTTGAAACAACATATTTTTCCCTTAAAATGATACATTCTCTCAGTTTAAACTTTTGATCTGTGATTTGTGTTCTATTCTGAATAAAATATTAGATGTTGGCACCTCCTCATCATTGCATTCAGTTTTTATTCACAATTTGTTTGGAATCCGGTTTGTAGAATATAAAACACTGTGGTAAAAAAAGAATCTAAGCATTAAACGTGTGATCAGTGTTTGTTTCAATGGAGAAGACGTACAGATCTGGACTGCTGACAGATGCTGGTTCAATTTTTATTCAGGGATAAATGTAAATATCTGGTATATTTTTTAGTTAATTATGTTACACTAGTGGCTGAGGTGTATAAGCTTTGGCTCTGCACACTAAAAAGGGATTTTGGAGGGTGGTTTAAGCCAAGTAAATAAATTAAATTGTTCTATTTGCCAGCGAGTGTAATATATATTAATGGGTAAATTGTATTTTGCTATAAATATATTTTAAAAGAAATAACTGCAGCTTAAATTATATAATCAAAAATACTCCAAAATTATTGATTAGGCCTGTGCTGCATCATGCACACCCACAATAGTTCTCGGGCATGAGGAGCTGCTGCTGCATGCTTTGTGAGCTTTTGGACCCATAGTTGGCTTTGCCCTGATTGGCTGACCGAGATGGAACGCTGTGAAAATTAAAAAATCATATTCGGGAATGCAGTTTCATTCACATTCTGTATGATATCAATACTGCTTCCATATTATTCAGAATAACACAAAACAAAAAATAAACAAAGCTTTTTATACACTTTATATGTTGCACAGTTGAACATTGTACAGTTTTAACTTTATTCATTTTAGATATAGTTTATTATATATATTTTATTCTATTTCTATTTCTATTTCCTATTTCCTTTGCTCTTGAATTTGTTTAACATGTGCAGACATTCATCAAAGCATATCACTGCGAGATGTACCCTGTACAATTATGTATGTGACAAATAAACTTTGATTTGATTTGATAAATCTGAAAAATGGTCATGGTTCATGAAATGCATATGCAAATTCCCATCCACTATTAGTTAGCCTATTTAAGGATCTAAAAACCCTGAATCTGAAATAGTGGTTATAAACCGTTGAAGGAAATTTCTCTGAACAGGAATGAAACTTGATAAAAACATTTTTACAAAAAATATTGCTTTTTTAAAATAAACAGAGAGAATAAAAAGACTAGTTTTGGGGCAGTCATATAATATAATATAATATAAGTGGGCTTGGGCCTGAAAAGTTGCTGGTTCAATTCCCAGGACCAACAGGAAAAACAGAGGAGGCAGTAGGGACCAGTTATAATAATAATAATAATAATAATAATAATAATAATAATAATAATAATACCATGACCATGAAATGGATTAAGTGGCCAGTGGATTAAAGTGGATAAAGTGTATTCCCAGACATTATTAATTAGAAATTCATGCTGTGGTCCTGTAATCCTTAAATAATTTTTCAACATTTTGTCTAAATGTCTTATTATTATTTAATAAAAAGAAGATGTTTTAAAAAGTTTAAATATACAGTGATCTAGATTCAAATGAAAAAAAAAGACAAAACTGCACTAAATGTTAAAAATAGATTCACGTTTATAATGAAGAGGGTGTCACAAACAGGACTTTGTAGTTTTCTATTGTAAAACTAATATTATTATGGGTAGTATTAATATTACATTTATTTCTTTTCATTCAACCGCATTTTAGATTGAAACGTGTAGTCCGTGTTCAAACAAGAACTACATATACCATGAGTACGGCCGATGAAGGCCGTTTCTACGTCACTGAACTGTTCGTCCAATCACGGCGCTCGTCCTTGAGTTGAGACACCACCTCTTTTACATCGTCTTTTTTTCGGCGTACATCGAGGCAAGGCGCCATATTGAAGAGACCTCTGTTTTGTGTAAAACAGACGAAAACAACACACTCGCCAAAATGCTGTACCTGGAGGACTACCTGGAGAGTGAGTTTGTGCGCTGTGTAGTGGGTTCTGGTCGGTGTGTGTGAGCGTGGTGCCCGCTATGACCAGTGTGAGGGAATAATAGCTGGTTGCGGGAATTAGCCGCGGGGCTAACTGTGCTAACAGCGGTGTGTGTTTTTTTGTGCAGTGATCGAGCAGCTTCCCATGGATCTCCGCGACAGGTTTACGGAAATGAGAGAGATGGACCTGCAGGTTCAGAGTGAGTCCCACACACACACACACACACACACACACACACACACACACACTCACACTCACGCACGCTGCAAATAACAATGTAAAGCCTTTATACACTCAGCTCACATTTACGCCTCGTAGATCTTGTGGTGTGATCTGAATTCAAATAGTGTTTCAGTGTGAGTTAAAATGAGATAATAGTGCAAGACGCTGAGACTTATCGGAACCAAGTTAGTCACAGACCCGAGTAGTTTGAGATAGTAACTTTGCAGAGCAGTTGCCCACATTCAGATAGTAAACAACGGTCTATACACACGCTCCAAGTCCTGAAATGAGTGGAGTTTAAATATAATCTAGAAAAAGCAAAAACGTAACGGTGCACAGAACGTAAGCTTAACTGACATAAGCTAAGATCAGTTCGAGACACGAACATTACATTTATTTCAGTCCCAATAATCGTTATTATCTACATAAGCAATAAACGGATTCTTCAGAGTTTCAACACGTCATGAAAAGAAACATTTTCTTTCTTTTTATAGGATGTTCTGTTATGTATGTAAACAAACATATAAATGTACAATAGTTCATGTACAGAAAGTAAGCTGCCAACACCTTGAATTAAAAATGTCACTTACGGGTTTATTTTTTTATGTTAATTGTTTATATAGTGTTTTTAATGAGCAAGATTGCTTTTTAGATAAATCAAGAATATAAATATGGTGGTGAATTACTCATTTTGCTGATTTTAAATGAAAATACATTAAGACATGCTTTACACAGAATGCACTTTTGTGCATTTTCTTACACAAGTTATATTTATTTGCTGAATGCAATGTTAAATAAAGATGAAAAGGTGTCCTGTATCATATTTATTGCACATTTTGTGATTTATCTTTTTATTTCTTCAATGTATAAACTCATCACATTTCCCGGTTGTAGATGCTTTATGTAAGAACAAAAAAAAATACATAAGAGGCTGTGCAACTTTCTGCATGGCACTGTCCAGCGCTGCACCTAAGTCTCATGCACTTTTAAAACTGTTGAGTGTTGTCATCATTGCCCCGTCCCTTATATATGAAAATAATGGCAGCGAAAAGCGTTATTATTTATATCAGTAAAATGAATTATCTTGTGGGGTAGCTGGAATAAATATGGCTTCCAATTTCTCCTGGAAACCTTTACAGATTTGTAACAGTAGCATATTTGATATTACATAATAAAAGTATTGATCGGCCAAACCAGGTGTTGAATGATAAGTGTAAATGAAACATGGGGAAAACATAAAAACACACATCATGTTGTACTTATTGTTATTGTTATTAATCCTAATACTAGTAATTTCCCAGAACATATGTTATTTACATGTTGGTGCTGTTGGACATTGTGTCTTCAGAAATGCAACTCTACATCATCAGAATTCAAATTATTTCTTTTGTTCCATGCGTCATAAACCTACACACAGACCACGGTATCAAAATGTATATTGGAAATGGGCACGAAATAATGAATTATAACTAAATACAAGAAAACTGTAAGGTATGGATCGTTTTAAAACATTTTACCAGCAGATAAAAGTCTGTCTGACGTATATTTAACTCAACAGATATGCCTTTGAAGAACTCGTTAACCTACACTATGTGAAATTCAAAATTTTGTGTAGAAGTGTGTAGCTTAAATTTTTAAACAGGGAGCTCTTAGTAAGAAAAAAAAATCAAAGTTTAGTATTATATTTAATTATCTATTTTCAAGTCATAACGCTATTCTTGTTTTTCAGACGCCATGGACCAGTTGGAGCAGAGAGTTAATGAGTTCTTTGCCAATGCTAAGAAAAACAAACCAGAATGGAGGGAAGAGCAAATGGAGGTTATTAAGAAGGTACGATGCATATTTATATTATATTGTAATATATATTGATAAAGTGGCGGTATTGAGAAGCAGCTGTTACCTTTCAGTAGCACTTTACAGATTGTGGTAGTGTTACCGTTCATAGGAGAGTTTTCCTACAGTTAATGAATTTAACTTTAAAGTTTCCTTAGCTGCTTCAGTTTTACGCTCAGTGATGCAGGTTGTTAATAATATAGAGTATGTTTAGTTCATTTGATTGTAGAATTCATAAGTGATGTGTAGTTTAATCTGACCATTTTAATAGTTCTGTTTCATGTCGTTATTTTGGGCACGTGTGCAGGGCAGATTACAGTAAACAAGACAACTGCAAAGTAATCACCTTCCTTCTCTTTCTGTCTCTTAGGATTATTATAAGGCTTTAGAAGATGCGGATGAAAAAGTTCAATTAGCCAATCAAATATATGATTTGGTGAGTAATGACAAATAGAAAGCACTTTCAACGTTAATCCGCTAGGTGGCAGCAACACATTGTAAAATTATGTCGGGATTGAAGGTCCCCCCCACCCCCCCAAAAAATGCTGCAGTTTATTTGCACATTGCTCATGGATTCATTGTGGAAATACATTTGGCAATGCATTTCTGCTCCTAATAACTGCACATGATACAACAACACAGATGTAATCAAAGCTTTAAAGTGGATGATTCACAGTGTTTCCTTTAGAATGAATTTTTTGAGCAGTGGTGGCAGGCACCCTCACCCTCACACACCACTCCTCCAACCGGTGCAGCATAGAATTAATGAAAAAGTGAAGAACACATAGACTACAGAATAAATTTTACACATAATTTTTATATATATATTTATATGAATTCAGTTGCATACACTGCAGGCTTAGAGCACTTAATGTTTAGCGATTTCTTTTTTTAAAAATAGCTCCATGGCTCCATCACAGGGAAACTCTGACAACGGTTTTATCACTGGATTAATCACACTTTTCTTTTTTTAAGATTAAAGCTTTTAATAAATGTTTTTTTTTTTTCAAATTTAAAATAAAATAATCAATTTAAGAACAGCACAATCAACAAGACACATTATATTAATGTTCAATACTTTTATTAATTGCAACAAAATTCTGTGATAAATTACAAGTTAAAATACTAGTAATATAAAAACAAATACATAGTGTAGTATACAAGACAAACTGGATAGAGGAATCTTTATTATTCTCTCTGTTGTTTTGATGATTTCTGAATAAAAATCTCTTAATTTACTAAATAATTGTTGGGGTCAAACTTGGTCAGGTGGTTAATCCGTTTTAAAAATGAACACGTTAGCTTTGAAAGCACTATTTTAAAGCTAATATGTAGAATCTAAACAGGCTCCATTCATTAGGCAGTATGGGCAAAACCGAAAATCTATCTTACATTTCCTTTTAAACTACCTTTCTTTCCTCTCCTCTATTTCTCCCACTCTCACGCTCACTTGTCAGGTTTGTAGAGATAGAAGCATTGCTATAGGCATAATTTTTTCACTTCTTGTATTCCTCATTCCAAAATAGAAGCCCCCTGCTTTTGTAATTGCAGTTTCATGTAATTATTTAAATTCTGATGAAGCAGTGGCAGTAATTAAGCCCCCACAAAATACATGTAACGGAACACTGACTCCTTTTCAAGTCTACTCTGGAAGAATAAGTATGTGTATAATCGGCCAACGTACCCTGCCACTGCTAGATTTTAAGGATGAAGGCTGTGCAGAGAACTACAAGAGACTTCAGAAAAACAAAAGATTACTCTGGCTAAAGAGCACAGGTCAAAAACTTTCAAAACCCTACATCACTTATAAGACATTTAGACCTGTCAAAAACACAAAGTACACTTTTTTTTAATGTTTGGTAGCCTCAGTGCCGTATACAAGTTGTTTTTAGTGTTCGCTATGACCAGTGTTACAAGACATCAAGCGAAACAACGATCCAAGTCTGTGTTATTTCATTATGTGCATTTAATATTATATAACTTGTTACAAATGGTACAAAATATCCCTGTGCCATTAATGAGGTTTTATTTTGGTATGTTACATCAGGTGGATCGACATTTGAGGAAGTTGGATCAAGAGTTGGCAAAGTTCAAAATGGAGCTGGAGGCAGATAATGCAGGAATCACAGAGATTTTGGAGAGACGTATGTAGCAGCTCAACCACAACTACATACTCTATTTAGTATAAAACTGTGTGAATTTTGTAGGTAAAATTGGTGAACAATAGTTGGTTAGATAATTATTTTTTTAATAATGATGTCTTAGCTTTGCATACATAATTATATTAATTACATGTACATGTTTGTTTGTATTCTCTAGTAAGATTGATGATATTGATTTTCTTTTCAGTCTGCTTAAGCTTTTCTTGAGATTGCACAGAAATAATTGCTTTTATCTGCTGTAGGGTCGTTGGAAATGGATAGCCCTTCTCAACCTGTTAATAACCACCACGTCCACTCTCACACTACAGGAGAAAGTAAGGCCATTTTCATGTGTATACTTTTGATCATATCTATCTGTTGTGTGTTTAAAATATCAGTCATTATGGCAGAGAAAATGTAAACGAAAAATTCAGTGATATTTGATACAAAAAAATGTCTGTTTGTACATTAGAGAATACTTCTAAGATAAGTATTTACATATTTTTTATAAAAAAAAATTTTAAATAAAGATTTTAACTTATGTTTAGCTTACAATAATTGCTAGAGAAATGTTTACAATATGTAGTCATTGTGTAATTGATTTATTTTTATTATTTAAAAGGGGGGAGAAAAAAAATAGCTTAGAGGAATAGCTTTCTCACACTTTCTCTCTAATATATTTTTGTCATGTTTTCTTTCTTTTTCTCGTGTGTGTGTGTCTCTCTCTGTGCTCATCAGAGAGGAAGTATAGCGCGCCAACCCACCACACTACCGAGCATGTGCCAGAGAAGAAGTTCAAATCTGAAGCTCTGCTCTCGACGCTCACATCAGACGCCTCTAAAGAGAACACGCCGGGTAGGCCCAACACACACACACACACACACATTGCATCCGTCCTTTCATTATATTATTATTCTGTCATTTATTTTGTCAAACTTCATAAGCTAAGTTTGTAAGAGGATTTTGTGCTAAAAGGATCTGTCGTATCTGTCTATACTTGGGTAATGAATTATGAATGTGTGTATTTGGACTACATTTTTTTAATGTATTCATTTTCTAACTGCAGAGATCTGATCTAAATTTAAATATTTTGGTTATTTATACAATATATGTGTGGCAAATTGAGGTTAGGTTTAAAACACCATGCACGAAAGGTGTATTGATGTGTGTGTGTGTGTGTGTGAGACAGGCTGCAGGGTGAACAGTACCTCTACATCTTCAAACAATGTGTACAGTGCAAACCCATCTCAGCCTATTTCCTCCTACAACCTGAACTCTCTGCCAGCGGGCCCAGCTGCTGGTGCAGGAGCTATCACTATGGCAGCAGCCCAGGCAGTACAGGCCACAGCACAGGTAAAGCATGTCCCTCACTCATTGTTTGCTGTAATATACCCTCCCTCCCTTCCTTCTTTCCTTCCTGCCTTGCTCCCTTTATACTTCCCTATCCACGTTTCTGTATGTCTGTCTTTTTTTTTTTTCAGGACGACACCACATGTCAAAAATGTTACATTGATTTTCTTTATGACCACAATTAACATATTCTATATAGCAGGGGTTCTCAACTGGTCTCAGCCCTCGGGTCATTAATTCGTGGCCCACTTTTATAGAATACAATCCAAGCAAATTTATTTTTGAAAAATAGCCTTCAAAAACACATTTAAACATACATATGCAGGCAAAGTGAATTTAAGAGCAATTCTTTTGTTAAAGATATTGAGGAGGAATATGACAACTGCATGTAGTTACTATAAAAAAATGAATATCAAAACTGCACAAAATAAATAAGGCCACAAAATGAGATATTTCACTTCTCTGCATATCTCTGCATTCAGAGTACAATGGTAAGAAACTGAGGGGCACCATGCCAACTGCATGTATAAAAGTTTTGTTTGTAAACGGCACATTAGTTTGCGTGGTTTCATGCTCTCATGTCCCAGCACTTCATTACAAATAACACACTGGGGTTTCTGTTTGTGTTTGTCCTCATGAACGAAAACCCACATACTCCGGGTTATATTTGCATTTCGCCTCTGAACAGCATCACAAATTTAAAGAGTAGGGCAACCGACAAACGAATGGTGGTTACCATGGCAATGAGAATGCTGCATGTTTCTGATGCGTGCCTCTCTTGTTTTCTTTTCTCAAGATAAAAGACGAGTACAAAATCAGATGAGCATTAATTATTCTTAATCTTTATTATTAATATTTGTTAATTTATTCATTTATTTTTCTCAACCCACCAGTGGAGACAGTTGAGAATCGCTGCTATACATTGACCTGAAATGCTTTGAGAAGCGTTAGTGTAAATAACATATTTGTTTGCACTCTCGTTTCCTCCAAAAAAAAAGAACGCTCCTTGGTAGGTGGATTGGCGACTCAAGAGTATCGTGTGTGTGTGTGTGTGTGTGTGTGTGTGTGTGTGTGAGAGAGACCCTGTGAAAGACTGGGTGTGATTCTGGGTAGGCTCCGGCCCCACTGTGACCCTGAACTGGAAAAATCAGTTACTGAGTGTGCATGCATGAATGAATGTTAGGTTGCTGTTGTGAGGTTTCATTTTGAAATGGACATTTATGGTTTTTGTAAATTCTGTATTTCAACAATTAGATCCTTGTCCTGTGAACTGTTAAATGTATGAAATGTGCTTTGTGAGATGAATGCATGCTCTCACGTGTCTGTGTGTGCACTTGTGTTACAGATGAAAGAGGGCAGAAGGACGTCCAGTCTAAAGGCGAGTTATGAGGCCATTAAGAACAATGATTTTCTGGGTCGTGAATTTGCCCTGAACAGAGAGTCTTCTGGCTACTCTTCCTCTGCACTGGCCTCCACTCTCACACAGTCCCTCACACCCAGCAACAGCTCAGATTCCCGCACAGGACGCAAGAACAAGTAAGAAATACAGATGCACCAACTAGGAGTAATTAGATTGTTAGTTGTTTTTATTTGTTTTTGTTTTTTTTTCTTTCTACTAATTGTCTCATATTAAGAAATAAGACAATGTCAGTGAAATACTTAATATAATGGCCATAGTGTTATCCAGTTTGATTACTGGTATTGTTGATTTTGCATGTGCTTATTGGTTGTGTATATTAATCATACAAAGGGATTTGATGTTAGAACAGTGCCTGGCAAATCAGGACTCTCTTTGAATTGTACAAGGCAAACTCACTAACAAATAACTTTTTTTAAACAAAAACTTTCCCCAAGGAACACTCTAGTGACATTGTGTCCTTGCTTTTTGAATCTTGTTTAAAAAAAAAAAAAAAAAAAAAAACCTAATCAGCCACAACATTAAAATCACTGACCAGTGAATTGAATAACATTTATATCTTGTTATAATGGCACTTGTCAAAGAATAGGATAGTAGTTATTAGTACCTACTCATATTGGTCCAAGGATGGACAGCCAGTGGACTGGTGACAGTGTCATGGACACCCTTGGCTCATTGATGTTCATGGGCAGCAAAGGTTAGCCCGTCTGATTTGATCCCACCAAAGCATTACTGTAGCACGTTTTGCTAAAAATGTTTAAACCTGCCGTGATAGAAACGTATGAATAAAGAGTGCATTGCAGCTTGCTGCGTATGGCACTGCAGACTGGACAGTACCCATGTGGAAACCTCTCCGTAACAGAAATCTATGTGGGGTCTATATTGGGCATGAACATCTGCTGCTTATATTTTGGTGCCACAAAACATAGGACACTTTCAAAGTTCTTATGGAGTCCAAGATTTGGTGTGTATGAGCTGTTTTAATATGGGGAAGATCTATACAGTATTAGGCATGGTTTTAATGTTATGGCTGATTGTTATAGAATCTTCACGATGCAAAATTGACTGCAATCTTTCATGAAAAATATTACATTAAGTAATGTGTGCTATATTGCTATTCTCAACGGAAACCTCAGGAAGTGTGTTTTTCCGGACTTGTACCGTTTGTAAATGTGCAGGCTAAATACCCACTTCCCCTCTTCTCTCTTTCCCTCTGTGTGTCTGTATTTATCTGTCTATCTTTTGCACCGTAACTGTGTATGAGCATCTCTCTCTCTCTCTCTCATTCACTCTCATTCATTGTGTGTGTGTGCCTCCCCCCCTTTCTCTGGCAGAGGCAACACGAAGTCTTCCAACCACCAGTCCTCCTCCTCTTCCTCCTCCTCTTCTCTTTCGTCCTGCTCCTCCTCTTCAGCTCTGGCCCATGAACTGGTCCAGCAGACAGCTGCACTGCCTGAGAGTGACAGTAGCGGTCAAGTGGACTGGACCTATGACCCCAATGAGCCTCGCTACTGTATCTGTAACCAGGTATACACACACACACCCTTTGCTTTAAGCAGGCTACACTTCAGTGAAGGTGACCAGAAGTCAAAATGACTGTGCATTCCTGAACAGGTATAAAAAGGACCAAGAAACACTGATAATAATTACATTACTTCAGACGTTACTTGAATGAGGAGTGTACATTCGGGTGGGTCAAGATTACACATGTTCTATGGCTGTGCTCGGTGCACGACCTTAAATGCACATGCTTGGCTGCACATATATTTAAAAGAGAGTTTTGTTCTGTATCCATTCTAAGTTGCATTGAGTGAATATATTTTTCAGAAATCTGAACATATAAATCTTTGTCTTGTTTACTGCTTTGCCCTGTATTTAAACTGTTAGTTATACTGGTTGCCTAATATATAAATAGTTATGGTTATAAAATACCATTTAATAATGTAACATCATTCTGCATCAGCTTTGTACATTCCCCAAACATTCCAGTTTAGCAGCTAGCTCTAAAGTTCCTTGACCACAACACACTTTGGCCTACCACAACTACTGAATCTACTGATCATATATCAACAATTCCTGAATCTTCAGAACAAACAGCTGTTCATTTGTTGTGCTGAATCTCATAGATTACATAAGTAAAATAAATAGTGGTCTCTTACTCTGATAAAAAATATTAATGAGTATTAAACTTACAGTGACTTTCCAATGAGTTTGAGTATTGTTCCAGTCGTAACATTTTGACATGCACACCATTGTCAAAGAAAATCATTTTAAATAAATATTTTAATTCAAACTTTGTTTATTATATTACATTTGCTGTTGGAGATTTTTCAGTGTTTCCCCTGCACCTTCTCAATATGGTGGTAGTTCTTAGTCTGAAGCCAAATTAGCTTCTGTGGGTGCATACAAATAAAATGTAATGTGCCTAATAAAATGTAATTTCACCTAAAAAAGCCACAGATATTGGCCCTAAATAGTTTTCTTATAGCAGTGTAATACATGTGATTATCAGGGTGTTCACTCGGTGGCATGTATTCTTTTGGTATGTGTGCAAATGCATTGTCTCCTTCAGAAGACTTTTTTTTTTTTTTTGTCTTTGCACGTTCCACCAAACAATATTGCTTTTGTTGAAACTGTGTTGACGAAAGATTAGTTAGTGTGTGTGTGTGTGTGTGTGTGTGTGCGCGCATCAAAGCACCAACTAGAGCCATGTCTCTCTGTCTGCAGGTGCACGCCTGCATCAGTGTGTTTGTGTGTACTTGGGTACATAGTTGTCTAAAAACACCTCTTTGTGTTTTCAGGTGTCTTATGGTGAGATGGTTGGCTGTGATAACCAGGATGTAAGTACTAAATCCTTTGCTGCAGGCTCACTCTCTTCCACATATCGTCCCTGTCAACCATATAAACACACACACACACACACACTTAGTCACTCACTGACCTCTTCATAATGGATTCTACAAGAGCCCTTAATTTCCTCCCTCTCTTAACTATGAATTATATTATACCTGCTGATTACTAGACGGATTATTAAGATTATTAACTGAATAGTTGGGGTTCAGGTAAAGATAAACTTACATATATATACCACCAGATTCTGTAAAACAATGATGACAGCAAAATACCCTAATACTAATAAAATATTATAAAATCAGTACATTATTTTAGTTATATTTATGGATTTAAATTTATATATTTTTGTATTGTTTGTTAATTTAAGGTTGTATTATTATTGTTGTTGTTATTAATAATAATAATATTATCAGCATTAATCCATTTCAGGGTCTCGGTAGAATCAAACTATTGAGTTCTGAGTTCTGTAAAATCCAAAAACCTGCATTTTCTCATTCCCATTTTTATGAAAACCATAATTTAGTCTCTTTTTTCCGTGTCTTTTTCACGTTCTATATTCCAAGTCATAATCAATTTTAAGTTAATTTTTTCTGCTTGGTCTCCGTAATAACTCTCATGAATCACTTTATTTAGTGAAAGAAGCTTGCTGTCCATTAAACTTTAGAGTCTCTGACTGTTGGATAGGATTTACAAACGGATCTATCCTTTCTTGTGTTGCTCAGTAGTTGAATGGTCAACAGCTCAAAGATGTGAAAGTCATACACTGAAAAATAAAGTAGTGTATTGCAAATAGCTCTATGGGAGTCTCCACTTCTGGTTTTATAAAAGCATTTTAGAATTTTAAACATTGCACAGTAACACACAATCCCATGATATTCACTTTTGCCCTGACATGAAGTCAAAGGATTTAACAGGAAATAGAGATTTGTATTCTCAGATCTCTATACGGGAAAAAAGTATGTATTACATCCACAGTGTAATAATAAATATTCAGGATAATCCTTGTGAAAAAGCAGATTGGCTTTCTTTCCCCCTTCAGGTTGCAGTCAGTCTGTGTTAGTTCACTCCTATATGATTGTTGCCATTTTTAGAAGAGTTGAATTTGGGAAGTGCTTTGATCTTAACTATCCTTTCTTCTTTCTGCAGTGTCCAATCGAGTGGTTCCACTACGGCTGTGTTGGCTTGACTGAGGCACCCAAAGGAAAATGGTATTGCCCACAGTGCACAGCAGCCATGAAGAGGAGGGGAAGTAGGCATAAATAGACATTCATCATCCCAGGGCTGATCCTTCTACTTTACAGTCCACAACATTTGCCCATATTTTTCAAACTGGCTGATGCCCCCTTCCCTCTTTAAAAGCTGTCTTAGAGACCGTTTTACCAGTGTGATCTGTGGTTGCATCCATCTAGGTGGTAAAAAATATGCCTTTGAAGGAAATGTATCCGGTCGGAGGTCTCCCTGGCTGTAATTGTAAATGGTTTGAGATTACTTCAGGCCATTCTGTTATTCATCTTCCACGAGTCCTAATTGGTGGGGGAGGGTTTGCCGTGCACCCAAAACTCAGACATTCCTCAGTCTGCCACGCGTGATGGAGGGGGCCGTCATGACCTCCAGCACACATTAGTGCTGTGTGCTCTTCTTAAAACCATATTCACAGAGACGAGACAGACTTGGAAAACAAGTCCACAGCTGCGTGGACTATGAACCCCAGACATAAGATTTTTAGATTTTGCCATGCACATGAACCAATTAGGGTGGTTAAAAATGGTTTTGTAACAAGTACCAGTGAGGACTGATTTAACACAAGTAGCCCAAGACAAGCCATTGTCCTACGTTTTTATGAAGGTTTTGCTTATATCTGCTTATCTGTTGGTGTGCCCTTTCCTTTTTTTTTTACTGCAGAGTACCCTGTATTGACAAAATCTTAGCAAGTCTTGCATGCTGACCAAATTACAAATGACTGCGGAAGTTGCCCACTAGCAGTCAAGCCTAAATGTGTGGTATCCTGTGTTTATGAATGGATGACAATGTCATGTCTTGGGGAAGGACTTTTAAAAATATAAGATCTCTGTATGATGTACTATAAAAAGAACAAATTGATAATAATCAGGGCCCTGTGAATGTATAAAGTATGTGTATGTGTCTAGCCTGTACTGCACTGAAATGGTGATTCAAAATTCAAAATCCAGAGATGTAGGGGAAAAAAATCAATAAAACGATCAACATCTTTTGGTATTTCTTCTGCTAAAGGATCTCTTTTTTTATTTTTATTATTATTTATTTTGGATCCTGTCACTGAACTACACTCAAGTTCAAAATGTGAGCCTTGTTAAATTTAAGCTAGCGTTTTGTAAGGTGTGCATTCTGAATTAAACCAAGTCAGCTTTAAACCAAGTCAGCTTGGTTACTCTTCTCGCAGGATGTTGGTTGCAGTGTGCTTAAATATCCACGTTTTTTCCCTCTTTACCCTCTCCCCACACGTTTTTTTCCTCTTTACCCTCTCCCTACACGTTTATTTCCTCTTTACCCTCTCCCCACGCGTTTTTTTTTTCCTCTTTACCCTCTCCCCACGCGTTTATTTCCTCTTTACCCTCTCCCCACGCGTTTTTTTCCTCTTTACCCTCTCCCCACGCGTTTTTTTTCCTCTTTACCCTCTCCCCACACGTTTTTTTCCTCTTTACCCTCTCCCCACACGTTTATTTCCTCTTTACCCTCTCCCCACAATTTTTTTTCCTCTTTACCCTCTCCCCACACGTTTTTTTCCTCTTTACCCTCTCCCCACACGTTTTTTCCTCTTTACCCTCTCCCCACACGTTTATTTCCTCTTTACCCTCTCCCCACACGTTTATTTCCTCTTTACCCTCTCCCCACGCGTTTTTTTCCTCTTTACCCTCTCCCCACGC
The DNA here is from genome assembly GCF_029633855.1 of Hoplias malabaricus. Classification (NCBI taxonomy): domain Eukaryota; kingdom Metazoa; phylum Chordata; class Actinopteri; order Characiformes; family Erythrinidae; genus Hoplias; species Hoplias malabaricus. The sequence continues at coordinate 51,256,489 of NC_089803.1, forward strand.
GTTTTTTTTCCTCTTTACCCTCTCCCCAAGCGTTTTTTTCCTCTTTACCCTCTCCCCACGCGTTTTTTTCCTCTTTACCCTCTCCCCACGCGTTTTTTTCCTCTTTACCCTCTCCCCACGCGTTTTTTTTCCTCTTTACCCTCTCCCCACGCGTTTATTTCCTCTGTACCCTCTCCCCACGCGTTTATTTCCTCTGTACCCTCTCCCCACGCGTTTTTTTCCTCTTTAACCTCTCCCCATGCGTTTTTTCCCTCTTTACCCTCTCCCCACGCGTTTTTTTCCCTCTTTACCCTCTCCCCACGCGTTTTTTTCCCTCTTTACCCTCTCCCCACGCGTTTTTTCCCTCTTTACCCTCTCCCCACGCGTTTTTTTCCCTCTTTACCCTCTCCCCACGCGTTTTTTTCCTCTTTACCCTCTCCCCACGCGTTTTTTTCCCTCTTTACCCTCTCCCCACGCGTTTTTTTCCCTCTTTACCCTCTCCCCACGCGTTTTTTTCCTCTTTACCCTCTCCCCACGCGTTTTTTTTCCTCTTTACCCTCTCCCCACGCGTTTTTTCCCTCTTTACCCTCTCCCCACGCGTTTATTTCCTCTTTACCCTCTCCCCACGCGTTTTTTTCCTCTTTACCCTCTCCCCACGCGTTTTTTTCCTCTTTACCCTCTCCCCACGCGTTTTTTTTTCTCTTTACCCTCTCCCCACGCGTTTTTTTCCTCTTTACCCTCTCCCCACGCGTTTTTTCCTCTTTACCCTCTCCCCACGCGTTTATTTCCTCTTTACCCTCTCCCCACGCGTTTTTTTCCTCTTTACCCTCTCCCCACGCGTTTTTTTCCTCTTTAACCTCTCCCCACGCGTTTTTTCCCTCTTTAACCTCTCCCCACGCGTTTTTTCCCTCTTTACCCTCTCCCCACGCGTTTTTTCCCTCTTTACCCTCTCCCCACGCGTTTTTTTCCCTCTTTACCCTCTCCCCACGCGTTTTTTTCCCTCTTTACCCTCTCCCCACGCGTTTTTTTCCCTCTTTACCCTCTCCCCACGCGTTTTTTTCCCTCTTTACCCTCTCCCCACGCGTTTTTTTCCCTCTTTACCCTCTCCCCACGCGTTTTTTTCCCTCTTTACCCTCTCCCCACACGTTTTTATTTATTCATTTTTTAACAGTAATAACTTTCCTATAATGGTAAGTTTTAATTAACTTTAAATAAAACACTGATTAACACCAGCAGTGAGTTCTTTGCTCCTGCTCCCCTTTTCTAGGTTGAACTTAGCTTCACTTCATAGAATCCACTGCTCTTAATCTCAGACTAAAGGCAACATTTTTTCCTCCCTGAGGATCAGGAGAGCAGTAGCAGCTCCAGCACAGCTCTCTACCCCCAGGAGGAAGTTACTGTTGATTTTCTGTCCCTCACATATACACACAGATTTTTTTTTCTTTCCCCCCCTTCTGTGGACTAACTCAGACCAGGTGCTGAACTAAAGCCCTCCTGCTCTGCTCTCTGCACTCACAACACCTTCAGACTGTAGTGCTGTTGTTTACCGGTTCTTACTCTGACCTGTGTATTTTATTTTCTTCTGTAGCCAGGAGACATGTTTTCTTCCATCGGAGGGTGGGGGGTGGGCAGTAGTAGTCTCAGTCATGAGCCTTCTATGATGAGAGTGTTTTTCATCAGCACTGTGGCTCAGCTGGAAGAAGAAAGATTTTTTTTTTCTGTTCTCACCATTCCATGAACAAACCAGCAACACTGGGAAGGTTCTGAGCAGTTAAAGCCTTGTAGTGCTTTAAATAATTGTTCAGCTTGTGAAGAGTTGCAGTACATTCCGCATGTGTACAAAGATTTGAACACCTACGGAAAACTAAAGGAATATACAGGAACATGAATGTGGTCTTTCATAGTAGATTTATATTAAATGATTAGTTTCAGGTGTGATATATTCAGGTACACAGCCAATTTACATTAAAATATTCATATATATGTTCTCTCTTGTCCCTGTATTTATTTTCACCTGATCAAAAATTGAATGTGTCCTGTGCAACTACCAGCTGCGAGGAGAGCTGTGAAAATCTTATTCTATAATGCACTGTTTGGCCAGAAATGTGTGGACATGTGCTCATAGAAGAAACAACATATTAATCCCCTTGGGGAAATTGAGAAAAGATTTACAGATCCACCATGACCTTGATCCTGATGAAGTGGTTACAAAAACATGAACGCCTACTCTTTAAACTTTCCCTCTTTGACATGTTCCCACTTTTTGCTGCAGTAACAGCTTCCACCCTTCGGGGAAGGCATTTAACTACATTTGAACATTTCTGTGTGTATTTGGTAGAATTGAACCTGGTAAACCACAGATTTTGGATGATGATGATCCTGAACCCTGCTCCAACTCGTTCCGAGGGTTTTGAGTTCTTTATTAATCACTCCAGAGGACACAGGTCCACTGCCCAATGCTCCATCCCTCGGGCTAATGCTTGGTATTGGACATGGGGTTTTAGACTCGTGTACAGCTGCTCCACAGCATCCCATTTCATGCCTTTTAAGATTTGTTTGAAAACGTTTGATACGTTGGACATTTGTGTTCATGGGGAGCAATGGGTTGAGGAAAAAATTCAAAATCATTTATGATTCCAGTTGTGTTTGTACACTTTTTTTTCTTGCTTTTATGTGTATGTTTTACTGGTGACTATTTTTCTATTATTTAAATATTATTGTATCTGCTCAACCCCTTCTATCTTCCATAATAACTTTTCATGTATCATGAGCATTGTTACTGGAGAGAACATATGTGTGAGTGAAATAACCTAAGATTTAGTTTAAAACTGCCTTATTAACATGTCCATGTGGGTGAGAATACGCTAGAATACGTACCATGTGATAAATCCACACCACTTAAAGCCTCTGTGGATGACATCTAAATATTAAATGTGATGAACAAAGAGGGACTAATACATTGACTGGACACTACTTGTTTAAAATGAGGGCATAGTTAATAGATGGAGCTAAATATTACGAATTTTTTACACTCTAAATATGTTTTTATAAGCTGATTTTTATTATATTTGAATGTGGGTGGGATTAAGGGCTGTAAATATGTTTTTCTAACTTCTTAGGGCCATCGCAGTACTGTAAGGAAACATTTCAAAGTGAGAAAGAGGAGATTCTTTTAAAGTCCCGCCCCTCTCCGTGCTCGGGAGCGGAGTGAATTGTGGAGGTCTCGTCTCTGAAGGAGCTCCAGGCGTTCCTCCGGAGAGTTGTGTTTTCCTCCCTGGTTTGTCTCGGAGGGCTGCTGCGTTTGACGGATACTCGTCCCCGATGCTGTGCCGTGGCTGTGAGTGCGGAGCGCGCTTCTCTGATCGTGGGGATGCTGCTCGCGCCACGGCGGTGTAGGAGCTGCACAGCTCCCGCGCTCCTGCTCGCGCTCACCGCTCTCTTCTTCTACAACTCCTCCACCGTGGACCGGACAAGGCTCCGTACCGCCCAGCAGGACCCGACCAACGAATCTCGGATGGACCGGAGTGGCAGGGACGCGCTGCTCTTTGAGCCACGACAACTTCTCTCCCTGCTGGAAGTAAGTGTCAGCTTCTGGTGTGGCCAAAAGTTTCTGGACACTCGCTCGTCCAACATCTGTGGAACGTTTGAAGGCATTAAGAAGGATTGTGTCCCCTCTACTGTGGTAATAGCTTCTGTAGAGGCATCTATGTGAGGATTTCACTGCTTTCTCACACATAAATACCCTATTTGTGAGGCCGGGTCCTAATGTTGGATGATGCTCTCTAAATCGTACTAAATACTCTTTAGTAGAAATATCATCTTTCCAGGGAACACTAGCTTAACAACCACAGTGTTGACACATTTATATATCCCACTGGTGGTCCTAAAATAATATCCTGATCCAGATGTCAGGCAATGTTGTAATCACATTAAATAAAACTTTTGGGGGTGGCTAAAATCCACCGATGTCTGGTTACTATCACTTCCATTGGTTTCTTGAAGAATTTAGCATTTGACACCATTGACTTTGACTGCATTAAAAGAACACTTGGTAATATTTTTACATTAAAAGTACAGCTTCAAAATAATTGTGATGCTCCACTGACCTGTAATACAGACCTGTAATCTATTCCAGACTCTGCACTGCAGAAATGTCACTATGTAACACCAACCCCCACCCCCACCCATCCTTGATTTCAGAACAGTGATGTAAAATTGAATTACACCTTGCATTAGCAAAAACACCCAGTTATACCAAGTGTTCCTTTAAATAGTTAATTATGCAGCAGTTGTCTTAAAGATGCTTTTGGCCTGGTGAAAATTTAGAGGTGAAAATGAGAGGTCAGAGGAGCAGAACCAAATGAAATAAACTCACAACATGGATTAGATAATGGGCTTTTTTTTAAAAAAAAAAGGCAGATAAATATGTGGGAGAACCTGTTGATGCAGAATTCTCTAATAAAACATAACACAAATTTTATAATTGCAAATTAAAAACATTATGAAGCCAATCATCAGGTATTCTCTTGCTTTGTTTAAGTGAGTGGTGTGGTTTAGAACATTTTCCCCCATTTCTGGTCCTCATCATCTACTGCCCTGCACAAATTAGGGATTTTTCGGGTTTAACACACACACTTCACCCAGTGAGGGGCTGAGCTAATTAGTTGCATGATGTGTGTTGAGCAAGGCGAACACCAAAATGTGCAGAAGAGCAGGCCTCTAAGACGATAATTAGGAAAGACGTGCAGATAATAAACACATTTATTGGACTAATTTGATAGTACAGAGCCCTGCTGGTGACATGCATTATTGCATATTTACAAATTACTAACGTGAGGGAATAATGTTCTAAAGCATAGCCACATCTTAGTAAAGCATGTACGGTATCTACAATCAATGCTATGACTTAATTTTTTTTTTTTTCTTGCAACTTAGCTACTCCACCCCCACCCCCCACCAACATCCCAGTCGACAAGGAACGTTCCAACAACTTTGGCTAACGTTATGTAAAAGTTTGCCTAATGTTAGAAGCAAATGTGCTTACAGTAACAACAATGGAACATTCCATAAACGTTACTTGACATTGATAAAAGTTCTCTAAATGTTAGTCTGAAACGTTCCATATGAACATTCCATGAACGTTCTTTTAAATATATATATATATACACATACGTGTGTGTGTGGAAATATATGTATGGTATTATTTAGACACATTTTAGGAAATATCACCTGATTTACCTTTTACATCAATGAACTTTTTATATTTAAATCGTATTATATATAATTCAATAATATATTTAATATACTACTTTTTATCTTATCTTTTACATTTCTCCTAAATTTTCTAAACGGAAATTTCATAAATAATGCATGAAAAACTTCTGTTAAGAGAAATAACCATTTTCCACAGTGCATACTGTTGCCAGGTTACAGAGATTTAGCGGTTAGAGGAACAAGTTTAATCCGGATGGAGTCTGTTTTGTCACTTTATTGTAGACGGGCCCTGTACTGACAAGATAAGTGAGGAATAAAATAATGTTTTAATATCATTACCTGTTTTGTAAGGTTTATTGAACATTATATAAATACATCCCATAGATTTAGTAGCTTTACAGTTTTAACAGAGCAAATATTAGTTCACGGCTATTTAGCTAGCTAGCTAGCTATCACGCTATCTAGCTTAGCTAGTGCTAGCTCTGTATTAAACCTTAGGTAAAACTGATTGTATAGGCTCTTAAATTTTCTCGCAAATGTTACTGAATAAGTTATTCATTTTCAGGCTGTTTTCTGGTATGTGGCACATTTTTTTAAACATCGTTTATATTGTTTCTGGTATTGTTTATTTCATCAGTATTACAGGTCTGTTATAGACAGTCAAGGTAGCTTTACATCTCTGCTTTACATTGATTTTGAGTCAAATAAGTTTCTCGCTTTTGACTTTTGACCAGGGGGAGTGGGGCGGGGGGACGGGGGACTACAAACTGGTTAATCCCCCCGTCAAAGGCAAGAAACTTCTGTGATTCCGGGTAGGCTCTGGACCCACCGTGACCCTGAACTGGCAGACAATGAATGAATGAATGAATGAATGAATGGTTTCTGCAGTAGTTATGGGAATTATGTTATCCTGAGACATATTCGAAAGCAAGCAGACATTACTCTTGTGTACAGTCATAAACTATCAAAAGAACACAAAAAGAGCTACCAGATTGTGTTCTTGCTAAATTCTTCAGTAAATTTATTTGCATTGCTCTTTAAACTTATGCTGTACAGTACAACCTTAACACAGGTGAGTAATTTAGTCATGAATAAGAAGGAATAAGACCTCACCTCTTTCACAGGGCAACACAGACACACACACACACATTCACTCAGACCTACGGACAATCTTGTCACCAATCCACCTACCAACGTGTGTTTTTGGACTGTGGGAGGAAACCGGAGCACCCGGAGGAAACCGACGTGGACACAGAGAGAACACACCACACTCCTCACAGACAGTCACCCGGAGGAAACCCACGCAGACACAGGGAGAACACACCACACTCCTCACAGACAGTCACCCGGAGCGGGAATCGAACCCACTGCAGCAGTATTCTCTTTACAAATTTGTTTTATATATATAAATATATATATATATTTTTTTTTAAATCTGGAAGTAATCCCACTAATTCAAATAATTTAATTAAAATTTGCCTGAGATTTCACCAAGCCAAAAATTTACAGCTTTTGAACATAAATTTTAGAAGTATTAAAGTATTTTTGGAGGAAAAGCTGAATGCTGGCTAGCAATGGGCTAAGTGACAGTGTGGAAGAGGGTTTATTTATGTGCACACATGATTCTGCTCAGTATCGATATAACACACCTGCACCAGTTCATAATAGACACAGGGCAGAATATATGTGTCAAGACATCCCAGATGCCCCGACACAGATTTATTAATCTTTGACTTTAGTCCAAATGGAAAGTGTATGTGTGTGTTGCGAGAGGTGGCATGAACCAAAGGTTGAAAAGAAAGTTGAGAAGAGTGAGCGAGAGAGCTGCAGGAGCTTAAGCTTGTATTGTTGACATGTGCCTATGATAATCCCCCTGTTAACTAACTTTAAGCAGGAAGAGTGTGTTCCATGGAGTATGACAGCTGTGTCTCTGTCGGCTGTGAACCCCCAACCTGCTACCCACCATGACCTCTCTTTTTCTCTCTCTCTCTCTCTCTCTCTCTCTCTCTCTCTCTCTCTCTTTCTCTCTCTCTATCTACCCAGATATTGTTATCCAATATCCTACATAGAGCACCGTGTGTGATGCCAATTGACTGTCATTTGAAATATTCATGAATTTTGATCATTTTATATACAATGTAATTATACAATGGACATTTTTTTATTTCTTATTTTTCTGCAAAAATCTCTAATAAACATGAAGTGTTGATAAATGGAAAGCGGTGATTATTAAATTTACAGTGTATTTCTGGGGGGAAAAAATAATCTTAAAGATATAGATTTTTGAATCTGTAGATTGTGATGTTAGAAATATTAGTAAACTTCATACATCTTTATTTCATTGCACATAATTATATAAATATGTAAATATGTAAAAAACAAAATTTCCTAAAACCCTTTGTTGTTTATTTACAGCCTGAAATGTAAAAATGTTTTTAGAAACAAGGAATGTTTTTAGATGTAAAATGTGTTCTAATGTCGTCAGTGTTATACAACTTCTCAGTGTCTACAATCATTTGTGCTTCTTTACTTTCTGGAAACATGTCATTTTTTTTTTCATGCTAACATCTAATCCTAATTCTTTACCAACTGTGAAGCTTTATTTTGAGCAGTTCACAGCAGTCATCTGTGTTAATATTATGTTCAAAGCAACACCTGTGTTCTTAGGCATGCAGACTGTGTGTGTGTGTGTGTGGAGGCATCCTGGCTCAGGTCAGATGTCATGTGTTTGTCTCGGCAGAATTAGGTTGTATGCTTATCTCATGGTTGTTAAGTTTGTTTGCTGCTCCACAGCAACAAGCACTTCAACAGACCTAATGACTGAGTCGCACTGTTTTGTGGATCACCATAATAAGTAGATGTGTTGCCCCAAAACTTAACATGATGGTCTCCATTTAGTCTGAAAGCAGTTAATGTTTGTGTGTGTGTGTGTGTGTGTGTGTGTGAATGGACAAGATTTGTGTTTTGTTACATAATGAGTCAGTTTATCAACTGGGCTCTGGGCTTAGGTCCTTTGACTCTCTTCCAAAATCCTTACAGTTCCATTCATGCTTTCTCTACAGCTTATACATCCTCAGTCTAGACCTCCCCCAACACTCAACCCACCCTAACCGGCACACACACATACACACATCCTCACAGTGAGCAGGGATTACCTCATGATGCTGAATTTAGTGACATATCAGCCTTGAAAGACAACCAGTATCCTGGCCAATAGGGCTTCAGGTCAGGAGGCTGATGAAAGCAACAAGGCTTCAGTCATACTGTGTTCTTCTCTTTTTAAATTAGATTAAACAAACCTGATTATATTTTTTAGTGAAGGCTTAAAACTTGCCTTTCATTGGCAGTCACTACAGTAGAGAAGAACAGAGCAGAGAGCATCCAAATTTACATAAGAGAGTCCCCGCTGCTTAGTATGTTAGGTATGATTTGGGTTGTGGATCATTCTCAGAGCTGCAGTGACAATGATGTGGTGGTGTGTTAGTGTGTGTTGTGCTGGTATGAGCTGTTACTGCACAGTCTGTGTCGGTCAAACTTTAGACCTTCATCAGTGGCTGGATATTTTTGGTTGTATAATAGAGAGGGTTGTGTCAGGAAGGGCATCTGGTGCAAAACTGTGCCAAATTGACAACGTGGATAAATTGATCCGCTGTGGCATCCCTGATGGGGGCAGCTGAAGGTAGAAGAAGAAGGACTATTCTCAGTCGAGCCGTGACACTGAGGGGTCCAGCAGCACTGCTTTGTCTCTTCCACTCATACCAGCACCACATGAATGTTACTGCAGTGCTAGTATAACCCACCACTCAAATCATACCTGCTCTGTGGTGGTACTGTGGGGTACCTGACCATTAAAGAGCAGGGTGAAATGGGGAAAAGAAAGTATGCAGTATAAATAGATGGACTAGTCTGTAACTGGAGAACTGCAAAGTCAATAAAATGGACAATGAGTGTAGTACATACAAGGTGTTCCTAACCCAGTTATCATTATATATATATGTTCATTTACTGTAATATTCTTTATGTAGTTTAAATCAGTTGTGCTCATGAGAATCTTAACCATTTGACTGCTTTTGGTGTACGTTTATATGTACAGTTTGAAATCGTCAGATGATCTTTACCTTGATAAACAGATGATGAATGAAACAATAGAAATAGTCACAGCTCATGACATTTACTGAGGTTTCGTCACTTAAAACTAGACATGCATGGGCGCAAGAGTTAGGGATTAATTGTACAGACGACTTGTAGAGTGGGGCGATTAAAACCATTCGTACGGGTGCACCCTGTGTCAGACTTCAGTTTTTACAATTCAAGGTTCTACATAGAGTAGTCACAATTACTCAAATGTTATCCATTATCAGTAGATTATTGTTGTAATAGATGTGCCGAGTCCCCTTGTAACATATGTCACGTTTTATTTTTGCACTATGATCACTGGTGTAAACATTGCCCCAGATGTTTCCCTTGTCATATTCGGATATTCCGTAAAATCTCCCTTATTTGTCAGCCATGCTGTCTGGGGTACTGGCCTTCACTTCACTAATAGCCAGACGCTGTATCCTTCGCCTGTGGAAATCTCCTAATCCTCCTCTAATTTCAATTTGGCTTAGGGAAGTGTTACAACACTAAAAATGGAAAAAATCCTGGCAACCTCCAATGGCCGTATCACTAACTTCTATGACAAATGGCGCCCTTTTCTTGCATATATTGCATCATTGACCTCTTTATCTGTGGATTGAGTACCTACTCCCCCCAGCCCTCACTTCTTTCCCTCTTTTTTCTTTTTCTTTCTTTTCTTCTTTGTTCTAATTTGAATATGGAGACCTATATTTATATTATTACTTTACATGAGTTCTGTTATTTATGCTACTTAACATATTTTGTACTCTATGCTTTTACATCTGTTTGTAGTTGTGTCTCTGTTAAAAAAAAAAACAAAAAAACAAACAATAGAAATAGTTCAGGATTTTGTTATTTTAAGGCACATTAAATTTAAGAATATCTTTATGAGACATCTTTACAAGCATGTCCCCATAAAGCTGCCATTACAGATATGAGGTGTTGTTACAGTAGTAACAATGTATAGCTTTAGCCATGGCATTTCTGTCCTTGAGGAATGATGGATGTTTCCCAGCACGATCTCTGTGGTTTAAGTGTGTAGGCTGCATGTAAGAATGTAATCTGAGTGACATGATTGAGTGCAGAAAATGGCTTGCGTGATGTTGACCACTTCAGCAGTATGCCTGGATATTAAATGTATATATAGTGAGTGAACATATTGTACAGTTTTACCAGGCGTTGCTTGTGCTGCAGAGGCTAATGTCTTTTAAGTGAGAGAGAGAGAGAGAGAGAGAGAGAGAGAGAGAGAGAGAGAGAGAGAGAGAGAATGGTTTAATGGTTTGAGTATTTTGTTGTTGAGAGTATTTTTAACTTGGGACTCAGCCGACATGGTAGACTTTTGAACCTAATCCATGGAGCCAGTGGTAACAGAACTCCACTTTGAGAGAGAGAGAGAAAGGGCCTTGATGAGAAGTATTAGAAGAAAGAAGGATGGGGAGACATAGAGGGGGACAAGTGTAGAAAGTTTGAATAAAAATGTGGAGTTGTTGCCAAATTTTCTGCCAGTAACAAAGTAAAGCATCCTCTTAGTATGGACAAACAGGCTCAGAAGCCATCAGTGAATACCAACAACCCACACCCCCACCCCCCCCCCCCCCCTCTCTCTCTCTCTCTCTCTCTCTCTTTCTGTCTCAATCTGTATGTGTGTGTCTTTCATATGCACAGTTGTTCACACAGTAACTGCATTTCTTTGCAATTTCTTTAGGTTCTTAGCTATGTCCCACTGTCAAGAGATATTAGTAAAACTGTTAAAATGTATTCAGAAAAAGTTGGCACAACTGAACATTTTTTAACATGTTCTCATTTGGGCTTGACTTCCCCAAGTTCTAATTTGGGGGTCCAAAATTTAATACACACCGCTGGCAAAGCCAGAATTCCATTTTAGGGAACACTGTCACAGTACTCTGTGCACAGGGCCGTTATGTCCCAGAAACGTTGCTGTATGTTGCCAGACAAATAAAGTCTCTTATTTATAGACATGTTTTGGAATATTAAAAAATAATAAATATATAAATAAAAATAACCACCTTCTTAATAGCCGGTGACCTGGTACAAAATTGTACTTTTTTTAACAATATAATTTAGTTCAACAATTTAAGGGAATGTTTACATTTGTAGGGTACTGCAGTTCTCTCTGGTTTGTTTATGTTCAGAAGCCCTTTTATGTTGTAATGGTATGTTTGAGAGAAAAAATTACTTTTAATTTGTCTGTAAATTTTTATTCGTTCTTTTTAAATTACCACAGCAACACATTTGTAACTTGAGCTGTTTAGTTTTGTACACTTTCTGTCTGTGTTTACTTTCATGCAGTTCGCCATCTTGTGAATTTGAAGACACTTCCACCTTAAGCAATCCGAAACAGCAAAAATAAGTGAATATATTCTACCTATGGAGCAGGAATAGTTCAATATCCTCATCTTGGTTCATGCTTTTTGAGTTCTCTTTGTTGTCTGCCATGAGGAGAGAGAGAGAGAGAGAGAGAGAGAGAGAGAGAGAGAGAAAGAGAGAGAGAGAGAGAGAGAGAGTCTGACTAGCATGCCTGTTTTAAGCATGCAAACAGACCTGAGACCTAGCAAACAATGAGGAAACCTATTCAGATTTTTATATACAATCGTGACCATTGCCTTTGATCATGTTCTCAGCAGCTGCTTATAGTACACACAAACATTTGACTTTATCTACGTGTCTCTAAACAATACTGTTACTTTTTTCATGTCCTGAAAGGGTTATAATAAACATGTTGTTTTACACTAAAACATTAAAGCATAGACAGCATGTTTGAAGCCTTTGTGAAGTCTTCCAGCGATTATACTGCTTTGGCACCGTGAAGTGAGAAAGGAGTATAATAGTTGCTTGTTTGATTTGGAGAGGACTTGCTTTAAATGAAGCAGATGGAAGCCACCCTAGACATGCAAAACATTCCAAGTATAGTCTTTTGACCTTGACTGGACAGCCTAATGGTTTGTGTGTGTGTGTGTGTCCTCTATTTTGGGGTGGTCAGAACTCTCTGTGAGTGTTTGTGCATTTGCGTGCAATGTCATATGAACTGTAAGAAGCTCTAGGGCTCCAGGGGTTATGACCCTTTAGGGACAGGACAGGAGGTGGCCTTTTTCAAAATAGTTGGATTATTTATAGCTGGGTACAGTGTGGAATTTCGTACCCCACGTAGCAAATGAAGTTTCACACACACACACACAGGCCCTGGTCAGAGTGACTTGACATGGGAGTCCCCAATGTCTCAGTGTCATTGCTCCTGTTTGTGGACAACAGCTCATTTCTTCTAAAATCAAGACTGTTTATAGGATATTGGTCCCCATTTACTGCAGTGATATTCTTTGTTTGGATTTAACAGCATTCAGCCACAGTAATCCAAGTGAGATCAGGGGGCTGATGTGGATGGAAAAAGCCACTCTACTCCAGAGGAATTGGACTGAGTGAGAATGCAGTTCCTTAGTCCAATGTTGGGGTCAGGGCTTTATTCCCTATTGGGGATGCTTGGTATTGAGTAAGATAAAGGACCCTGTGTGCAGTTTTCCATGGAGATTATACTAACTGTGTGTCCACACTGGTGCAGCTTTGAAATAGCAGAATTCCTTAAGTAAATTTGTAAGACAAAATGCAGACACTGTGTTTTTGCTGTTTTGTATATTAATTTATTAATTCGTCCATTAATAATAATAATAATAATAATAATAATAATAATAATAATAATAATAGCCTTTCCTCGTCTCTATTATTAAATCTCTATCCATAAAATTTTCTGGCTAAATCTCAGAGGATTGGAGGAGTTTCAAAACAATGTCAAACTGTGGAGCTGGTCTGGTTCTGAACACTCCCACTAACATTCCCTGTGATGTTAACACTGCAGTTACTGACAGTATAAAAAGTGCAAACAATCCATACTGACAGTTTAGAGTAAAACTCCACTGATAAACTCTGAATTTTAACATCTCTCTATCCACTCTCAGTCTTTATCCCTGTTTTTTTTCTCTATCTGTTTTAGTTTCTGCCATCTCGGTTTTCTCTTTCCATTACTTTCTCTGTCTGTTTATCTCTCTTCCCTTTGCTGTGTATTAGTCTATTACTTTCTTCCTGTTTCCTTTTTTCCACTCTGTTAACTTTCTCTCGTACTTTCTCACCATCTTTTTTATTCTCTCTTACAGTTTTACTGACTTTTAGACACTTATTTTCTTAATCTTCTGTATTTTCTTTCTGTTACTCTCTCTGTTTATTTCTTCCTTTGTAGTGTTTAATATCTCTCTCTCTCTCTCTCTTTCTCTCTTTCTCTCTCTCTTTCTCTCTTTCTCTCTCTCTCTCTCTCTCTCTCTTAAATCAAAGTAGCTTTAAAAAAAAAAGTAAAAAGTAGTTAACACACAAAGTAGTAGACACACACACACACACACATTCATTCACACCTACGGACAATTTTGAGTCACCAATCCACCTACCAACGTGTTTTTGGACTGTGGGAGGAAACCGGAGCACCCGGAGGAAACCCACGCGGACACGGGGAGAACACACCAACTCCTCACAGACAGTCACCCGGAGCGGGAATCGAACCCACAACCTCCAGATCCCTGGAGCTGTGTGACTGCGACACTACCTGCTGCACCACTGTGCCACCCACAATAATACTAATGAAAGTAAAATTAGAAAATAGTTAAATACATAAATAAATGTAATACCATTAGTAATACTACTTTATGTTTAGATGTGTGTAGTTAAAGTGAGGGGTCTAAACAGGGTGCTAGACAGTTACTCACTGTCCCTCAACTGGTTGCCACATGTTTTGCAGCAAGGGACACTGCATTCCCTTCACAAAGCAGAATTCTTTATTTTTTTGGTTTCTGTCGAAATCTCAAAATTTGGGAGTGTCTTTTGTTTTGATAAAAATGTCGTCGAATTGGAATACATTTTTGACAGTGGAGGTGAAAGTGCAGCTCTGTCTCAACCTCATCACTCTCACAGGGATCAAACAGTCTTCTGAGTGCTTCATTTATCTGCATGTCACTGTGGTCACTGAGCCTGTACTTGGTTAGGATAGGTCTTCGCTGTGGATCTCTGACTGTGTACAGATGTTCTGTTAATCCGGGTCCAGTAGCATCGTTGTTCAGAGTGTCTTTTAGTTTCAGTGTCTCAGTGTTCCAGATATGTGTTTTTGCTGTGTTTACACTGATTTGACTGTGGTCACTAATGCTGGACTGGGGCTGCTGTGGGTTAGTGGTCCATGGGTTAATTATGGTGCTTTTTCACTTACTTGCTCTACACGACTCTACACGGCCTTGGGACCTATCACCCACCCCCACAAAAAGTTGTTTTTTATTTTATTTTATTTATTTATTTATTTATTTTTTTTCTGCCAGTGATATCCCCGTCTCTAACAGGAACCACAGGCTTTGGAATCCACAACAACAGTGGCTGTATTTTTAAGTGTTGTTGCCTCATTGTGTATTTGTGTGTTGTTGTTGTTGTTGTTGTTTGGGACTGAACCACAGTTCCATGTCCCAGTTCTTTGTTGCTTCATCTTCCCAGTGATCAAATCTAAGGAGTGTTTGAACTTCTTCAAAAGACTGTGGTGTAATTTTTACAAGCTGCAGTTGTGAGTGGGATAAAAACAAATGTGATATTTACAGTAATTTGATGAGCAAGTTTGTAATGGGTGCCCGCATTTTGTTTGCTTTGTAAAGTTTACATGTAAAATTTAGTCCCTACTTGGCTCATTTGGAACCACAAATAATGGGACTAAATAATATCCCGTTCCACATCCCAGGTACCAACTTTGCCTATTGAAGTCGAGTAAATTATGGACTATGCAGTAGAAAAGCACCATTGGTCTCAGAACCAGCTGACAGAGGGTACTTTGTCTAGAGCTGAACTCTTGAGTTTGAAGTGCTTTATACTGCAATGTGCTCAGATCACTGGATTTTTGATGGAGCCAAAATTGTAAAATCAATGGGGATCGGCCTAATGTGTTGAACTTTTAATACCTTTCTGCAGAATTTTGCATGAAGGCCCTGTTTGGGATGCTTTTGGTATTTAGGAGTTCAGAACCAGTTTTTGATCTGAATTTTGTGGAAATATTTTATGCTTGTCTAAAAAGCGCTTCATGCATTTTCTCTCGGTTCATTCAATCGGTCTCTCTCTCTCTCACTCTCTCATTGAGGGGCCTAGTTCCCTCAGCTCATAAATATTTCCATCTGGGAGCTCGGCCACATGACAATTTAGAGAACTCAAAAGCTAGCTCTCTCTCTCTCTCTCTCTCTCTCTCTCTCTCTCTCTCTCTCTCCCTCCTTCTTTCCCAATTTTCTTCACTGAAATCTCACTTCCACCTTTTAGTTCTCTGTAGTTTTTCCCAACTTTCTCTCTACTGCATCAGCCATTTCCTCCTTCTGCCCCTTCATGCTCCTTCTCCACTTCACTATAGTCCCTTTTTGCTCCTCTTTCCCCCTCACTGTAGATGCTAATCTAAACCATGCAATTACACTGCTGCCTTAGTTTCCCCAGGCCCAACCACGACCAGGACACAAACATTATTATTTCATTATAGAACTGCCCCAAACAGGCCTAAACTGAGTGCTCCCCAGAGAGAGAGAGAGAGAGAGAGAGAGAGAGAGAGAGAGAGAGAGATGCAAAAGAGCAGAAAGGAGAGAGAGAGAGATGCAAAAGAGCAGAAAGGAGAGAGAGAGATGGGCAAGCAAAACAGGAAGAGTTCAAACCCAGCAAATTTAGGTCATATTTACTTATAAAGAACATTAAAAAAATGACAGTGGCAGTGGAATCCTATCATCATAATTACTTAAAGGAACACTAAGTAATACTTGTACCCTAAAATCATAGCTTTTAAATAATTGTGATACTTTGCTGACCTGCAGTAGTGAGAATAGAGCATCTGGCACTGATTCTCAGAAACTGCATTATATAACTTTTGGAGGAGGACAGGGTATTGGTGTTGTCATCATCAACAGATATTGACATGAAAAATATAGATTACCACCGTGGTGCTGCAGGTGGTGTCGAAGTCACATAGCTACAGGGGCCTGGAGGGTGTGGATTCAGGTCCTGCTCCAGGTGACTGTCTGTGAGGAGTTTGGTGTGTTCTCCCCGTGTCTGTGTGGGTTTCCTCCAGGTTTTCCATTTCCTCCCACAGTCCAAAAACACACGTTGGTAGGTGAATTGGCGACTCAAAATTGTCTATAGGTGTGAGTGTGAAGGACTGGCGCCCTCTCCAGTGTGTGTTGCTGCCTTGCGCCAAGTGATTCTGGGTAGGTTCCGGCTCCACCATGACCCTGAACTGGGTAAGTGGTTACAGGCAATGAATAAATGAATATAGATTATCAGGATCAAACTATATTATCTGTAACTGCTTATCAAGTTCAGGGTCGCGGTGGGTCCAGAGCCTACCTGGAATCATTGGGCGCAAGGTGGTCATTGGGCCCAATGTCCGCCTTGCACCCAATGATTCCAGGTAGGCTCTGGATCCACCGCGACCCTGAACTGGATAAGCAGTTACAGAAAATGAATGAATGAATGAATGAATGAATGAAGGATCAAACTACATTTCTCACAGTGATACACCCCAAGAATCAAAAGCTTACAATGAAATGGTCATCATAAAATAAGAAATTAATATCACACAATCAGCACTAATAGTGTATACATGCCACACTTAAGGAATACTCTGTAAGAAGTTTTATGTCTCCTGAGCTCCCCCTACCTGTTGTTGAGTGTAATTCACATTTACAGTATTGTTGTGAAATCATGTCTCTTGCACACACACACACACACACACACACACACACACACCTGAGCCAAGGGGTATTTACATCACAACAGCTCTCAGGGCTTAAATTGATGAGCACACTCAGGGCTTCTGGTGATCCCACACACTACCTCATGGGAAATGAGAAATGTGTAATAAAAAAATGATGACTACAAGATAAAACCCATATAATGCTTATAATATACACTGGAGTATGTTATTACAGCCAAAAATGCAACTTTGGTGGTACTCTAGCTATTATAACTACACAGCAACCAATAGAAAAACACTTACTAGCAGAATTGCTGTCTAACGCTAAAAAGTGTGCTACCAATGGCCCTCATTCATCAGTAGCTCTCAGAACCTGATTATAACATTGTTGTCAACAAAGCTTGGATTCCACTGACACAAAGTTTATCTCTGGCCATTACAACCCCACAACAGCTACAGTAGATCACTTATTATTATTAGAATCAGTGTCTAATGCTAAAATGTTCGCAAATCGGGCTAAAGTTAGCAGCTGCAAACCCTGCTCAGTAACACTCAACAACCTGATCATAACACTTTTGTCAACAAAACTTCTCACTAATACATAAAAAAGGGCACCAACATTACTTACTACTCTTACAAGAATAGGAAAGTGTCTATCTTGTGTCCTCATATCTGTTCCAAGTCACTCCACTGAGTAAAGTCAGGTCATTAAGTCTTGAAGAGCTGTTCTTACTCCCTCTCTTTCTCCTCCTTGCTCTCTCTGCCATAATGTCCGTACTGGGAAATCCGAGCTAGATTCTTCTTGTAGCAAGGTAAACAACCATGTGCTGTAAAGTGTTACACAGTTCTTGTGAGAGATATGTGCCCCGTAATTCTAAGATTGCTTGGCCAAGTATTTTAGGGGAGCAGCCCCGGGAGCAGTAACAGAGGCACTATTCATCGTATTATAGGGCGAAAGAGCCTCACAGACATTTTGAAGCTTTCTTTTTATGGTAAAAATGCTGCATAGTGTTCCTTTAAATGCAGTACAGTACCACTGAGGAGGAAATCAAAACAGTGTTCATCTTTACTCTGATTGAGTAAAGAGAAAAGAGCTTAGCTGTTCTAAAAAGAGCTCCACTTCTACAGATTCTGTCTTCTTTCTCCAAAAAGAAAAGAATTGCCTTGAATTGCAGTAAGTTCCAACTCAAGTTGTATTTTCAGTTGTTTGTAATCAGCTGCCCCTGTTCCATTGCAGATTGAATGTAGATGTAAGAGTCAAGTTGGCTAATTCAAACAAATCTAATATTTTAACCAATGTATTACTTGAATGGATCTCCTCGCAGATATAGCAATCCAACACAGTGTTGGTCGATTGATTTAAAGTGAAATGCTACAATGACCCTGCTACAACATACCAAAATATCACTGAATATGCTTGTCAGTATGTAGATGGTGAGAGCATGTGCTCTTATGGTTTTATTTTATGGCATTATTTGAATCTTGTTTGTGAGAGCATTGTTCATGGAGCACTCAGAGATTCGTTGCTGTGGTACAAAACAAATGTGCTTGCGCATACTTGTGCCTGACATGCTCAAACGTACATTGCTCACGTTCAGGTTTCACCAATTCATGCTCAGATGTTCAGTGCACAGTTTTATCCTGTGTACTCGCTATCCATTTGTGATCATGCATGGATATTCAGTGAATTTAATATTGGTCTCTATGACTCCTCATAATCCAAGAGCTTTGAATCTGTTGAAGTCAAAGCAGGCTGGAGCGGTGTGCATGCTGACCTTTCTCTTTTCAACCAATGAAAATGGGGAGAGGAGCAGTGGTAGAAATTTCATTGGTCAAAATTCATAACATTTTCTAATTGGCTGAGGACTGACTGGAGGCGTTGTTCTGTCAAAGTTAATGAGACTATATTTAAAAGGAATTTAATCCATAGTGGGAAATGAATTGGAGCATACTCCAGTATCAAATATTTGCACATGAATACAATAAAATGTATTTAAAATTTAACGTAGTTCGACAGCTATGACAAGGGAAGAGGTTTACTACTTTTAGTTAATTTTCTTATAGTTATTGTCCCTAAGACATTAACTGACCAGTTGCAATGTTGAATGTTCTGTCTCATGCCTTAAGGTAATGTCTAAGATTGTGGGTCTGCTGGTTTGTTAATGTTCAGAAACTCTGTATCTATTAAAGTGGAATGGTATGTATGAGGAGATGTGCTATGTTTGTTGTTTGTACGTGGCTGAAGCTTAACTTGTCTGTACGTATTTATTCACTGTTTGAATTACCACAGAAACTAATTTGTCCTTTGAGTTGTTTAGTTCTGTAGCACTTTTAGTTTCCTTTTTTGTAGTTAGTACTCTGCCAAATTTAGAGTCAGTTCCAACTGAAATAATCTGAAACAACAAAAATAAGTCAGTATTACCCACCTATGGAGCAGGAATAAAGCAATATCCTCATTGCTTTTCAAGATTTTTCTCTCAAGCGATTTGGGGCTTCATAACATTAGAATGGTTTCCAGCTCGCAAACAGACCAGAGAGATAGCAAATGGTGAAGAAACATCATCTGAATTTTATAAAAAATAAAATCAAATACAATTTTTTGTATATTTCTCCAACGTATCATGAGCAGTCAGCACCTGCAGAGTGTTTTCACTTTCAAACTGCAGTGTCTTAAACGGACAAATTAAAAGAGCCAGGATTTCATACATCAGAGGTCTAAAGAACCAATCCTGCTAACTTGGGTTTGGGCTTATGATTCGCAGGTTAGGTGGCACAGTGGAAGTGGAGAGAGAGGTGGGGACTTATGTTATTGCATAATCCCTGCTCACTTTATGAAAGCAAAAGTATACATGTTTATGATTTTATTGCACTCAAAAACACTTTTTCTATAATTATAATTCAGAGGATGTTTCCTCACCATTTGCTAGCTTTCTAATCAGTTTGCATGCTGGAAAAATCTCTGGCGTTGGTACACAGCCCTAGCTTGTTTAATGTGGAAAAAAAATGTAAGGCTCTTGGTCCAGAATGGCTCAGGCATTTTCTTTGTGTGTTGCTGGCTGTGCTGCTGGAAACGGCATCTGGAGGCGTCTGGATGGTGGGGAAACTTATTTTTGATGTCACAGATTAAGGTGGAATTGACTCCAAATTTGGGAGAAGTGCATGAAAGTAACCACGTACCAAATGTGCTACAAAACTAAGTAGCTTGAGTTACAAATAAGTTTCAGTGGTAGCTCAACCAGTGAATAAAAACGTACAGACAAGTTAAACTTCTGCCACGTACAAACAGTCCGTTTCCTACTCAAGATTATCATTTCACCTTAAATAATGCGGATCTTCTGAATGCACACCATGGGGTTGAAGGGTGTGATTAGCTGTGAGAACAGCCGTTCCCCAGAATCATCTATGTGATCTATGTGACGTCGCCACTGTTTTGAAGGCTACATGACACCTACAGAATCCCTTCATGAGAAGTGACACATACATAAACATTTATAAATACTTATTCCAAAATGGGTCAATTTTGATGTCACATTGACAGCTTATTTTCTATCTCTTTTTTATTTTGGTATGACAGGGTGACAGGTTTTCACTGGCTCCTAAATTGAGTTCCATTTTACTATTTAAAATATTTCTATGAATACCCATTCAAATACATGACACTCTAATCAAACCTTTATGAATGTTTTCACTGGCCCTTCATAAAAGTATATTAAAGATATTAAAATGGAACTTGCTAGAGAAATGTTTGCTTTCAGTTTGTTCTCAAAAAGAATGTTGAGTTGTGAGTGTCACCGACAAAATGAACCTCCCAAGACAGTGAATCAGTGAAGGGATCAAAAGCCAACATCTGTCATCGTATTGGTGTTCATCAGTGCCCAAGAAATAGGTGACATGCATTTATGTGAAGGTGCCTTTGGGATTTTATAGAGCTGTATTCTCTTTTGCAAGGAAGCACATGGTTATTTCTGCATGACTATGCCTGGTTCCTTGCTGTGCTGTACACCAGAGTCTTTTTATTGACACAGAGTTTGTATGCTCGACTGTTCTACAGTCCAGACCTGTCTCTTTTAGCTCATCCTGAAGAGGAGAATCATCCAATTCCTGCAGATGAAGTCTTATATGGAAGAATACAGAGTAAAAATTCCACTTGCACAATGTCAACATTTAGTACTCTCAGTTCCCAAATAAAATAAATAAAAAGAGCAATTAAAAGGAAAAGTTATTTATCAAAGTGGGTCCCAACTTTCTCTTACAGCTGAGTTGGTCAGTGACAACATTGGATATCTATCTATTTATCTACCTACTACATTAAGATTTGATCATTTATAGTTTAATATCATTATCAAAATAATTGTGACATGTCAGACGTATAGCAAAAATGACACCAATATATTTGTACATCAAAGAGTTAACCTGTGGTAAATGTTTTGACCAAGTTTGGAGCAGTTCCTAGTTGGCAGTCTCTCCTCTCCCACACTACTCTTGCGTGACGGCCACCACATCAGTCTCCTCCTCTTGGC
This sequence comes from Hoplias malabaricus, assembly GCF_029633855.1. NCBI lineage: Eukaryota > Metazoa > Chordata > Actinopteri > Characiformes > Erythrinidae > Hoplias > Hoplias malabaricus. The sequence continues at coordinate 51,278,071 of NC_089803.1, forward strand.
TGCATGCTTGGCTTTTTGAAGTCCTAATCCTGTGCAGAGTATAAACTTGGCTTTCTCTTCCCTAACCTTTTTACCTGACCCATTGTAGAGGCTTAAGTGGGTCTGTAATATAATGAATACAGGTCTTTCAGACTGACTGGCGGCCTGACTGATTAGCCACTGATGTTATGATCCCTACATTTTATACAATGATAGAGATTCTTTCCAGAGATCATCTCGTTAAGTGAGCCATTTACTAACCATTGAACAAGAAGTCTATAAATTATTTACTCCTCTTAAGTCATGTTTACACTTATTATTAGTCTCTGTCAAATATAAATATCAGTTAATTACCATGACTGATAACTGTTGTATGTTGTAAGTTATGTAGTTAGGAAGAATGCCTTCAACATGGAAGAATGCCTAACTCAAGATGAGGTTGCATCACCTTCACACATTTATTCATGCATCTTTCTCTCTCTCTTTCTCTTTCTCTTTCTCTTTCTCTTTCTCTCTCTCTCTCTCTTTCTCTCTCTCTCTCTCTCTCTCTCTCTCTCTCTCTCTCTCTCTCTCTCTCTCTCTCTCTATAACCTCCTTTAGGAGCACAGGTCTAAGAGGAATTGTGCAGGAAAAGCCATTTTGTTAACTGGTCATCACATTGCCTCAGATACAGAGGTCCAGTTGTATCAGAGGGTGCTCCAGGAACAGGGCTACCATGTGGATCAGGGGCGCTACGCTGAGACAAGTTCAGGCCTTAGACACGATGGGAGAGGTAAGTGTGTGAAGTGATTCTGCCAGTGCTTTGACTGTTTGTCTTTGGCTTTCTGTTTTAGCATAAAACGTCATTACACGATTTGATTTTCTAATATAATTTAACATTTTTGACACAAAAATGAAAGGTAGATTTAAAGTAAAGCCACTAATTGTTTAAAAAGACAGTTTTTTCTGACCAGTTCTATTGGCTCAAAACATATATTAGTTTTGTTTCCAATAAACAGCAGCTGCTATCTGATATGATCAGGTTTGATATTTTTTAGTTACTTATGTGAGTGCAATAGACTACAGGTAGTAGGGTGACCAGACGTCCTCTTTTACCCGGACATGTCCTCTTTTTTTAGACTTCAAAAAATGTCTGGGATTTTGTTTTTCTAGAGTTTATATAGAATTTGGAGAAGCGTTTCGTTCACAAACTAGTCCCGCCCTCCCCTACTCCGATTGGTTCGCTTGAGTGAGAAGGGGGAGTGGTGAAGTAGCCTAAAATCTTCTGATTGGACGGTCTGACTGTAGAGCTACCGTTATTGGTCGATTAACCTTCTCTGTAAACATTTAATTGGTCAGTCTGCACGTCAGAATTCGCCCCCCCCCCTCCCCACACACACACACACACTTTTTTTTTCTTTTCACCATCTCAGATCTGGTCACACAATGGACCAGTTTTCCAGAGGGCAACAGCATCACTACAACATTATCAACAGCAAACACCCATTAGTTCTAAGACGGACAGTTGTGGTGTGTGATAGAATGATAACTACACCATTTCAAACTACTGATAAAATTGTATTTCCATATTTAGTCATGTAACTGTTGTAGTATCTTAACTCTGTGGTTCTCAGGATATTGCATTTGCAGCTCTCTCTGTCCTACTTCTCCATGAAGCATTCAGAAACTTCCCCTGTAGGTTAACACGGCAATAAACATAAGTTACAAGCACACGTCACACTGCTAGTAAGCAGTATACTTCGTGGCACCTAACAAACACTTGAAAGATATGACACATGAAATATTTGACTATGCTTTTGCAGCACAGCCATTCAAAAAATGTTAATGATGGTAAACATGAACGCTAGCGGAGACAGTCCCTTGACTAAGATTTCTGAACAAGCTGCATGTTTTGTCATAAGGATTTCATTGGACCTGAATATTTCATGCCAAAACATCAATAACATATTTTATGAATGCATTTTAGCCTGCAGCCATCCACATTTTCCCATATTTATCACACAAGGTCCACCACTTTATAGATATAAATGGGGAAAAAAAAACTAAGGCTACAATTTAAATATTATACTGGATTAAACAATTTTCTTTCGTTTTTTGTTGTTCATTTCATATATTGCATATCCAAAAGTATATTGCAACTACAGACCCCCTTCCCCTGTGGATAATTTCCAAAGATATGGAAAAACTTAACTACTAATATTTAAGCATATTGTCAGCTATTTTTAATATCGCTAAACTAAGCACATAAGCAGTTTCAGACAATGAATTAATTAATATTTTTAAAATAAATGTATCTGTTTTTACCACTTATTGTGTTGTTGAACTAGTCAGACGTTACAATGAAAGCTTGTTTGAATAAGTATTTAACAATGACAGTTTTTCAGATTTTTATACAGTAAATGAAAGAATGATTTTCACAGCACAGATGCTATCGTAAAGCCCATGACTTTAATGAATCATTTCTATGTATTCCTTTATATGTAAATATATCATTTGTGTAAAGAGTACATTTTGATTTTTATGTTTGTTTGTTGTATTCTTGATTTATATATATATATATATATACATTACAGTTCATTACACAAAGCAAAAGCCTTTAAAATGATAATCATGCAAGTGTGTTTACAATATAGGGAAGTTTAGTGTAAAAATAGAGGAAATAATCTGATTGCTTTGGTAACAGATAGTGACTGGACCGGTAGCCTACACATTACACTCACACATACTTATAAAGATGAAAGATTCTTAGGATAAGGGGTTCATTTGGATTAATGACCTCTACTCATTCTTTTCTTTACACACACACACACATTTTCCATCTGGCCTTGTAGGGGTGTGTAGAAAGATGTTGGGGGTATAAGGGACCTGATTGTTTGATTAATGGACAGGTGGGTAAGGTCTGATCATTTTGACCCCTGCTGAGCTGCAGTACTGCTGAAGCATCACAGCTTGCCTCCCAGACCCACCCTGCCATAATCAAGCCCCTCCACCCACTCATATAATCCTGTAGAGAGGTCATTGTGTTGGAACAATGGGACAGCTCTGACCAAATATACCATCTAATTCTTTACCGGGGTTGATCATAATACAGGTGCTGGGCATAAAATTAGAATGTCATGAAAAAGTTGATTTATTTCAATAATTCCATTCAAAAAGTGAAACTTGTAGATTATAATCATTCATTACACACAGACTGATATATTTTAAGTGTTTATTTCTTTTTATTTGATGATTATAGTTGACAACTAATGAAAACCCCAAACAGCAGGTAGCGTCGCAGTCACACAGCTCCAGGGACCTGGACGTTGTGGGTTTAAATCCCGCTCCGGGTGACTGTCTGTGAGGAGTGTGGTGTGTTCTCCCTGTGTCTGGGTGGGTTTCCTCCGGGTGCTCTGGTTTCCTCTCACAGTCCAAAAACACACGTTGGTAGGTGGATTGGCGACTCAAAAGTGTCTGTGTGTGTGAGTGAATGTGTGTGTGTGTTTGTGTTGCCCTGTGAAGGACTGGCGCCCCCTCCAGGGTGTATTCCTGCCTTGCGCTCAATGATTCCGCGTAGGCTCCGGACCCACCACGACCCTGAACTGGATAAGCAGTTACAGATAATGAATGAATGAATGGCCAACTGAAAAGTATGAACATGAAAAGTATGAGCATGTACAGCACTGAATAGTTAGTTGGGGGTCCTTTTGCCTTAAATTACTGCAGCAATGTGGCATGGAGTCGATCAGTCTGCGGCACTGTTAGGTGTTATATGAGAGCCCAGGTTGCTCTGATACTGGCCTTAAGCTCTTCTGCATTGGGTCTAGTGTATTGCATCTTCCTCTTCACAATACCCTATAGATTTTCTATGGGGTTAAGGTCAGGCGAGTTTGCTGGCCAATTAAGAACAGGGAGACCATGGTCCTTAAACCAGGTACTGGTAGCTTTGTCACTGTGTGCAGGTGCCATGTCCTGTTGGAAAATGAAATCTGCTTCTCCATAAAGTTGGTCAGCAGCAGGAAGCATGAAGTGCTCTAAAACTTCCTGGTAGACAGCTGCTTTGACCTTGGACCTCAGAAAACACAGTGGATCAACACCAGCAGATGACATGGCACCCCAAGCAATCATTGACTGTGGAAACTTTAAACTGGACCTCAAGCAACGTGGATCAGACCAGTCCAGTCCTTTTAGAAAGTAAGACGCTTCTGACACTGTCTCTGAAACCCATGTCTTACATAAGTCTGTGCGTGGTGGTTCTTGAAGCACTGACTCCAACTGCAATCCAGTCTTTGTGAATCTCCCCCACATTTTTGAATGGGTTTTGTTTCGCAATACTCTCCAGGGTGCGGTTATCCCTATTGCTTGTACACGTTTTTACATCTTTTGCTTCCCTTCGACTCTCTATTAATGAGCTTGGACACAGAGCTCTGTGAACAGCCAGCCTCTTTAGCTATGACCTTTTGTGTCTCGTCCTGCTTGTGTAAGGTGTCAATTGCCGTCTTTTAGACAACTGTCAAGTCAGCAGGCTTCTCCATGATTGTGGAGCCTACAGAACTAGACTGAGAGACCATTTAAAGGCCTTTGCAGGTGCTTTGAGTTAATTCACTGATTAGAGTGTGACACCACGTATCTTCAATATTGAACCTTTTCACAATATTCTAATTTTCTGAGATACTGAATTTGGGAGTTTCATTAGTTGTCAGTTATAATCATCAAATGAAAAGAAATAAACACTTAAAATATATCAGTCTGTGTGTAATGAATGACTATAATCTACAAGTTTCACTTTCTGAATGGAATTATTGAAATAAATCAACTTTTTCATGACATTCTAATTTTATGCCCAGCACCTGTATGTTACCCTAGCATCTTTTCATACGCTATTACTTTTTAATCAGTAAGGTGTGTGTGTGTGAAATGTTTTAGTTAAGATTATATAGGAAACTAAACAAACATAGAGCTTCAGGTCAGTTTTATTTGAATTATTGTCATCTGTTTATATATATATATATATATATATATATATATATATATATATATATATATATATATATATATATATTAGGGCTGGCGATATGAGCCCAAATCATTATCATGATCAATTCTACATTTTACCATGATTACGATTAATGAATGATTATATTATTTTTGTATTTTTGACCCTCATAGAAAATGCTTGTACTATAAATATGCTCCAGTATAAAATATGGAATATTTTCTCTCTAATGCTGCTGGGAGCTTGTTCCTCTATTGATGTCTGAGCACTGTTTACTGTCCAATGTCGTCTTAATTAAAGTCAAAGCAAAACACATCCAAACCACAGACGTTGTGTTTTTCTTTGGTACGAGCCGCTTGAGTCACTGGTTTAGCCTCTGCATTTAGGTTGTATCCATGCTAAAGGTGAGTAGCATGATTTTAAAGGGACAGTACATGAACACACAGTGGGAACATAACACATTTTTATATTTTTTTTAAAGACTCCTTGAATCCACTTATGTTAAATGTATAGTACTTTTGGTAACTTGCGGTCACAATTTATCTCCACAAAACAAGTTTTTAAATAAACTGGAATAAATGCCTTTGAGTATCGTAGGCTCATACCAGCAGACTGGTGCTTCTTTTGTGTGTGTGTGTGTGTGTGTGTGTGTGTGTGTGTGTGTGTGTGTGTGTGTGTGTGTGTGTGAGAGAGAGAGAGAGAGAGATGTGTTACATGCTTTCACATGGACATGTGTGTATTTAACACATATACTGTCGGCAGATGACTGTCAGTCAGATTGACGAGTGGCCTTGCTGAACACACACTGGCCAGATCAAAGCATAGCATAGTTTTTTTTCATAATTAAAAAGGGTACTTTCTGGCTTTGGCACAGAATTGTACAAACTGTTAATGTGATTGCTGAAGTAGAGGAAAAACATCAGCAATAAGAGTGGTGTACACAAGGTGTCTACGTAATCACTGTGTAGAAGATTTGCCATGCTTATGTTTGTGGAGTGTTGGCTGCAATTTGAAGTCAGGCATGTGCGTGGTCTAGATGTTCATGTTGTGGGAACCAAAATCTGCCTTCACACACACATTGTGGGGACTTGTTGTCCTTATGGAGACAAAAACCATGTCCCCATGACATAAATCATAACATTTTAAGGTGAAGATGTTTTAAGGTCAGGGTTAGGGGTGGTTGTATTAGTACAAGTATTTTTCATCAAATGAAAGGAGGTTTATGTAATGTCCACTTCAACCATGAAGGTGCTTGTGTGTGCGTAATACACTGACAGAGATAAAGACACTCATTAATCTATGAGCTGCTTGTGAGCTGAGCCTGTCCAGTGCTGACATTAAAGGTTTTGTGCTGTTAACCCAGACAATAACAAAGTGTGGGCTTTGTTATTGTCTGAATCTTTGTAAGTGCAGTGTCTTCTTCCTGATTGGAAGCCCATGTACATGTTAGAAAGATTTCTCCTGAGCAGAGCACTATGTAATAACAGAATGCTGAATAGACTCATTACACTCACTGCTTTGTGTTGGATATGGACATTTGTTGAGATTCAGCATGCTATCATAATTCTCCATTTCCCTATTCATAATACACTGCAAGGTTATATAATATATTGTTTGATAATCATTATTGCAATATTGGCCTCAACAGTACTGCTGCAGTATTCAAATGAGCTTTCAAATGAGAATCATTAAATTAATTTTCACAAGGGTGCTGAAATTCAATTTTCCAGCAGTCTGAAGGGAAAAAATCCCAGGAATCCTGATTCAGATCAGATATTTGAACATGCAACTTTCATATTTCACTTACTTTTTTTTATAATTCAGGGCAGGTTACAATGAATATTACCAAAAGTGACCACAATGTGTCAATTTTCACAATCTTAAATACGTAAATACGGTTTGATCCTCTGAGATGCCTCTCAGAGAGAACAGAACTGACCTTGCTTTCACTATGCGTAGGTTGAAACCATTTCTATAGAATCAGATTAGTGAAATAAATAAATAAATAAACAAACATTTAAACGATACTTCTAGACAATCAAATTCAAAAAAACAGCTTTGAGCGAGAATAAAACTTACTGAAGCAAAATGTGATCGCAAACATAGAACTTATAAATCACATACAAATTATATATATAATCCTAAACTATTTCGCATTTTACTACTTTAATAATATGTCCTTTTGCGAACATATTTTGTCTGAGATCATTTTTGAAATATAAGCAGGTTTTTTGCCGAACTGCCTACAGGGCATTTTCCCTTACTGACTGACTGAGTGACTGACTCCTATTGTTGAAATACGCATACGCGAATAGTTATTTCACTTTCTGCTGTATGTTCAGAGATATTTCCAGAGAGAACTTAAGGTGGTGCTACACATTGTGCTTTTCCATCTGTTCATGAACTAAATTTATAACCATTCAGTTCATTTCCACTGACGCAAACCAGAAAAATTAGTTTCCAGTTGAAATCAAAGAAAAGTAGGTTCTTCAGCAGGAACCCGTGGCTTCGTCCGTGGACAGGTCGAGGTTCAGTATCTCGAGAAAGAGCTCAGAAAGAGCTTGGAACTCGGCAACATTTACACATGTATTATATCTCACAGAGAGAGGAGGACTGCTGAATTTGTCTTATTTCTTTGCCTTATTGTCTTTGCCTGGAATATTGTAACGGGAAGTGGTGGGGAGACATTCTGTGGCATTAGTGTGTTTATAAAACTACACATGCTTTACTCTAAAGGGTTATATTGAATAAATAAGTAATTGTAATTCTTAAAATCAACAAAATGTTCTTGTTCTCCCTTTTTCTTTGTTGGTAGATCATCTAGTATTTATCTTTACACAAAATGAACAAGAGAAACATTAATGCTGGTGTTAAATATTATGAACAAACTTTGTGCTTCTTTTTAATTGGTGCATTTATTAGAGACATTACAGATCAGGGTAGGGGCCATTCTTCAAACAATTGGAGGGTGAATTTAGGGAGTTCTATTTAGAGATGCTAATGGTTGAGGAGAAAATTGGAGGAAACCCTACCCTTCTCTGCTTGCAAAAACTGAGCTTTTGATGGATGATCCTTTTATAGTCATTCTTCAGATCCACATCTATTTACCAGCTCGAGTTTAAAATGATGTACTTTGAATTTTCACTCTTATTTTGCCTGTGTTGCATGCATCAAATTAAAAATGTGTTTATATTTACATGATCGCGGCGATCAGTGAGAACATTAAAAGTAATTTATTTGTATGTTTGCCGGGTAAATAATGGCTACAGGGAATTAACAAAAATGTTCATGCATTTAACAAAATATCACAGCTTCTCTAGAAATTAGGCTTGTATTTACTTCTGTTTGTTCATTAGCTTTATTGAATTTGGAGGCTATTCTTATGTAATGCACATAATAGACACAGAGTATATTGTTGAGTATATGAGGCTTAGTATTAAAGGGATGGAAATAGCTTCCATATGAAGTAGATTGTTTGTAGAGATTCGTTAGTAGAGCAGGATAGAGAGGCGATTTCCCACAATGCCCTAAGGTTTTACACAGAGCTTCCTGTCATTCAGAACAGGGCGGTACACAGACCTCAGTGCCAGACATACACTAGCCAATTTCCTCCAGCTCTGCTGACCACCACAATAAATCCCAGATGTGGCCCTGTTGCATTTAGTCTTTTTTCTCTCTCTCTCTCAAATGCTCTCCTGCTTTTTGCTCAGCTCATTTACACACCCTTCTCCAGGCATTTGGTCCATGGGGTCTCTGAGCTTCGGAAGTGATTTCAGAATGAACTGGAAGCAGAGGGATTTTCTGTGATGATTAAACAGTGTGTGTTGGCCGTTGTCAGACAGTGGAAACTAGCTCTATGACACTGATGCTTGGACAGGGGTGACCTGCCCTATGGCTTTACTGTTCTATGAAAGGCTCACTGCAGCAGGCTAATTAGGAACGTTAGGCCTTCTGTGCTTTAATTTGGAATACTGAAAGTTAAAAGAATTTGCCCTCTGGCTTTGATGTTTTAAAACAACAGATGTATTCATTTTGCAACATCTGCTGTTGTTTTATTTTCATGAAATGCAAGATTATGTTTATCCTGTTTATATGGGTTCCAACACAGTCCAGTTTTATCTTTTTCTCTTTGTGTTTCTTGTTTACTCTTGCACGCCTTCTCTCTCTCTCTCTCTCTCTCTCTCTCTCTCTTGCCCTCTCTACCTCTACCTTATCCTATCCCACACTTTTTCTATTATTTCTTACTTAAACTTGCTATTTATTACTTTTTATTATCATTTTGAGGCTGAAAGAAGATATAATGATTTTATGGTCTAAGATTTAATTGGAATATTCTGTTCCCTTTATTCAGTGTGAGAGTGGGAAAGAGTCTTTTAATTCAGCTATTCTCTCTCTCTCTCTCTCTCTCTCTCTCTCTCTCTCTCTCTCTCAGTCCGTCAGGAATGGTCGCTCCTGATATGCCTTAAAGGCTCTGAAAAAAGCTGTCTACGCAAAATCAACTTTGCCCACCCACAACCATTCCAGAGGGTAAGTCTAACCACTTTTTCACTTGTGGTCTGTTTTTGGACCATGAGCAGATAAGGTAATGCCAAGAAATCAAAGTCTTTGGGGGGGTTTGTGTTTGTTTTATATAACACACACTTTGCACTTCATCCTGCTTGTTGTTATTAGGACCGGATGTGAAATCAGATCTAGCCATAAGATTCAGTGGCAAAAATATTTATAGAACACACAGGCCCAGTCCAAGTAGCGAAAGAGCTTTCCCTCATGCTGAGATCTTAGCTCACTCTCCACATAAAGCCTGAACTCCATTACAAGCAAAAACACTGTCAGTGTGTCTTTAACATGTCACCATAACCAAGCCAATGCATGCCAGGCCTCATAAAAAAACATTCACTGGTCTTTGATAAAAGCCTGTCGACTAGCCCTAAAAGCAGTTCTGCCGTGCCTCACAATTATAGTCCAAGCACAAGTGTTGTTCACTGTTAAAATTGTGGACAAAATGACCATAGATATTTACAGGTTATTTTAAAATTGTAACCATGACTCCCGGTGGACATTGAAAACATTCAAATTGTGCTTTCAAATCTCTTCCCAGGTCAACATTATACCAGCATTTGTTGGCGCATTTTTGGACATGAGTGGAGTCTGTCGGTTTCTGACAAACAGCCATTTGACAGGTGAGTGAAATGTCATTTAAAGGAACAGTAGATAGCATTTTTACATTAAAATTGCATTCATTTTGATTCTTCATCATCCTGTAATAGGAATAACAGAAACTCTGTTGTGACCACTCCAAGTTCAGCACTGCAGAAACTACACTATGTAAATTTTGGAGGATGGTAGGAAACCACCTTCCTCCTCACTGATTTCAGGGTAATATTGTAAAAGTCAATCATGCCCTGCAGCTCTAGGGAAAGCTCAGGAGCAAAAATAGCAACTCCTACCTCATGTTCTTTTAAATGTATGTATTCACTGTGGTTCTTCATTCAGTTGTTGCTAGTATGATTAGTTCATTGAATTGTTTTGACACCTTTGTCTGTACCTAAGGCAACAAATAGATTCTAGATTAATACAAAATTTCTCTGAAAGTCATGAGCCGTCAAAAGGCTTTTGTTGCTTGTTAAAAGCACTGTTCTGGGTCAATATTAAACTTCTTACTTGTTGTATGAAAAGTGGAGTGTGCCATATGACAGATTCCTCATATATCAAAACTGATTATGAGAATAACTATTTGCTGTAGTACACTAGCATTTACTCTGGTGTAGAAGGTTTCCTGGTAAAAAGCCCAGGGATTAAAGCAGGGCCGAATTATGTAGAGCTGGTCCACTTCTATCATGCTGCTGAGGGTCAATGAGGTTCTGTGTGTTGTGATGTGTGTTTAATTTAATGTTGTGTCTGAATAGCAGAGAATTACAACTAGCAAATATTTGTGACACCTGTTGTTAGAAAAAGGATCACCGCTTTGAAACGCAGGAGAAATCAGCTAGCACCCAAATGGATTGAAACTTGGCCTCGGTTTAATGATTTAAAGAATTTAGGGACAATCATTGCAAAGCTGTTTTTGTTGTTTGGTCACTAAGGTCAAATCAGTGCTGTTTGGTGCTTTTAGTGAGAAATCATAGCCTCTTGCTCCAGCCTCTTTCTCCACTTCTGTACTCATAGCCACTACACCTGTAGAGACAAACCTGAAATGGGTATCAGTTTTCACAAAGTTTCAGGCTTATGGTGAATATTTTCAATAATCGCAATTACATTAATCTATTTAATGCTTCTGCAGTTTGCAGGGCTTAGAGGCATTGTTTTCTTGTCTGTAAACAGTTGATTGTTCGTCAAGTGACTTTGATTTCATAGATTTACAACAGCATAAAAATCACACGAAGGCTAACAATAGAAAAACTGTTCAAGTCTGGGTTCAAGTCCCATCTGGGTGGAGTTTCCATGTTCTCCCTGTGTCTGCGTGGGTTTCCTCCAGGGTCTCCGGTTTCCTCCCACAGTCCAAAAACATGGAGGATAGGTGAATTGGCTTCTCTAATAACTGTCCTGGTGTGTGAGTGAGTGTGTATGAGTGAATGTGTGTGAGCCCAGATATGGATTGGCGCTCTGTCCTGGGTGAAACCCTAGTGCCCGATGCAGTCCTCCAGGTGGACGGTCGTTCCTGGTCGAGAGTACGCTGTGCGCGTTTGGCTGCCGTTTCTCACCAGTGTGTGTGGATTGAGCGTTCTGAGCAGTGTGGATTGTAAAGCGTCCTTGGGTGTCTAGAAAGGCGCTATATAAGTGTAACGATAGATAGATACATACATAAAACCCCATTGTTACTCAAGCATTTAAATTAAGTGTAGGTTAAAGCCTTTTTTTTTTTTTTTTGTTTATTTCTTGTAAGCATCTTAAAACATGGAGTTTGATATAAATGTGGAGGTGACAAGAGATAATGAAAGAATCACAGAGCATTTAAAAATTCAGTTTTGATTAAGGAAGATCTTCATTTAGACTGCGTGTATGTGTCTGCCACAGTCACACTCTTCCAATTAAGCATTGTTTGGCTGACTCATGTAAGTGCTTTTGTGTCCCAGGTCTAAACTCACTGTGTAATTACTGAGAAAGGTCAGCGTCTTAGGTGATATTTACATAGACTGCCTCCTCACTGTAACTGTTTAACAGGGTAAATATACACTTCACATGCCTCATAATTATAGTAATAGGAACGTTAGCTCAGGTTCATAATGCAGCTACATATAATATACTCATCATTTTGTTCAGTTTAGCCAGATGAGACAGTGAATAGCCGGCATTCAACAATAAGCTTTGAAGATTAAAAGGTCTATTTGTGTTCTCTTTTTCAAGGCAATAACGGTCATCATCAGTGAGTTTGTGGGATGCAGATAAGAGCAGTTCTCCACTTTGAGACAACAGAGATTGATTTTGACACATTGCCATGTAGCCGTGGCGTCTTCATGAAAGGAAGACTTTGTCTTTGGGTCTGGAACAATATTGTCTTTCCCCTTGGCCCGTTGCCCACACAAACGCTGATGTCCGATTGAGTCCTGGTGGTTTGAGGGACTGCTGGGGAAGGCTGGGTGCTTTTCATGATTACATCTGGAGGCATGGAACACACACAAACATGCAGGTTATGTGCAGGGTTACTGACTGAGCTGAATAAGGATTCAGTATTGGTCTTGCACTCAAGCACTGAATGTGGTCTGTGGTAAAGGCGCAGCTTATGAACATATTTATGAACTTTCCGTGAAAGCCAGCCTTGCTGCTTTTCCAAGATTCAGCTTCATTGCTTTAGTTTGGTTTGAGTGGAAAAGAGTAAATGCTGGTGTCTGTTTTTGTATAGTAACGTATAATTCCGCAGTGATTAGCTGGCAGCTTAAAGAATAATGCATTTTTTTATATATTTTTGCAAGGGTTTATCTTACAATAAGAAATAGACCCTATGTCTAAAATGGCTCCCTATTCACTATTCACTATATTATTCACTATATAGTGTACTACTAGGAAACTGAATTCAGGATGGTAGCGAAGGATTTCCGACACTAGCTTATGTGCTTGCCAGACCACCAACCGGGTTGGCCTTGAAATGGTATTTTCGCTTACTGATTGACTGACTGTCTGACTCCTAATGCTGAAACACGCATGTGCGATTAGGAACTGTTAGTTCAGCTGTATTTCACAAAGAGAACTTAAGGTGGTGCTGCCACTACACTATCTATTGTTAGTTAAGCCATATTTCACATTCCAGTTTGTGAACTAAATTTGGAACCATTCGGCAGGTTTGCGAACCAGAAAAATTTTTTCCCGGCTGGAACCAAAGACCAATAGGTTCTTCAGTGAAACTGTGGCTGAATAATAGTAAATAAGACAGGAACACATTCAGTTTGTGTGTGTTTCTGGGGCTGTGTTTGGCTCTGTGTTAGTTACGTTTCTCCACTGTTCACGAGCTCAGCAGGACGGCTTGGACCTCGGCAGGACCTCGGCAACACTGACACATGTATTACATCTCACAGAGAAAGGAGGACAGCTGAATTTGTCTTATTTCCCGTGAGTGTATGGCAAAACATTTTGTGGCATTAGTGTGTTTATAAATCTCATGGACATCATTAGACCTGTTTTGGGGTGATGTAGCCTCCCCTAAATGTTTTTTAGCCCCCCAATTCTTTCATTTTCAACAATGGTTCTCTATCTCCACTTAGCTGTTAGCTATTGGTCTGTATTGCTATATTGTCCCATATTTGGACACTGAAAGATGCATTCCATTTTGAAACGATACAGGGCGCATTTGTGGCATATTTTTCAAGTAAGACTTTTATATTAGAGACAGACACATGCAGCACTCTCTCTCTCTCTCTCTCAGTCAGAGCGAGAGGCAGACTCCTAAAGAGAGAGCACACTTTTCATTGGTCATCACCTTTATTTACCCAGTCAGCAACCAGAGTTATCTGTTCATCATTCAGTGCTGCAGCCAGTGGAGTCACAGTCCCTCCTACAGCGGTCTGAAACACTGAGAACTACAGCTCTGCTTTAGATAGAACTAATGTTATCTTAGCTCCTTGTGGCTTTGCTTAATCTATACATCATCAAAGAAATTTGCTGCTATGAGGCAACACATTGTATGGATAAGTAATTGTAACTTATAAAATCAGGATGGCATGGTGGCGCAGCAGGTAGTGTCGCAGTCACACAGCTTCAGGGACCTGGAGGTTGTGGGTTCAAGCCAAAAACACCTCTATGATAATGGCTATATGGCTAATGGTGGTCTGGCAAAACTAAGTTTGCCTAATTTCTCTTTGCCCTTGTTCTCACCAAACAACCCAGTGGATTATGGGTAATCTGCTACCTGCTAGTGTACACTACTTTTTGCAGTGCATTGTGGGATTTATTGAGTGCATTGAAAATTTTCCACTATGTTTTTGGGCACCAGTACAAAATGACAGAACCCCAAAGTAGTGCATTATGTAGTGAATAGGGCACAGTTTTGGACATGGAGTTTATTTATAGGGATCTTCACCGTAGTAATATTTCAATATACTTTCACAGAATGGTATTGTATTGTTAAACCATTTTTATTGTTTTATTTTAATCTATTTTATTTCTATTTATTTTTATGACTTTCATTTTAGATTACTGAGTCACTAATATAACTGATAATGACAACTGTTAAAGTTAGAGTAAACGATTTACATGTGTTTTAACTAATAGATGTTGTAAAAATAGAACTTTGTGCTTATTTATAAGAATATGAACATGAAGTGTGTGGTGTGTCACCAAAGGGACTGAACTGCAGAGGCATTTTTATGAGCAGAGCAGAGCCAGACACACATTAGCTAGATATGTTGAGCAAGGAAAATATTCATATTACATAAAACATTTCTGTGCTAACCACTCTCAGTAACACCTTTAATCCTTAAACTGTCAATTTCAGTTCTGTTCTTCCTTCTTATAATACCAATCCATCTTGTCCTAACTGTACATTATTATAGTCCCCTTTTAATCATGTTCTTCAATGGTAAATATTCCCTCATAGCTTCAACACGTTTAATTTGGTTGGTGTTGAATTGTTAGTGCTGCAGTGACACTAACATGGTGGTGGTGTGTTACTGTGTGTTGCCCTGTTACAAATGGATCAGACAAAGCAGTGCTGCCTAACCTAAGGAAGACCAACACAAACTATGCCTCAGCTGTCTCTGACTTCACATCTTTTAGGTGGGAAATAGAGGACAGTGGATTTGCAGTGTTTAAAAGCTTCAGCAATACTACAGTGTCTGATCCACTTGTACTAGTGCAACACACACTAGCAAACCACCACCACAACAGTGTCACTGCAGCCCTGTGGTAACACTGGCCATTCATGAACAGGGTGAAAGAAAGCTATTAAAGGTCTGCAGATTATATTTCTACATTTACAGATTTTGAATTACAAAATGGAACTGATAAAATAGACAATAGGTGTAGAATCTAGGAGTTGGTTTTAATGTTATAGCTGATCTGTGTCTGTGTTCCTCATGTGCATAGTTTGCCTTTATGACTAAGAGATGAATTCTCCTGAGTATTAATCCAGCTGAACTGCACAGCTCCAGATACAATTACAAATATTTCTCCATTCTTACATGTCCCCGTGTAAAGCATTGTAATTGTTCTGCCTTTTTTTGCCAGTAGAAGGCTTTGCTTCTGTTTTAATGTCTTGCTCCTAAACATTATATGTTTAGCTGACATAGATCTTTGTTTTTCCCTCCAGAAGCATCATTACCCATAATTCCATCTGCATGTACGCCCTCCAGGCCAGGACAGGAAGGGACTAAAAAAGACAGGTCAGATCACCTTAAACATAATAACCTAACCCAGTGGTTCTTTTTTTCTACACTCACTGTACATTCTCTGAGTTCCACTGACCAGGAGCACTTTGTAGATATATAATTATAGACTCATAGTCCATTTGTAGCTCTGCACATTTTAATTTCACCATGTTCTTTAATGGTCAGGACCACCACAGAGCAGGTATGTTTTGGGTAGTGGATCATTCTCAGCGCTGCAGTGGCACTGACATTGTGGTCGTGTATTAATGTGCATTGTAGTGTGTATTAGTGTGTGGTACAGTTGGATCAGACACAGCAGTGGAGTTCACTCTGTTAGACACACCTACCGTAGCTCATATGTTTCTGCATGGTTTGTGCTCATCATCCTGTAGTCCTTCATCGCTCAGCAACGCTGAGAATGATCCATCACCCAAATCATACCTGCTTTCAGGGGGTTTTGTAGGTGTCCTGAGCATTGATGAACAGGGTGAAAGTGGGAAACAATGTATACAGAGCAACAGATGGACTCCAGTAGAACTACAAAGTGCTCTTGTGGGGTCAGTGGAGCTGAGAAAATGGAACTAGTGAGTGTAAAAACAAGGAGATGGTCATAATGTTTGATTGGTTGATTGTTGGAAATGTTGCTATTCACTCTAAAACATGCGCTCTAATATAAAGTTTTTCCCCCTTTGTTTTTGATTGTTTTTCAAATAATACACATTGTTAGAACAACATATTAAGTGAAGTTAAAACCTTTGTGTAGATTGCCCCATTTTTCTTATCCTTGTGTTTGCTCCTGTTTTTTAGGAACCTACCTTCAACCAATGAAGGCCTTTTTGCTATGGTGAATGTATATGTTTTGGTCACATCAGCTACACCCCTCACTGCGTTCCTTCATCAAACAGGTCTGGTCAAGTCTCAGCTGGACAAATACAGTTATGCAACCAAGGTAAAGTAGCTTGCCCATCTGTGTAATTAACCACACTGCTACAATGCTAACATGATCAGAGACTAGTGCACTAAAGGCATTCTGGTCTGGAATGGACAGGCAGTAACCAGAAATTTCTTATTAATAAATGTATATAAATATATTTCATTATGAATTCTGCTACCAAATGTTCTCTAACTTTTATTAATACTTGATATTATTGTTGGCTTTATTAATGGTTGGTTAACGATTTTGTGAGGTATTCTTCTTTAAGCAGTGGTAGAGAACCCCAAGAAACACGCTCATGCACACAAACACCTATCTGTGTTCAATTTCAGAGTCTTTGTAATGCTCTTCTTTTTTAGTTTAATCATTCACCCAAGGACTGGGAATGTTCTTTTTCTCTTATTTTCCCTGTAGCAAGTGAGACTGTGATAGCCGATTCAGTCCTGCTATCAGCTTCTAACAAATGGACAGCATTGTATGGGCAATGGCAATTTAGGGCATATTCACGCTTGGATAAAAGCAAACCCTGCTGCGATTGCCCTGATAGTGTGGTTAGAACAACTCTAATACTAGTATTAGGACCAAGAATTGAACACCAAATAAGTGGACTGAGACCCCACCAGAATGTAGGTCTTTGTCTGCTTTCAGGCTCACTCAGTTTGTTTGAAATATGATGGGACTGAAGATATGTAAATGGATCAAACATAGAATCAACTGTCATCTCTTCTCTACATGCCCTCTGTTATCTGCAACAGCAAAAAAGTCTGACACCAGCACAGTGTCTGTTCACAACCTTCAAATCTGGGAATATGGAAAGGATTGAGTTGTAAAACATGGTTGATGCATGTTCAAAGAATGTTTGATTGTTTTAATTTCTCATGCGACTGCATTTCTGTATGCGTGTGCGTGTGCTTGTGTGTGTCCATGCAACACGTAATCATAAACTTACAATGAAGGTGGCCAATAAGCGTGAACCATGTCTAAAAACTCCAGCAACACTGCTGTGCCGGTCATCCATCAGTGTGTCCCATCTTTCATCAGTGGTCACAGTACACCAACAGGACCCTGCCCATGGGACACAGTTGGCAGGATATTTTTGCTTGGTATATTGATACAGCAGTGACACATAGTTGGTTAAAAACATCAATAGAACTGCTGTATTCGTCCCACTTGCCACAAAGATACATACTATCACGCAGTCAGCATGTCAGGGTTACTTTAGTGCAGACTATAGAAGGACAGGACTTTTAAACTACCGTGAAGTCCTTTTCTCTCAAACTGTATTTAATTATCATGTTGTTGAAAACGATATCTCACTACTCATTAATTTACTTCAATTTTAGTCTAAAACCTACACATATGCACCAACTACAAACTAAGTTGGAAAGTTGGAATTTATTGTATAATAAAATAAAAAATAAAATCTGTGGTTTGTTTATTCTCTTAAGACTTTATTTAACTGAAAATGGTACAAGAATATATTTCCTATATATTTCACTGGCCAACCTGATTGTAATTTGTAAATATAAGAACATTTTGAAATTGATGCCTATAACACACTCCAAAATCTGGGACAGAAGCATGTTTACCCCTGTATTTAGCCTCATTTATTCTCAACGTTAAACATGAATAAACAGATTAAACCTTGGAAGTGAATGTTAAAAGATTTGATTCTATGTAATTTCATCATGAAATTTTTGCACGATGTGAAGAACAGCTGCTGTGTCCAAATAATGCAGAAAACAAAAACTTGACAAAAATTGAGATGTTTGCTTTTAATTGGACAGCGAATATCTCAGGACGTTGAAGCTTTTCCACACATTTTAACCTCAACCCGTTTATTAATCGACTATTAGTTCACTATAAGCTGGATGTGGACTAGATCATTGTTGGAACCTCACATTGTCAGCTGTTGAAACTCCTTTTTGTAAGCCATCTGATCTTCATTGCTGTCCAGCTTACCACCATGAGCTTGGAAATCAGCTTGGAATGGTTGACCATGATGAAGGCAGCATTCTAGTATTCTAATGTACACTCTCAGAAAAAGGGTGGCACAGTGGCGCAGCAGGTAGTGTCGCAGTCACACAGCTCCAGGGGCCTGGAGTTTGTGGGTTTGATTCCCGCTCCGGGTGACTGTCTGTGAGGAGTTGGTGTGTTCTCCCCGTGTCCATGTGGGTTTCCTCCGGGTGCTCCGGTTTCCTCCCACAGTCCAAAAACACACGTTGGTAGGTGGATTGGCGACTCAAAAGTGACTGTGTGTGTGTTGCCCTGTGAAGGACTGGCGCCCCCTCCAGGGTGTATTCCCGCCTTGTGCCCAATGATTCCAGGTAGGCTCTGGACCCACCGCGACCCTGAACTGGATAAGGGTTACAGATAATGAATGAATGACTCTCAGAAAAAGAGGTACGAGTACATTATTGGTCACTTAAGGTACAAACAGTGTAAATGCACTTTTAAAGGTACAACAGAGGTTTTAAAGTTCTGTTGTGTTCCCTAAAGGTACATTACATTCTCTTGTCCAGAAGGAGAGGTGAATGTGAATCTTTATTATAGATCTGTGTAAAATAAGGACATGAACTGAGGTGTATGAAATCAAAACAAATTTCAAATCTAATTATAACAGAATAAGGTACAATATTGTTCTCTAAATACAAGTTCTGAATATGTACCTTGATGGTACCATCACAGTGATCAGTGTAGGATATGGAATTGTCCAGGTGGGTCAAGGTGAAGTGACACCCTAATGGCTTTGAAGGCCTGCTGCAGTGGTAGGCAAACCGATAACAAACCAGCGTAGAGGGTAGGCAGGATGGGAGGGGACCAGTCTCTCACTTTGAAACAATGGGGATGAGGGCAACAGGACATAATTCATTCATTCACAAGGGTCGTGCCCAAAATATAAAAATAAAGAAATAATAAAAGAAAATTCAGAACTGACACTATTATCACTTTAAACATGTAGGAGCTACTGTTTGGCAAAGGGATAGGTCTTAAAATATCCGTGAAAATCCATGCCAGCTGTTTAGAACAGACTCTGAACACCCAGTTAAAGGCAAATTTAGATGTTGTGCTCTAGGTCGCTGTTTATGATGAGGGTGTAGTGTTGCTTAGTTTGTAGACAGTGATTGTCTGGATAGTATACCACATGCCTCCTTTTTGGATTTCCTAATACATTTCTTAGGTTGTCCTTGGATGAGCTGTAAGCCTCCTGGTTTCCAGACCTTCAAGCAGCAGAGTACTTTACTCCCAGAATGTAGTGTGTTAGGTTTTGCATACAGCATTTAAGGCATAGTTCTATAACTGATTGAACTCAACAAAACAAAATTGACCTCCAGAGAAACGATAGGCAAAGTCTTTGTTCCTTAAACAAGATGAACATACAAAGATTTTGCACTTTCAGTACTTGCCATATGCTGCTCATTAGGTTTTTATTGCTTTGTAAGTGTGCTCATCACAAGCAGAGTGAGGAGGAGAGAGTGTGTGACATATTTCAGTGCATTTAAGAGGCTTTAGGCAGATCAAGCCAGTCTGCATTTGGAATCCACATGTAGATATGAAGGAGCAGCAGCAACATGTTTTAAATCTTTACAAACAATTGCTATTCAAAAGAATCTATATGTTTTTGTGTGTGTACTGTGTTGTATATTTGTGTGTTCAGGTTTCTTTTTTAATTTTATTTTACTATTATTCATTTTTTAATGCAGACCTGTGATATTTACAGAGAGAGAGAGAGGAACAGAGCACTCATAAATCAGAGTAGCCATATGCAGCGCACTCATCTCATCTTCATCTCATTTACAGTCATAAACAAACTCACTACACACTGCTGCCACCTGTTGTGCCATAACCAGCAGGCTGAGGGTTTAATGATTGCTTTCAGAAGGCAAAATGTGCAACCGTGTGGTTTCTCCTAAGTCATAAGTGTAAATACAGTTGAAACCAAAAGTGTATACACATCTCACGCCACACATTTCAGTGTCTCAATGTTTATTTTGACATCAGTCAGGGAATCTACTTTGTTTAATCAGAGGAAACCTTAAAATTAAACCTTAAAAATATTAATTTCATTTAATTATATATTACTTATGAATCAGATTCACAATATACATTTTACTGGAACAATATTTTACACACACCATGTTGATTGTCTCTTTAATAAGTCGGTAGGATTCCAGAAATGAGTGTAAAAACCTTTAGAAACATCTGATTGGTTGTTCATTGTTTAATTTGAAAATTTCAGACCACTGACCATTCACAAGTGCAGGATGTGTCCAGAGGAACAGGAGGAGACAGGAACAAAACACACACACAAAAAAACGTGATCAAAATAACAGAGATTCAGAGTACAAGGCGTGGGCAGATATAGACTGTACATATGCTTATGTTTATTAATCATTAATTGAGATTGGTAATTAATGCATACATTAGCTGAAATTAATTTTAATGTTAATCCAAGTCCCAAATTCACAGAGTCAGTACCAAAGTTATGATGGCATTTCTCGCTCTGTTTGCCCTGTATCTTTGTTCAAATATTGCCTCCTACCGGTGAAGAAACAAATGACATGTCTTATGTTGCCATGTCTATAGGAACTCAGAAACAACACCTTGCTTTTTTTACACAGATGTTTCCTTTTGCTGGACATATCTTGCAGCACTAGCACTGAGTGTACAATTTTTATGTTACAGCTGCTGGGATTTTTTTGTGAGAGGCTGGAGCACCCAAAGGCTCGCCAGGCATTTGAACTCATGAAGCAAGTCATCAGTGAGGTGCTGACTGCTGCTATTCTAGCCACAGGGGAGTCCAGCTCACCACTCAGGTTTCTGTTCCATTCATATGCTCATACACACATACACAGTTATTCAAATATACACAGCAGCAGACTGTTTACCCCAATATAAGTTACAAAAATAGCTTGGTGAAAAATCCAATGCAATATAATGTCCCACTTGCTCCAAATGTAGTCAGAAATTGTAAAAGAATTTGTTGCTCTTTTTCTGTCCCTATGATTCTCATACATCCATTCACACGAACACTCAGATATATATAAATGTGCTGTAAGGCAAATTTGTAATCATTGGCATACAGCTGTCTCTGAAAACTGGAACAAACTAACATGTTTGTAAAGCAAAGACAGATAAGACACGACGTAAATTTTCTCTGTACTTTGTAATTTGTAGAATGCCTTGAACCATATTAGCATTAATTTATTCGTTCATCTTCTTCATTCATAATTGCTTCTTCCTTGTCAGCTGTTGTGGTTTGGGAGCTAGCACTAAATCATTGGGCACAAGGCAGGAACACACACACAGGGTGCCGGTCCATCACAGGAGAACATACACACACCCAGTCACCACATAAGCTTGTGTACTATGTGTATATGTAAAGTGAGTTCAGTTTAAGGCAAGTGTTTAATGATTAAGCCATGCATTTTAGATGATGGAGTGGCAAGGTGGCGCAACAGTTAGTGTCACCGTCACACAGTGTGTGATGCCCTGTGACCCTGAGAGCAAGGAGACGGCGGACTACTGTTGGCCCACTGAGGGCAAAGTTGGAGGTCCACTAGTGCGCTGGTGATTAAACAGAATTTTTGACAAAATGCCACATTTCATACATTAGGTTCTTTAATTATCCTTTATACATAAGTTTAGTAAATCATTTTAATCCAGCACAGTGTCAACATTTTTAGCAGAATCATTGTGTATTAGGCATACACATTATTATATCTCTCAGAGTTGTTGGTAATATTTGTATTAGTTTGTTTTCCAGAATAAAAGTCTCTGTGAATGTAAAATCTGTTTGAGGAGATTATAAATGAGTTATATCCGGTACAGGACAGTGATCTGAGTGGTCCGATGGTGGACTGTGGTCTACAGTCAGTGGTGTGCCAGCCTTTTTATGCCAGTGGACCGATATATGCTCGCTGTCTGGGGATGGACTGGCACCTAATCCGGGGTGTGTACCTGTGTTGCACCCAGAGATTCTGTGTCGGCTATGGACCCTAACTGGATGAGTGCTTACAGACAGTAAATTAATATTATGTTTCATGGTTCTAATAGATGAGTTAAAGCTTCCATGACTTCTTTACTACCAGGCTTTACAGTTAGGTCGGCCATCTTGACAAAGCCGTCCACTCCCACAATTCGTTCACGTTTGCGCGTGGCTTTTTTCCCTGTATGTCCAGTGATCCGTGATGAATCAATCCATCCCAGTAAACAAGAAACGTCCCTGGACGTTCAAAATAGGTCTAAATGTAGTCTGCCCGTCAAGGACATATTTTAAACGTCAATGGACGTCCAAATTACTTCTTAATAAGTTAGTTAAGTGGTGACCAATCGATAAGGTCAGTGGACGTCCAAAATGCGTTTTATACAAGTAATTTATTTCGGGACCAATTAATAACGTCAATGGACGTCCAAACTACGTCTAATAGTCTTCAATGTCTGTGTTTCGACGTCTTTTCAACTTTCATTTTCAACCGTTGATTAGACGGCAGTCATTACGTTATTTCAACGTTGAATCAACGGCTAAATGTTTACTGGGATTGTAGAAAACACCCAATAATAAGAGATCCTTCAAAGTTTTCCGTTCCAAACACGCGTTCTGAAGTATAACACAGTGTTTAAGACGAGCTGTGTGTCGTCTCTGAGTTTCCCTGCGGCTGTGTTTACACGAGATCTGAGCATATACAGTCCATGCTTGTATACAATGTTTTGAATCATTTATTTTAATTTGCACTCGATTCATGAACCGATTCACCCAATGAGTCGACTCTAAACTCAACCCATCGTGCAAGTCCCTCAAAGTGTCCAACAACCACACACAGCACATAATTCACGAAACATCAGTGGATTTTTATATCTATCACCATTTCTTGAGCTTTGATTCTCGAGCACGCGTGTGGGCGGTTACAAGGTTGTTGCCCTGTTGTCCACCACCGCCCGGTCATAAACAAGAACCAGTGAATCAACAAAGGTACCGCGTTGACTAACCGATTTTCTGAGGGAAACCCTGAATACATAAGCTCTGAGAGAAAGGAAAATTGGCTTAATTGCTCTCTCTCTCTCTCTCTCTCTCTCTCTCTCTCTCTCTCTCTCTCTCTGTTCATAGGTGCCGATTATGCTTTCAGTTACTTACCTTTACTTTGCACTACAATGACTCGGTTCATCCGGTGGTGGTCAGGGTAAGACTGGACACCTGGTATTAACATGATGTTTATTGCCATATATTTCAGACTCCTTAAGAGTTTAACAAAAAATTAATGTTTAGGACATAACATTTAGAAATGCTAACCTCAGAAGAGATTTTGAGCATTAGTGGATGTGTAAATTTGTTTTTAGAAGTTTAGAAGTCAGACAGGATCAAGAGGTACGTCACTGTTCTGGGGGGGTCCCAGATAAAATTTCAGTCAAATTTCTTGTACCCCTTCAGCTTTCTTTAATACCAAAAAACGGCAAACATATTTTCTCATCTCCCTGCTGCTTTCATAAGATTGATGAGTTTTCTTTTACAAGGAATGTAGCTGCTATTTTATCTTCATCATTCCTCCCACATTTCTCAGAGTGTCTGTAAATGCTTCACAACACGTGGTGCGATGGAAACTTGGCTTTACATTCACTGATAAAACTACCTAATCGGTTTTGGACACTAGATGGCAGACCAAATCCACCCTTTATACCCTCCAGCAGTTCAATTCCTTTTTCACTGTCTCTCCTCACTCACTTAGGTACAAACTGACTTACACTTTGACGGTATGAAGGATCCAAAGTTGAATGGACAGATCACTAAAGAGTATGTGTTAGAAGATATGTTGAGGCTGCTGGTTCCAGCATGCAGTCACAATGATGGATGGCCTGCTCAGGACACAGCTGAAATTAAGGTACAGAAAAAACCTATATGAGCATTTCAGAAATCTATAAACACTGCCTACTCCATGATTTCTTTCCATTTTATACTGTGAAAACGTTTAAATGTTGTAATGTTAGTTTTTAGCATGATAGATTGTTTATGTGCACATTTATATTTCATTTATTTAATTTCATTGATCTGTACAATACATTGTCTCAACAATGACTCATTGCTGTAATATAATTGTTTTTTTTTATTATTATTTATTTATACATTTTTCCCCTTTTTAACATGACTTTCAAGTGCAGTTCCACTGTTTATCCTTTGATATTTTTTAATACAATATTTGTTTTATAGAATTTCCGTTAAGTGCGTTGAGCTGCGTTTATGTATGAAATGTTCAATACAAATGAAGTCTCTATAATAATGAATAATAGTAAAAAAGTTATATTATATTATTATTTTTTACTCTATTAATTTCTGTTGTTATTAAACTGGCAGTTATTCTTAATTTACTCAATCATTCTTAAATTTTCCATTTACTCAGAGATTCAGAGTTTTGAATATAGACTTGATTTGAATGCTCTATCTCTGTGCAGTACAGTGATTGTGTCTCGCCAGACGGTTTTTGTTTGTCAACGGATGAAATGCAGTTACTCCTTCAATTTTATCAACATCTAAAGGCACCAGACAACTTTCATCTGGTATGTCACTATTGTTTAATTCAGTAACTGCTGCTTATTACACAGATGTCGATCGTTGTAACAGTGCTGACTATATACTAGAGCAATATGCTACAGACAGCATATACTTGTAATAGTTACCTCCATCTTTTATTCCCCTTTCATTTTGTTGCATACTTTAATGTAGAGATGCTTTTGGAATGAAGACATTGATTGTGGTATTCCTCTTTTTTGTGTGTGTGTCTTCACAGCTACACCCAAGATCATCTAATTTCTCCAATCTCCAGGATGATCTCATTCAGAAGTTCCCTGCTGCAAAGGTTAAAGGGAAAGGGCCAATGATCTCAGTCCTGCTCCAACAGCTCAGCTCTTACTTTACAAAGAACTTTACAGAGAAGTAACTATCATACACATATAACATTTCTATTCCACAGTTTTGTCTTGAGGAAACATTTATTCATAATAAACCCTATTGCTGGAGGTTAAAGCTTTTATTATCCTAAAATTAATTAAATTTATATTTCCTATCATGCATTATCATATTAATACATTTAATAATATTAATAATCTTGACTTCACATCTGTTAATTATTTATTTTTCTTAGGTACCAATGATTTTTTTCATATCATGACATCTAACAGTACATGTGTAATAAAATGGTTGAGTATTTTGTTTCATTTTGCTAATTCTGTAAAAAAAAAAAAACATTATTATTAATAATAATAAACTACAAAATAAAATTCATATTTAAATATAATATTTAAAAGTAAAATTTCTCTTTTAGGTACTGCATGAATTTAAATACATGTGATATATGCATGTTAGCATTGTAATGTGTGGTAAGATGTCTGCAAGTATGTTCTAAAATATAACATCAGGCAGATTATTTAGCAAATGATTTCATAAGAGTACTGTATGTTGTAGATATTGAACTGCAGAAGTGTTGAGTTGATACAAATATTCTGCACTTTTCACTCTATAGAAATATATTTCCTGTGATGTTAATCCAGGCAGTAGTGCCAACTTCAGCATATTCCCACATTTGCCCTATCTGCTTTCTTTTGATGAAAATATTTATGTCATTCAAATAAATATATTCACACTGAAGCAGACCAAGAAATTACTTACACTGTCATTATGTGTGGGATAAATATAATTGATACATTATAGAGTAAAACCAAATGAGCAGAAAAATCCTTATTTGGATCACTGGTTTAAGAAGCACAAGTGTATATAATCAAATATCATTCACAAGCCTGTTACAGTCTGCTTTTTTCCCCTTTCTAATCTTTCATAGCTGTATCAGCCTGAATCACACACATAAAATCCATCTGTCCAGATGTTTGTTTAAATAAACCAAATGCTTTTTTTTCCTGTGGGGTCTGGAATAATCAGTTGTTTTTATGTTAGTGTTATGATTAAAACAATTAGAGAAATCTGACTTGCCTGCTGCTACAATAGAGGCTGTTGTTATAAGTGTATAAGTGAGTTCATGTTTGAGAGAGAGAAGAGAGAGAGAAGAGAGAGAGAGAAGAGAGAGAGAGAGAGAGAGAGAGAGAGAGAGAGAGAAAAGAGAGAGAGAGAGAAAGGAGAGAGAGAGAGAAAGGAGAGAGAGAGAGAAGAGAGAGAGAGAGAGGTGACTAGTTGCAGCAATCTTGAGGCACTTTGTAAAAGTGGTAAAACACATCCTACATGGGTCATTATCATGTCTGGGTCGCTGAAGCTCAATCAAAAAATAAAAATAAAAATGACAAATTAGAACCCTTTAGCAAACCGAGGCTACTTTGTGTGTTCATGTGTTTGTGTGTTTCCTTATGTCTGGGCACTTAGATGTGAACAGGGAGAGTGACAGAAAATCACTAATTTTAGTGTGACTGGATTTCCTCATTAGTGGTTTGTTTGCCAGTTTTATTAAATATGTGTGTAGAATAAATAGAATTAATAAAGAGCTTTTTTTTCCCCACAGCCAGGATGACCATTCAAGTCTTGGACACAATAGGTGGCATTCAGATACATCATATTCAGGTATTTCCAGTTCATTAATATATGCAAAATTAGAAAATATGAGTTAATGTTCCTAACTAAATAAAATATTAATGGCATGACTGTGTCAGTTGTTGCTCTGTCGTAGAAATATTGCAAGTTCAAACCTTGATTATGTTTTATCTGTTTGAGGCTAAGAGTCCGCCAGTGCATTAGGGCATACCTGGCCTCACGCCTTATGTGTGGGTAGGGTGTTCTCCCTCTCCCCATCGTCATTCAGTGCAATACAAATGCAAGCATGTGTTGGCTGAGGCGACATATGGCAGTCAAGTGTGTGAGATGTCCTGTGATATTGCATGAGCAGCAGTTCTAAAAGATGCACTTTCACTCTTATTGGTTGGTGGTATTGTATTGCCAGTGGTAATATGACATGATTTACTGATTTGTGAAACTACAACCAATAATTTGTACTAGGCAAACACACTGACCAGTCACTGGATAAATATCACGCACCTTGTATCTATATTCACTGTCCATTTTATCAGTTCCACTGGCCATACAGGAACACTTGTTTTGCAATATTTATACAATTACAGACTGTAGTCCACCTGTTTCTCTGCGTACTTCCGTTTCCCATATAACATCCTGATTTTCAATGGCCAGGACCCCCATGTGACAACCAGTGAGCAGTTATTATTTGGGTGGTGGATCATTCTCAGTGGTGCAGTGGTGGTGATGTGTTAGTGTGTGCACAAACTGTGGTGCAACAGATGAGCTACTGTCTATGACTTTACATCTACAAGGTGGATCAACGAGGTAGGTCTGTCTGACAGAGAGGACAGTGCGTGGACACAGGGTTTAAAAACTCCAGCAGCACTGATGTGTCTGATCCACTGAGAATGGTGGATTACCCAAATCGTACCTGCTCTGTGGTGCGCTGAGGGTCCTATCCATTGAAGAACAAGGTGAAATGGGGACAAGAAAGTATGCAAAGAAACAGGTGGACTACTATCTACAAAGAGCTCCTTTATGGTCCTGTATGAACAATGAGGTGTTCGAGGTAGGTGTTCCAGTCCAGTGATTGTTTATTGTGTATATTGTGGAATATATTAGATTTCATGTTATATATGTTTAAATGACTTGTTCTCTATATAAATGTGTAAATTTAATTTCACTTAGAAAATTAACCAAACGTAACTTGTCCAGGGATTTTAAACGGGTATCTAATAATAACCTTTATTTTGCAACAGCTGGCATTTGTTTGATTGAAGTTATTCTATTGGTCTATAGAAAGGTGTGTGGATCCCCATCTTTGGCAGCTGTACACAGATCCTCCTCTAGTTCTGGCTCCACCCTTTAATCCCTGGGTGAAAGAATACAGGGCTGAAGTTCCATTTGATGTAATCACAATACGGATCAGGCCAGAACCTATGAATGCACAGTGCCACGTTCACCTTGATGAGCACAATGGACCCAGGTACGTCTGAATTGTAACAGTTCATTAAAATTCTGTTCACCGTATAACCTGCCCACTTTTCCAAGTGTATGCGTTGTTGAATTAACTGTATGTTTGTGCCAAGTCATGCAACCACTAAATAAATGCCTTGACACACACACACACACACATATGCAAACACACCCATACCTCAGCAATGGAACAATGAACAAAGATCCAGCCTGGTACTGTTCCAGCTTTCTTGCACTAATCATCCTCCACCTCTGATGTGTCAACTCACGATCTTGTTGGCCCTTGATTGATTTATTAGATTTATTTCTGGAGTTGCGTTCCCATGCCTTCTGACCACCTACACACACACACACACACACATTCAGTCCTAGATTACAGTTTAACATAACATGCCCCTTTTTTATTGTAGTGCATGTGCTCCTCTCAGTGAAAGAAGATGAATTAGAATTTTCGAATGTAATGCTGAAGTACACATTCATGCCTGGAACAAAAATATAAAAATCCCTCTTTTTTTATATCTGAAGTGAAATAATGTCATTTTAAAATATACAAAACAGGGAGTAATGTCACATGAATGGATTACTTTGCTAGCAGACCTGAGTGAGACCACAGACTTGCCTGGAAATATGCCAAAAAGAAGCCCAGAAAATGCTGTGACAGACTGGGGGTAGTGTTGACAGGTGCAGACTAGGATGAAGGCAACTATCATATTAGTGTTATATTGTTCAGTGTTTAATAAACTGAGCTGAATCGGCTAATGCTTGACTTGGTTGCTCATGTAAACAAATAGTGGTGTAAAGTTTCAGTGTGGTTCTGTGAACATTATGTTCATGATTATGAAATGATAACCATTTTACCTCCCAGTGGATAATGTGCACTAAAGGACATTTATACATGTGTTGAGATGATGTTGTAAGATAAATAATATTTTTTGCATCATGGTTCCTGTCACACGCACCATCAATCTAACCATAGTGTGCTTTTCTGGCATGAAATCATTAATTTGTGGTGTATAGGGCCAGAACCATAATTAAGGAAATATATCTCATAGAAATACGTCATTATACAACACGGTCTTAGTCATCAAGCAGAATACTCATGTGGATACCCTTAGATGTATAAATAGAAAGTAATATATACAAAAGAGGTTTAAATCACCCATGAGGTTTAACATGTGCGACGTGTTCAGTTTAGTAAATCACTTTCTCAGTTTAACTAAAGTGTGCTCTTAGCTTATAATTTCCTCTGCATTATAATATGTGATCAAAAGGAATGAGACGTTATACTGGAATCAATTATATACTGAGGAAACTGAAGGCCTTATATGTTCAGCTGAATATTTAAGTCCCTAAATATATGTTATGTCTGATTATTATCAGACTACAACATCTTAGGGTTAGGGTTAATCATGCTCTGTTTCTCAGAACTCTTTTCGCTGTTTTCCTCAGAATCGCAAACTACCCTGTTGGCCTGGGCAACAGCCGAATCAACATTTTGGTCATGGATGAATCAGGGGCAGAGCCTGTCGTCATGACGATATACACTCTGCACATATTCCGGGAGAGCCGACCCAGTCTGCCCATGTTTGACGAATATGTGATGTGCGGCTTTGTACAGGTACAAATGACTCATGTAAATACACACACTATTAGTTCTGTACTGTTTTTGCTATGTCTTGTTAATAACAAAGAAAGGCTCTGGGATGATACACATGGGAAAAAAAATTCTGTGTAATATATATGTATATAAATATATTTCTTAGAATAACTTGGAATAACATTGCCTGTATAGTTTAAAATCACTGTAGAAATCAGGACTACTTCCCATATCCAGCACATTCTCTTTTGGTTAAATTGCTGAGTATTCCTTTTCTCAGTATTCGGAGTGTTCATGAAAGTTGGCTGCTCCTTCCTCTCATAATTTTAGAAAAACTTTGCGATCAGACAACAAGAAAGTGTAATATGATTGAAGTATGGATTTATGGCACTTAGCAGAGTGGTGTCTGTGTGGATGTGTGTAGACCAAGTGTTCTGTGTGCAATGTGATGGTGGTGAGGAATTGAGGAAATTGGTGGCAGATCATTGGAAGCAAAGAGATTCAAGCAAATTCCACCATTTGATGCTAAATCCGAGCTTTCGCACTTCAGCATGACTTCGGCCGTTTCTGGTGTGTGAAAAGGGAAGAGGATCATTCAGCATGTCTTTGATTGGATGTTTTTAAAAAGCCTTCATTTTACCATCTGATAAGTTATAAGTAAACAGGAGCTGTTATTTTTCCCAGATCTCTAGTTTTCTAATTTGGAAAATTCAACTTGTTAATCATTCTTTTAAGCAAATGAATCATTTTACCAAATTTGGCCACAATTTCCCATAATCCACTCTTTTAACACAGCCTAGTGAAATGCTAGTGCTTTTATTAGGCAACGTAAACAGCATTCAGAAGGTAGATTATAGAGTTTTTATGTTGTTTGTGAGCTGTGCTGCAGTTTTCTCAATTAAAACATTTAATATTGATGTAAATGTTACACCTGCCACATTCCTGGTGAATCCTGACTGGATGATAGCGTTCACGATCCCATTTAGTTACTTGCTTAAAGATGCACACTCTTATTGTAAGAAATGTGCCAAAATGGTCAGTCTACCACAAAGTCATATGACAAATATATTTAGAAATTGCAGCAGACCAACGTATTCAAGTGTTGGAGATGTTTAAGTGAAATATGTGACGAATAGGAAAGATTGCTTTGAATATGGTGGCTGTTTTATTTTAAAATATCAGTATTGTTTCAGTATTACTGAATTGCAGGCATGTGCAAATATTTTTTGAACACAGTTGTGAGAATTGTAACCAAGAATTAGTTAACAAAAATAGGTTATGCATAATTTGCGAATGATCAAATATGAAAGTGGGTGGAGCTCAACAGACTAAATTGCAAAGTGCTTATCTTAACAACCTTCAATTTCAGTGCAAATCTCATTTCTTCCCCTTGATCATGAAATATGGTCACTGATATAGTAGTTTTGTAGCGGCTGTACATTATGTATACCCAACTCAGCCACTACATCGCTAGCTGTTCACAGGGGTCATCAGGTAGGCACCTCCCTTGAATTAACCCACAACACCTTTGCAAGGCTCAACAGTAAAGTCTGGCATCTCAGACCCAACCCCCTCCAAGCCAGCTATATAGCCAGTTATATAGTTATATAACCCTTAGGCTATATAACCTACAACCGTAAAACCACACCGGCCTAAGAGGCTGTGTCTTGATCCACTGAGCCCCATTCATCAGTGTGCACTATAGCGACCCCCGGAGGCTAATCAGACCCATGCAGTGCATCTGAGTAATGAGAGGGACTACTAACAGATGATGAAGGTTAATGTCTCTATGATTTATTGTTTGATCTTATAGTATTTCAACAGGGTTTCTGTACTATGAACTTGAAGCCCTAATTATAATACACATTCATTTCACTGACAAGGAAAACCGAACCAGCTTAACCATGCTTCAAAAATACTTTATTAAACGTTACAGTGTTTCTTAAGAATGTAAGCCTTTTGTTATTGATCGTACTGCATGACATTTAAGTAATATAGCAAATTCATTTAGTTGACAGATGAGATTTCTTATTTGTGTCTGTGCATATGGATGTGTGCAAATTTGAAGCGTGCGCTTCAAAGAAAGTTCATTGAAAGTTGAAATTCTGTTCTTGCATGGCTTTAATTTATTAGTCACATAAACCATTTTAGGGTTTTTAATGGGCTATAAACATGGAAAGCAATGAACATTCAGTTAAAGGTGTATGTAATAGATGTTTGGACCTGCTTAAAAATCCAGGCAATTTAAGGTGTTAATAAACTCCTAGGTGTTTGTATGTGTGAATAGTGATGAAACAGATCTAAACCATACATCTGTATTAACATTCTCAAACATAATAGTTTCATTTTTATATTTAGTTCTGGCCAAAAACACAAGTTTAATTGTGCCTTTAATTCCACAAGTCGCTGTCCCACACGAACACACACTCTGCACAGAAGAGAACATTATGTTTAAACAAGATTAATTACTGAAAACATGGTCAGTCTCTCACATGCTCTTACCGTAATTTTTTCATTTTTTTTTTGCACACACACACACACACACACACACACACACTACAGTACTACAGCCTATGCTTCTGCCTTTCATCCCAGCCATAATGTAGATATTCAGGTTTCAGTGCAAGCTGATAGGGCTGATCATGGCCACAATGATAGTGTGGATCTGTCACACTTCTCCACAGCGAATAACCGTGGCAGTGTGTATTGATACAAAGGTCACACTAGACTGGGTCAAAGTCAGGTTGACTGCAAAACTAAATGTATTTTACATGAGAACTGAAAAATCTGAAACTTTACATAACTGAGGACCATTGTTTCACATTAGATTCACATCCTGCATTGACTGGTTTTAGGGTTAGGTTTTAAGATTCATGAATAAGTAATGAATAAGTGAATAAATAATCACTCTTGTTGTTTCTTATTATACACACACATGTGATTGGATTGGATTATTAGAATTCACAACACAACACAACACCACAGCAGAACACTGCTTTGAGGAAATAACTTTGGCTGTGCAGCAGGTTTGTAGTCATATTTTAAAAGGGTGCTAACAAGTTTTTCCCAAGCATTTGTGTTTGGATGCTATTTCAGGGCATGTTTATTCTTGTACATCAGCTGGTGGGTCTCTGCACATTTCTAAACTAATTTGGATGCATAAAAAATATGAGCACAATATGAGCTGAAACCAGACACTGAATGTGAAGTCACAAGACTTAAACGGTAAATAAACGTGCCGAGAGAGAAGCAGAATTGTTGAAAACAAACAGCGTACCTCTTTGGTTTGTGCAGCAGAGGAATTTCTGCAAATATTTTGAATCTTTTGTTTATTTTGCCACCTATTTGCAACCCCCAAAATGCATAATGCCCAAATTGGTGCTTTGTTCTGATGACTGGCTCACGAAATATACTTCATACATTTTTTTTAACTTATTTGTGTTCAGTTTTAAATGTCAAACCATGACAAGAATCATGGAAGACTTTTGCCTTCCTCTTGGGAATGTTATGTTGCTCAGTATGTTACTCTGTAAGGGTTTGTAGCGTGCCTTTTCTACTCCTCTTGAGATTTTGCTTGGTCCCTGGCATTGCTGTGCAGCTGGATGCTCTTCAGGCAATGTGTCACCAATCAGAGGTCTGGATTCACACCATAAATACAAGGGCGGTAAACATTGCTTTTGTTCCCAGTGAGAAACTGCTGGGGTGTCAGAATCCAGGGCATATTTATTTTCCTTTTTTTTTTTCGTGTGTGTGTGTGTGTGTGTGTGTGTGTGTGAGAGAGAGAGAGAGAGAGACAGAGAGGCGGTAAGGGTGAGCACTAACTGTAAGATTTAATCCATACCTCAAGATAAAAACAGAATAATCTACCTTCTGAATGTTATCATATAATGTTATATATGTCACTAGTTTTTAATTTAATGTTTATAATTAAACTATATACTGTGAACTGGCAGCTAGATCGAAGAAAATGAACAAATGCTACTTTCCAAACAAAAAAAGATGGAACTCAATACAAAACGTCACAAAAAATAAATTAATTAGTTCATTCATTCATTGTCTGTAACGGCTTATCCAGTTCAGGGTCGCAGTGGGTCCGAAGCCTACCTGGAATCACTGGGCGCAATCAGGAAGTGGTTACAGACAATGAACGAAAGAAATCATTCATTCATTCATTCATTTCATTCCAATTCAGGGTCGCGGTGGGTCCAGAGCCTACCTGGAATCATTGGGCGCAAGGCGGGAATACACCCTGGAGGGGGCGCCAATCCTTCACAGGGCAACACACACACACATTCACTCACACACTCACGTACACTTTTGAGTCATCAATCCATCTACCAACGTGTGTTTTTGGACTGTGGGAGGAAACTGGAGCACCCGGAGGAAACCCACACAGACACAGGGAGAACACACCAACTCCTCACAGACAGCCACCCGGAGCGGGAATCGAACCCACAACCTCCAGGTCCCTGGAGCTGTGTGACTGCGACACTACCTGCTGCGCCACCGTGCCGCCCAAGAATAAATCAATAATCTTTTTTTTATTTGATGCCAGCATCATGTGTGAAAAAAAGCAAAAATACTGTAGAATGTCTGTAATGCTGCCAAAAAAAACTAATTAACTTATTTGGCCACAGGGCATTGACATGATTGGTCTTAAAAAGAAAATCTTATAGAGGCTTTCAGAAATAATATATGGAAGGATTCATCATTGGGTGAAAGGCTGCATGGGCAAATAATGAAACTATTCAAGGATCATGTTTCTCAGTGTAAAATAACAATAAAGGTGGACATTTCTTCATCTACGGTACATAAAGTAATTGAAAACTTCAGAGAAAACGGAGAAATCTATTCAAGGTACATGGCCCAAAACCAATATTGGCTGACTGTAGTCTTCAGGCCTTTATTCTGTTGTGGATACACTGTCAGAATATTGCTGTCACTGTGGAGGTACCCTGGAGAGTACATTTCTGTACCTTTATTACAAATATTATTGTGCCATATTCTAAATTAACTGTAGATATAAAAGTTGATTTGATTTCATATGTCCCATGTAATCTGCAGGACTTATTTTACACAGTTCTGTAAGGAAAGATTACAGATATTCACCTCTCCTTCTGGAGAAGAGAATGTAATGTACCTTAAGGGAACACAACTGGACTCTAACACCACTGCTTTACCCTTTATTCTGAAAGTGGATCACAGCCTGGGGTTCGAAAAACCACTGTGACTATGAACAGTTTTTGTTGCATCCACAAACGCAAGTTAAAACACTATCGTGTCAAGAAGAAACCGTATTAATTCACAGGATCCAGAAGTACTGCTGCCTTTTCTGGACCTGAGCTCATTTAAAACCAACTGAAGTGAAGAGGAAAATGTGTTAGACGCTGCGCACTTCTTAATTTAAAGATTTGCATGGTTGCAGTCATGTTCTCATTTGTTTTAATATTTCAAAATCCAGCTGTGTTTAACATTTTTTTTTCTATAAACAGATTGTTATATATAACATCTCTGCAGGAAACTCTTGAAGAAATGAATAACTTTGAGTTAATTGCCATTTTGGCTGAGATAAATATGGTTTTATATAGTCAGGAATATTACAGTTTATATTACATGTAGTTATTTTTATATTAAATATGGCCAAGATTTAATATGTCCGGTTTTAACAGACTCATCAAATATTCATAATATACAGCTTTTAAATTGTTAGTACAGCGTTTTAAATGCTTTCTGAGCTGAAAAGGCTGCCTTTCCCTCGGACGATGATTATAACGCCTGTTATTAGCGATTCATGTTCTCATGTTATTGTGGCTGTGGTCTTGTTCCACTGGCTCTGCTTGGCTAACCACACTTCATTAGGAGATATGCTAAAAGATGCTTTTGCTGGTGACTCATGCTCTGTTTTGTGTGAAGCACCATGCAGCATATGGCAGCATATGCTTGTATCTGATGTGGAGCTAACAAGCGCAATTAAAGCGCAGCTCTTTTGAAATGATTGATTTGCTGCTAAATGAATGGAAACTGTGTGGAAAATCAACATCTCTTTGGTTGTGGTAAACCAAACAGCTGTAATTTATAGCAAATTGCTAAAACAGCGATAAGATATTGCTAGTGCTGCTAAAAGTGCTGCACGCATCATGCTGAGAATTCTACTATGCATTTAAATCTTTCAACTACTATAGTGACATTTATCTTGCTTGATGTGCAAACAGACATTTGTGTGGGAGGACAGGGAGTAGCAGGAGCATACCAGCGATGGCCTGGGAAATAAATAGGGGATTTTGTGTGTGTGTGTTGGTGTGTAGATTTGTTGGCTCTGAAGGCCCCATGCCTTCACGTTCCTGATAAATTACTGTGAAAGAACACACCCATTGAACCGGCAAACAAGTCAAAATTTTGAATATGTTTTTGTGACAAATTAAATTGAATGTCCCTGCCCTATATTATGAGTAAAATTACCTTGTCCTAAGAGTACTGATGTTAATACAGAGATCATTTTAACTAATAGTTTTCTATCTGTAATTCACTAATGCCAGTTCCACTCATGCACTTTCTTTCAAATATAGATTTTAAATTACACATTTTATTGACAGCTCATTTAATAAAATGTATTTACAGCTGTCATCATGCTGTGCATTTGTTTCATTTACCAGCAAAACACTTATTGCACAATTTCAGTGAGCAATATTGGTCATTTTAAGGCATGATATATGCAATATGTATTGTATGGAGCTTTCTTTAGGATGAAATTTTAACGTATTTATATATAAATTTCAACTGTTTGGGCATTACTTATCTTTAAATGCCCAAAGGTTTCAGCAGCCAACAAGTGTTTAGCACAGCTTGGAACAGTATGCTTCTCTCTCTCTCTCTCTCTCACACACACACACACACACACACACACACTCAGTTCATCTGTGTTTATTTTTTATTTGCTTTTCAATTTTTTTTGGATTCGGGTTTGTAAATCTTAGAACCATAATGCTTTTCTGTCTTTCTCACTATGAGAGCTGTAGGAATAGTTTTTGTGGAGGAAACTACATTTGGGAGCAGAAACCACAGTGTGGTTTTGGGGGAACTGGAAGTTTTCCTGCTGAAGTGATGGGCGTTTTTGCGCCTGAAGTTGACATTCAGACATTGCCCAAGGAGCTGGGTTATTTAAAGTGAAGCATAACAATTCATTGAACACCAGAACAAAGCTTGAATGATTTGTCTTCTAGATGTGAAAAAATTGTGTAACAATAGCAAAGCATATGAGGCAAATACACAAAAGTAAATAAACAAATAAAAACAAAAAACACCATAGATGCTGTGTTTATTGTTTGTGTGTGTGTGTGTGTGAGAGAGAGAGAGAGAGAGAGAGGAGACGGAGATGCATGGGACAGGCACGGTGGTCTTTAGGGAAAAACAATGCTTCAAACTTAATTCTTTCCAACTGTACAGCGTTTAGGGATGAGCCTTTATGCGTCAGAAAAATCGTGTCATTTAACCACTTCCATTCACACATGCATCTCCAGTGGCATCTAAAATCTGTACGTAATGCGCCCTATGTAAAAACAAAATCCGAACCAACTGGACTGGTGCATTGCAAGTTTGGAGCTTGTCTTTAGAAACACAATGGATTTAAGAGTTGTGTCCAAATAATTCTTTTTTTTTTTTGTGAATTTATCATGATTTTTGGCACAAAAAGTGCTATCTCAGTTCTTTGCCTTAAATTTTGATGACCACATTTAACATAACAAATTTAATATATCATTTAAAAATGTGAATACATTTTAACTAATTATTTATTATTATAATAATACCTATTTTAATAATACATACAGTTCTTATCATTCTGTATCTATATCTTTTTTTATTTGTTACTATCTATCAGTACCTTTTGAATTTGTAGATTAATAGTGTCATTACGCTGTAAGAAAATGAGTTTATAGTAATTGCCAACATATACACATTATTCCAGGCTTTTAAATTGAAGTGTAATTTTGCAGCTGGTCGACAGCCATTTTATAGCATACACACTGACAACTCTAAAAAGTAATGTGAATAAATTGTGGAATAACAACAAACATACTGGGCTACACTTAGAAACACAGTTTATATCGTTTTGGGTTTGGGTTTTTAAGTCACATTTTGTGTTCAAAGTAATGCAAAAAGTGTTGTCCTTAACCAAACACATTAATATTATCTAGGACAGAATGTGTTGTTTTTAATACGTCAGTTTTAAGAGCAGACAAGCTGTGCACTTAAGCTCAACTCACTATAATGCACATTGTCTTACAGTTTTCATTTGAATCACATTTTGTTTTCAAAGTAACACAGAATGAGATGTCCTTAATTAAGCACTTGGATATATCTAGGACAGAGTGTTTTCTTTAAATACATCTGTTTTAAGAGCAAATGTATGACTTTTATGCACAGACAAGAAGTTCATCTTAAATGTAATCCATTGTTCAGGCCTTAAAATATGAGTGCAGCTATGGGCCAATGAGGAAGAGCTTCAATTATTTTGAAGCTGAACTGCACATTTTCTTACCCACCGTCTGATCCCCTTTTCTTAATTTTCTTTCTTTTTTCTCTCCTCGTCTAAGTTTGCCTTTACATTCCTCCATGCAGCAGGCAATGCACACATTGTTAATTTTCTTGCTCCATCATACACACCTCAGCTCAGAACGTAAATTAGCTGCTTAGCTGGAGGAGATATGTAGTTGGTGGATAGTAGCAAGTTACATTTGCTGGTTACTAGGTTTCTATTATTATACATTAATATATGACGTGGGCGGCATGGTGGCGCAGCAGGTAGGTGTCGCAGTCACTCAGCTCCAGGGTCCTGGAGGTTGTGGATTTGAGTCACGCTCCGGGTGACTGTCTGTGAGGAGTGTGGTGTGTTCTCCCCATGTCCACGTGGGTTTCCTCTGGGTGCTTCAATTTCCTCCCACAGTCCAAACCACACATTGGTTGATGGATTGGCGACTCAGAAGTATCCATAGGTGTGAGTGTGTAAGTGAATTTGTGAGTTGCACAGTGAAGGACTGCCGCCCCCTCCAGGGTGTGATCCCGCCTTGTGTCCAGTGATTCTGGGTAGGCTCCGGACCCACCGTGACCCTATACTGGATAAGCTGTTACAGACAATGAATGAACTATATGACTTATAATGTGACCATATGTTGTCTATTTTGTGATAAATGATGTAATATGTATGTTTATAGGGTATATATTTTAGGTATCAAAGAACACTCAACAGCTGTGTATATTATTGTAAAAGAGCTTTACACAAATTACAGTCTCTATATAAGAATAGAATATGTTATATAATAAATACTATATAGAACTTATATTTTTATTTTTTCAAAATTACTACTATTCCTTCTATATTTTTCTTTAATCATAGTACTATGTTTATAGCGACTGCTGGTTTGTAAGAATCTCTTTGCTCCATTTAGAAGCAGAAAGTCAACCTCTGATCTCAGTGTACGGTCAGTCCCATGCCTGGAGTTGTCATTAGTTGAATGACCCTTACATCCCCAACCTCTTTCCTCATCTGTGGATTCTATGTCCGCAATTAGCAGAGGAAAGCTATCATATGTCCTCTTGGTACTGCAGAGTCACAGAAGAGGTCCTGCTTAACCAATATATCCTTTTCACTGCAGTGTTGCAGAAACCCATGAATGTCTCCAAGACATAACGGTCCATTACGAGATTTTTTTTTTTCCTCTCAGCATGGCAGTTGGCATATGCTTGACATTCAGACAAATGGCTCTCTTCTCAAACTTAATTTGTCTGACCCTAACCGCAAGGACAGAGAAGAGAAAAAGAGAATGTCAGAAACCTGGAATATTTTCCAGAATCCCCTTCCTCATATGGTTTGATTTTGATGAATTGTGGATTACTACACAACGAACATGGCAACTGCATATCAATAAATGCAGCACTGCATGATTTCACTTTGGAAAATGACCAAAGAGAATCCACATATGGGCTTTCTCTTTCTTGTCTGTCAAATCACAGGTTCCACTGACGTGAATCGCAGTCTATGAAAATAAAACTGCATTTTGGTTTGTGCTGCAAGATTCTCCCACCAACTGCTATATCATCTTGTCTCTACTTCAATTCACCACATCCCTCTCTTTTTCTCCTTCCATGGGTCACTGCGATGTCCAGGCTATAGATGGGGGGATGGACCACCAGGCATCCCCTTCTAAAAACACAGAGTCCATTCACCCCAGCAGGCTTTGAAGTATTCTCATGTGTCAGAGATTCTGGTGGAGGACATTGTCAGGCTAATGGGAAAAGCTTGCCTGGATGTTGAGGCAATTTGATTTTTAATAAGTTGAACAAGGCCTAATGCCAATGTAGCAGGTATGCAAACAAACGTCACTCCCTCCCACAATGCACTGATACATACAGTCTCTTTCTATTCTATGATACCAGTGTGGCATAACAGAGGAATATGTTAAAAAACAAAAAAAACTAAATACCTGTTTTGCCTGTTGAACAGATCTACTGCAATCCTTATCTTGGGATTTTGGCAATGGCTTTATCTTCAGGCTGAAGTCTGTCATGAGATTACACTGCTGAAATTGGACAAATAATTACTAAAATAACTTTTCAGGGGAATAAAATACAGTCCTAAATTTTAATGCTCTGGTTCTCAAAGTTGGCTGGGCAAGGCAAATTAATGAAGCATGTTTGAGCACTCCTAGCACAATGTGTCCGAGTGGGGGCAAGGGGCATAGCCACGGGTAGATTAAGGCCCCCAAACTGCCCACTCTATCGTTCATAGAGAATTCCCCACATGTGAGTTTATGCACGTGTGTGTGTTATTGTATGTGTTCGACTTGGTGTGTGGGGGTTTTAGCGGGCGAGGCGTTATTCACCCTCCTCTGCCAGTTCTGCCAAACAACAAGCCTTTTCCCTGTTCACCTTTTTAAGGTTGTTTTAAACTGAATGGGTTATATTAGAGTAAAAGTAAAATATTTACAAAATAAAATATAAATATTTGATTTATATATAAATGTTTGATGCATTTGTATCCTGAAGCATTAAAAATGTTTTTTTTAAACTACTTATAGATAGACAGTAAAACTAGTGCTAATTTATCATGTATTATGAAGTATCTACAGACCATAGATTACTGCCTGTGCATCTTCTGAAAACAACAGCATAGTAGGGCTACAGCTCATGATTCTCTTTTTTCTGTGTTCTGAAATAATGGCCAGTGCTCAGAAAAAACTGACAAGATGCCACATTGCACACTAATGTTGTAATACATTTCAGCTTAAAACTCTCATGACTGCACAACTTACATAGTACTTTTGTAGCTGTCACAAAAAGCTTTATAGTTGTTACCACATAATGAGTGTTATATTTCTTATGAATTCAACTCAGTAACAGGTTTGTCATTTCAGCTGCTTGATAAGATAATTGCCCCATTTGAAAGATAATTTTAATCACCGCATTTTTTTTTCTTCTTTTACATAATTTAACCCTACATGCGTTTGCCGTTATGTAAAAATGTTCATGAGCAATTTCCAAATAAAAAAAGAACCAATTTGAATGTATTTTGCTTTTCTTGCAAAGATACCCTTTTGGAACTGAGAGGTTTTAATCTGACAACATCGTATTTCTATAACCTTAGTACCAGTTTCCAGCTCATTGTGTACTTGTGTGCATGGGTGTGTGTGTTTTTGTACATCTAAATGGTGACAGGGAGCAAAGCACTCATTTCCTCACATTGTCAGGAAGGTTTAAGTTGAGCGTAGCGAGGGCTTTGAAGTGTGCCAGATGGGAATTCATGTCTTGTGATGGAGAAAAGCACCACTGTGCATCTCATCGTAAGCGCTAGATCACCCTCACCAATGCTTCACAAACACTCCCTCTGTTCACCTCAGCCCAGTTATCCAAGGCCACAGAGTGCACTCCCACAATGCTTCACTTCATCTAACCTTATTAGTCAAAGGAAAGAGCAAACCTGACGTACTGTGTCACATTCACACAACGTTAAATGGAACACAGGTGTTTTTTTTCTGGCTGGAATATAACTAGCGAAGGTTTTCTTTTTGGGGTCTTAAAGTCTCTGTTCATATTGACAATCTGAAAAAGTAAACAGAGGCGTGAAAACTTTATAGGTCGATGCTGCATGGCCATCTGCTGCAGAATAGTCCCCTAAGGTCCTGGAAGTCCATTGAGCGTCCGCCCCCACCCCCGGAGATAACTTATAATTATAGATAGTGTTTGGTAAAAACAAAACAATTGCTTCAGCTGTTTCGCAGCAGACATGACTGCCTGTTCCGTGCTGTAGGCATTTAATGCTTGGTCATTAGCCATGGCCTAATGGTTAGAGAAGAGGGCTTTTGGACTGAAAGTTTGTTGGTTCGATTCCCATGACTTCCAGGAAAATTGTGGGTGGTGGGTTAGGAATACATACCTTCTTTCTACACTCATTGTTCATTTCGTCAGCTCCACTGGCCATACAGGAGCACTAG
Organism: Hoplias malabaricus; assembly: GCF_029633855.1. Lineage (NCBI taxonomy): Eukaryota > Metazoa > Chordata > Actinopteri > Characiformes > Erythrinidae > Hoplias > Hoplias malabaricus. The sequence goes on from NC_089803.1 coordinate 51,320,817, forward strand.
ATAGCTCTAGAGTTGCAGACTGTAGTCCATCTGTTTCTCTGCATACTTTTTTATCCCAATTTTACCCTGTTTTTCAATGATCAAGACCCGCCCACAAGACCACCACACAGCAAGTATGATTTGGGTGGTGGATCATTCTCAGCACTGCAATGACACTAACATGGTGGTTGTGTGTTTGTGCTGGAGTAGAGTGGATCAGACACAGCATGGTACTTGAGTTTTAAACACTGTCTACTCTATTAGACACTCCTACCACATTAGTCCACCTTGTAGATGTAAAGTCAGAGACAATAGCTCACCTGTTGCTGCAGTTTGTGTTGGTCATCCTCTAGTCCTTCATCAGTGACACAGGGCACTCTTGGCTGGATGTTTTTGGTTGGTGGGCTATTTTCAGTCCAGCAGTTACTTAAACAATCTAGCAGCACTGCTGTGTCTGAGATTTATCCACCACCCAATTCATGTCTGCTTTGTGGTGGTTCTGTGGGGTCCTAACCATTGAGGAGCAGGATGAAATGGGGATAAGAAAGTATGCAGAGAAACAGGTGGACTGCAGTCTGTAATTGTATATGTCTAACACACTAACGCTTCACTGTACATTTCAACAAATGAAAGCAAACATAGCATAGAATCATGGGGAAAATGGGGAGCTATTGCAGAGGAGTTACAGCAAGGCAAATTAATGCATGAAGGCATGTTTGAGCACTGCTATCATTGTGTGTCATAGTGAGGAGGACTCCTTGATGTTCTTGATGAACTTTTTCAATGAGGGTCAATGGTTCCCAAAACTTTTCTGCAGTGTTTGGGAACCCTTTGGCCCACATTGAAAAAGTTGAACATCAAGCAATATAGTTGTACAAGGAATGAACACATGTACTGTAGACAGATTTTAGTACACAAATGAACACACACACACACACACTTCTTTAGTTGTTCCCGTTAAAGTGCTATTTTTGGTTGTTAAAACAAAAAAGTTTTAGAAGTTATGAGGACCACTGACATGTGCTCACAATTTCACAGTACAACTAAATGTGAAATATTCTTATCCATGTAAGGACATCTGGTCCTCACAGATATCTAAAAACACGCCCCCTGCACACACACACACACACAACTGTGTCCAGAGCTGCTGCAAGGATCAGTTCTGGAAATGAAGGGATTGTAACTGATCAGTGTATGCGCGTGATCAGACTGGGCTTTTGAAGTCTGTCAGATTGAGCTGCTCACACAGAGCTAACACTCTCCCAACCAGAATAAAACAGAGAGAGAGAGACAAACAGGGAAAAAGAGATGTACCACCCACTTGGAGAATTTTATGTAGCAGACAAACTAATGTCATTCTGATGGATGTGTATATACCCCTATCTGCTATAACATTAAAGCCACCTCCTTGTCTCTACAGTAAACATAATTTTTATCAGCTGACCATATAAGATCAATTTGTTCTACAGTTACGGACTGAAGTCCATCTGTTGCTCTGCACACAATGTAAGCCCCCTTACTTGGTAATGGCATGTTACTGTGTTGTGCTGGAATGAGTGGATCAGACACAGCAATGCTTTTTGAAACACTGCCCACTCACCATCCAGTCTGTTATTAAATTAAATCAAAATTAATTTGTATAGCCTATCACCACCTTAGTATGTTGTTATGCTCCTGTGTACTGATATAATCATAGTAGTGATAGTAAGTAATGACGCTGGTGGTAATAATAATAATAGGGCAGCACAGTAGCACAACAAAGTCTCTGAGGAGTTTGTTGTGTTCTCCCTGTGTCTGCGTGGGTTTCTTCCGTGTGCTCCGGTTTTCTACCATGGTTTAAAACACACATTGGTAGGTGAATTGGCGACTTAAAAGTGTCCTTAGGTGTAAGTGTGTGAGTGAATGTGTGAGTGTGTGTCGCCCTGTGAAGGACTGGCGCTCCAGGGAGTGTCTTGCGCCCAGTGATTCCCGGGTAGGCTCCGGACCCACCACAATCCTGAACTGGATTAGTGATTACAGAAAATGAATTAATGAATTAATAATAATAATAATAGTAATAGTTAAGAGTCCATGAAAACTTCATTGGGGGTAGGCTGCTCGTCCAAGGCAAGTGGCAGTATCTGGAGCATGCGTAGCTGGTCTCAAAGGGGTAACAGGAGAGCCCGACAGTCAGTCCTTCATTAGTATCTGGCTGAAAAGATAGGCAGTCATTTATTCAGAAAACGTTTCCTGCACACTGACCTTGTTGGTCTAAATCTTTCATATATACCTGAGATTTAAGAGAGAGAGAGAGAGAGAGAGAGAGATAGAGATACATATATTTGTGTAAGACATATACATTGTGTGCTTGTTTTGTACAACTCTTCTCTTTTTAAAAGGTTTATGTATGCGTATGTACTTGTGAGCTTGTGAGGTGCCCAATGCCAGGATTAGCAAGGGAGAACAAGTTGGCCTATGCCTTGCTGATGCACATCTGGAATCAGTGCATGGAGCCAGAGCTGTTGAGTTGATGGAAGAGAAGTGGAACATTTTTACTCTTTCACATATGAGGCTAATGAGGTGGAATCTACTTCTTTCTTTCACCTACCACTCCACTGTTACTCCTTTGTTTGGCAGCTGCACTATATGGCGAAGATGTCTGCTCCGCATTGGTGTGGTTGTGTAGATATATGTGAGGAGATCAATGGTCCGGGTGTGTGACGCATGTTGAAAACAGGATATGGGCTCTGGCTTCTTGATAAGCTCTGGCAGAGGTGTGTGTGTGTGTGTGTGTGTGTGTGAGTGTAAATGGAAACAGGTTTCAGTCTGGCTGGTTGATGTGGTGGAATGAAATGAGCCAGTTCCGTTCCAGGAACCCACTCTAGGACATGTGGGTTTTCTGTAGTAGCCATAAATGTGTTTTAGGGGATTTGTGTCATGGTAATCCTTACCACCATGAAGCCAGAGCCTCATTAAGGAAATGAATTGGTGTTTGGGTGTGTGATAATACTTATTCACACATAAATAGATGCATGGGTCTTCTGGAATAGAAGAAGTTTGACTTTGTGGATATGAGTAGGTTAGTGATTTGTGTATGGAATACCCTCTCAGCAGCTGGATAACTGACATATATATATATATATATATCTTTTTTTTTTTTTGTGGCCATAATTCACGCTTCATTACACCCAGGCAGAATGAGCATTAATTGTGCCTCAAACAGCCTTGAAGGACATCTGGTCCCCAGATCAGTGATGCAAATCACCACTCATACATTCTCAATAGATAATATACATATACATTTGAGACTATACTTTGATAAGTGGTCCACGACCCTCCACCCAAATGCAATAGTTCCATGCCCCCCACTAGGTGGCCCACCACCCATTTTTGTAACCAATGATAGAAAGGAACACTATGAAGTACAAACCGGATTCCAAAAAAGTTGGGACACTAAACAAATTGTGAATAAAAACTGAATGCAATGATGTGGAGATGGCAAATGTCAATATTTTATTCAGAATAGAACATAGATGATAGATCAGAAGTTTAATCTGAGTAAATGTAACGTTTTAAAGGAAAAATATGTTGATTCAAAATTTCACAGTGTCAACAAATCCTAAAAAAGTTGGGACAAGTAGCAATAAGTGGCTGGAAAAAGGAAATTGAGCATATAACGGACAGCTGGAAGACCAATTAACACTAGTTAGGTCAATTGACAACATGATTGGGTATAAAAAGAGCCTCTCAGAGTGTCAGAGTCTCTCTGAAGCCAAGATGGTAAGAGGATCACCAATTCCACCATTGTTGCGCAGAAAGATAGTGCAGCGATACCAGAATGGTGTTACCCAGCGTAAAATAGCAAAGACTTTTAAGTTATCATCATCAACCGTGCATAACATCATCAAACGATTCAGAGAATCTGGAACAATTGCTGTGTGTAAGGGTCAAGGCAGTAAAACTCTACTGGATGCTCGTGATCTCCGGGCCCTTAAACGTCACTGCACCTCAAACAGGAATGCCACTGTCAAGGAAATAACAGAATGGGCTCAGGAATCCTTCCATAAAGCATTGTCAGTGAACACAATCCACCGTGCCGTCCGCCGTTGCCAGCTGAAACTCTACAGTTCAAAGAGGAAGCCATTTCTAAGCAAGCTCCACAAGCTCAGACATTTGCACTGGGCCAGGGGTCTTTTAAAATGGAGTGTGGCAAAATGGAAGACTGTTCTGTGGTCAGATGAGTCACGATTTGAAGTTCTTTATGGAACACTGGGACGCCATGTCATCCGGACCAGAGAGGACAAGGATAACCCAAGTTGTTATCAACGCTCCGTTCAGAAGCCTGCATCACTGATGGTATGGGGTTGCATGAGTGCTTGTGGCATGGGCAGCTTGCATGTCTGGAAAGGCACCATCAATGCAGAGAACTATGTTCAGGTTCTAGAACAACATGTGCTCCCATCTAGACGTCATCTCTTTCAGGGAAGACCCTGCATTTTTCAACAAGATAATGCCAGACCACATTCTGCAGCAATCACAACATCATGGCTACGTAGGAGAAGGATCCGGGTACTGAAATGGCAGCCTGCAGTTCAGATCTCTCACCTATAGAGAACATTTGGCGCATCATAAAGAGGAAGGTGCGACAAAGAAGGCCCAAGACGATTGAACAGTTAGAGGCCTGTATTAGACATGAATGGGAGAGCATTCCTATTTCTAAACTTGAGAAACTGGTCTCCTCTGTCCCCAGACGTCTGTTGAGTGTTGTAAGAAGAAGGGGGGATGCCACACAGTGGTAAAAAATGGCCTTGTCCCAACTTTTTTGGGATTTGTTGACGCCATGAAATTTTGAAACAACATATTTTTCCCTTAAAATGATACATTCTCTCAGTTTAAACTTTTGATCTGTGATTTGTGTTCTATTCTGAAAAAAATATTAGATGTTGGCACCTCCACATCATTGCATTCAGTTTTTATTCACAATTTGTTTAGTGTCCCAACTTTTTTGGAATCCGGTTTGTATTTTTACTTTAAAATAACAGCATCAAAATCATTGATTTTTTTCAGTCACATGTAATAAGTCATTTCTACTTTGGGCTCAGCACTCCAGAAACAGCACAAGGGCAGCTGTGGCCTTGAGGTTAATGAAGCGATGTCAGAGAGTCACCAGTTCTCTGGACCTGCAAGAGAATATTCATTCACGGCTGAAGTGCCCTTGAGCAAGGCACCTAACTCCTAACAAAATTGCTCCCCCCACACCGAGGTTGTTGACAGCCCCATACTCCAGTTGTGTGTGTGGTCACTGCCCCTAGTATGGGTGCAGAATTGCTCACTAGTGTGTTCACGGCCACCAATGGGTCAAATGCAGGGAATCAATAAATAGATGTTTCTTCTTCTTTCTTCTAGGAAACCACCCCATTCCCTTTAAAATCAGGACAGTCCTGTAATAGAGAATTACAGTCTGCATTTCTAGGGGGAGCCCAGGAGAAAACTTACCTAGTGTTCCTTAAATTAAATAATTAGCAGGGACAACATTCATTCATTCATTATCTGTAACCGCTTATCCAGTTCAGGGTCGCAGTGGGTCCAGAGCCTACCTGGAATTATTGGGTGCAAGGCGGGAATACACCCTGGAGGGGGCAACACAGACACACACACACATTCACTCACACACTCACACCTACGGACAATCTTGAGTCGCCAATCCACCTACCAACGTGTGTTTTTGGACTGTGGGAGGAAACCGGAGCACCCGGAGGAAACTCACGCGGACACGGGGAGAACACGCAGGGACAACAGTCAACTGAAATACGAAAGGCTACATCACATTCAAGATTGGTAATGTGCACACTTGGAACAAGCACGTCTGTGCATTCACTGAACAACTTTGCGGTTCTGTTTAGTGTCCGTACACTTCAGCTAAAGGCCTTAAATTTCATCTGATGCCCACATTATTTAATCAAACCTGACAACCACAGATACACACACTGAAAGATCTGTGGAGTGTCGAGTTCATATAACATTGCAGCATAGGCCGGCCTGGCACTGGAAGACTGATATGCTGCCAGGGTCTTTACAGAGAGCAAAAGCAGGAGTGATCTCAGTCATCCTCTACAACACAGCTGTAGCTCAGCCAACACAAACCCTTGCCTCAACCCAAAGGCCCCAGCCTTTTTTTATACAGCTGTTCATCATCAAATCAAACTGGACGTTTAATGCATTTTTTTATGTCTGAATATCTGTATATCAGTCAAGTAAATAAGTGTGCAGCTGTTACTGTAAACCATAGCAACTATTCTATGTCTTCAAGTTCAAATCTTGATGTTTCAGGCCATATTTAGGGCAGCCATATGATTAAAACCTCAGTAGTATTGATTCTCTTGTTACGGTCACACCTGTCAAAGGGTAGGACACATTCGGCAGTCAGTTGATGTGGTGGAAACAGGAACACTGTACAAGGATCTGAGCAACAATGACAAGGGTCTAATTGTGATGATCATATGGTTTTGTTCAGGGCATCTCTAAATCACCATGTCTTGTGGGGTGTTCCTTGTGTGCAGTACCTACCAAAAGGTGTTCAATAAAATTGGACAACGGGTTAACCAGCGAATGGATTTGTTCTGGGTCCAGTCCCTAAGAGATGCCCTTTTTCAAGCCTTTTGGTGTGTGTGTGTGTGTGTGTGTGTGTGTGTGTGTGTGTGTGTGTGTGTTTGTTTATTAAGTACTGAAGGAAGACTACCCTTGAAAAGGCACATATAATGGTGAACCGTAACAACTTAATATAGAGCAGTCAGGAGTTTTTTATTTGTGTGTGTGTGAGTACTCCCTGATAACAAGCCTTATATGGACATCTACATTATCATGCCTCTAAACACTAAGAATGTGTTAACATTTTAAATCAATTTAAGAATTTCATTTATAAGGAATTTGCTTAGATTGAATGGTATTATTTTATTCATTTTTGACATGTTTTGGGATTTGTCCATATTTTTTCCTGGAAAATTATATATGGACATTGGCAGGTTATTGGAATCAATGGAAGTTAAGATATTTTAGCCTGTGTTATCTTTGAAAGCAAGACTGTACTCTATGACTGCAATAATAAAAAAAATGACTTGAATGAAAAGATGATGTCATCTAAGCTACATCCCTTGGGTCCCCAGGTGATTACAGAATGCACATGATGCAATCCTTACGCCTTCTGAAGTATTATGTGTTTAGGTTTATTGCTTTAATTGCCTAGCCACAGGTCGTGGTATGGCTTGTAAAGCTTTCTCCATAAAATATCTCAAAACATTCCACAGTGACGAATGCTCGTTTTCCTTCTGTTGCTACCCGACTGGGATGGGGCCAAAAAGTAGTGAGCACTGAAATGTCTGTATGATGTTTTTACTGCTACTCTCCTGTTTTAAAGTGATGTAAAATCAACTTCTGTTAAGTAATCTTTAATTAATTGTTATGACTGTATTATTTTCAAAATAAAATAACATTTTAACCATGGTGTGAATAACAAAAACAAATCACACAAGGCATTAAATTTTGAAGATCTCCAGGGTCTCCAGGTTTTTTCTTTTGGTTCAAAACCCACCTCTGGTCAGGGCCAGTGAGTTTGATGTGTTCTACCTGTGTCTGTGTGGGTTTCCTATGGGTGCTCTTGTTTCCTCCCACAGTCCAAAAACATAGGTTCGTAGATGGGTTGGTTATTTCAAAATGTCCATAGCTAAGAGTGTGGGAATGACTGAGTGAGTGCGTCATGCCCTTTGATAGATTGGGTGTGTTACTGTCTTGTAATTCTAGCTAGGCTCTGGACCAGAGGTGATTGCTCTAAGACTGCAAGGGAAGCTCAGCTTTCCCTAAAATGTAAAAAAATAAGTGATCAAATATATTCTGTTTTGTGTACATGTCATTGAATAAATATGCACTACAACACGCTCAGCATTTGTTCAGAATCAGCTTCTTATCACTGGTAAAGACGCAGCTTTCCTCTCAATCATTCCCACAGCTTCACAGTGCTTTAAACAGTGAGGACGCTGAGCGTCCACAGAGTTCAATAGCGAAGCAGCGAAGTGCAGTGTCATTGGATAAATGCTGGGCTTTGTCCCGCCCATCGTCTCTGGGGGTCTATGGGGCAGTGGGCTGGCCTCGGCTGGCCCGGACGCTCAGCTTCTGCATGTTGATTGGATGATCTGTCTGAGGCTGAATCCCTTTTTGATTGACAGCGAAATGAGCGAATCAGCGATCCTTTGGTGTAAAGATCTGTGTAAGCATTAAATTTTCATTCTGTTCTGAGTTGAACCGGAGAATTTCTTAAACCTCTTAGCGGCATTTTCTTTGTTGAAAACGACTAGCGACAAATCGAGCTTCTATTTCTGGTGGGTTTTTTGTAGCTGCTTGTGTTTGGAGACTGACTTCTATCACTCTTTCTGACTTCTATCACAGTTTCTGTCCAGCGGGTGCTGCTGAGCCCCTCCACCGTCACAAAGCACTCACAGGCGGACACACTTCACATGGGTCAAGACCGTTTAAGCCTAGCTCTGCTGGCCATTGAGAGGACACTAGTCAAGTCACTGGAAAAGACACCTTGTTGGTACGACAGGGGCACAGATCATTTTCTTGAAAAGGAACGGTGGGTAGAATTTACGTATAAATAAACCGACATATTTTATGATGTAGGCCGAAATTGAGCTTCCCCTCCTTGAAAGACCAGCATCCGCCACTGCTCTGGACCCACTGTAACCATGAACAGGATTAAGCAGTTGCAGGAAATGAATGAATGAATGGAGTACATAAGTATATTTGTTAAAATTCAATTACATTTATATGTGTCAAGGAGAGTCATCTCAACAAAAATATGTATATACTTAAAAAGGACATCTGCTGTGGGGAAACTCGGTTCTCTGGTTTGTTTAAGTTCAGAAGCTCAGCATTTTAAATGTGAATTGGTATGACTTGTTTGAATGTGGCTGAAGTTTAACTTTAATTCACTCTTTTAAATACCACAGAATCTCATTTGTAACTTGAGATGAATAGTTCTGTAGCACTGTTGGTAATGCAATTAGCTGTCTCCTGATTTTGGAGATATTCCACCTTAAGTAATAAGAAAGAGCACAAATAAGTATTGCCCACCTATGGAGCAGGACTAGAGCAGTATCCTCATCTTGGTTCGTGCTTTTCAATGTTTGGAGGTCTCTCCACTGTCTAAAAAAAAAACTCCAAATGCCTTTGAAAGAGAGAGAAAACTGTGCATATTGTAAACACATTAGACCAGTTTTGTGCACACAAACAGACTGGTGAGATGTGAACATTACCTTGAATGATTGAATAAATGAATGAAGTATATTTGAACAAAAGTATTTTTGTTAAAATCAAATTATATTTGTCAAGGAGAGTCATTCCAATGGATAACAACCACTCGAGTCATTCCAGAGTCATTCCAATGGATTTCAACCACTCACATTCTCTTCCCTTACATGATATTAGCTCTGTTCGTCTGTTATTTCACTGACTGTTCAGATCCGCTAATGTGAACTGACTGAGTCCTGGATGCCTTTGCTTTTGTTCCATTAGACTGCAGATCGGCCCCGACAGTCGCTGTCAAACAGATAGCTTTCATTTGAAACTGTGAAGCGGCTAAAGGATACCACAAATCTGCACACTCTAAATCTGACCGAACATGCTTTGATCTGCCATGAGATTGGACACTTCGGGCTGATGATGCAGTACAAGGTTACAATGTTTGACCTTGTTGGGTGACCCCAGCTACCAACAGCTTTCATCCTGACCTGTAAAGTGATTGCATTGGTAATCACTGTCTTAATATCAACCACAACAGTGTTAGTGTCATTTAGTGTGTTTCGGATCTTTCTAGGGCATCAGCTTGAGGTTAGGAAAATTACCTAAGAGTCATCTCTGCGGCAACTGCATTATCAAGCCTGTATGATAGCAATATCTTTTTCGAGGAAGATTTAAAACACACGTTTTCCTTAAATAGGTCTAAGGAGGTTCTGTCTTTCTGTCTTCGATTTTGTGTAATAGTTAGCTCATCATAGATATTTATGTGCGGTAGCCCCAGAGGCTCATGTTCCTCCTCTTCAGTTTATCCCTTGCTATGAATCCCTTTCCCTTGTGTCCTGAAGTTAGGCTGCAATAATGGAAGTGTCTGGGAATGTGTTTGAGAGGAAAAGAGAGGAAAGCGCATATGCATGTGCATGTATTTCATTTGTGCATGTGCCTGAGTATGAGAGTTGATCTGTCCAGGTCCATGCAGTTATCATTCTATTTCCATATGGTGTTTAGCTGCCAGCAATTGCTCACTAATCTCTAATACAGATCAAAATGGGAGCACAGAAAGTAAAAATCCTCTCCACTTGAACACTAACACAGAGGTAGGGGAATGCTTGGCTTCGATCTGCTACAGATTATTGCATCCATGTGTATGCATGTACAGTATGTATAACAAGGGTTCTGATAGTATGTGTTTATATATTTCTTTATAAATAAATATATATTTTAAGAAAAAGAGAGAGCTTAACAGTGGTTTCACCATTTAAAAACAACATCTGGCCTTTACATTATCTGATCATTTCATGGTGAATGGACCAATAAAAATGATCCAGTTTTTCTGTGAGTTGACATTTAACAGATGTGCAATAGTTTGTAATGAGTTCAGGTACCTTAAGGAGCACCCACTGTGGACACAGACATTCAGTTGTACATGCATAGTTGTATAATATTCACAGTAAAGAATGAACTAAATCTAACAACTCTAGAGCAGCTGCACCATGCCTATTGCCAATAGTGGGCTAGCCCTGTAGTATTGGGCTACAAAGCTGCATACTCTGGAGTGATGGACCACCACCCAATACCTCTGGGATGAATAGGAGTGGCTTTTGTAATACAATTATAAAACATTCCTAATACAGACAGAATTCCCTGTTTTGGGAATTCAGTGAGAATGAGATCACAGGCCATGACATGTATATGGAGACATTAACCTCTAACAGAATCATTATTATTGCTTGTTCATAAAATGTTTTGGGAAATTTCTTTGGTAAACTGTTAGGACCTTTTCTTTCATTCATTGTCTGTAACAATTCAGGGTCATGGTGGGTCCTGAGCCCACCCAGAATCACTGAGCACAAGGCAGGAACACACCCTGGACGGGGTGCCTGTCCATCACAGCATTGTGCACTCACATTATAACTCAGTTTAGCATGTCCAGTCCATCTACCAGCTTGTGTTTTTGGACTGTGTGAGCTAAACTGAGCACCCCGGAGAAAAACCCATGCAAACACAAGGAGAACGCACCAAACTTCAGACTGTCAAGGCTTAAACAAGGCTTAAACCCATTATTTTTTGTTTTTATCATTAGGAGCGATGTACCTTTAGTTCCAGTAGTTTCATGAGCAACTATGAAGAATCAAACGGAATTATACTTTTTGACTTTATCTGTGTCTAATAAAACAACATAATACTAGCATTGCTCATTTTGGCCATGAATCTATCAGGAAAGAACAAAACAGCCCCTCAGGCTCACCCCCCACTGACCCTCGTTCAGCTGAATTTATATAAAATTCAGTTTATAAAATTGTTTAAATTCTATGCTATTCGTTATAAATGCAATATTTTAAATGGCATAATATCAGCCACCATATTTAAAGGTAACATTTTATTAAAGCGATGGAATGTTAATATTGATGTTGTTTGCTTGAATTAAATGAACAAAGACTTTTAAACAATAGGCACAGTGGCGCAGCAGGTAGGTGTCGCAGTCACACAGCTCCAGGGACCTGGAGGTTGTGGGTTCAAGACCCACTCCGGGTGACTGTGAATTTGTTGTGTTCTCCCCATGTCGGCGTGGGTTTCCTCCAGGTGCTCCAGTTTCCTCCCACGGGGTAGGTGGATTGGCGACTCAAAAGTTTCCATAGGTGTGAATATGTGAGTGTGTGTCGCCCTGTGAAGGACTGGCACCCCCTCCAGAGTGTGTTCCTGCCTTGTGCCCAATGATTCCGGATAGGCTCCGGACCCACAGCGACCCTGAACTGGATAAGCGGATAAAGACAATGAATTAATAAATTAATAACAATAATCATGAATATATTACTGTACCTATACATACTTTGGGAAAACTCAGCACAACTGAACAATTCATTTAAAGAAAAATGAAGCTTTACAGATACATAGCACTTCATATGTACAAAGGCCCTAATATATTTTTACATCTGTTTGCTATTTTGTGTGAAGACATCTGCCTGCAATGAACTGTGGAAACTCCTAGCCAGTGCCCAATGAAAGAGGCATTTTGGCTTGTAGTCCAAAGCTGTCAGTCAACAGGTGAAGCCCACATAAATGTAAAACGTTTTTATTTAGGATAGAGGCATGTGATAGAGGATGTGTAGGATGTTGCTGCTCTATCTTAATTGTTGATAGCTCTTATTATCAGAGTTCTTTTATTTTTTTTTTTATTGTATTTTATTTATTTTATTTTTTTGATCGTCCTTCTCATTTCATCACTCTATTAGTCACTCCTCCTGACTCCTACAGACCCTGACATGTTTATTCAGTTCTCTTAATGCACTTATTCTTTTCCTTCATTCGTCTTTTCCACTTTGCCCTTTTGATCCTTCCAGATCCTTCTCAGAAATGGACAGCATCCAGTCCATCAACCAAACAAAACATGGTCAAACGGTTAAGAACAAAGCCAATCTGCTTTTATTCTACCTAATTTTCCCTTGAATAATGAATAAAGGACTGTTGCAAATTGCTTCCATTTTTATCCAGCTAGTCTCTTTCAGAAGGACTCTATAGAGGTTGGGATTAGCTGTAAACCCAACAATTCCATAAGATTACATCCTTATCTAATCCTATTCTCACTGGATTACATGGAGTTGCCTTTGTGGGGCCACTTCACTCTGTCACAACAAAGGATACACCACAGATGGACTAAAATGGCAGCTGTGCACCTGCTCCAGTCAGACGGCAGCATTCATTGTGCAGCTTTACTGTGACATTAATTAAATGGCAGGGGAATCTGTAAAGACAGATGTGATTAGCACTTATTGCTTTTATGTCTTTATATACCTGGACTGCCCTATACACTCACTACGCTCGCTGCGTAGGGCCCCGCAAATTAACGAAAGGCCCCTCATCTCCCCTTCACATGAAATTAAAGAAGATGAAGTGAAACCTTCCTGTGGGATATGAAAATAGGAAAAACAAGAGCACAGCGAACTAGGCAAGCTTAGTTTTGCCTGACCACCATTAGGCATATAGCCAATTACACAGAGGTATTTCTAGCATTTCAAAAATAGGAAAGCCCGCATTACATACCCTTGGAAGGCCTGGAGAAGCTTTGGTGCTTCAAATCAATGTCTTAGTGTTTATTATGTGATTGTGTTGTACAGATATGGAGGGCAGGACTGATAAATGCAGAAATGAAAAAGGAACACAAAGTTTTGTTCATAGCATATTACACCGGCATCAGTGTTTTTGTTCATTTTATTTAAAAAGAAAGACTAGATGATCTACCATTAAAAAGAACAAAGAAGACCATTTAGTTGATTTTTAGAATTACAATTACTTATTTATTTAATGTAACAGGTTAAAATACGGGAAGTTTAACGTGGCTGTGCGCAGCTATATGGAGTTTTATAAACACACTTACACCACAAAATGTCTCTCCATTTCAGGCAAAGAGACACACTCAAAGACACATGAAATAAGACAAATTCAGCAGTCTTCCTCTCTCTGTAAGATATAATACATGTGGAAATTTTGCCGAGTTCTGAGTTTGTCCTGCTGAGCTTGTGAACTCAACAATGTTGAGGTGAGGCTCTGGCCAATGCACATGGTGTCATGCCAAACACAGCCCCAGAAACATACACAAACCGACAATGTTCCTGTCTTATTTCCTTATATTCAGCCACAGTTCTCGCTGAAGAACCTACTGTTCTTTGGTTAAAGCTGGGAACACATTTTTCTGGTTCAGTTTATGTCAGTGAATACGCGCTGAACGGTTCCAAATTTAGTTCACAAACTGGAATGTGAAATATGGCTGAACTAACAACAGACAGTGTAATAGCTATGATTCTAAGTTCTTTCTGTGAAATACAGCTGAACTGACAGTTCCTAATCACATGTGAGTTTCAACATTAGGAGTCAGTCAGTAAGTAATGCCGGGATTAGACTATACAAATGTATCCCGATTTGGCATGATTTTGTTGTATCCGCAAATTTCCAGTGTCTGAATGGAATATGAGCATGGGGGTGATTAATAGTCGTGTAGTGTGACATAATCAAAGAACAGTGTGGCGTCTGGTATGCTCGATGACAACACAACAAACAGTTTAACATGTAACCGTTTAGAAACTGATGAAATGCTCTTGACATGTTAAAACATTACCTCAAGTTCTCTTTGCAGGATAGACAGTTTATTCTCTCCTCCTCGAAACACACAGGAATGGGTTCCCAATTTTGTTTTGTTCTCTTCTTTTTGGAACACAAAACCGCCAGCAGCACACACGGCACTTCTGTAGCTATGATTGACAGTGTCTTGACCCGCCTCCATGAGAAACTCTGAACTCACGCATGTACGTGAACGAAGTATGGTCCGCATCATACGTGTAGTGTTACCAGTCTCCCGACCAAGACACAATTTTATAGAGCTAGCCTGACAAAGTGAATGTTGTATATCGTTTCGTCTGATCCAGGCATAAGCAAAAATGCCTCTTCTAGGTCGGCCCAGTCCTGGAAAAAGATTCTATGAGACAGAGCTGCTGGAACAGTAGCCAGGTAAACCTATTACCGTTCTTCTTGAGGTTGGATTTTTAATGAATAATAGTCTACAAACATAGCCGCAGGAATATATTTTAGAGAGAGAGAGAGAGAGAGAGAGGTGGCATGCTCAGCTGCTCTCCACAAACTTAAATGCCTCGAAGCGCCACAGAATCATGAACCAAAACTTGAAGCTGAAAGTGAATTTCTAATCAACGTAATCTTGTCTATATCGATTATATCGATTATTATTATTATTTTATGTCCCCACTGTGTGTTCATGTACTTTAAAACAACGCTACCAAGCTGTAGTCTGCAGTCATATGACATGGAAGCAACCTCAACACTGAGGCAGACCCAAGCAACTCGAGCAGCTCATACCAAATAAAAACACAGCGTCTGTGGTTTGTGGTGAACATTTTGTGTTTTGACTATAATTAATACGACACTGAACAAAAAGAAATCAAATGTAAAAAACAGTTTTAGCGACTAAAGCGTATTCACACCCCAAATATAAACAGAGCTCAAAAAACAAGAGAGGAAGAAGTTACCATCAGCATTTATAAACAATCCTATATTTAATATTGGAGTATACTTACATTACAAGCTTCATCACTGAAGTATAAGGGCCAAAAATACAAAGTCATTCATTAATTGTGAACGTGGTAAAATGTACAATTAATTGTGATATTGATTTGTGCTCACATCACCCAGCACTAACATATTCTGATGTTTTTATACTGTCTGGTACTTGTTTAAACTTCCTCAAATACACCAGTACACTCTAAAAGTATTTACTATTCCATTCCACATTAAAAAATGACTTCCAAGTTACTTCCAAGTGCCAAGTTGAGTTCTTCCAAGTTTCACTTCCACCTTAAATGACTAATGCCGAGTTGGATGCTAGAGAGCTAATCATAAAGTTAATTATGTTAAAACTGTTTATTTATATATTGTTTTTTAATAAATATTGTTTATTTTTTTCTGTATATGGCTGTTTATTCTTAAGCCAAAAAAGGAGGGAGAATACTTGTGGAGAATCAGGTGTAACTGTCAAAAAAAATGGTCACATTTTGGCTCACAGAATTCATGTAGGAGGGCCCCTTATCAAAATTTTGCTATGTGCCCCAGGAAAGTCTGGACTGTCTCTGCGCCTGGATCATATCAAATTGGATCATATTGGAAGAAATATAACTTAATCTCTGTCAGTGTAATTGAATTCAGAGCTACTCAAGTTCAGTAAGGTTTTGTTTTCTGACAAATGCATTGACTTGAAAAATGTGCATAAAAATCATGAAATGCCGGCTGGCTTATGGCAACCACTCAGATATTTCACCATTTTTTACTGTTTTTTTTTTTTTACTCTCTGGAAGAGTTTCTTGCTTCTGCTGTAAAACTACTCAATTCTTAATCTCTGCAAAATACTTAAAGTACTTAAATAACAAAATTGCTGTATTTTACTGTTTATAATAATTTTTGTTTTATCTGCTTTGTGGTTTGACATTTGAGTATTAAGTACAAACCGGATTCCAAAACAGTTGGGACACTAAACAAATTGTGAATAAAAACTGAATGCAATGATGTGGAGATGGCAAATGTCAATATTTTATTCGTAATAGAACATAGATGACAGATCAAACGTTTAATCTGAGTAAATGTAACATTTTAAAGGAAAAATATGTTGATTCACAATTTCTCAGTGTCAACAAATCCCAAAAAAGTTGGGACAAGTAGCAATAAGTGGCTGGAAAAAGGAAATTGAGCATATAACGGACAGCTGGAAGACCAATTAACACTAATTAGGTCAATTGACCACATGATTGGGTATAAAAAGAGCTTCTCAGAGTGTCAGTGTCTCTCTGAAGCCAAGATGGTAAGAGGATCACCAATTCCACCATTGTTGCGCAGAAAGATAGTGCAGCGATACCAGAATGGTGTTACCCAGCGTAAAATAGCAAAGATTTTTAAATTATCATCATCAACCGTGCATAACATCATCAAACGATTCAGAGAATCTGGAACAATTGCTGTGCGTAAGGGTCAAGGCCGTAAAACTCTACTGGATGCTCGTGATCTCCGGGCCCTTAAACGTCACTGCACCTAAAACAGGAATGCCACTGTCAAGGAAATAACAGAATGGGCTCAGGAATCCTTCCATAAAGCATTGTCAGTGAACACAATCCACCGTGCCATCCGTCGTCGCCAGCTGAAACTCTACAGTGCAAAGAGGAAGCCATTTCTAAGTAAGCTCCACAAGCTCAGACGTTTGCACTGGGCCAGGGGTCTTTTAAAATGGAGTGTGGCAAAATGGAAGACTGTTCTGTGGTCAGATGAGTCACGATTTGAAGTTCTTTATGGAACACTGGGACGCCATGTCATCCGGACCAGAGAGGACAAGGATAACCCAAGTTGTTATCAACGCTCCGTTCAGAAGCCTGCATCACTGATGGTATGGGGTTGCATGAGTGCTTGTGACATGGGCAGCTTGCATGTCTGGAAAGGCACCATTAATGCAGAGAACTATGTTCAGGTTCTAGAACAACATATGCTCCCATCTAGACATCATCTCTTTCAGGAGACCCTGCATTTTTCAACAAGATAATGCCAGACCACATTCTGCAGCAATCACAACATCATGGCTCCGTAGGAGAAGGATCCGGGGACTGAAATGACAGTCTGCAGTCCAGATCTTTCACCTGTAGAGAACATTTGGCGCATCATAAAGAGGAAGGTGCGACAAAGAAGGCCCAAGACAATTGAACAGTTAGAGGCCTGTATTAGACATGAATGGGAGAGCGTTCCTATTTCTAAACTTGAGAAACTGGTCTCCTCTGTCCCCAGATGTCTGTTGAGTGTTGTAAGAAGAAGGGGGGATGCCACACAGTGGTAAAAAATGGCCTTGTCCCAAGTTTTTTGGGATTTGTTGACGCCATGAAATTTTGAAACAACATATTTTTCCTTTAAAATGTTACATTCTCTCAATTTAAACTTTTGACCTGTGATTTGTGTTCTATTAAGAATAAAATATTGACATTTGCCATCTCCACATCATTGCATTCAGTTTTTATTCACAATTTGTTTAGTGTCCCAACTTTTTTGGAATCCGTTTTATATTAAGCTATTATCTTTTTTAAATATTATGATAGTAACTTTTATTATTTACCGTTTTCTCTGTTTTTTTTTTCTCAGAATCATCGTTTTTTTAGAAGTTCTTTTTTGGCACAGAGAACTTATTACTGAGATTATTGAGATTACTCAATTATAACTGAGAAATATATAATATAGTATACATAATGTATGCAAACACAACTTAATATGTTCAGTGTTAACAGGCTCAGATTTGGCCATTATATGGATGCATTTGTTGCTAAAATATAATTGTTAGTTTAGTTAGTTAGTTAAAAAAAATGGATTGAATTACCAATTACAGAAAATGGTTTTATTTTTCCTGCCACACACGCAACATTTCCAAACTCATTTCCACATTGCAGCTTTGTGTTAATTACCTGAAACTACTGAAGCAACAAAAACAATTTATAGACATTATATTCATTTTATAAACACACAGAAATGCTGCCAAATGGGTTTTGTTTTGGAAAACATTGAAACATTTGTAAAGTAGTATATGTTTTCATCTCTTGTATCCAGTGTCTTTGTTCCCCTACACCAGCTCATTACAAAGCAGCCCTGAAGAGGCAGACTTTTTTTCTAAGAGCTCTGGGCTTTCTCTCGAGGGCTGGTCTTGGAAGATAAAGGCTGGCTGTAGAGGTTGTTGAGGAGTGTAGAAGGCTTTTTTGGGGCCCCTGTCAGAGCAGGTGCTTCAGAGGCCTTAGAGAACATGATCTAATGGAGGATGCTGGGGAGTAATCCAGACAGCTCTATTGGTGCGCTTAAGACCAGCACTTTGATCACAGAAGATTAACCCGCTGTTTCTTTTAGACAGCAACTGCTGTAACTGACTTGAGTGGCTCCTTCAGCACAAGAAATATTCACTCATTTTGGATAACAGAACACATACTTACATAGCATATAGGAGTGGAGAAAGAGAGCAGGAATGCTGTTTGAGGCACATGGGTCTTAAAGATGACAACAGTTCAGATATATATATAAATACACACACTGAACACCTACCTTGTATCTACACACACTGTCCATTTTATCAGCTCTACTGGCCGTACAGGAGCACTTTGTAATTCTACAATTACGGACTGCACCAGTCCTTCACAGGGTGACACACACTCACACATTCACACCTTTGGACACTTTTGAGTCGCCAATCCACCTACCAACATGTGTTTTTGGACCGTGGGAAGAAACCGGAGCACCTGGAGGAAACCCACGCGGACACGGGGAGAACGCAAGTCCTCACAGAAAGTCACCCGGGCGCCACTGTACAGCCCAGGAACATACTATGTTTATGTTTTATAATGTATTTTCATCTGCTGCTTTCCTACCTGCTAATGTGAACACAGGCTAACAGAGTCATAGTAGCTTGCCTCTAGCCAGTCATGAGTTCAAACACAAGGTTAAGACCTAAGAATGCAAGCTATGTCCCTACATCCTATGAATTAATTTCAGTTGAATGCCCTAAATTGTATGTATTGTATGAACATCACAGAACAAAACAAAATGGCTAAACTCCTACATGTATGAAGATCCATTGATACAGAAATGCACTCGCCCCCACCATTTGTAAGGGTGCTGTAATTACAAACATTTTTCTTTGGTGCAGAGGTGCGAGGTTTCTGAGCGACGTGTGGCAGGAGAAAAGCGCCAGGCCGCTTTCAGGGCTGATTTATGCAGCTTCGGTGCTGAATCAAAAAGTCCGCCCGTGTTTGTGCGGATGCACCATCCGCAGGTATGAACAAGAAAATCCCTGTTAAGTCGTCTTGTGGCACTTTGTTGACAGCAGTGGCAGGAGAGTGGGGAATGTGGTGTGTCCCTGCGAAGCCCCTGTGTAAAGTGTAGAGGTGGGTAAAGAGGCCTGGAAGAGAGGGGATACAGCAGGCTTTCTCTCTCTGAAGTGGAGCCAGACCTGGTGGCTCCTGCCAGCACCTGCAGAGGGCAATCCGGTCACTTCACTGCCATTAGGTTAGTTTGATCTCTGACCCCTGCCCATTTGTGAGTACGCAGTGGAATGGACAGCACATTCCACTTTGATTTGGCTGAAGGGGAAACGAGGAGGAAAACCACATGAAAGAGCAGACAGAATATGGGAGAATATACATGGAAAGATTAACTTTGATGAATACACATTCAGTCAGAAAGCTGGTTTAGATTGTCTTGCCTACATAGCTTTTAAAGTGGGCAGTATTCTACAGTGTTGCTGTATTAGAAGGGACAGTGTACTATTGTACTAAAAAGCATGTTGTAATTTTACAGCACTTCTGTACTTCTGACATATTTCAGCACTTCTGTCTAACATCTGGTAAAAATGATGGACAAGTCCGTGTTTTATAAATTTCATTTTTGAAATAAATTGAAAATATCACTTGTACTTTATATTGTTTCCAAATTCCAAGAAAAGAAGACTAATAGAAGTGGTCACAAATGACTTAAAATTGATGTAAGTTAAATTACATTAACCTTTTAAGAATCTTCTCATGGAGGATGGGTGTGTGTACAGCGTTTACATGTTTTGTTGGAGCTGGCAGTCTGCATGTAAATCTCAAGATAAGACTTTTAAAATAACTGGAATTTATTTTGTAACTGGCATCTAATTATCAATGCAGGGAGATAAATGCCATGGGGACATATATGTCACAAACTCTTTATAAAGTCTGGATACATTTATCCTTCACTTTAAATCATGATGTTCCTATGTGACATTTACTAAACTTCCTTAATGCAGTCATATGACAGTTTGTAAATTTGTGATCTCATTTACAGAATGATGGTGTTCTTGGTGATTACATAGAGACCATCCAAATGCTATTTTAAAATCACATGACCCATTTTGACTGCGTTTCAAGAAGAAAATGTTGAAATACAAGTTATAAAATGGTTGTTGTGATGTTTATGTCACATTGGGTTTTTAACCCAAAAATATTTACAGAATATGGCAAGAAATGTGTGGGAAATATAATTGTGTTCCATGATTCTTTGGTCTGTTTTATATTTCTCATAATTTGGCTTTATGGTGAACTTATGGGTTAACTGAACAACAGTACTAGAGTCTTCAGTCTGTGTCTCAGACTGGGATTAAGCTTAGTTTAGGGATTTTCCTTTCAAAAGAAAATAAATCTGGGATTTGGTTTTATCTTGGTCCAGATAACAGACAACTAGTCTTCGGCTTCTAAATGTTAAACTTGTGCTATCGCTTTTAGCTTTCGTCTGTTTTATTATTCCTTTCTCACTTCCTCATGGTATATGTCTTTCTATTTTGTGTATACTTACAGGACTGTGGTCTAGTGGTCAGACCTGATCAGCCTTGTGGCCTGGAGCCAGTTTCTGGACTTACGTCTTCAGACAAGGCCCAGTCTGTAGCACAGCCGTGCTCTTCAGGAGATGAACCTGGTGAGCTGGTACAGTTCCCTACTAATATGAGCACAACTGTCTTCTGTAACAACCACTCGATATATTGCCCTCTCTCTTAGCTATGCTCATGGTCATAATACATAAAAGTACAAAACAGATGGTGCAGATTGTTTTATGATTTTATGATGTCAGTAATAATGTATGATTTTGACCCAGAGGTACCTTTAAGGCTAATATATTCTCCTCAGCCATAGATGGCAGAGTCTGTAAGTGCAACCTTTTCCACCTTATATCCTTTAACGGATGTGTGATGGATGGTAAAGACTTAAGATTTACAGTATATAAACAATCTGGATTGGTGAAATTTAGCTGGAAACAATTTTGACTGGCAGTAGAAACACGACTGAAAAACGAATGCACTAGTAGGTATGGCAATTTGAGTAAATCTCTGTTTATTTCAGTACAATTTCAGCAGGTTATAAAACATTATTCAACACTATTGAGTGTATTAGCTGTAATATCTCTCTGTCCTTTCTATGGTGTGTGTTGTTGTGTTTTTAATGTACAACACTGAACAACTATCATCATCTCAGCTTATAGTTGTACATCAGTATTTCAAAGGAACCCTTTCTAAATTAAGCTCATGATCGCTGATGCAGGGCATGATATTCTGATGATGTTTCCTAATGGTTTTGCAGCTGCATCAGAGCATATTAAAACAATGCTCAAATGCAGAAACCTGTGAGATATTTGTGTATGATTTCTTAATTCTGGGTTAAAGGCCTAATGTTGATCTGTCTTGTGACCTCAGCTGAACCCTATCAGAAGCAGTATGTCAGCTTGTATCAGGAGGAGTTAGGAAAGCTGGCTATAGACAACATTCACATCAGGTTCTAGAGTTCATATGTCAGTATATTAAAGAAATGTTTAGATAAACATAAAAGAAAGGTTTAGTGCAGCATCTCTTAAAATATTTTGTCTAAACAATATTTTGACATCTAGTTCTTTTTCATGGCGTACCAATAAACAAGCTGAGCTTTCACATTAGCAATTCGGAAGAGTCTTTTGGGTCTTGGTTCCTTTCAAGGTTTCTTCCTCCAGCTCTGAGGGAGTTTTTCCTTGCCACTGTCACCTTTGGCCTGTTCACCTAGGGATATTAATTAAATTTTGTTTACATTCTCAGCCTCTGTAAAGCTGCTTTGAGACACCATCTCAGCGCTGTACAAATCTCTAAAAATTGTTCTCACAGCATATTTTATAGCATGTCTACTCAGACAGGCACATGTACAGACATTCATAAGTACAGATACCTACACATCCACACTCTAGGTCCTGTGCCATGACTTTTTCCTGAAAGAAAGGTGAAAGGACGTTTCATGATCTTGATGTTATTTCAGTCAACTTAAGCTTGGCCTATTTTATCTCTGTTTGTTTGAGGTGGTGGGGCATGTAAACAACAGAAAAGTTTGAGGAGCACTGGTACAGTGAAATTGTCAATGTTCTGAATGTCTGTTTATAGGTCGTTGGGTCGTGCCATGCTTAAGCTGTTCAGACAACAGAACATGTGACTGGAGGGAAGTTGCTTGGAAACCAGACAACTGTTTTTACCCTGTGTTGGAGCAACCCCTGTTGCAGAGATGCATGATGGACAAGAAGGTGAGAAAATTGAGTATTAACCACTAGCTTCTGAGCTTAAATCTACAGTTCATCTATGACTTGTACATCACCTTTTAAAAAATGAAGTTTATTTATTTATTTATATTTTTTTATGAATTCTGTTCTAAATTTGTAATAGTCCTGAAAATAGTACAACTATGATATAACAATTATATTGAATCTATGAAACAGTGGCTTTCTTCAAAATACTTCATAACAACTGATTGGCATACTGCATACTGTTCAACCTTAAATCATATGAATGTTCTCATTTTTACAATACACACATAGAGATCAAACGTTCAAATATAAGCCTTTAGATTTTAAAGACTGGATTGATTGCAAAAAATATACCTTTAATTGAACTTTAGCTTTCAACCATTACTGAACCATGTATCTCAGAGCATTTTTATCCACTGTACATAAAAAACATTGCATAATTAGAGTATTAAATTAAGCTACAAAGCTACAACCC
The DNA here is from genome assembly GCF_029633855.1 of Hoplias malabaricus. Taxonomy (NCBI): domain Eukaryota; kingdom Metazoa; phylum Chordata; class Actinopteri; order Characiformes; family Erythrinidae; genus Hoplias; species Hoplias malabaricus. The sequence continues at coordinate 51,344,155 of NC_089803.1, forward strand.
TAGGCAAAATGATTGAAGCAGTGTGCAGTCTGCTTACCAGACATGTCTACTACGTATGTTCACAGCAGCCAAATTAATCAATTATAGATAGTTTAATTAATAAATATATAAATAAATAATAATAATAATAATAATAATAAATGCTACAATACTTTTGCCCAATAAATATTTTCTGTTTTCTTCCCTTCTTCCTGGATAAACAGGCTGCCTGTATTTAGAAACAGTGATAAAAGTGGAAGGAAATTTATCATAATACAACAATAATAATAACTAGAAATCATACATTCTGTGCAAAGGTTTTCAGGTTCTTATTAGTGTAACTTTGGAGGACCGACATTTTTTAATCAATCCTAAATGTCAGTGGCAGCTACTGAAGAGAGGCGAGCACTGGTCTGGTATGATCCCTTGGTCTAGTTTATTTTAGAGGCTAAGCAACTGCACACTAAGCCAATTGAAGTCTTACCGTAGCTCCTTGAATTACACAAGGCACTGAAGAGATAAAACCCATAAATAATTCTAAGTCCTAAAAAAGCTAAATGTGATCTTTGCAGTATTTCTTAGCTGAAGAAAACAGAAATGAGCTTATTTGTATTCATTGTAAATGAGATTCAAGAACAACACCCAGATTTATGAGTACCAAGAGCCACCTGCAAATCCCTGGGTATGCTGTCAAAACCAACAAACAAGACCTCAGTTTTTTCTCATCTTAACTTCAAAAATTGGAGTTCATTTAGTCTATAATATTTTTAAGGTACTCTGTCAGCTATCCTACTGAAGTCATTCCATTTGATAGAAAGCTCCAGTCTCATGTAATCTGCATAAAAATGAAAAGAAATATTGAAAGGTCTTATTATAAGAGGAAATATTTAAATACTTTTTTTAAAAAGTAGGGCCAGCAATAGAACCCTGAGGTACTCCACATGTAATATCAACAAAGGGACACCATGTGTCCAGTAGACAGTGAATTTTTTTATAAGCTCAATAAAATAAAAGAGGGCCTATGGGAGACCCATTCACTGAGTCTGTTTTTTAAACTATCATGATACACTCTAACAAAGGCTGCACAACAATCAAGTAGTACCAAGAGTGGTACCTCCCCAGAGACAGAGTACCTTAACATATTATTCAAAATCCAGACTGGAAGTTTCCAAAAATACTATTAGCCCCCTGTGCATGTAGAAGTTGATCTGAAACCACATTCTCCAAAATGTTTGTAATAAAAAGATGTTTAAGAATGAGTCTAAATCATGAACAATAATTAAGGTCAAGGCCCAGATTCTTCAGAAGAGGCTATACACTGGACACTTTAAAACAATCTGGAACACAGCCAGGGGTGAGAGAAAGGTTCAGAATAGCTTGCAGATGAGGCATAAAAGACGTTGATCCAATTTTAGACATAAGCTGTGGGGGAAGGGGGAAACCGCAGCCTAAAAGGTTTCACCATTCTGCCACAGATTGTGTCTAGAATTGAATCATTGTGTTTTACACTTTTATATGAAAAGACACACTTGGTGTGTATGTTTGTATATAACTGGTATTTAGACTATTTATATATTTATTTATTTGTGTGTATTTAGACGCACAGGAAACTATGTTTTATATATTTTATTAACTCATTTCTATTTCCTAACCAATGCTTTTTTTGTTTGTTTTTTAATGTGTACTTCTTAGGTTTGGAACTCAGGCTGTGAAACTAAGAATTATTATTGTTATTGTTATTGGTGTTGTTGCTGTTATTATTAAAAATTAAAATATTAAATATATATATAAATATAAATATAGTTGGCCAATTTTAATATCTTAATTTTAAAAGTACAAATATTATCAGTTTTTTAGCTATGCAAATATATTTCACTATTTTAATTTTAAATTATTACTTTTTATTACTAGATTAACTACAACTTAGTTTGACAACTATGCTTTTTAACTAAATAAAGTTGAACATGTTTTTTTTGTATCTTTTTTTGTATCTTTCATTTTATGTTTCCATGTCTGCTTGATCTGTCTTTAAATTATTGTTGCTATAATTTATTGTTATTCATTTTATTATTATTATTATTAGTATTAGTAACATTAACAAGTTGAATGCTAAACTTTGTAAAAAAAAAAAAAAAAAAGTATAACGTTGAAGTTAGAGTTAAAGCCATATCATAAGCGCTATAATGTTTTCTAACTCACACAATCCTGACTTTCACTTTACTGTCCTTACAATACCATGCTTGTTTATGCCATCTCTCTTTCATTCTTCGTTTTCTTCATTCATGGCAGCACACTGAGAAAGGGAGTCTGGTGGAGAGAGCTGTGAGGTGGCAGACGTGTGTGTGTGCGTGTGTTTGAGTTTCTGAGTTTGATCTGTACTGTTTGTCTCCGATGTCATGGTGACATTGCATATGTGTGTGTGTAGTCTGGCACACGTAAAGACTGGTGAGATGACTTATGCTCTGACTGCAAACGCATCTCTGTCCATCACCCCTATCAGCATGCATGCCTCTTTGTCTCTTCAGCCAGATTCCAGACTATTTGTTGACCTCTTGCTAATTTTTTCGCCTAATGTGCTGTACTGACTTATTAGTTGTATATCACATAACTTTGCAGTTTAACAATGTAGTGCAATCTGAAATGCACTGTAGAGTTTATATATTCTATAAGTTTATGCATCCTTTTACCTCTTCAGCTTATGCCTTGCATATTTACCTGATTAATACTTCATCATAGAAATATAGAAATCATAGAAATACTCATAGTACAAATGAGTTTTTAGTTCCTACTGAACCAGAACCTTCCTTTTTTTTTTTTTGTAATGCAACATTTTTTGCGTAAATAAATAAATAGCATAAATTTTTGAGTGATACACTCTTTCATCTCTAATAAAATCATAAGCTAAAATCATACATAATATTTCCTTTCTGCATACAAACACATGGTCACATGACAAGTGAAAACTAAATTAAAAATATGAAGTAAATGTTACTTTAAAGAGAAAATACAGTGATACAAGCAGAAACCCTGTGAATAGTCTATGTATGACTATATGAATATATAAAGTCTGATTTGTAGTTTAAGAGGGGCACTATAACACATCCTGTTTTTTTAGGTGCTGTTTATCGGTGACTCTACTAACCGGGGGATGATGTACTATTTAATGGAGCGAGTGAACACTACATTGCAGGACTGGGACAAGGCTCATGACACTATCATGTACCACAATGTGAATCAGGGCACAACACTCATCAGCTACTCCTATTACCCACAGTTCTGGCTTGACAAGAGTCAGAGACCCACCTTCCAAAGAGCTCTGCAACAGCTCATATACAGGTCTGTGTGTGTGTGTCTCTGTCCTTGTCTGTGTTTGAAAAAGAGAAGAAGACATTTACTACCTGTGCATGTGTTACAGTTGTTTTATTCAGTATATTATATATAAAAAGGAAAAATAAAGATCTTGCTTTTTGTCAGTATATCAGGATATATCCAAAACATTTATGGTATGAAGGAAACATCATCTATTTGCCATATTAGGTTCCCTGAATATGAGATACATATTTTAATGTAATTTTGTAGTGTTTTAAGAAGCTACACATAATGTGAATTTGTGCATTTTAACACAAAATGTATTATATTGGTGCATCACAGTATAATATTATGCTTTGTTTATATGTATGTATGATTTGTGTGGGTGTATTTACAATGTGTGGGGATGGATGATGGTCTCTGTGTCTTGGACGAGATGCTTATAGCCTGAAAGCTGTGAATATGTTGGTATGGTAACTGGAAAGCTTTGATCACAGACAACATTACTTTGACAGTATGCAATGTGTGCAACCATATGCCACTATGATGTGGTCTGTGTAAGTAGCTACGCAATGCCTCCTTTAGTGTGTGTGTGTGTGTGTGTGTATGTGTGTATGCTTATGTGTATCAGAGTGACAGAATGGCAGTGTTTCATTCCTTTAATTACTGTCTAATTGCTATAGTGTTGTTATATGTATATAGATAGATCGTGTGTGTGTGTGTGTGTGTGTGTGTGTCTGTGTCTGTGTGCGGTTTTACTTGCACATTTTTGCCCACTTGTGTATTATGGCTCATTAATATCACTGGGTTGATGATTTGCTGACAAATGTGACTGTGATCTTTAACCTGTGATGCTGTGGCTTCTGACCCATGGCAGGTCACAACCTCTAGAAAACTCTCCTCAGACTGTGTTGGTTGTTGGAGGGGTTCAATGGCTCAGTGTGGACCATCTGAAGACCATACAGCAGGTTCTGGAGAGGTAAAACATGCACAAAGAACATACAGAATTGCACACACACACACACACACACACACACACACACACACACACACACACACATATAAATTGGTTTAAATGTGTGCTGTTGATTTAACAAATTCTTGCAATTCTCCTGCAAAAGGAGAATCTGAACAAAACACTTTTCTTCAAACTCACTCACATCTACTACTTTATGGAAAAAAGGTCTTATATTTCTTATTTGTTTTAAATTATAATTTTTTTGTATTTACTGTGATTATATATAATTTTATACAAGCGCCACGCTTATTGAGAAGGCTTTAGTTTAAATATATCCAATTATCTTAGCTGCCTAAGACTTCTGTACAATAATGCACACATTGCTCTCACTGCTCACAGTGAGATGAAGACCACTGAAAACTGAATGTGCTGTTGTACTGAAATAATATTTTTTATGAAGAGGACTAAGTGTTTTATGGAAGATGAAAAGTAAAATAATCTGTCAGATATATATGGGTAAACACAAAGGGAGCAGGATGGGGTGGCTTTGAAATTGTATACATTTAATGCTCAATATTTATGGAGTAAACCGGTGTATGGATAGACAATCACTTTTTGCACCTATTTGCAATTATTTAAATGTTTTATGCTATCAGTTGACAATGGTAATATCACAGAAGCAGCATCATAACCATTGCCTGCTGAGTAACAGGTATATGTGAAAGATGCATCCTCCTTTTTATGACATTTTATGTATTTTTTTTTCAATTATTACTATTTAGAGAGGAGCTGCAAAATATTATTGTGGTGGTGAAGTCTTTGGGAATGGGCTTCCATCTTCCAGTGGATGGCATTCGCTCCCTGTCTCTGGTAAGTGGTATGGAAGCCTTCGGGTCATTTTTTAGGAATACTTAGGAACAGTTATTTTCATAGGAATAGAAATAATGTAAGTTTGATTACTGTCAGTGCAAATGAGGTCAATTATTGTGTTTAATTATCAGATACTTTTTAAAAATCTTGTTTCCTATATAAAATTTGGCCTATAATGCTTTAAATGGGGATGTAGAAATGTGATGCCTCATGTTTAAAAATGGAATACTCAAAAGTTTGGCGTGACATTCTCTTCACAACCTTTAGGCTGCAGTGCAGGACCTGTATGAAGTGAACAGGAACGTTCTGGAAACTGCAAAGCATTTTGGGTACGAAGTGATCGACACTTTCAGTATTACAATGGGCCGCTATAAAGAGTTCCTGCAGGGGCGCTGTGCTTGCCATTTCCACGAGGTAAACCTTGTTCTCTCAATGCCATATCTAGAAATACTCAGTTACCTTTTATGTGCCTGATTAATAAGCTTAGTAATGAATTTGCAATATCCACACGTTGTTATAAAACTATGGTTTTGGAAATGCTACACAAGGGGCAGCTATTAGCATTCACAGTTCAATTTTGTGAGCGACAATAAAAGACAGGAAACCCACACCAGCAGTATTTCATTAATGCACATAGCTTTATAATTAATACTTTAGTATTTACAAAGTTATATGAAGAAAAGTTGAAAGACCACTACATTGGTGTTCAGCAAGGATACACTAAAGGGTTTATTTTCAAACTGCAGCATATGTACAGAATATGACACAAATGACTGTACGAGCACTTTTATATGCAGAACTAGCATACGTAGGATTAAAGTCTTTGTGGGACCTCTTTTTTTTAGTTAGAATTTAATGAAATGGCAAAAAAAAATGATTGTCAAAATACCTACCCTGTCAAAATGGTTTAAGTATTTATTCATATGAATGACGGTGAGCTTTTTGAGGTTACATGACAATTCAGGGTGCGATGTTGTAGAGGAGATGGTAAATGAATGGCTCTGACATAAAACAACAATATACCGTGCAGGTTGGTCATATTATCATATAAACAAAGTAAGCTGCTGTTCGGTGTAATTGTTATATATAACTTATTACGTTATTATGAGGTTTAACATTTGAGGAATAATACCACAGTGGATAACTGCTCTGATGTTATCTCACTGAAGTTATTATATTAATCTCTTCCAGTGGTGTGTGAAACATGAGGAGCCAATGTATGGCCTTTGTGCTAATGCTGTGAATTTGTTTCTGTAATTATAGAATTATGGGCTGCATTTACCACCCAGTCGACACTCTCGCTGACCCACCATCTTTAGGCATAAACCCAACTTTCCTGGAATAAGAGGCTAGGCACCAATCCAGTCCACATTGTTTTCCATATGCGTGTGTGTGTGTGTGTGCATGTGTGAGTAGGAATGATGCTGTTCCTCTAAACACACAGGCCAAACCATTAGGTTTATACAAATGGATCCTTCTAGAAACACATCCTGTACATCCAGTCTGCACATCCAGCCCAGTAAATCTCTTTTTAAAGAGCATTCATGCTGCTTTTTTATTTGACTATGAATTGGCTGTTGGATAAGTTAATGAGTAATTTACAATTAGGCAGGATTTTACAAGCTCGTAAAGTCCAGGTTGGGTGCAGATGAGGGAGGCACAGACTGTGTGAAGTGGTGGCATTTTGCTTCCATATGGATCTGTAAAAACTACAAACCCATCTGACACAACCACATGTTTTGTCCTAAGGCTTTAAATGAGCTGGTCTTTAACTCCCTTTGCTCTCCAATGGCACATATGCTTCTTATACAATTATATATTCATTCATTCATTCATTATCTGTAACCCGTATCTGTATTATCTTATTCATTCTTATTCTTATTCATTCTTATTATCATATCTTATTCATTCATTCATTATCTGTAATATATATATATATTTTTTTTTTTTTTCAAAATCTAATTTTTTCTTAGATGTTGTTTCCATTATTTTTCTTCTTCTCACTGTCCATTCCTTCATTCTGAGAACACCAGCAGAGTAGTTGTTTTGAAAATGGTCTTCAATTGTGTTCCTGTCTTTTAAAAATGAGAGCTTCAGGTAACTGTCCATTATGAGCAAAGCATCAAATCTGAAAAACTGGTGAGAATTTGGGTCTGCTGTCCGTGCTAAATTGCTGTCAATGTGTCATTCACAGGTTGGTAGGCCATTGTTTCCCACAATGCCTGTCCATGAAGCGTTGCAGATAGTGAGGCATGCTGGGCAGACTGTAAGTGAGACAAGCACACGACCGTCATCTGTGCTCCACCAGGAGCTGTGGTCTCTACCCACCTCATCGTACCACGTGAAAGGAGCAGTAAACCAAGTGTATTCTGAGATCCTGCTTAGTCGAGTGTGTGTGCCTTACATCTGCAATGGGACATTACGCCAGGACTGACAAAGACAGAGCTCGCAGCTGGTGATGCTGAGCATGTGTGTAGGTGTGTGTGTCTGTGAAAGAAAAAAAAAAGAAACACTCGTTTACATTATAAACTATTTCCTAAGGTATTAATGAATCTAGCATTGAAACTTTGGACTCTCTTGCTTAATTACTATTTTATGTGCAAATATCCTACAGAGATTAACATTGGTAAAGAATCTGAAAAGTTTAACTGCGGTACATTTTTCAGTTTATATTTTAGCATGTTTTATTTTTAAAATATTCTAATATGTAGTATTATTTTTTTACTAAGAACATTTACAGAATATGTAATTGATCAGGGGTGTCCAAACTTGTACATGTGTTAAATTCAGTGGTAATACTGAGGTGTGTGTGTGTGTGTGTGTGTGCGTGTGCGTGCGTGTGTGCCCATATGTGTGTGTGTGTGTTTGTATTGAAGGTCTGAAAATGACTTAAGCAGCTCTGGTTCTTAGAGCAGGCAGCGGCTGGAGTGTGACCCTATCAACACTAACTGTGAGTGTAACCAGCCCCCCAACAAATCGCCACGTTCAAACCTTTCAGCCACATTCCCACAATGTTGCCTCAACGCTGCTGCTGACCTGATGTTCCCAAGATGTTTTTAGCAAGTTTTCATGGTTGTCACACAGTGCCTTTGATGTCACGCGACATCACATTGTCACTTTTATGGAAGTTTGGGTGACGTTTTAAAGTCCCAGCCCTGACCAACCTCCTTCACAAGTGCTGTGGAAAATTATGCCAAAGGTCTTATGAAGGTTATGTTATGTTACGTTTTATACAATCTTAGGTGTGCCTCGTGTTACTGTAGCTCATATATTTTTATACAGATGTGATTTATTTCCACGACTTTTATGGTCAATATAAAATATGGTTAAAATATTTTGCACAAGCTGTTTACAGAAAACCGGTTTATTGTCATATGTTATTGATATTGAATATTGACTCTATGGATTACTCCTTTTTTTTTTTTCCTTGGAATGCTGGAATGCACCAGGTTTGATCACTTTTACGAAGACCTGAACTTCTTTATCTAAAAGAGTTTGTAATGAAATTATCTAAAAAGAATATCCCACAAAGTATTTCTTTCCTATCCAGACAGTAAGCTAGACAGTGTTCTGTTGTACTGTGTTGAAGGCCTGGGCTGTGTTCTCAACAGCTCACACGTTGGCCCTGCAGCTCTGTGGTCACACACCTGGGGGAAGCACACACATGTTGACTGGTAAAAGTGTTAAAAGTTCTTATAAGTGGATAAGCAGGACTCTGTGCCAAAATGATATTTTTATGTTTATTCCAGTGTTTGTTTCTGGGGAATCCCTGTATAAAAGACGAATACAAAAACTATATAAAATCTATTTTCTTACTGTAAAAATGTTTTCTTTTTGTCTTTTTTCAGCTCTTTCATGAAGACTCTTAAAAACAATGTATATGAAAATGCATAAAAAAAATTAATTTAAACTTGTATGAGTTTTAATTAATTATGCCCATAATTCACACTTTTTCATGTTCTGAATGTCATTCTTCATCCTATTCCTCGTTGCTAGGTTTTAATATATATATTTTGAATTATATAAATAATTAAATTAATTATTTGACTGATTGTTTGTGCCTTAGAATTTATTTTTTCATTATTATTATTATTATTATTATTATTATTATTATTTTCATTTGGAAGGAGGAGAAAGGGAAAGCTTTAATTACACTTTCATTCGCTAAATTAAAACGTATTTAAGGTCAATATCCTGGCAATGTACTGTTGTAATGGTACAGTAATTTACTACTGTATAATTGCCATGAGCAACTCTGCAAATCTGTATTATGTATAGTCATTACAGCAGATATTTTTATGCGTTCGTGTTTGTTTGCGTATGCTTACATCGTTTGCTGTTCATTTAGTTTTCCCCACCTGTATTCTAAGCAAAATCGTGAACAAGTAGCCAATTACAGCGCAGGAGATGGAAATCCATCCAATCTGTGTGCATGAGACCGAATTCCAGCCAATCACTGCGCACGAGACGGAATTCCAGCCAATCACCGCCGAGCTAGACACAGACCCAGGTCGGAAAACGGGTGGAGGAAAAAAAAAGGGTTCCCTCCTTGTACATTTTGTCCAATGGGAGGTTCGCTTATTTAAATATTATCAGAGTGTTTGGCCAATCGGGACCTGGCAGGTGGGACATTCAAAGCGTGAGGAGCTGAATTTAACACCCACGGTGAGGGAGTTCAGTTAAAAAAAAAGGAGGGGGGCTAAAGTAAATCTTGAAATCCACCTGAGAGTGTCTCAAACCCCCGAGACGAAAACTGACAGCTTTCGAGTGTCTATTGAATGGACAAAAAGGAAAAAAAAAAACGTAATAAACAGCCAAGAACAAAGTAGGTATTTTCGGATTACAGCGGTCAGTTCGATGTAGATGTCGGTTATGAGGGGAATTTTGTCGGAGCGCGCGCGCCCTCTCTGTACTTTTAAATGAAGCGGACATGGAGAAGACCCGCCGCCGCTGGACGCCTTCCCTGCGCTTCTTCATCCTCGTCTTTCTGTCCTCTCAGCCGCTCTGGTGCCAGGCCAGCTGGATGTGAGTACTCCATACAACCCATAGCCGCTAACATAACCTAAATTACCAGGGAAATCTGTTAGTTAACTAGTCCGTTTCATAAAGTCAGAGTTGTGTGTATAAGAACGTACATTGTCAGGATGAGCTCCGTTAACGGTTCACATTACATTAGGCTACATGTTTGAAAAGATTAAATACATCTCAACGTTTTCCACTCAAACAGTTTTTATCTGTTTTATTTGTTTTATCTGTTTGCTATCACTCGGTTAAGTCCTTACAAGTAATTCTCTTGTAATTACGATACAAGTTATTCAGCGACACAAATGACCAGTACGTGTTTTGTAGTAAGTGTCTGAGCGCTTTTGTTTATTTTCTGAGAGGGAATAAAAAATAAATGCTGAAATAAAATGTATTTATTCCGCACAACCGATTAACTTGATAACTCTTGCTCATAAATTCTATTTATTTTATTTTTTTAAAAGGCTATAAATACCCAGAATTACACTCACAGGATAAAGTTATACATTATTGTCCACGTAAGAAACAAGCTGTGAAAAATAATGGTTTTAAAGTCCAGTCGTGTTTATTACATCTACAGTACATCCTGTGAGTATTTGTAAACATCCATTATAAAAAATAAAACCTCAAATAAAATGACATAATATAAGCCCTGGCGTATATTGGGACATATTCAATCAGCACTTTAAAGTCTACAACAGTTATAGAATATGGTACTCTTAATAATGTTCACTAAAGAGAGTGCAAACTGCGGCCTGTTTAATTTCCCCAAATGATGTACTGTACTCAGGAAGTTAATCAGCTGCGTTCTCACGTTCTCAGCCTTTAAACCGGCAGCTTTAAAGTTAAGTTCTGTTCAAAGAACCTCTCAAGACCTTTCAAAGAACACACGATGAAGATTTATTCACAGTTTGTTTAAAAATGAAGAAAGTCGTCAATCTCAGGACACTTCCCAAAAATACGTCTAATAATCGTCTTTTCAATGTCTGTGTTTGGACGTCTTTTCAACTTTCATTTTCAACCTTAAGAGAACGTTGATTAGACGTCAATCATTACGTTATTTCAACCTTGAATCAACGGCTAAATGTTTACTGGGTTCACTGGTTTTGTGTTTGTGTGTTACCAGAAAAAAAAGTGTGCCTGGTGGGTTTTGGAGCATGTGCAGCTGCTTCAGAACGTCTTGTTTCATTTAATGCTTTTCATGTAGATTATATGCTAATAAATTGATTTGTATAACCCTTCTGGACCCCCCCCCCCCATCTCTCTCTCTACAGGTGGCTGGGTGTTTCCTCTATCGGTGGTCTGTCGGAGAAGTCGACCTGCACCACGCTACCTCTGTCCGCCCGGCAGAAAGACGTGTGTCGCCGGAAGCCCCACCTGCTCACGAGCGTGGCGGAGGGCGCGCGCCTGGCCGTTTCTGAGTGCAGGACACAGTTCAGGCACGAGCGCTGGAACTGCAGCACGACGCGCGAGCCGCCCGGCTTCGGCTATGAGCTCACGAGCGGTGAGAGCAAGAGAGAAACATCGTACAACCCACCAACCCTCACATAAGATTTCTCTTTTTATTAAATAGTTTTTTTCTATTTCTTTCGTTCGCCATCCAGCTTGGGTTTTTCTTGCTTGCAATAGTTTAATACTGCTTTTCTTCTTTCTTTCTTTCTTTGGTTCTAATTATACTTATTATTTTATTAATGGAAATTAATGCGAGCACTTGAATATAACGTCTGACAGAGTAGGTTGCGATTTTCCAACAGCTTTGCTGAAATCCTCTAAGAATCTCGTTTAATGCATTAATTTCGGTAAATATTTAAAAAAAAAAAAAGAAAATTCACTAGAGCAAAAGCAAATACACACAAGTGAAGGCGAATATAACACATTACAATATGTTTCATGTTTTACTCCGCCTACATAAGAGCCTTAAACTGATTATTGTGTAAATAATGGCCAAAACCATTTGCTGATTCAGAAGGGATATATATATATATGCTGCACTCATAGATATTTCTATAGGTTTCCTTCACAGACTATTAGTCGGTTAGAATGGTGGAGCAGCTGGACAGCACATCTGCTTCATTTTAGCCAGCCCTCAGCATGAACCGTCTCCACAGTTTGGTGCTGGACACAAGCAGAAGTGGCCTCTTAGTTTTTAATAGGAGGGGATTTGTGACATTAAAGTTTTACTTTACAGACTGTTAAAAGTCAGGTTTCTGACCCACCATGAATGTGTTAAAGTAAACTGAAGAAAAGAAAGCAAAAATAGCTTAGATATGTTCTTTTTCTTTGATTTAATCCTCACGTTACTTTATAGTGCTTTATTTCATTGGCTACATTTTATGTTGACACTGAACACATTGCGAGTATGAGCATATGGAGTCTAGCCTACTGTCGCCAGTGATCTCAATATTCAGGAGCATCATATAATATATTAATGTTTATGCAGATATGTTTTCTACACATTTAGGTGATTCATGAAGCCTTGATCAAGACACATTATTATTATACATTCCTGAACATGAAACAAACTTTTCATTATCTGTTAAAAAAATCGTTAATTCACTTAAATTCTGACTGAGTTTTTATATGTGTTTGTAACAATTTTGAGCACCCGGAGGAAACCCACGCAGACACAGGGAGTTTTTTATGCAGTGTAGGACATGATACAGTATCTATCGTGGCTGCATAGCATTTATGTAGCTTTGTAGTTTGCCAGTGCAATTGCATATGTTTTGACCGATTAAAGTATAATTTCCTATTCAGGTGCAAACCAGGCGTGTCCATATGAGGGTGAACTAATTGATTTAGCGCTGAACTAATTGATTTGACGAGAAAAGTTTCTTATAACATAAACAATAAACAAAGGGATATGGGAGGCAGGATTTGTTTTGTTTTTTGTTTGGTTTTTATTGACATAAGCTCTAAACATATTATTTTGATTTATGTCTTTTTTGGGGTTTAATCAATGACAGGAGGGAGGAGGGGGGAATTATTAGAGTTAAAGCGTGGAAGGAAATCAAATTAGATACATACTTAATTATGTTTGTGTACAGCTCCAGGGTCCTTGGGTTGTGGGTTAGATTCCTGCTCCGGGTGACTGTCTGTGAGGAGTGTGGTGTGTTCTCCCTGTGTCTGCGTGGGTTTCCTCTGGGTGACCATCTGTGAGGAGTGTGGTGTGTTCTCCCTGTGTCTGCATGGGTTTCCTCCGGGTGACCGTTTGTGAGGAGTGTGGTGTGTTCTCCCTGTGTCTGCGTGGGTTTCCTCCGGGTGACTGTCTGTGAGGAGTGTGGTGTGTTCTCCCTGTGTCTGTGTGGGTTTCCTCCGGGTGACTGTCTGTGAGGAGTGTGGTGTATTCTCCCTGTGTCTGCGTGGGTTTCCTCCGGGTGACTGTCTGTGAGGAGTGTGGTGTGTTCTCCCCATGTCTGCGTGGGTTTCCTCCGGGTGCTCCGGTTTCCTCCCACAGTCCAAAAACACATGTTGGTAGATGTACTGGAGACTCATAAGTGTCCATAGGTGTGAGTGTGTGTCGCCCTATAAAAGACTGACGTCTCTCCAGGGTGTAATCCCACTTTGCGCCCGGTGATTCTGGACCGACTGCGATCCTGAACTGGCTAAGCAGTTACAGACAATGAATTAATGAATGAATGTATATGGAAAGTTGTTTATTGTTTTTACTTGTATTGTTTTCCTTATACATAACCAGGGGTACATTTTTGTTCATCAATATACAAACAGTATAAATAAACTCTCAGATGTATAACAAAGACCTTAAAGTTCAGTTGGGTGCATTACTGAAGTTTTAGGTAATAAAACTAATTAGGTAATAATTATAGGGTAAAGAGTATCTTTAAATTATATTATTCGTTAAAATAGATATAGAATATAATATAATAAAAAAAGCAGTTCAACAAATATATTTTAATAAAATAGGATACAATTATATTTCCTGACTAATGATACAGAATATGTAGTTTGTGTGGATACTACCCAAGGCCATTTATTTATTTATTTATTTATTTATTTATTGGGGACTGCTGTTGCATTTTAAGTTTTTATTTAGTTTTTTAAGTACCTAATAGCTCACTTTGAACTAAGAGTCAGGCTGATGTCATTTCTGTCTCTCTGTTGTTGATTCCCAGGAACAAAAGAAACAGCATTCATTTACGCTATAATGGCTGCAGGCCTGGTCCATGCAGTCACTCGCTCATGCAGCACAGGGAATATGACAGAATGTTCATGTGACAGCACCCTGACTGGCAGTGGCTCTCTCACTGAGGGCTGGCACTGGGGCGGTTGTTCGGACGACATTGCGTATGGGACATGGTTCAGCCGCCGCTTCATTGACAACATGCCCAAAAACACCTCTACCCGTGGGGAAGATGCCTTGCTCATCATGAACCAGCATAACAGCGAGGCAGGGAGACAGGTGAGAGATAAATACACAGTGATCTTTGACTTACCAGGTGTACCATAACAACTCCTCACACCTTAAAGATGACGTTCAGAGTTTTAATCAATAAAAGACTTTTTATAAAATTCTGAGGATATTTCCTCTCCATTTGCCAAAGTCTGACTGCACTCCAAGCAGCTTTAGTGTGTTTACAAAGCCTGTAAATGTCTGTAAATTGGTAACAAAATACAAACTATTTTGGTCCCGTATGCTAGGCTTTATCTCTCTCTCTCTCTCTGCTGACAGCAGGAAAAATGTATTTTTTAGGGTTTAGGACAACAAAGAGATCTCCAAACATAGAAAAGCATGAAGAGAGGTAATGATATTGCACTATTCCTGCTCCACATATGGGTAAAATTGATGTACTTTTGGTGTAGGTTGAACTGACTCTAAATTCAGGAGAGTGCTAACTGCATGAAAGTAAACACAGACCGAACGACATACGAAACTAAACAACTCATAACAAATGAGTTTCTGTGGTAATTCAAACTGTGAATAAATACTTACCGACAGGTTCAACTTCAGCCACGTACAAACAACAGCCCTTTTTTTCCCTCAAATTTATTCCACCTTAAAAGACATGGAGCTTCTAAAAACCGAACACCATTTCCCCACAGTCATAGAAATTGCCTTTAATCCTAAGTCTATCTTCTTCCTGCAGAATTCATAAAACTACACTTCTACAATGGTGCACTAAAAGTTAGAGGGAGCTGCAACTTATATTGGAATATAAAAGATTTCGTACGTAGACTTCTTATGTAGATTTGGGGCAGAGGCATTATATACACCCATATTTAAATTCCAGTATGTATGGGTGTAAATTATGTACTTTTTAGATGTAAAGCACCAGAGAGCTGACTTGTAACACACACATACATTTAATCATGTTTAAAGAAATACTCAGATCAGAGCATCACATCAATGAAACCTATATAAATAGTATTCAAGGAACACAGAGGAGTAAGTGTAGGGAAAGATATGATCAGATGATCTGTGCTAGAGATAAAAGAGAGATTTACGAGAGGGCAATGCTACTTCATACTAATATGAATAAATATGTAAGGCATGACAGTGTGGAAAAAAGGTCTTTTTCCTTTCAAAATCTTGTGTTAGATTCTGAACTCGTCTCATTCCATAGCACTAGCTAATCTTTTTGAATTGGCAGCACACCTCTAGCTTTTCCTGTCCTCCATTCCTTCTTCTACTCCTTTATTGGACATTGCCAATAAAAGAAAGCAGATGACCACAAATTTCTGCAGTAAGCCACTGTGTGAATTGATAAAAACGCCTTGCAGATGTTCTAGCTGCCTGAAAACAAGCCATTTTAAAATGGCAATATAATAAAATCAGACTGTTATAACTGCAACAATTTGTTGGTCAAATGAGTTACACCCTTCCTTCTGAGTCTGTTCTCCATTACTGTGAGAGGTTTATGTTTGCCAGTTGGAAATTAGAAGGCAGATTTGTGCTGAATTCCTCAGCCTTTCCTGCAAATTGCTCAAGAGAATTTAGAGACACTCTACACCAAGACATAGGTTTGGAACCACAGAGCATCGTACAGACATGTACCACAGTGCAAGGTCTCACCAATACATCTGCCAAATAGATCAACCAGCTCAACAGGGTTAGAATCTCACAAATCCACAGCTTTCCCACTGTCTGGTTGCCACCAAAGTGGTTGTGGTTATGAGTGAAAAATCATGAGGTAAATTTTCCTGGTGGTTGACATTTGGTTCAGTGTTTTGCTTCGTGTTCAGGATGTCTGTCGTACTGTGTAATATTTGGCGCACTGGGCCTCTTTGCTTCAGGGTTTGTTTGTACACACACTCATATTTTTCACATGTTGGGATGCAGTCTTCACATTTTTTTTACACAGTTCAAACCATTCACAGAAACTGAGAAAACAAAACTGTGTCTGTCAAAATGTGAAGACACAGCTTTTCAATAACACACACGACTGATTTTTGATATTCACAAATGTGATTAAGGCGGCACGGTGGCGCTGCAGGTAGGTGTCACAGTCACACAGCTCCAGGGACCTGGAGGTTGTGGGTTCCATTCCCGCTCCGGGTGACTGTCTGTGAGGAGTTGGTGTGTTCTCCCTGTGTCTGCGTGGGTTTCCTCCAGGTGACTGTCTGTGAGGAGTTGGTGTGTTCTCCCTGTGTCTGCGTGGGTTTCCTCCGGGTGACTGTCTGTGAGGAGTTGGTGTGTTCTCCCTGTGTCTGCGTGAGTTTCCTCCGGGTCACTGTCTGTGAGGAGTTGGTGTGTTCTCCCTGTGTCTGTGTGGGTTTCCTCCGGGTGACTGTCTGTGAGGAGTTGGTGTGTTCTCCCTGTGTCTGCGTGGGTTTCCTCCGGGTGACTGTCTGTGAGGAGTTGGTGTGTTCTCCCTGTGTCTGCGTGGGTTTCCTCCGGGTGACTGTCTGTGAGGAGTTGGTGTGTTCTCCCTTTGTCTGTGTGGGTTTCCTCCGGGTGACTGTCTGTGAGGAGTGTGGTGTGTTCTCCCTGTGTGTGCGTGGGTTTCCTCCGGGTGATTGTCTGTGAGGAGTTGGTGTGTTCTCCCTGTGTCTGCGTGGGTTTCCTCCGGGTGACTGTCTGTGAGGAGTTGGCGTGTTCTCCCTGTGTCTGTGTGGGTTTCCTCCAGGTGACTGTCTTTGAGGAGTTGGTGTGTTCTCTGTGTCCGTGTGGGTTTCCTCCGGGTGCTCCGGTTTCCTCCCACAGTCCAAAAACACACGTTGGTAGGTGGATTGGTGACTCAAAAGTGTCCGTGAGTGTGTGTGTCGCCCGGTGAAGGATGGGCACCCCCTCCCAGGTGTGTTCCTGCCATATGCCCGATGATTCCAGGTAGGCTCCGGACCCACAGTGACCCTGACAGGATAAGCAGTTACACACAATGAATGAATGAAGAGTTTGTGATTATTTGTGATAATCTTAAGACTTATTATATTTATTAATTAAAATTGTAAAGGGACAACTTTTAACGTAGAATCTTCCTCAACTAAAAGTAGTGAATATGTGCCCTAGAACGTATGACATAGTGACAGGTTTTCTGAAAGTGTATTGAGGCATGCCTGAAAGATAGTTTTTTGCTGAACATCCACAAGCTTGTGAAGTTATCCTTTTCTAAGCTTTCCAATACTTTCAAATAAATCATGTATCGTTACTGAAACAAGCTGCAATCATCAAACATTTCCTAGAAAACTGGAAAAGGAGGAATGTCACCAAACCACTGCATTGGCCTTGTACGTTAATGAAAATGAATTAAATAAGTGAGTAGTTGCACACCTTGGAGTAGGACTTTATCCTACATACAAACAAGATTTGAAAAAGAGCGTTTTTATGGTTTGTTTAACACCAAGATTTTGTACAATTTTCTCCACAATTATTAATAGTGATGCATGATATATTACTTGTGGATTATCCGATATGTGGATTTTTTAGTTAATGTTATCGGTCCGATGTTGGAATTATAGCCGATATTACAACTGCTAACTTTGCACTGTCGCATATAAATACACAACTACATCTGCTTTGTGGATGTTTTTCACACTTTCTGTAGAGAACAGTCTCTGGAATTAAATTTCTCTGTCAAAAACTAATTTAAAATATAAGTGACACTCAGTACACGCACACACAGAGGTGTAAACACACACACACACAGCAGGTTAAACCAAAGATATACTCAGCCACCAGAGTGCAGGAGCCCTTCTGATATAAAACACATGAAAATAGATATAGAGTCATCTAGTGTCTGAATTTATTACTGAAACACGATGATAAATGATTACAAACACACTCTCTCCCTCGCTTGGGGCTGCTTTATGTCACTCTCCCCCTCGCTCTCCAAAACAAACACGGTGCTGCACTAATCAGTGCCCCTCTAGAAACCATTCATTGCACCAGCGGTACATCACAACTAATAAACTTAAAAGATAAAATGAAAAAGTACAGAAATGCCCAAATATTGAAGAAAAGGCTTGTCATGTGGAAACCTATGATAAAAAGAATTAGTTTAGCTTTAATCCAAGGGGAATTTGCTGTAGTTACAAACAGATAATTATCAGTTATTAATATCGGTATTGGCTACTCCAAGGTGCTAATTATCGGTTATCGCATCAGCCCAAAAAATGTAAAAGAGGCGCATCCCTAATTATTAGTTGTGTCCAGTTCCACTCAAACAACCTGTCTCCCCCGATCGTGTCAGGAGTGTGGTCTCCTCCAGGACCTGAGGCCAACCCACCACTTCTTTTTGAACCAATTTGATTGTTGAAGTGTTATCAGTTTTCCATATTCAATATTTCAAATTTTCTTATTGCAGCTCCAAAATATAACAGGGTGCTTCATATTGTTTTGAAAGAGTAGTTTAGAAGCACAAACTCACTGTGATGGTCAATTGTCACCCACTGGTGTAGACACATTTTTAAGAAAAAAGAAATATATAAATGAAGGGTATAATGTAAATATTATTGGACACCATGAAATATTTTGCAAATAAAATTAAATAAAAAAGTTTCATCTATAGTACTAGATATACTTAATGACTATTGCTTTTTTAATTATTATTTCACCCAACAGAATGAACAGTGCCGAACAGCATTCAGTTTCTCTGCTGGTAGATTCTAATTGTATGAAGAAAGTTCTATTAGTAACTTGTAGATTAATTCGTCTGAGCTGCTTTGTTCATGTGGTTATTAATTTCATGCATCTTGGTCTTTATCAGTCTCTCGGTGTGAAAAGCCCAGTTGAAAACCTGTCGACCATATGCTCTTCACTCTTTCAGGCCATCGCCAAAACGATGTCGACAGACTGCCGTTGCCACGGCGTCTCGGGCTCGTGCGCGGTGAAGACGTGCTGGCGGACGATGGCGTCGTTCGAGCGCGTGGGCAGCTACCTGAAGGAGCGCTACGAGAACAGCGTGCAGGTGCTGGACCGCTCCGCGCGCAAGTTCCGCCGCAAGGAGAAGGAGCAGCGGCGTGTGCCCATCGGCCGCGAGGAGCTCATCTTCCTCAACAAGTCGCCCAACTACTGCCTGGAGGACCCGCGTCTAGGCGTGGCGGGAACGCGCGGGCGCCGCTGTAACCGAACTTCCGCCGGGCCGGAGGGCTGCAACCTGCTGTGCTGCGGCCGAGGATACAACACGCACGTGGTGAGGCACGTGGAGCGCTGCGAGTGCAAGTTCATCTGGTGCTGCTACGTGCGTTGCCGGCGGTGCGAGACCATGAACGACATCCACACGTGCAAATAGAAGGCTAGGGGCGAGGATAAAAACAATCTGAGGAGGGATGAGGACGACTCTGCTTCCAACTGGCCTCTTTGCTCAGTTGCTTGGAAACCATTGCTCAGAACAGGGGAGAAATGAGTTGTATCTTCTTTTTTATTTTAAATGGTGGCTGGATCCTCAGGAAGTTATTAACAAAGTACTTCGAGGGAGGTGATGACAGGGGTTTCTACTCTCACGGAAATGGAGACGGTCTTACCTTGTTCTAATGGACGATATTTTCCTTCCACTTATTTGACCGAATGCTTAAAGGCTAACATAACTGTGGACAGCATAGCCAGGGTTATAAAGTCCAAACAAGTCACTCAGTGGAACACCGTGTCTGTATTCATCCTTAATGCAATGGTCAAATGTTACGCATTACTGTTTGGGCTTCGTTTCATTTTCATAATCAAAAAATTTAAATTGTGCAAGAGCTGCTACTTTAATCATAGGGAGGATTATTAAAAACGTTAGCTTAACATTGCAGCTTGATTAAGCTTGTGAACTGCCTGGACATGAGTTTGATCAATCAGGATTAATAATCAAACAAGAATGCTGTGCACTAGTTTAAACAAGCAAGCCCCACGCCATGAACACGGATATGGCCAAAATAAAACATAGAACGTATCACAGGTTTAGTAAGTCTTGCTGTAAGGTTCTGACAGGAACATAAAGGGAATGGAAATGTTAGCTTAAACACACAGAAGTGGTGTAAATAGATGTTGATGTAAAGTCTAACTGTAAGGTCAGTATTTAAAAAAAAAAAGGAAGTTTTACATTTTTTGGCTGTAGGCAGCTGCCCACGTCTGGAATGTATTTTTTAAAATATTATTTGGCTCATTTTTTTTTCAGATATTTTGACCGAACCAGCCATCAGAAACTCATGATAGATTGTGTATTCATGTTAATAAATTGAAGTGTTTGGACAACGTAGACACAGTCCACAAAATACATTAGGATAATTGTTTTTAATATTCCAAATGTGAATTGAAGTGTTTGTAAATATTAAAGTATGTAATTAGTTCTCAGAATGAAGTGTATAGTGGCATGTATTAAGTTTCGGACTATCTTTTGTACCCCTCACTTATTTAATGCACTTTTTTTTCTCGTTTTCCACATTCTCCTCTGCAAGAAGTGATTTGCTAGAAGTCACAGACCTGTGCCAAATACCACAAGTGCTTCCTCTTAAAAAGGGCCCTTAAATGCTAATGTAAATGACCCTTTAACATAGGCTCACTCTCTCGGTAAGCAAGAGGACAGCAGTTATTTAGAGCTAAAGCTAAACTGTTACAGACAGCACACACATGCGCACTTATTTGGAAATCTTCTCTAAATGAACAGGAGGTTGGCATCTGCTTGGCAAGTCTGACGTTTACTGTTTATAGTCACATTGGGCTCATGTTTCGGTGCTCCATTTGGAATGGATTTTAACAATTCAAACAGGCTGTCATTTTTTTTATATGACAGCAAATGAGTAATCAGCCATTTACTTGAAAGATAATTCAAATAAACAGTGTTTTTAAAGAATGCCCAACAGAAATGGACTTAACTGAAGAAAAGGTGACCATTCATAGCCTCTCATTGTTTATAGGCGAAGAAGGAAAGTGAGACACCACCGATAGAATTCAAACTATGCCTCATCATTCAAATTGCTGACTAATCACTGCTGATTTATCAAGAAAATACATGTTTTAGATGCAGTGCACCAAAGGGATCTAGCTTGTAACAAAACACATGTTGTTTAACTCCATAAAGGGTGCCATTTAGTGCATCACTTTAATGACCCTGTGTGTTTTTTGTGAGTTGTTGAGATGAATGGAAAGAAAGCTGTTCAGAGCACACACACTTTTGCATAATGTCTTATGTATGTGAATGCACCTCTAAGGGAAAATCATCTCTATCTGCCTCTGTCTCTTTTACACAGTCAATATCAGTGTCACGCTGTGGGAACCTGGTCTCAGGAGGAGCTCGCTATAGTGCTCCAGAGTAAATGAAAAACAGCCTGTGCATCAAAGTCCGTGTGCAAACATCCTATTAGAGCCATCTCTCGCTCTCGCAATCCAATAAATGATTTAATCTGGACACTACCTCAAGCGATGTGTCTCATGGTGTTTCATGGTTGTTTATGGTAACCATGTCTTGGATGTCTGACTTAGAGCTTATCTTCTAGAAACGTCTAAATAAGAACTGATCGTTTGTTTCGTTCAGTTCATTGGAGTGACCACACAAGTTCATTCCAGAGTGGAATGCACAGTTCTGAAAACAATACTCTCCCCTCATCAAATTGCAAATCATGTTCCTCCTGGGCAAATGTCCTGCCAGTCATGGCTCCACTATGCGGAATCTCAGCCAGCTGCAGATAGTATCTCATTTGTTGAAATCCCACAGTCTTTGATTATGTTATATATTATGTTAGAATATGTATTCTAATCAGAGGTGGCTTCTAGCTAGTGCCATTTCCTCAGATGTGTGTCGCAAGTTTAATCCGGCTGTATGGTTTGCCTTGAGATTTTTTTTTTCATGTGATATTTTTACTTATAACATATTGTCGCTAATGTCCTGACAGAGCGCAAGCCTCTGAACAGTTTATCATTATTGCTCACACCTAAAATGTATACTATTTTGTTGTAGACAAAAAGGATCCCAAAGAGAAGCAGGCCTCCAAACAAATGTCAGTGCTCTGCAAAAGATGCTAGATGTCCAAAGAAGATGTAGAAGCAGTTCTGTATGAACCAGCTACTTTAATACTTCTCATGTTTTTCTTTTGGTATGTTTGGGTCGTGGTGGGTCCAGAGCCTACCTGGAATCATTGGGCGCAAGGCGGGAATACACCCTGGAGGGGGCACCAGTCCTTCACAGGGCAACACAGACACACACACACATTCACTCACACACTCACACCTACGGACACTTTTGAGTCGCCAATCCACCTACCAACGTGTGTTTTTTGGACTGTGGGAGGAAACCGGAGCACCCGGAGGAAACCCACGCAGACACAGGGAGAACACACCACACTCCTCACAGACAGTCACCCGGAGGAAACCCACGCAGACACAGGGAAAACACACCACACACCTCACAGACAGTCACCCGGAGGAAACCCACGCAGACACAGAGAGAACACACCACACTCCTCACAGACAGTCACCCGGAGGAAACCCACGCAGACACAGGGAGAACACACCACACTCCTCACAGACAGTCACCCGGAGGAAACCCACGCAGACACAGAGAGAACACACCACACTCCTCACAGACAGTCACCCGGAGGAAACCCACGTAGACACAGGGAGAACACACCACACTCCTCACAGACAGTCACCCGGAGGAAACCCACGCAGACACAGGGAGAACACACCACACTCCTCACAGACAGTCACCCGGAGGAAACCCACGCAGACACAGGGAGAACACACCACACTCCTCACAGACAGTCACCCGGAGGAAACCCACGTAGACACAGGGAGAACACACCACACTCCTCACAGACAGTCACCCGGAGGAAACCCACGCAGACACAGGGAGAACACACCACACTCCTCACAGACAGTCACCCGGAGGAAACCCACACAGACACAGGGAGAACACACCACACTCCTCACAGACAGTCACCCGGAGCAGGAATCGAACCCACAACCTCTAGGACGCCGGAGCTGTGGGACTGCGACACCTACCTGCTGCGCCACCGTGCCACCCTTACGTTTACATTAACTTTCATTATATTTATGACATTTGGCAAATGTTCTTATTCAAAGTGACTTAAAACATATTCATGCTGCTGAGGATGCCAGCTGTAGCATTAGGGTTAGGGTTTTGTCCAAGGACTATCTACAGCTTTAGTTTCCCAGTGGGTAAAATTAATAATAAATGTACAGTTTTATGCCAATCTACACATTTTTGTTGGTTTTCTTATGGACTAGGATTTGGCATCTGCAAGATAGGAATTGAAGGCCAGCATCAGCATGAATGATTAGGCCAAGGAGCAAGCCTAGTTTTAAACCCACACTGTAGAGAAAACCAATCCAGCGAGCCCATATGGAAGACTCTGTCCTCAAACCTAGCCAACTGTGCATGTGACTTGAAAATGATATTTTCCCTCATGCCTTCACACTCATCCTTTTCCTTACAGAGTTGAGGTTTATTGTCCTATTAAAGATAAGGTATGCAGAGGTGTGAAATTTGCCCAAAACAGTCCAATGTTCTGCAGGCCATTTGGCCATTTTGTTCTCTCACAGTCTTGTTAATGATGTGTAACTCCTTCGCTAAATGTACTGTGTGCAGCTCAGCAAAGCCACATGAGCTTTGCTGGCTCCCCAACTGTCCAAACAATGAAAAATGGATCTTGTGGGTGGACAAGAACCACAACATAATATTTTTTGGGTAATGGAAAGTTTTTTTATCCTTTCATAATCCCTTAATGCAATATTTCTACATTATCCTTTCGGCATGTGGAGATGAGGAATGTGCACGCAATTACTGTATTGTTCTCAAAGTAAAAGATATAACATTATTAATATGAAAGGGAAATTAAGAGCTGTCCAGCAGCATACACATAAAACAAACAGAATAAGCTCAAAATAAAGGTGCAAAATATGAAAATACTTTTCATTCATTAGCACAGTTCATCAGACAATGCATCCAATGAACGTCTGCAGCACTGGTTTTAATACACACTGAATGAGCACTGGATTAGGAACACTTACCTTGTATCTGTCCATTTGATCAGATCCGCCGACCATACAGGAGCCCACTGTAGTTCTATAATTACAGAGTGTAGTCCACCTGTTTCTCCACAGACTTTCTTATTGCCGTTTTCCCTGCTCTTCAATGGTCAGGACCCCCACAGAGCAGGAACGACCTGGGTGGTGGATCATTCTCACCGCTGCAGTGACACTGACATGGTGGTGATGTGTTGGTGTGTGTTGGGCTACTACGAGTGGATCAGACACAACAGTGCTTCTAGATTTTTTAAAGCACCCAGTGTCATAAAAATATCCAACCAACAGCGTCCTATGGGTGATACCCTGCGTCCACTCATGAAGGACTAGAGGACGACCAACACAAACTGTACAGCAACAGATGAGCTACTATCTCTGACTCTAACAGAGTGGACAGTGTTGAAAAAGTTGTGTAGCCCAGCTGTGTCTGATCCACTCATTTCAGCACATCACACATTACCACACCATAGCTGCAGTGTGGTGGTCCTGTCCATTGAAGAGCAGGGTAAATTGAGGAAAAAGAAAGTATGCAGAGAAACGTGGACTACAACCTGTAATTGCTCCAAACTACAAATTGCTCCTGTATGGTCAGTGGAGCTGATAAAATGGACAGACACAAGGTAAATGTTCTGAATCCAGTGCTGCAGACGTTCATTGAAGGGTGTACATATTTGCCAATATGGGATGCATCGTCTTACTTACTTGGGCACACATGACATTTGATGTTAGCGTGCTCCATGCTGCTTTATGGAGCCCATAACTTCTAGTGTCATGGCTTATCTTTTGTCTGTCTCTGAATGGTCAGTGATGGCCATCCAAGCATGGAGTTAAAGCCCCAAGCCAAAAGTAATGCTCTTTGTCAGTGTCCCATTTCTCCGCACTCGGCGAGGGGTGCAGCGGTCTGTAAGCGTTCCCAGAAGTCTGTGGGGGTTCATGGCTGGCACTAGCAGAGCTAGAAAGCCCAAAGGGGTTTGGATTAGTGATGGAAACTTTCTGCCAGTAAGTGTTTCTTTAATAATAGTAATCAATCAACCTGCTTCATGCACAATCGTGTATTCTCCCTCTGCATCTTTCCATCTATCCGTCTTCCTGTTTGTGTGTTTTTCTCTACTCAGCGTAAACAAATCTCGACCAAAGGAAAACTAATAAATACCAATGGAATTCTAGGCTTTGCCCGTGTTCTTTTAGGTTGCAGAAAAGACGTTAACAGGGATCCATCAGCATCTGTATAATCCTGAATAAGCATTATCAGTACATAGAGTAGTACACTAGGCTTTTTTCCCTATGAAACATTAGGCCTATTAAGTACTTTCTTTTTCGGCTGTTTGTCTCCATCTAGTGGACAGAACTGCACATTGACGATCGTCTGGGTAATGATAAAACCACACACGTTAGGCTATATTACAAGTAAAACAATCAAAGATCACCAGACTACTACCGTAATGTAACACTGCGAAACTAAATACGGTGGGCCATTCATGCCAAAATGCACTACAAATCCAAAGTATAAACAAAAGCACTTTATGCAAAGTTTATAGATACAATTCAGTAATTATAGAGTTTATCAGCTTATTTGTGCCTGTTCTGAAGTAGCTGCTAATTAGCTTAAGCTCACCATGCTCAATGCCATGTGTGGGCTGGAGGGTTAAAAGACATTGTGAAGCTGTGGAATTGCATTATCAGGAGTGGTGTTTTTAATCCAGAATGTATTACCCAACATCAGTACCTGACTTCACTAAGGTTCTTGTGACAATAAATGACACCAAATACGCAGAAATGATCTAACATCTGATGTAAATTCATCCTTGGAATAACTGGTGGAGGTGTTACCGTAGCAAAGAAGGAAAGAGCTGCTCTTGATTTCAGTTTAGTTGGATGAGCATATGTCCAGGAACCTTTGGCCATATAAAGTATTTTGAAGTGTAATACATTGTAAAATTCACATCTATTTTAAAAACTTTTCTTGCCATGAAAACAAATGTTTCATTAATTTTAAATAAAGGCACTTAATCTTCATATGTTCAGTTCACGTTCTGAGATGGCACACTGTAGATGTCAGGCCAAAAAGCATGGCTAGACCTCTCATTTTGGCATGAATAACCTTCCATAAATATAAAAGTTGACAAAAATCACACTAAAATAACAGTATTTAACTTAGAAAAAAAATGGGTTCAGTTTTTAAGTTGTTTAATCCTTAAACTGTGTCAGCAATGATTTCAATGCTTCAGAACTGTGCTTGATGTTGCTGGAAGTTTTAGGTAGTGGGTTCCGGTTGTACGCTGTTCGGTGACAGATGTTTGGTGCATTCCTCCACTGCTGACACTTCACTAGTATTGTCAGACATGATGGATGAAGGGGTGTAAAAGCCACACAACACAATCTGCAGGGCACTGTCCCTGAACTGAGAGAGAGAGAGAGAGAGAGAGAGAGAGAGAGAGAGAGAGAGAGAAAGAGAGAGAGAGAAAGAGAGAGAGAGAGAGAGAGAGAGAGAGAGAAGAGAGAGAGAGAGAGAGAGAGAGAGAGAGAGAGAGAGAGAGAGAGAGAGAGAGAGAGAAACACTGTTCTGCAAATTCAGTTGTAATTTATTGGGAAGCTGTTGGTTTTCATTCCAGTTCTTTGTACAAAATCACTATTGAAAATTGTTCTGAAGGCAGTGCTGCTTTTGAGGAAAAGTGAATGTAATTTGTAACCAACCAACGGCAGGGATGAATGTGACTGTTTAGAAATATGTGTGCAATGTACATTTCTATTTTATCACTGGTATCTATTTTGTTATCCCAGTTTTTGATTATCCCAGGGTAACCTGGTGGCACAGCAGGTAGTGTCACACAGCTCCAGGGTGTTGGGGCTGTGGGTTTGAGCCCCGCTCCGGGTGACTCGGGGTTCTCCCCGTGTCCATGTGGGTTTTCTCCTGGTGCTCCGGTTTCCTCCAATGGTCCAAAAACATGTTGGTAGCTGGATTGGGGACTCAAAAGTCCATATGTGTGAGTGAATGTGTGAGTGTGTGTCACCCTGCGAGGACTAGTGCCCCCTCCATAGTGTGTTTCTGCGCTCAGTAATTCCGTGTGGGCTCTGGACCCATCACGACTCTGAACTGTCACATTCATCCCCCCCTGTTGGCGATTGCATTCATTCTTCCTGAAGGTGATGCTCCCTTCAGAACCATTTGAGTAGTGTTTTTGCACTCAGAAGCATTGAGAGCTCACCTGCTTGTTAGCCAGGAAGAAGATGATGGGGTTGTACACAGGGCTGGTCTTAGCAAAGTATGCCGGCATAGAAGCGAGGAGTGGAGATATGTGGAGCTCTGGCAGGAGGATCACAAGTATGGAGAGAACAGCATAAGGTAGCCAGCAAAGAAAGAAGGAACCAATCATGGCCGCTACCATGAACGCAGCCCGTCTGTCTTCATGCTGCCGGGACTTTCCTCCCTGACTCTCCACACTCAGGTTCAGCTGCACACACAATTACATTTACTGTTACAATTGTTTTATACCAGTTCATTTAACTGTATTACCTCTGCTCTGTTTATTCTTCTTTAGCACATCAGCTAATTAGCAAGCCTCTGAAAAGATTACATGACTATGGTAGAATTGAGAACACTAAAATATACTATATGCCGTATGTTGGGTTTGGAATATGTAAATAGAGATGAATATAGTATGTACTGTATTACCTTCCTGATAGAGATGAGTATGTGGCAGTAGCAGTAGATAATAATACCAGTGGGTAACAGGAAACAAAAGAACCAGTAAGGGATCAGGTAGCTGAAGCTGGCTAGAGTGCGCTCCTCCCAGTCCAGGGAGCAGGAGGTCTGAACTCCCTCAGGTCCATAAGAGCTCCAGCCCAGCAGAGGAGCTGCAGCCCAGAAAAGACAGTGAAGCCACACCAACAGAAGACCCCTACTGCTGCGCTGGATGGTGATCTTGAAGGTGCCCATGGGTTTGCAGACCACATTGTAGCGCTCATAGGCTAGCAGTGTTAGTGTACAGAGAGAGACAAGGCCTATAAAGAGGGGGAAAAAAGAGAAAAATTAGTGGTCGAGTTCATGATACTTTTAAACAGGAATTTTGGCGCATCAGTCCTTAAAGTGTCCTAAAGTTCAAGCCAAAAATCCCATTCATGTCAAAAAAATTCACATTTAACTTTTACTTAAATGTAATAGATGTGTAATATTTGTTTTGACTTATTATCAAACTTCAGAAAAGGGCATCGTGGTGCAACAGGTAGTGTCGCTGTCACACTGCTCCAGGGTCCTGGATTTCTGGGTCCGAGCCGCATCCGTGACTTTGAGGGGTTTGATGTGTTCTCCTCATGTCGGTGTGGGTTTCCTCCAGGTACGCAGCTTCCTCCCACAGCCCAAAAACACACACTGGTAGGTGAATTGGCTAATAAGAAGTGTCCAAAGGTGTGAATGTGTGTTCTGACCACACTCCAGCGTTCCTTCCTGCCTTGCAGTGAATTTCTTGTAAATTCATACCACCAATACATTCTGCACATTTGAATTGCCAAAAGCAAAATGAAACAAAATGTTCCCAGTAAACATTGTGCTGTTGATGCAACGTTGAAATAACATAATGACTGCCGTCTAATCAACGTATTATTAACGTTGAAAATGAAAGTTGAAAAGACGTTCAAACACAGACGTTGAAAACACGACTATTAGACGTATTTTGGACGTCCATTGACGTTATTAATTGGTCCCGAAATAAATGACTTGTTTGAAACGCATTTTGGACGTCCAATGACGTTATCAATTGGTCACCATTTTTAAGATGGATTTTGGACGTCCATTGACGTTTAAAATATGTCATTGACGGACAGACTACTTTTAGACCTATTTTGAACGTCCAGGGACGTTTCTCGTTTACTGGGTTTGGTCTGATTTTCCTTCTATGAGACGGGTGCTCACACTGCATATGAAACACAAAAACTCTCAACAATTCTTCCTATGGAAGACAGTCAAATAATTTACAGCAATGTTTCAACATCAAGCCTTTTCTGAAAAATAGTAGACGCTACTGCAGCAAAAGGGAACAAACTGCATTAATTAATATTATTATTAATTTCACAAGGTTTGTTGGATGAGCTGGTGTCTAAACATTTTTGGCCATATGATACATACTGGTCAGATGATTGCGTTAATTTGAACATCAGCCCCTCACTCACCAAAGTAATTGACAGCGAATCCCTGGAAGACGCAGAGTTCACTGCCCATGAAAAACTGACCATAATAGTTGGTAACTGTTGCAATCGCTGATCCACAGATGGTCATGAGCAGGTCTGAGATGGCCAGACTGAGGATGAGGATGTTCATGGGAAAGAAGAGTTGACGGTTCCGTAACATGACCACAATGACCAGGAAGTTATTGAAAACAGAAAATATTGTGATAAGGAACATCCAGAATGACAGAATGGCATATCCCGATGGAGGCAAGAGAGTTGGAATAGGCGAAACCTCTGCTATTGCTTCCTCTGCCATTTTCTCTTTGCTTTGTTCCATATGTGTGCTGTTTTGTTCCAGTGTAATTTCCATGTGTGCAGAAGCAGATTTCACTTTTCTTTCTTGAGGAAAATCTTCAAAGACATAAAATATGAACTCTTGCTTCTGTTGAGCAGAGCCCAAATGGATTATCCAAGAACCAATGGAAAATGAACAGTAATCTAATGACATCTGTGCAAATCCAGATTACAGATGGTGTACAGTTAAGAACCAGTGAGTATGAGACACCATTTGTCAGAAGGATTTTATGATTATCCAAGAGTCTTAAGCATGTGAAATATTAATGCTAATGGGATTATTTAATCTGACTAATTCGATGAAGCAAAAATTGTTCTCAGGGGCACAGCCAAGACGAGTATTTTGTGTCTTTTGTGTCCAACATGGCTGATAACTCCATTATATATATATATTTATGAAATAACATGACCAGTATAGTTCATTCATTCATTGTCTGTAACCCATTATCAAGTTCAGGGTTGCAGTGGGTCTGGAGCCAACCCAGAATCACTGGGCACAAGGCAGGGCACAACCTGGAGGGGGGCGCCAGTCCATCACAGGGTGACACACACCCTGTGATTTACTCACACCTATGGTCACTTTTAAGCAGCCAATCCACCATGTGAGGAAACCGAGACACCTGGAGGAAACCCGCACTCACACTGGGAGAACACACCAAACTCCTCATAAGATGGTCACGTGGTGCGGGGCTCGAACCCACAACCCCAGGTCAAATTAATGTCAAAATACACAGAATGTGCTTTTCACCTTTGTATATATGAATCTTACAAAAAGTAGAAGTAGAAGAAAGGGAGTGAAGTTGCAAGACATGCATTGGAACACATTCTGCCATTTTGTGAAGAATTTTCCCTATTTTTAAAAATTAAACATACACTCAATTACAAACACATTCAATTCTTAAAAGACTTTGAGAGATTTTCTTGTAAATATTGGATTTAATGTTGTTTACACTTTACTATACAGTGATTAATAAGCCATGCTAATCTGCTTTATATCAAGCAGCAGGTGGTGAGAATGAATAAGTGCTCAGTGGCTGTATTAAAAGTAATTAAAAAAGAATTAGGTCTGATTCATATATCAGGGCCTTCAACAAACGTGGATCCATTTTCTATATGTGTTTATATATGTGTGTGTGTGTTTGCGTCTGTCACTAGCACTTTGACAAGAAGTCCAGTGTGAAAATGATAGAGACATATTGCACGCACTGTTACCCCAAAAGAAACATCTCTATATTAGCTATATTCGTCTGCTAAATGTGCTCTACTTACACAGTTGTATGCATGGGATGCAATTTATTGTTCATAATGGCAAGCAGATTGCTGAGATTTTGCTGTTCTACCACAATGTCCAGAGTCCAGTCTGACTCCACAAAAGAGCCAGCTTTACCAGCCTGATCAGGTCATCCAAAGCACTTTTTTTATGCTGTTGCCCCAGCACAAGACACTAGCAACAGCAGACTAGTAGAATGGCAGTAAATGACTGTGATCATTTACTAAGAGTTTTACTAAGTTTTACTAAAAAGAGTTTTGCCAGACCACCATTAGCCACATAGTCAATGTTACAGAAGTGTTTCTGGCATTTCAAAAACAGAAAAGCCCAAAATACATACCCTTGTCAGTGGAAAGTGGAAGCTTTGGTGCTTCATTTCAATGTCTTTATTTACATGTGACCGCGACCCTGAACTGGATAAGCGGTTACAGACAATGAATGAATGAATGTTTACATGTGATTTTCATTATGTGATTATGTTGTACAGAAAATATAAAGGGCAGAATTAATAAATGCAGAAATGAAAAAAGGAACACAAAGATTTGTTCATAATATATAACAACAGCGTCAGTGTTTTTCTTGTTCATTTTATATAAAAAAAATACTAGATGATCTACCACCAAAGAACAAAGACGATCAAGAACATTTTGTTGATTTTAAGAATTACAATGATTTATTTATTTAAATGGGTGGCACGGTGGCACAGCAGGGAGTGTCGCAGTCCCACAGCTCCAGGGACCTGGAAGTTGTGGGTTTGAGTCCTGCTCTGGGTGACTGTCTGTGAGGAGTTGTCCGAGTGGGTTTCCTCCAGGTGCTCTGGTTTCCCGGCACAGTCCAACAACACACGTTGGTAGGTGGATTGGCGTGTCTGTAGGTGTGAGTGACTGTGTGTGTGTTGCCCTGTGAAGGACTGGCCCCACCCTCTAGGGTGTGTTCCTGCCTTGCTCCCAGTGATTCCAGGTAGCCTCTGGACCCACCGTAAACCTGAACTGGAAAGCTGTTACAGATAATGAATGAATATTTATTTAATGTAACAGGTTAAAGCATGTGAAGTTTAAGTAGCCTGTGCACAGCAATTTGCTGTTTTATAAACACGCTAATGCAATTTACAATATTTCAGGCAAAGACACACACTCACATGAAATAAGACAAACTCAGCAATTCTCCTCTCTCTGTGAGTTATAATACGTGTGTAAATGTTGCCAAGTTCTAAGCCGTCTTGCTGAGCTTGTGAACTAACCAATGCTGAGCTGAGACTCTGGCTAACACACATGGTGTTGCATCAAACACAGCCCCAGAAACACACACAAATGGAGTTTGTTCCTGTCTTACTTCTTATTATGCAGCCAAGGTTTGTGCTGAAGAACCTGTTCTCTGGATCCTGTTAGGAGCATATTTTTCTATTCTGCGAAACGCGTTCCAAATTTAGTTCACAAACTGAAATGTGAAATATGGCTGAAATAACAACAGACAGTGTAGTAGTGCTACCTTAAGTTCTCTCTGTAAAATACGGCTGAATTAACAGTTCCTACTTGCGCATGTGCATTTAAACCTTAGAAGTCAGTCAGTAAGTGGAAATGCCTTTTCTAGGCTGGCATAATTATGACTTAGAATCTAATAATTATGACTTGTCATCTCATAACTATGACACAATATCACAGAATTATGAGTTACTCTTGTAATAATTATGATATAATGTCTCATATTTATGACTTAGTAGTTATGACTTATTATCTCATAATTTTGACTCTGCAAAGTATGAGATATTTATAAGAGGTGGTGGAAATGGGCTTTCATAAAAACCTGTAATTCATGAGAAAGAAAACAAATGCAAGAATCTAACTGAATGGCAGCAGCAAAAATGACTAAACTGAAGACAGTTTCACTATACAGAGGCCTCTTGTGCAAATTTAGTTGTGTTTCTGGTAGTGGTGGTTTTAAACCTTCACAAGTGCACAGCCACAGTAACAACTGTGTAAAACACAATGCTCATTTCTCACAAATGCTCTGAAGCTGAAGTCAGCTTTTTATTTGGTGTTCTCATTCCACCTTAAATTGTGCAGCAGGAGCCAGAATGTACCTGCTGCACCTTTTAAAGGTGGCGTTCACTATTAAAAAAAAACCCCACACTTTTTAAAATAAAAGTTCTGAGGATGTTTCCTCACCATTTGCTAGCTCTCCAGTCTGTCTGCATGCTCGAAACTGGTCTAATGTGTTTAATGTCTGTGTCAGACTATATGTAAATATAGTCTGAACTAATGTAAATTAGTTAAAAAAAGAAAACGCAACATTTCTCGGTCCAGTATGCTAGGCTTTCTCTCTCTACTCACAAGAGTAAAATGCCAATTTTAAGGACTTTACACAAGGAACAGACCTCCACATATTGAAAAGCATGAATTGAGATTTTTGCTCTATTCCTGTTCCATAGGTGGATAACGTTGACTTTGCTGTAGATGGCTCTAAATGACTCTAAATTCAGGAGAGTTCTAACAGCATGAAAGAAAACACAGACCTAAAGTGCTACAAAGCTAAACAACTCAAGTAACAAATGAGTTTCTGTGGTAATTCAAAAAGTGAATAAAAACTTACAAATAGGTTCAACTTCAGCCACAAAGAAAGAGCAGTTGTTTTTTTTACTTCATACCACTCCACCTTAAACTGTCTTGATATCAGCTCAGTTCAGTTAAACAATGCTCTCCACATCACCTTCAACATGTTGTGATTATATGTTTGTATCTTTCCCTTGTAATATTGTCGAAAGTACACACTTTAAAATGATTCATTAAGAGTGTAGTGTTTTCCACCTCCATCTTGGTTTTGCATATCCTCTAAATCATGTGACTGAAAACAACTTATTCTGATCCTCCAGTGACAGCACCATAGGCTCCAGATGTGCTGCAGGATATGTGGACTGCATGACAGCTATGTAGATGCAGAGCAGTGAGTTCCCAGTGCCACTTGCAGAGTGGCAGAGGTAAAGTATATTTATTGCTACACAATTCTACAATACCTCTGCACTGCAGCCTAACCTGTGCCATGTGAGTTTTCTCAATGGTTGGTGAGGTAGTAAACCAGAAGAGAAACAGTCTAAAACCTAACACTACAGAGAAACATATTCTTAACAAAAGTTGTCAGCATAAACACTCTTCAGCAGATCTCAGTGTATTGAAACTGCTGTTGGTTTGGAGAGATCCCCAGCCATACTGGCTCCTTGGATAAGATTCTCCACCTCTGGTTAGTGTTCTGTTTCCAGAGGCACATTCCGCTATACCTCAGCAAAACAATTCCTCAAATCATATTTCCAAACACAACTTAGTGACTATTAGTAGACTATTTTCACATTGCCTACATGAATCATGGTTACACGATGCATCCAAAAATATAAGTGGTTATCTTGCTGATAATGGATCTGATATGTTTCTTTTTCCATTGGCCTTATACATTCTATGATCTATAATGACAACATGCAAGATTGTTTAGAAACAATAATTAAACGTGATTACTTGCCGACCAGGAAATATGTTGGATGAACTGTAAAATCAAGTAAGGTTTATACACCAATCGACCATAACATTATGACCACCTCCTTGTTTCTACATTCACTGTTCATTCTCTCAGCTCCAATGACTATACACGAGCACTATGTAATTCTACAATTACAGACTGGAGTCCATCTGTGGGTCTTTATACATTGTTTTCCCCCATTCACCCTGTTCTTCAATGGTCAGGACATCCACAGAAGGCCACCACAAAGCAGGTATGATTTGGGTGATGGATTTTTCTCAGCATTCAGTGGACAGTGAGTGGAAACAGTGTTTAAAAACTCCACACAACACAACATTCATTAACACATCACAGGGTGGCACGGTGGAGCAGCAGGTAGTGTCGCAGTCACACAGCTCCAGGGACCTGGAGGTTGTGGGTTCGATTCCCGCTCCAGGTGTCTGTAAGGAATTGGTGTGTTCTCCCTGTGTCTGCGTGGGTTTCCTCCGGGTGCTCTGGTTTCCTCCCACAGTCCAAAAACACAATTTGGTAGGTGGATTGACGACTCAAAAGTGTCCGTAGGTGTGAATGTGTGTGTGTCTGTGTTGCCCTGTGAAGGACTGGCGCCCCCTCCTGGGTGTATTCCTGCCTTGCGCCCAATGATTCCAGGTAGGCTCTGGACCCACCGCAACCCTGAATTGGATAAGAGTTACAGATAATGATAATAATCACCACCACACGAGTGTCACTGCTGCACTGAGAATGATCCACCTCCCAATACCTCCTCTGTGTACGGAGTGATATTACTGTCAAAAATAAACGATTATAAGGATTTAAGCATATGACTTGAATTATTACTACAACATCTAAATTATGAACATGAATTGAAAAGTGAGAAAACACTCGTTTCTGTCTTAATGTGTTTAAACTGAGAATGAGTAAATGAGACGGTTTTATTTTCGTTTCAATCCAATAATATGTACACGGACAATGCTGCCGCCACTTGTTCAATACAAGGCGTAGCAAACCACACATACACACTATATTAAATCGATTCGTCGTCTGCTGGATCCATTTTGCCTGTGAGCGACGTATTTTTGACAGTGTTTTCTCACGTTTCAATTCTTGCTCATAATCTAGAAGTCGTACCCATTCAAGTCATATGCATAAATCTTTATATTCTTATATATTTTAAGCTGTATTTCTACAGAACACACACACACACAACAGGCTTTTGTGTACAACGTAAATATTTACGCACGAATGAAGATGAGCATGTATACGCTTATTTTTGACAGAAACCATTCTCTTTACTCTGTTGTGGTCTAACCATAGAAGCACAGAGTGAAATGGGGACATAAATTATACAGAGCAAAAATGGACTATAGTGCTGTATGGTCAGCGTACCTCAGAGAATGAACAGTGAGTGCAAAAACATGGAGGTGGTCATGTTATGGTAGATCGGTGTATGCTTCACAGTGTTGAGCTGACGGCTGCAATCATTTCTTAATGCCATCAGATGTCACTGATCCCTGATGTTGGATTTAAATTCTCCAAAACTTCGAAAAATGTTCGGCATAGTCGGAAAGATGTTCCAAAAGACACTGTTTACTCGGGAACAGAACACGCAACACAAATTCACTATAGGAACTACATTTCCCATAATGCCCCAGCAGCTTTTCAAAAGTTGAGCTGCTAACGCTTTCAGTCAGAGCCAGTTCATTTTGTAATTTTAACGGAATGGACATCCGTACATGTTTAAAAGAAAATCAACCACCCAACAGACAGGTCATTATTGCTCATAGCATTATATTTTGGTTATAGCCACATATAACCTCATAACCTACCAAAATGCATAATACAATACTAAAGCAAACAGACATTACCAGCCCACAGAATGTAACAGCATGTAACCCCACTCAACAGGACTTCTCCTGAGCATGCTGATTTTAAAGACTGTCATTTATGAACTTTAGACTATTAAAAATGAGCTTCCATACCCCATGTGTTTATCAGAGTAAACATGGACGGTTTTTGGCAAGTAATGTAAAACTAAAAGGGTTACTGTTTGTTCAAGAACGTGCACAGAATGATGGCAATATTTTATTTAAAAAGCTGGTGACAGACTTCCACAGGTCAAAGTTCTCTTCATCTACCTCAAGGAACAATCATGGAAGGGACATTGAGATTTTCAGATCCTATAAGTAGGTGTCAATTGCCGATCGACGAGTTTTAGGGCCACGGCATTGAAAGGAAAAAAACAATTCAGATAATAGGCTCGGACCCGTACAATAAACTAAAGCCGTATGCATTACAGTCAGGGTCTGCACTGATGGAGTTAGTCGTCATCTCGTGTGGATGCGTTTAATACTTAATTCTGTTTACTTCACTGACTGCTTCTTTCACAATTCACTCTGTGGCGCACAGACTGTGTGTCTGTCTGAATATTATAATAAATAATAACCCAAAACAATGTTTCTCTAAATATTCTGACATTATTCTCTGAATTATACAGACATTTTTTCTCAGAATTATTCTGACATTATTCTCAGTATTATTCCAAGATTTATTTCTTTATTGAATTTTTTTTTTCCCCAATGCCGTGGCCCGAGGGGGAAAGATTATACTCAAGTACAAGTACTGTTATTCTGATTAAATTTGACTTAAATACAAGTAAAATTACTGATCTAAAAATGTACTCAAGTAAATGTAAAAATTAGTGCAACTGGAATGTACTCAGAGTAAATATTACTTAGTTATTTTTTTTAATAGTGTGGGGTCAGAAGGGTCTCTCCTGTGTAGCAGAAAATAGTACAAGGGGATATACATTTCAAACCAGTCGGTTTTAATAAAAGTAATAATTTTAGTATTATTCAGGGGGTATTCTTATCCCTAATGAGAAAGGTGCTGTGAGTATAGAACGGTTTGCTGCTTATTTGAAAGCAAACAAATTAAATGATACATCAGTACAAAAGGCAAGGGTTTCTGATTTTGCAGGATATTTGGAACATAGCATGATCTGGTATCAGATTCAGACAGCTAAGAAGGAGAGTAGGGATTTAAATGTTGTTTTCCTAGATTTAACTAATGCATTTGGCTCAGTGCCACATAAAATTATGTGGAAAGCCTTTGAATTCTGCCAGGGGTCAGATAAAGTTACTAGGCTGGTTAAAGCATACTTTGAGGATATTCAGTTTTGCTTTAGTACTGGGGAGTTTTTTACATCATGGCAGCGTTTAGAAATATGTATTAATGGCTGGATGTTCAATTTCACCATTAGCATTTACGATGGCAATGAAGGTAGTAATTAGGGCCTCTTAGTGGTTGTAGGCAGGGAAAGATTGCATGACAGTACTCTACTCCCCCCGATTAGCGCTTACATGGATGACATGATGACGCTAACGACTACTGTGCCTTGCACATGATGATTGTTGGAGAAGTTAAATGATAATCTAAGGTTGGCTGCGCTGAAAGTTAAACCAAGCAAGTCTAAAAGTCTGTCGATTGTAAAAGGAAAACTTGTGCAAGAACATTTTTGATAGAAGGAGAAATGATCCCTACAATACTGGAGAGACCAGTGAAGAGTTTAGGTAGATGGTACAGTGCAGCGCTACAGAATAAGTTGTGGAACTAAAAGCTGAACTGGGGAAGGCTGTTAATAGCATGGATAGATCGTGTTTGCCAGGGAAGTTGAAATGACGGTGTCTGCAGTTTGGCTTACTGCTTCATATTAGGTGGCCATTGACAGATTATGATGTTTCATAATGTTTAATGTTTAAGTAGCATGGCATGGTATGGGAGAGTGGTATTGTTGTTACCACTCACAAGTTTACTATGTGCAAAGGTGTGTCATGAGATGATTTTGTCAGGATCGAAAGATGCAGTGGTCAAAGCAGCAGCACCAGTCACAAAAACAGGAAGGAAGTGGGATGTGAAAATGGCCGTGCAGGTAGCCAGGAGCTCATTAAAACTAAGGGATGTGATTGGCCATGTACAAATGTGGAAGAGCAGGCCTTGGGTCAGTTGATGTGTGGAAAGCTTTTAGTAAGGCCACATCACTAGAGAGAAGGCAAATGTTGACTAGTTTTATTAGGAGGAGGAGTCACGGTGTGCAACAACACACAGGCAAAACAAGGCCAGTGGCTTCAATAAGAGAATCTAGAGAAGCGGAACATTTCCTGGCAAGAGCTGTGGGCGTTGGAGGCAAGTCATATTAAGTTTTTGCTGGGAGCAACTTCCAACACCACAAAATCTTGGACAGTGGGTAGGTGAAGACCCTAGTTGTGGATTATGTACAGGGTTGGCATGCTGAAGCATGTTCTATCAGCTTGTAAAGTTAGTTTGTCACAGGTTTGATATACATGGAGACATAATTAGGTGCTAAGGGTTTTAGCATGTTGGTTGGACAGCAAACGGCTAGAGGTTAATGCGTTGACGAGTAGCTGTAGTAATAAAATAGTTAGCTAATATCTAGTTACCAGCAGGTTGCTAGCTAGATAATTTTTACTAATTCATTCATTGTCTGTAATCGCTTAACCAGTTCACGGTTGTGGTGGTTCCAGAGCCTGCCCAGAATCATTGGACGCAAAGCAGGAATACCCCCTGGAGGGGGCGTCAGTTCTTCACAGGGCAATACACACACACTCACACCTATGAACTCCTCACAGACAGTCACCTGGAGCAGGACTTGAACCCACAACCTCCAGGTTCCTGGAGCTGTGTGACTGCAACACTGCCTGCTCCTGCCACCTTGCCGCCCTACTCTGGTATATTCCGGTGCGTTACTATTTATGTGTTTACACAGTAATGGGTTTGATTTAAAATATAGTTTAGTACAATAATTCAAGCAAAATATATTTAAGTAAAAGTAAAATTACAGATTATATAAATTACTTTAAACTATTCAATTACAGTGAGTCAATGTAATTCATCACTTTTCACCTCTGTCTATTGTAAAGTATCTGTATATTTGTTTTACAGTACCTGTATAACAAACTGGGCTGAACCGACAGTCCACAGACTCCACTTGCTGAGCAGACCACAGCCGCAGTACAGGTTGTGCTTCACCATTCTTTCTATGTATCTGTGGTGACATCAATCATCTTTTATGGAATTGCCTGCTAGGGAAGTGGTATTACATCAGCAGATAGGAAGAAGCTGGAAAAAAGTAGTCCATGCACACATTGTTTGTTCCCTTTCACCATGTTCTTCAATGGTCAGGACCCCTACAGTGCAGCAGTTATGATCTGGGTGGTGGACTTTCTCAGCACTGCAGTGACACGGATGTGGAGTGATGTGCTGCACTAATACGAGTGGATCAGACACAGCAGTGCTGCTCGAGTTTGTAAATAGAGTCCACACTGTTAGACACACCTACCTCATTGGTCCACCTTTTAGATGGTAAGTCAGAGACTATTCTCGGTCCAGCTGTGACACTGAGAGGTTTAAATACTCCAGCAGCATTGTTGTGTCCGAATCAATTGTACCAGCACAATACACTAATACACTACCATCATGTCAGTGTCACTGCAGTGCTGAGAATGATCCATCACCCAAATCATACCTGTTCTGTGGTGGTCCTGACCATTGAGAAATAGGGTGAAAGTGGGCAAACAATGTATACAGAACAACAGATGGACTCCAGGTGGGATTTAGTATTAATATTATGGTTGATCGGTGCCATAGAACATTCTTGTGCAATATATATGTTTTTTTTTCTGGGCATTTAGGTTTGGATGCTATGTTTTACTTTTGATAATGGATGTTTTATATTTACAGTTTATTCTAAATCTTAGGGTGGCACAGTGTGTTTCCTGTCACAGCTCCAGGGTCCTGGGGTTGCAGGTTCGATCCCCACCTTGGGTGACTTGGGAGGTATGTGTGTTCCCCCTGTGCCTGTGAGGGTTTTCTCTAGGTGTTCCAGTTTCCTCCCAGAGTTCAAAAACACTAAAAGTCTATCTTATTTCATCCTGTTCAGAGTCACATAGGTCCAAACGCCTACCTAGAATCACAGGGCACAAGGTAGGGACACTCCCAAAGTAACTCATTTAGTAATGTTAGCAATCGCTTTGCACCCCAAAAATTGAATATCGCTGTCAGAGCATTTGCCGTCTGTGACAGATCACACTGAAGAGTGTGTTCAACTGTCCTCTATTAATGAAACTGATTTGGAGAGACACATGTTCTGAGATGTTACCGCTTGGCCATCCCCCACATGGCTGAACATGGTGCCTACTGAATTTTGCCTTGGTTGCAGCATTGCACTTGAGTATACATTATAAGCTATGTTTGTTATTTTTTGTAACACATCACATACTTAAGGTCCTGGCTTTGGTTCCCAAGCAAGATATTAGTTAAATGGCCTTTTCTAAGCCGCCTGGGAAAATGTTCCACAAGTAGAAAGATTCTAGAAGTAAAAGACCAAATCCAGAAGCAGAAATATAAGGACAATCAGTAAAAAGAACAAAAATGAAAGCAAAGCTAACACTGGCAAAATGAAGATACCATGATGAATGGAATGAATGATAATCTTTTTGAAAAATCTACATTTAAACATCAAAATTCAACTGTTAATGTTTGCAACAGATTTTGTAACTTAATATTTGTGGGTTTTATTTTATTTCAACTTTAACACAAAATGGACTCTTATATACCCTTCTACAGCATTTATCAGTGGTCAGTATATACCAATTTATCCTGTTTCTCTACATTATCTTTCCAAAAGTATGTCTGCTGATAAACCTTTTGTTTCCCAAACCAGGTTGCAACTGGTCCTACGTAATGGTGGACAATCATTTCTCAACTGTAAAATACTTTTTGTTTTACTCTGTTATTGTTTGTGTAGGTCTGTTTGAGCAGTATAGGCAACTCTGGAAATATGTCATCATTTAAGAAATTAAGATGAAAATGTAAGGCCAAAGTTGATAGACAAGCAGAGTTAATCCAGCTGCAGGATACAAGAGACTTTGTCTATTCAAATGAATATGTTGCTCTGCTGTGCATACCTCTTCCAAAAGACGATAGGACATTGTTGGACATGGCTTGATTTATTTGCCAATTCTTGCTATGGTTCAGAAATTTCCCCACAGCGAGCCTGCAGTTGCTGGATTGTTCTGTGGAACAAAGAAACCAAAGAGATAGCCAAATGTGTTCAACAATTTGTTACATAAATTGTGGATCTAAAAATTGGTTTTCAGTATGAAGGCATTACACTGAAGTTGAACATGTCTATGGTTTCTGATGCACCAGTTTATGCCTTTTTTAAAATATCAAAAGACATTCTGGATATTGTGGGTGTGAAGTATGTACACAAGAGAGGGCATGAGGACAACAGAAAAAAAAAGCCATAGGGACACATGGGCTTTAAGAAAAAAATGAGCAATGGAGAACATCATCTTGGTCTTTCCCCACTACAGAAAACCTCCTTAGGAATGGTATCAGGTTTTCCTCTGACTACGTTCATCTGGTGTACCTTGGTGTGATGCGATGTCTCTTGAAGATTTGGCTGAGAGGTCCACTTGATTGTAGGTCATCCAACTTTAAAGTCAGTAAGCTCTCCTTAAAGGCTAAGCAACACTTAATGGACCCCCATGAATATTTCACATTATTTTAGTTACTGACTTATATAAGTATGAATTAAAATGAAAATAGCAGCTTAATTTGCTTTAAAACTGACAATTGTATTAAATTGATGGAAAAACTAATACTAACTAAAATAGTTATATATATATTTATAAATTTATTACAAAATGACTATTATTCCTTTTTATAATTTTACTCCTAAGATACAGTACCAGACAATGAAAGGCATTCTGACAGCTCTGATCATAATTCAGATGCAGAAATGAAAATCTGTTGTTTTTTTCAAAGGCCACATTAAAACAAATATGTAAATCATATTTGTTCTGTCATTAATCACATGAAAAATTGTGGCTGTATTTTTTTCTTGCTGCTTTTTCCTAATTCTAAATATTAGTATGTCTGATATTTTGACTGGATATTAAAGTGGACGTCTACGTTTGTGGGGAAACACTGTTCTCTCTGGTTTGTTTATGCTCAGGACTTCTGTGTCTTTTAAAGTGGAACGAAAAAAAAAAAAAAAACTTTGTACATGGCTGAAGTTTAACTTGTCAAAGTTTTTAATCACTGTTGGAATTATCTTGGAAAGTCATTGGTAAATCATGGTGTAGTTTTTTAGCACTTTGATAATGATAATTATAATAATGTGCAATTTTTTGTCATTGTACACCAAAATGTCTTCCACATTTAACCCATCTGTGGCAGTGAACACAGACACACTAGTGCATTAGGGGCTGTGAACACACCCAGAGCGGCGGGCAGCCATCCCCGGCACCCAGTGCCAGATTTTAGCCATTTACTGACACCAGGGGTTCACAATCAAACTGGAGAACTAGCAGATTGTGAGGAAACATGCTCAGAATAATATAAAAAGTGTGTTTTTTTATTACAAACCTGAAGGTTGTCTTTAAATGAATGGTTGTTTCTGAGAGAAACAATCATTCATTTAATTTCCAGTCAAAATATCTCACATTTGACTTTTTTTTAAGTAAAAATTCTAAGAGAAACCTTTTTTCTTTTTTTTGTAATTGTATTATTTTTTGTGCATGTGCTTTTCTCAGGACAGCTAGACATTCTCTCAGAACCATTCTCACAGTGGAAGGATGCCCAGAAACATCTGTGGATTTTTTTTCAGACCCGTAGCAAGTGTGGAGCTTGATTTTCTCCCATCCCAAAGATGAAAGAATTAAGTACTGTTTATTTGATGGTGACAGTTTTTAATGTCTACCAGCTCATGTTATCTGTCCCAATTTTTTTTATTTTATCTTTTTTAAATATTTTTTCCAAGTGGATTATCTCATCAGAATTTCTCAGAGATATTTCTATAAAAAATTAATAGCTTGTTCTAATCAGATGTTTTGACTACTGTAAATTAAATAGGTGGTCTGACTTGCAGAATACTGTATGTTTCATAATTGGTTACAGTGCTCTTCAGCAATGCTGTTCAGCACCACAAGAGAGAGCTGATGACCCTCCTCAATGGACAAATTCCAATGGACACTTTTCAAAGTAAGAAAGCATTTCCTTTCTGAAATCATCACAGTTAGTTCTGACTTTGCAGTGTGACTGACGTAGTGTTGTTAATGGAGTGCCAATTTTGCACGATAATGGCACCCTGACCAAAGATCTTCAACTGTTTTACCTTGTGGATTGTTGATAAACAAACAAAAACATTTTAAGTACTCGTTATCTTAAAACCGAACAATAACAGAATTGGGGTATAATTTCAATAATATGTTTGAGGTTCATGCTATAAACGTTATATTGGCACTGCTGTACTGATCTTTTGAGACTGCAGTATACAAGTGCCAATATCTCACAGGATTAATATTAAAAATTAAAGATGAAATCTGTTATGTTAATGTTGCTTAAACCT
Source organism: Hoplias malabaricus (assembly GCF_029633855.1). NCBI lineage: Eukaryota > Metazoa > Chordata > Actinopteri > Characiformes > Erythrinidae > Hoplias > Hoplias malabaricus. The sequence continues at coordinate 51,388,436 of NC_089803.1, forward strand.
ATTAATGTTTTCATGTTTTTTTAACAGCATCAAACCGTCCGTACACAGACAGCGAGTGGGTTTTATAACAATGTCCTACTGTCAGAGTAAGGTTATAGGGTACAATAATATAGACAGTCTATGTAAACTTAACCTGCTGCATACACAATCTACACATGTCCATATGACATTATTTAGTGAATACAAAATCTTACCATAGTGTCAGAGCCAGACGTAATGCTGAGCTTGGCCTTGAACTTTAACCATATATATAATCACTAAATGCCTCCTCCAGGCCCTCCATTCTGGAGAAGACTCATGAAAAACTCCTTTAACCCAGGATATGATGTAGTATTTACCCATAGGTCCATTCACATGGGATTAATATATGACCGAAGAATTCTCTGAGATTCTCTGATAATAAATTTACCACACGTCCACAGGCAAAGCTTATCACATCGGAATGGGCCTTATGACAGCCAGACTTTGTGTTCATTTTGCAGAGAAAATTACTGGATGACAGTTAGGCAACGGAAGAGGCAATATATTAAAATATGGTCAAATTTCTCAAGGGATCATAAAAAGACAGCTGACACATCTGTGTTCAGTAAAAACAATGACTTGGAACTGGCCAATGTGGGCAGAATTCTCAGATTAAACACCAACAGATTCTGGAAGTGAACAAAACAAAATACCCACACCCACAAAGAAATATCAGAATGGGCTAGCATGTTCCAGGTGAAAAACAAAGCTATGGATGCTCTAATACACATCCTTGACAAGACAAGGACATTCACTAGTTGTGACAGAAAAAAAAGCTAAAAGCTGCTTGTCTACGATATAAGACCAGAACTGACAAAAGTACTGGAGGATGGTCTACGGTGGGAAGGCAAGTATATAAAAATTCAGGAACTGTCACCTGTGATGTTCCAATTAAGGCAATGGCAAAATACACAAAGCAATACTCTGGGTATTATGGATGTGAAAAGTGTACCCAGAAAGGTCACTAGGATGGTCACATGGCATATCCTAAAGTTGACAACCTCACCTTGAGGACTGATCAATCATTTGGAGAAGGCTGGCAACTAGAACCCCATTTACAGGAGTGTCTCTGTCCTTTCTGCATCCTTTCCATGACATTTTTCCTGCTGACCACAAGCACCAGGCACTGCCTGGGAGTGATGAAGAAACTACTGCTTTTGTGGAGGAGGGAAAACATTCTACAGATTGTCATCTGGAGACCTGGCCTGTGTCTGAATGTCTGGATAGACTAAAATCAAGCATTCCTTATTGTTTTGCAAGGAAGCCAAGGGGTTGTACTGAAACGCTAGCTGACAGTTTGTTCTTTATACAGGGGAGATTGTTTTAAAGGGAGTTTTATAACATGAGCTTTATGAGCACTTGTTGATCTTCAGCACCGCTTGGTGTATGGACAGCGTATGGAGAGTCCTTCTTAATCGACAATGTGCATTCAATGATGCACATTAAAGGAGAAATTCCATAAATGTAAAGCAAGAAGCAAGATATAGATTTGAGGCAACAAGGTGAATGAAGTGGCCAACAATGCCAACAATGAGACTGGGCGACCAGTAGACCAGATGAGCTCAAAAACATTACCTGGCAATGAAAGAGGGGCTGTTTATTCATTACCTGCCTTCTTCAACCATCAGCTGGTGCATGGATCTTGGTGAAAGCACTTGTGATATCATTGGTAACTGGAGTTGCAGAAGGTCGTGCAGGCTTTTGGCAGTAAGTTACACAAATCATTTTTAGATGTGGCTTTTGGACAGGCTAACAGTACTCTGGAAGAAAAATACCTACACATTTTAATTCCTCATTCACGCTCTTCCTCATGACAGGCCACTACCAAGCCCCCTTCAAGAAGCACATACACATTTTATATATATATATATATATATATATATATATATATATATATATATATATATATATATATATATAAAAATAGAAGCACTCACTACAAATAATTAAATAAAAGGCTAAAAGAGAACTCTAACTATGGGACATTATGTTAAAATATGACAGTGATTGAAGAGGCATCATCAGAGTGGAGCCGAAGGGTCCGTGTAACAATACAACAGATTGGGCATCTTAATTGGTGACATGTATGGACCAGTTTCATGAACAGTTTTGATGATATTTCAAACACACACCTTATTCATTTAAATAATCAGTTAGTAGGTTTAATTAAAGTGTTAGAACAGGAATATAACCAAACTGTACTGGACTCGGTTCACATCCCAATTTATGTTTTTATTTTGTACCCTTGGTTGTAAATATAACCATTTTGTTACTTTATCAATTTTTAGCAGGTGTATCGTATTGTAGTTCATTAATTGGATGGCAATGAGGTTGAGGTTGCATCATCAAGTTTACCATTTTTTTTGGCATAGTTTGGAAATGTCACTTGCTATTTACAGTTACAGCTTTATCAGCTGTTATATATGCAGAATTCCAATTCGCATTAGTGTTTTCATTCTCAGCCATTGACAGTGGCTCTATGGGAGATTCTGCATCCATCCATCCATTATCTGTAACCGCTTATCCAATTTAGGGTCGCGGGGGGTCCAGAGCCTACCTGGAATCATTGGGCACAAGGCGGGAATACACCCTGGAGGGGACGCCAGTCCTTCACAGGGCAACACAGACACACACACATTCACACCTACGGACACTTTCGAGTCGCCAATCCACCTGCAACGTGTGTTTTTGGACTGTGGGAGGAAACCGGAGCACCCGGAGGAGGAGATTCTGCATGCTAAGGGATAATTCATTAACACAGAGCCACACAGTGATGATGACTCTGATAAATTAATGTAATTATATTGTCCTTTGCGTATATCTGTAATCACATTACAGTTACTGAGAAATACAGGCAATGTGTAACTTGGATTATTCATATGTCTCAAATAGAACCAAATTAGTTACGTGCAGTGCAATGCATCCAGTGCCAAATGAGTACAGAGACTGAGATAACCTCAGCCAACTGTTGAAATATGGCAAAGCAGCAGTTCATAATTAATATGACTTTAGTATCAAATGTAAAATGATTCAGATATGTTAACAATTCAGTTCTCTTTCGTATTAAAAGAAAAACATGAAAATTGTTCTCAGTGTATTTACACAAACAGACCCCTCTTGCCTGCTACTTCAGTAGCTCTGCTCTCCCAAATTTCAGCAATATGCATTTATGAACCGAAACATGTACAGCAAAAAACAGCAATTAAAGAGCAAATATATAGCAATGCTACACAAGTAGGGAGTGAGAACAACATCCTCATTACTTTTCATGCCTCTCAACATTCAGAGATCTCTCCACTCTCCAGACACCTCCAAATTATATTTCTTTGCCATTTCTTCTTGATGAGGAGTGCTGAGACATGTAGAGAATGTTGTAGCATTTCCCCATGCACTAATAGAACACTGAAAGAACTAAGAAATAAAACTATTGTTCAAAACAGGGAAAATGAGGACACAATAAAATCAACCAAGCAAAACTGGCTAAACACTTTTGCTCACCCAAGGGAACCATGTTAACATGTGGAAAAGGTATATAATATGCTCGTCCCCATTAAGTTTAGGATGCCTGAAAGTGGGCAGGCAGAGCAAAGTTCAGCACACAATAAGAAATTTTAGGCCATGCCAATAAATGTAGTGAATGCAAGCTTGCCCATTCCACAAAACATAACTAAAATACCATTCTTACCTCACATGCTTTAGTATTTAGTCTATAATGCCATCTTTTGTGAGCTTTGTGTGGAGGAACTAAACTGACAGGGGCAGATCTCACTTGTGTCAATTTATGTGAACTGGAATGTCAATTACCAGCCGCCACTTATTCAACATCAGTGCCTGACCTAGATGCAAAGGTATAGATGGCAGCTGGTTTTAGAATGTGATGACTAGCTGATGTAAATCTGCTTTTATTATACGTATTCTTCATTTTGGTGCTCATTGGAAGGTTGTATATACCAGGTGGTTAACTATTAAAATACAACATATCTGATCTTAAAACTTGATTGATTGATATCTACAGGAAAAATACATAATGAGCCAGTTCACAGGCATATTTGCCATGGCCTCCCAGGGAAGAAGTGAAAGGTTGCCATATACATCACGTCTCGTAAACTCATTTATGATCTAGAATCCTGAGTTTAGCAGCAAATACAAATTTGTCAGCTGTCCGGATACAAATTACAAGTGGGAAAACTGTCAGTTCCTGACACCACTTCAACACAGCAATAGTGACAATCAAACCAGGAACCATGCAATAAACTGTGCTGACTTAGGGGCTGGACATGTGTAGGGTCATTGGTTGTTTTGGATAGTAAATAAAATCCAAAAGGAAGCTGGATGTGTACACATGAAACAAAGCAGAGAGGAAATAGCAGAGGATGCAGCAGCAGATGTTTCTCCTCTTCCTACATTCCTGTCTCCATTGGGAAATGGCACTTTGTTGTTTTAGATGTTCATCTTCTGGTGTTAACAGAGTTACTTCAAAACACCTCCAAAACCTTTTAGAGGCTAGGGCCTACCCCAAAAGTTTTACACCAATCTTGAAGCATATAATTGTTCAAAGTGCCTATGTATGCTGCTACAGTAACAGTCCATTCCACAGGAACGAGTGGCCTACACTAAAACCAGATTAACAGCTACAAACCATCAACTTTTATGAATCAGACTAATGCATTCAGTTAGGTGGCATTTTCCATTTTCCAGCCAAGTAAGAAAGTAAAAGTAGTTTCCATAGCATATTTAAGACAATTGAAATGCTTTACACAAAACACTTAATGGCAAATAACTGATATATACACAGTACTGTGTAGAAGTCTTAGGCACCTAAGATAATTATATATTTAAACTAATGCCTTCTCAGTACGTGTGGTGCTTGTATAAAGTCATATATAATCACAGTAAATCCAAAAAACAGTGATATAAATAAGAAATTTAAGATCTTTTTTTCTATAAAGTAGTAGGTGTGAGTGAGTTTGAAGAGCAATGTTTTGTTCAGATTCTCCTTGATTGCAAGAAATTGTTAAATCAACAGCACGCATTATTTAAAATCATTATTTATTAACACATTCTAAAATATGCTAAAACTAGGTATTGGATGATAACCTCAAATAATACGGACCAACACGTTCACACACACAATATCACATTTACTGGAATAATGTTATTTGGTTTTATTCTAATGTTGTTTTTTTGTTTGTTTTTAAACAAATAAACACTTACTCCTCAGATAAATAGCTTTTTAAATCTCATAATCTTGGGTGCCTAAAACTTTTGCACAGTACTGTATGTCTTAATTTTTTATTTTAAAAAGGAGGGAGTGGGTCAAATCTCAATAGAAAGACTGTTCCAGAGCCATGGGGCTGCTACTATGTGAACTCAGTCACCCTTCAGAAGAACTGGTCAGCAGATTTAGTAGGGGAACACTTGAAACACTACACTGTTCAGTTTCAAGGGGCAAGATAACACTCAAAAACAAGGGGTAGGTGTAAAATAAAGAAAGTCATGCTTTTTCAGTTGATGTTACTAAAGTTACATCAGTTTAAGACACACATGAACAACACTAGTAGTTGAAAATGAATTAATGACACTGTGGTTTATCACAACAACTGTCTCCTTAAAGAGTTGGGAAAATGTCAAGAGAACAATACACTGGCTTTATACAAGACACTCACCCTCTTAGTTTGGAGATGCAGATGGACTCACAGTGATTTAGCGAAGCTGTGCATGGCCAGCATTGAAAAAGACCTGGTCTAACAGGTTTGATCCCAAGGGGGTTTACCACAGCATTAATCATGCAACAAAAGAAAGTTTGGTTTGTGAGAGTTGTTCGTAATAACAGAAGGCCTGCCTCTTGAAATTTCCAGCCAAACCCATATTGATTAAATGAAGAATGATTTATCACTCCAGAGAACATTTTCATTCCTCGAGAATCCTGTGGCTGCATGGTATACACCATTTTTTGTAACACCTGAAATTTCATTCATTGATCAGAAAGTTATTTCATGAAGCTCTTGACTCACACAGTTCTTGTGCTGATGTTGCTTCCAGAATAGTTAATGGTTCAGCAAAGGATGGGCAGTCTTTTTTTTGAGCACTAGCAAAGTTAGCAGAGCATACTTGGTTAATATGCGGTCCAGTTACCTGTGTGTATGCATCTTCAGGGTTGTGAAAAGTGGAGAAAGGATGAAACGTTGATAAACATTTAAACACATTTTGTCAGTGAACTGTGTAGGCCTTGGGTTTTAAACTCAGCAGACTGAGTCTGTCTGAGAAATAAAGAAAACCTGATTCAGGTTTTTTTTTTCAACAACATCTCTGCTACAAATGTACGACAACAGCATGCTTACACAGCTACTCACACCACCAGAATAGGCTACATATCATTACCGAACTTGTAGAACTTGGAAAGTTATGAACCAGCAGAACGTGCAGGAAATGTGTGTTGGAATCTTCATCCTCTTAGCCTGCTTATTTACAAGTACGGACATCCTGTAATTCTGCTGCCTGCAGCTCACATTTGCTGTAAATAGTCCCTAACACACACTCATTGTAGTTAAAAGTGCCCAACTCATTTCCAGGTTTCTATGCTTGACAATGCTACACTCATGGTTTCCAGGTATTCTGTGTTAGAGTGTGTTGTGCATAATTGTGTCCTACGTGTCAAGTCAAATATATTTGTATAAAAATGTTTACAGCCTGATGGTGTCACAAAGCAGCTTTACAGACTTCCAAGATTTAAACAAAAACAACTTCATGTGACTCCGGTTTCCTCCCAGCGTCCAAAAACACACGTTGGTAGGTGGATTGGCGACTCAAAAAGTGTCCGTAGGTGTGAGTGAATGTGTGAGTGTGTGTCACTCTGTGAAGGACTGGCGCCCCCTCCAGGGTGTATTCCCGCCTTGCGCCCAATGATTCCAGGTAGGCTCTGGACCCACCGTGACCCTGAATTGGATAAGGGTTACAGATAATGGATGAATGAATGAACTTCATGTGAACAAGCCAAAGGCATCAGTGGCAAGGAGAAACTCCCTTGAAGCTGGGGGAAGAAACCTTGGGAGGAACCAAGATTCACAGTGGAGACCCATCTTCTTCTGCTTAATAATTGTAAAGAGACTAACTTTAACTTAACCCTGTGTAGATAGAAGCAGCCTTGGAGACTTTATGAGTAGTGGAGATCATTAGTATATGTCTGTGCTGAGTATGTTCCATCAGAGTTTGTGTATCAGAATGACAAGGTTCCAGAGATATAAGGTTGCAGACTGTGGTGTGGAGTTGTGGAGTGTAGCTACACTGAAGGAATGAAGGGCAGATTACTGGTCTAAAGCAGGTGAGCAGAAGCAGTTTTTCATCCAAACAGAGTTTCACAGGACAGCAATAATTACAATTACAATACGATATTTGTTGTGAAAAATGTTTTATGAACGTTTTTATAAACAGAACATTCAGTTTTATGTGTTAGTTCAACCTCATCTCTCAAAATTCAAATGAACATCGAATGTCCTCTATGTTTAAGATAAAGGTTTTAATTGGGTGTCTTATCTTTTCCCCATAATTGTGCATTGAAAAAAAATCAGTTATAAAGCAAAGCAAAAAAAAATGTCAGAAAAACATTTTTATTTGTCAAACTAAAGACTGAAGTACATGTCAAATGAATTAATTTACAGACCTGCAGTGTCTGTAATAAAGTGCTTTTAAGAACAGTGTAAAGGCTTCGGCTCTGTGCTCCCAGTGTGGACTTCTGGGAAATAGCTCGTCTGCAGACACGCATTTGAATCTCCCAATCTTCAATAAAGTGGATAATCACGCTCAAATATGGCTCACAGGTGTGGCTTGACCATATATCTGTCGTCGAGGCAAACTGTTTTACTCTCGCGAGCCGGTTGGAAAGTGTCTGTCTGACTTAAATGTACAAGTTAGGCAGCGCTTCTAGTGCAATGAAATTGCGACTGGACAATTGGTAATAGTGATGGGAATTTCGGCTCTTTTTGGGGAGCCGGCTCTTTTGGCTCGGCTCTTCATAAAGAGCCGGCTCCTTCGGCTCCTAAATGGCTCTTTGTTTTACCACTTATTTCCACGTGTACAGAACAATATTACCTACATTTTACATGACTATATGGACAAAATATTATTGTTCAATATTAAAAATAATAAATAGTGTTGCAATGGCCAATTGTTTTTATGGCTGTCTTGTAATAACTCACTGATTGCACTCATACATTCAATTGTATAAATAACTGGATTTTTATTTAAACACCTCAATAAAAAATCACTTGTAAACTCTGAAATACAGCCAATGGAACCCAAAAGGTAAGTATTACAAAATAGATTATTAAATTAAATAATCATCCATTTCTGGGTAATAAAATAAACAAATACTCTGCAAAGTGCAAAACAGCAGCATTCAACGGTAGTGATTAAAACAACCACAACTGTCAACAAACATTTAACTGATTTAACATTTTCTTCAACCATTTTTTGGAAGGCAGATCGGCATTCAGGAAAACCAAGTGTCTCAGCTCGGAGGGTTGGAGCTTGCTTGTTGTTCTCTGATTGGTTGAATGACAAGCCTTAGAAAAAAAATGGCTCGGTCTTAGACGGGAACCGGCTCTCATCGTTCACTTACAAGAGCCGGCTCTTTGAACCGGTTGGTTCGCGACCGACACATCACTAATTGGTAACGTGGGCAAAGAGTTTTAATAAGCCTTTTGGAGCCCTTTTGCTCTACTGTTGATATGGGGCGCACACCCTTTGCTATATAGTAAACTATGCTACCGCTTTAGTAATACCATGCCACTTCATACTTTTCTTTTCGTAAGGCACAGCGTTAGCTAAAGAAGCTTGTAATGCTGTCTAAACTGGTTTAGTGAACACTTTAGGACAGTAGCAGGAGCACCTCGGAGTTTAACAGCTTCGTACAGAAGTTTGTGCAGCTGTTGTAAGTGTTGAAGTAGGCAGAGAGTACTCCCGCATTTTGATACTACCTCCTTTCGGCATTCCCTGCAGATACTCAATTTCTGCTCCTCATTTGACCGGTAAAATCCGAACCATTTACATATAACCGAACCGCTTTTCTTCCTTTTCACGCTCCTTTTCCTTTTCACTCGGCTCCATTGTGTGTGTGTGTGTGTGTGTGTGTGTGAGAGAGAGAGAGAGAGAGAGAGAACGCGGGTGGGGGCGGGACTGTGAGCAGACGAGCTGAGCAGAGCACAAAATAGCCATGTACAAGATTTAGACTTTAAAAGCTAAGCACCACTTAATGGACCTCCATGAATATTCCACATTATTGTAGTTACTGACAGATATAAGTATGAATTAAAATGAAAATAGCAGCTTAATTTGCTTTAAAACTGACAATTGTATTAAATTGACGGAAAAACCCGAGCTCTCTACGGAAATTCTTGAACGCAACCGTGACGTCACTGGTGGACAACAGCTGAACAACGCCGCGGTAAAACACCGTTATGACTGACTGTTATGACAGTATCTAGCTAAATAACCAACATTATTCATGACGATAGCCCAGCAATAAGCTAAACTCAAATGTAGAGGTACCGTTATTCTTGTAAATGTGATCGAAGTCGAACTCGAATTCATCCGACACTATAAACCTCCGTAATGCAGCTACGTAGCCGAGTATAACCTGAGCCACCGAGTTTAGCAAGTCAAGCTAACGTTAACTAACACCAACTAAAACAGGCGAAGTGAGTGTACTTACCCTGTTTACCTCCATGTTACAGAGGCTCTTGAACACCTTTCGTTGGTGTCCTTACATGCCCATATTGTTGGAAAAGCGCCAGTGAAATGAGCTACAGATAACGGAGTGAGCGGATGGTCCTTTCCAAAGTGCCCGTTTAAAGTTGACAAATTTAGTCCATTTTCTGGATATTTTGGGATCTTTGGGCCATTTGTGCACAGATGTCCCACTGTACATTGAGTGATTGCAGCCAAAAACAACACACCTTTTCCTCATTCTGCATTAAATTAAGTGCAACTTCTAGAGTTGTTGTCCACCATCTACGTCACAGGCAAGACGCCTATTAGAGTTTCCCAACACCGTTGGGGGGGGGGCAACGGTCTTTTAAACCTTATTCCTTCAATTAATAAGAAATAACATGTTTTCTGATCATCAATAAACACAAGTTAGGAACTCAAACTCCACTGTATTTATTTGTTTGACACTTTCATAGAGCTGGTGATTAGCCTTTAAAATAACTTAAAATATCAATATAAACGATATAGCCCCACTCAATATTTCGCACTGTTCTATCTCGCCCACCCCTAAGAGAGAGTACCAAAAGTGATAGAGTGTGGTCTATTAATACAGACTGTCTAAAAGTAGAGTACCAAAACTGACACAAGAGCACCCTGAAACATTAGCATCCCCTGCTCCACCGTCATCAAACCTGTTAGTGTTGGGACAACGGCACACCTCAGTTTATCACATTTCCCAATCAATGAATCAATCCATGGATCTGTAATCTTTATCTAATGGGAAAGGTTAATTACTAACAGTTACATACCTTCTCTTTATTAATAATTTTTGTTATTCACTCAAACTATATACGATTTCTAAATAATACAGCCATTACAGTTTAAGAAAGCTTTAGCTGTCAATGTATATATTAAACAATTATTAATTGCTTAATTTGCTGTGATAAGTCACGATTAATTCCAATGTCTCTTCATAAGACTAAAGCTTTTAATAACGGATGTTTAACTGTATAATAAACAATTAATGTGAGATAAACACAAGGGAATTATATTTATATTAGTAGTGTCTATCCATTAAAAATGTAATCACAGCAATAAAGTAAAAAAAAAAAAAGTACAATTTTGGGGAGATGAATATGAAGTGTGATGCATGTCAAAGTGCTTAGAGGAAACTATACTTTTTTACTTTATTATAATCTCTCAGTGTAGTTTTGATGATTTTTAATTTAGAATATCTTAAATGAACACTACATTGCAGCTTGTGGCTCAAAGATTGAGAGGTTCATTTATCACTAAACTCTGAGAAAAGAGTGAATTATAGGAGGAGGTTGTGGCCAAATTAGGTAAAATTAAGAGTGTAATTTTTCCCCAACTGTTGGCATCTGAACTGCTGAGGCCTAACCACTAAGTGTCAGTCTTCCTTTTATAGAATGGACACAATGGCAGCCCACCTAGTCACAAAAGAAATGCAACTTTGGCAGTTTGGGAGAATTTCACCTTTCAACCAAGGTCTCAGTGAAATGGCGAATTTGAGATCCCATCTAGCTACCTATCATCCAGCTATCATAGTCCAACTGCCTCCACCATCTCCTACTCACGGAACAGCCTCAAAAGGAACAGTTCAGGACAATTCCAGGTGACAGTTAGTAGTGTAGCACTAGAATCAGGATAAATTAAGTAATATGTGGCAGTAATACCACATATAAAACAAACACCACACAGGATTGTTTTTCACCATGATAGCCCTACCAATGGGGACAAGCAACTTAATTTTAACTGGAGGGGGCCTTGTACTAAAGTTTATTAAAGGTTATTACTCTCGTTTATTTAGCAATCAATGTATTCATCAGGTAATTATTATTATGTTAATCAACATATGCCTTAATACCATTACTTCATCAGTTAATCATTTAACCACAGGAAAATCATTTGTTATACTTTGTAGCCACACTTGTCTTGTTAGAGGTCCAATGCAGCCGGTTGACATGTGCACAGAGCTGCACAGAAAGGCTGGCTTCTATTGGAGAGTCAAGGCTAGTTTCTTCTGGGAGAGCATGGACATTCAGCCATAATTTGATAAGCACAAAGTGAGTGTGAAGTGGGACATAGTTCAATAAAACACTGCTTACTAAAATTTCAAAAGAATACAAGAGCCACTAACTCAAACAACATTGCAGACTTTTTCTTGCTTGCTGATGAGGTGAATGCTGCAAATCATGGGCTGTGAGTGGAAGGTCTTGGTTCCTGTGTCCTGCACAATTACCTCACAGGAAAAAGAAGAGGAAAGGAGAGGAAAAGAAAGGCAGGGGATTTTCATGAACTGTCCACAGTTTAGAGAGGAGCAGAGAGCAAGACACTTGAAGAGTAATGGAGGTCGGACTGAACACTGTGTGTGGACCTGGAGTTCTCTTCATGTTGATCTTAATAGGAACAGAGATATACTCTTCTGCTGCACAGGTAAGACACACACTGAATCACTCAATGTGGCTTGAAAGTACAATGCAGGTATAAATGCATTTTTTATTATTTCTACAATTCTGATACAGTTTTATGCCCCTTTGCTGGAGGTTAAAGTTCTGTATCTAAGATTTAAAAAGAATCTCATCTGGAACTGAATGACTTTCAGTCTTTCAGCATGGAAACACTGTCATAGGTTTTGAAACTTATTCCTTTGCTGTTATTTTTTGAGGTCAGTGCATTACAGATGGTACACTTGGCAAAGCAACTACTTTAAAATCGTTCTTTTTTTCACATTTTACATTTAATGTACCCCGATGCACAAAAATGCACCTTTAAAGAACATTGACCAGGTATGATCCTTAATGTTTCATGGCAGTAAATATGTATTGCCCCACAATAAATGTATTGCCCTACAATACTATAAGCAATAATATACTGAAATTACAAAAAATATCTTCTGTCCTTAATGTACAGTGGTTATTAAGTCATGCTAATTTGCTCAGCAGTGAATAGCAGGTGGTAATGATGACACTGATGAATGAATGCGTTTTGATGGAATCCAGTGGGTTACTGCGAAAGTTGATCTCCTAATATATTTTTGGCTACGTTTGAAGTTCATCTAATGCCTTTGTAAATTTTGTCAAAAATGTGTCACTAATTAGCTCATGACACTGAAATATTACTAAATAAAATATGCCATGACAACACATTAGCACAGCATATTAAATCTGCAGTCATGAGTTGTCATAGCATTTTTTTATTCAATAATATTTCAGTGTCATGTCACCTTTATCAGGTAATGTCATGATGGATGCCACAAAGTTTGATTTTATAAGCCTGTGTCACACTAATGTTATGTCAAGTAGATTCTGATGCTGATTCATGTACTTTTTATGAAAAGTGTAGACAATGGCAGTAACAGTAGTTGACGTAGGTTTATGGTAATTATCCTTATGAGTTTAGGGGTAATATATAGGCTTATAAACACTTACAAATATTTTATGTGTCTTAATCTGCTATTACTTCACACTTCCAGCAAGAATGAATATGGACATGATGTGATTTGTATGTGTGTATGTATGTTGCCAATAGAATCGCTGTGACAAGACCATTGAAGTGATGACAAAGACAGGTTGCCATTCTTGTACCTTAAGTGCTCTAGTGAATTGCCCAAAAGGCTACCAAAAGAAGACCCCGGGCAAAGGGCAACAAGACTGCAGGTTAGTGTGTGTGCCTTTGAGTCAGTGCTGAGTCAGTTTTCCCATAATATTTCAAATTCTTCCACAAGTCCTTCAGTAGCACCTACTGCATTCAATAACCAGCTTTTTCAATGGCACATATAATTAAAAAAGTTATATACCCAAATTATTCTAGAGAAGTTACATTACTGTGCCTTTAAATGAATAAACCAGTGTTAAAGAGCCACAGTTACAAAAATATTCTCTTCAAATGTATGTCATGTAAAAAACTATTTACACACTAATGAGGGGAAATATACTAATGTATATAAGATTACAAAATACGTATTAAATTCTAGCTTATAATGCTGCAAGAAAACAAAATCATACAGAGTGTACCTGGAGTTTTTAAAAGTAAACAATACTTGAAAGAAAAGGCTACATAGCTATAGAAAAGACCTTAAATATCCCTGTCAGTATAATTTCTCAGTAATGCCAGTGGAATGTTGATGGAATCACATTTAATTGTTCCCATAGTAGATTCCACATTGTGGCCTCAGACTGTGATAAGGGAAGGTAAAGTGAAGCCAATAATTTAGAAAGGATAACCTAAAATCTTTGGGAACAAAAGTTGAATAGAGGAAAAGTAAGCAATGAACTGCAACACAATCAAAGAGGAATGTCTGCCATATACGGAAAAAGAGGGTGGCATATGTAATCCCAAGCAAAGAAGAAGGGTGCATCATGATACGTCGCTGAGGCGTAACGTATACAATATATATGTGAAATGATAAGTGTTGACAGAGAATAACGGGTATATATAAATTACTTTTTTTATATGTCATTGGTTAAAAACTAGAGTCTAGAGAGAAATGGACATTTTACCAAAACAGCAAACCCTAAACATGCAACTAAAATGACTGCAATATTAAAAAGAAAGTAAATTCTCCTGAATTGAACCATGCAGACAGAGAAACTTTGAAGCCCACCTGAAGGACTCTTGTGACCTTAAATAATCAGAGACACTTTTAGAAGAGGGTTGGGCAAGTAGAGTGTCATCTCAAAGATTGTATTGCAGACAACAGTGTGCAACAAAGAACTAATGCTGTTAACTGGTGATGTTCAAATACATTCAGATCAAGTACTCTTTAATGTCATTTTTCAGTATAAACTAAGTTAATTGGAGCAACACATTTTCTTCAGGCCCATGGTTTAACACAGTACAGCAGTACAGTAAAGAGGACCTACATATAGTGACTTAACTTTGGTGTCCCTTTGAAGCATTTGAAGAGGACATATATTATACGTCTTTTCCACAAGTTAACACAGTTCTCTCACACGTTCATCTGTGTTGTGCTGTTTTGATGATGTTTTGGCACGACTGTTTCCAAATATAGTAATGCCAATAAAACGTACTGAATTTAATTGATTAGTTTAAATATTACCCAAATGAACTGAGTTACAAAAGTGCATATTTTTGGGTTAGATCAGGCATTAACTGAAGTAACTTAAACTATATGTGTGTGCCTACTTTTGCTTTTATTTGTTTGTTTGTTTAAGTTATTTGAGTTTATAGTGAAATTTATGGCCTGTTAGCAGTTCCAGATCCCCAAATCAGGGTGGGACTTCACTGAAAATGTATTTTGGTAATATGTCCCCTTCATATTTTTAGTATGACTGCTGATGGGAAAATTTGACATTTTTCCCATTTTTCTTATATGTAAAGGTACTTGAGATCCTTTTCCAATATCCCTGGTTGTTCCCATGAATGTTATAAAGAGGTGGTGGAAGAAGGCTGCTGTCCAGGGTACTGGGGCAATGACTGCATGGGTAAGGATAATTAAGTCATGTATATGCCGATATGTTCCATTATGTTTATATCGTTGTAAGATCAGGCACATTAAGATCAGTCTGTGGGTCAAGAAAAAAAACAAAAAAATACAAAACATTTCCTCTACTGTACCAACTGCTGCAGCTTGGATGGTATTTCCTTTATTGTCTGCTCTGGATGGTGCAGGACACTGAGGGAATATTTTGACAGGAAGTGCAAGAGCCAAGAGAGTGAATGGCACACAAAGAAAGGACAAGAGGAAGAGCCTCTTCTGTTTAGGCTCACACAAGTAGAGATAGTGCTGAGTTTGGAAAAGAAAAAAGTTACATTTCAGGGACTAGAGAGAGAGAGATATGGATTTCCATATACAGTTGTGTGTTATATGGTTGTACATATGATCCAGATAAATGTGGAATATATATATACACTACAAATATGGGTCTGTCTGTTTTCTTTGCAAGCAGAAGGCCTACTCAAGCAGGAAAGTGACACTTCCTTGCCCAGAAGGAATGTGCTGACAAGTTGACCCCTTACCCACAAGGTTACAGGAGTCTGCTGCTCTTTATCTGTTGTCATCTTAACTTCCTACATTAGTTCCTCTGTGTGTGAGGTGGGGTTAAGTGATTTGACCTCATGTGTCCCGAGCATTAATGTGATTCAGCAAAAATTCACTCTTACAAATTTTCATTGTGCTAACACCACATTTGATATTTGCTTGTTTAGTGTTTCACTGGAGCTATAAGGCCACTGAAGCTATGTAATGGAAGCATTCAGGACGAATTACAATATTGCACAGAAACTTCACACTGTAAAAATAAAAATTTTTTCAATGTGATGGTACCCTCAAATGTACATCTTCTGTACCTTTACTTAGAGAACATAGTTGTGCCTTATTCTAATTGTGCATCTGAAAATTGTGTTGATTTCATTCGCCCCATTTCATCACCAAATCTTTTATATTGCTATTTTACTTTACACCGTTCTATAATGAAATCTTACAAATATTCACCTCCCCTTCTGGAGATGAACTGCTCCTTAAGGGAACACAATTTGACTTTTACATCTCTGTTGTACCTTTAAGAAAAATAATGTACTTCTTCCATACCTTTTTTTTTCTGAGAATACACCAGTGAGAAATTAACACTATCAGTGTTAAACTAATAGAGGGTGTCACACACAGAGTGTTGATTTAACACTGTGTAACGTTTATCAGTTCTATTTCCTGATATTTTGAGGCTAGATGGGAAACTGGGTTAAAAACTTATTTTTACATTTTTTAATTTGGTATATTAAGAGAAGAATGGTGGGTGGCACGGTGGTGCAGCAGGTAGTGTCGCAGTCACACAGCTCCAGGGGCCTGGAGGTTGTGGGTTCGATTCCCGCTCCGGGTGACTGTCTGTGAGGAGTTTGGTGTGTTCTCCCCGTGTCCGTGTGGGTTTCCTCCGGGTGACTGTCTGTGAGGAGTTGATGTGTTCTCCCTGTGTCTGCGTGGGTTTCCTCCGGGTGACTGTCTGTGAGGAGTGTGGTGTGTTCTCTCTGTGTCTGCGTGGGTTTCCTCCGGGTGACTGTCTGTGAGGAGTGTGGGGTGTTGTCCGCGTGGTTTTCCTCCGGGTGAGAGAGAAAGAGAGAGAGAGAGCGCGAAAGTTTCAAATGCTAACTCTTTTCAGCACATGATTATTGTTTTTTTTTTTGGTCCAAGAAAATATATTTAATCTGTATCATATTTATTTGCTAGAAATTATGAATTACTCATAATAAATTTATTTTTGCATTGTTCTCTTACACCACTTAATGCACATATTTCACTTTCTACCACCTTTTTATTCTATGGTTATATATACGTTTTTGTCTTCTTTTCCTTCTCCTTTTTTCTCTCTCTCCCCCCCTTTCTGTCCCTCCCAGAGTGTCCAGGATCAGCTGCTAATCCTTGTAGTAATAATGGTGTCTGTTCAGATGGCATGGGTGGTAATGGAACTTGCACTTGTAAAGTAAGAGTTCTCTCTCTCTCTCTCTCTCTCTCTCTCTCTCTCTCTCTCTCTCTTACACACACACACACGGAAAGTTACCGATTTGTGTTTTTCTCAGGCAGGTTTTGTGGGGACAGCATGTGAGAAATGTGATGAGAATCTATATGGATCCACATGCAGCAACGGTAACAAAAATCACATTAACACAGTTTAATTTTTTCAACAATAATGTTGGTCACTGTTCTGCCCCACCGGGCTTTTTTTTATCACTAGCTTGCTCACTCTGTGTGTGTGTGTGTGTCTGTCATACAGTGTGTACCTGTAAGAATGGTCTGTGTAACAGTGGAGTGAAGGGAGATGGACATTGCACCTGTTTTTCAGGATACACAGGTCCAGACTGTGACCAGGGTGAGATAAAGTTTTCTATTTATAATAATTATTCTTTGTCAACTTAACTATTGTAATGTTTTAAAGTTTATTCAGTTGTTGCTGTGATGTCCCGTATTACTATGGCCATCTTGAATGCAGCATGGTGGCGCAGCAGGTAGTGTCGCTGACACACAGCTCCAGGGACCTGGAGGTTGTGGGTTCGAGCCACGCTCAGGGTAACTGTCTGTGAGGAGTGTGGTGTGTTCTCCCTGTGTCCAAGTGGGTTTCCTCCCACAGTCCAAAAACACACGTTGGTAGGTGGATTGGCGACTCAAAGTGTTTGCATGTGTAAATGTGTGAGTGTGTGTCACCCTGCAAAGGATTGGCACCCCTTCCAGAGTGTGTTCCTGCCTTGCCCCCAGTGATTCCGGGTGGGCTCCAGACTCATGACCCTTAACAGGATAACAGTTACAGATAATGAATGAAAAATATAATGTTTATTGTTTTTCTAGAAAATATCTTCACATAAAAAATTCAAATGCAATTAAATAAAAAAAATGTTCGATTAACATCGATAACTTGAGTTAAATGTTTGCTGATCTTGTTAGAGTCATATAATATATTATGTATTATCAGTTATCTCACAGTAATGTTGTGTTTTCTCAGAGCTGCCAGGTTGTGCTGCTTTACGCTGTAAACCCAATGCACTTTGTTTCGAAGACTTTGCCTCTGGAACGCTGAGGTGTAAATGTAAACCTGGATACACTGGCCTAGAATGCACCTGTGAGTACTGACTGACTGTCTCCTAAAAACAGTAGTAATGTTGTTGGTTTTAGCTCAAATCCTAGAACTTAGATGAATGGGTGTTTGAACAAAACATATTTTATAAATGATTGAAAGGCTTGAAAATATGTTTCTGTATTTGCATAATTCATTAAGGGAGAGCTCCTTTTACACACGGGTTATTTTTTAAAGATATTTGAATTATTCTTTTTTTAATGAAGGGTTTGGCCCAAGTCGGCCATGTGCCACAAAATAATTATTATGTGTAAAAAGAATGAGAAAGTTACTAATTACAAAACACTTGAATTGATTTAGTTTTGCTGCTGTTGTTTACAGCTATAAACCCTTGTCTGAAGAAGGTGTGTCATGAGCATGCAGCGTGTATGCACACAGGGCCAAATCAATACTCATGTACATGTGCAGAGGGCTATCAGGGAGACGGATTGGTCTGCATGCCTGTTGACCCCTGCCAGACAGATTTCGGAGGTTGCCACAGCCAGTCTACCCAATGTGTGTATGATGGACCTGGGAAGGTGTGTGTTTGAATGCTTAGTCATAGTTTTTATTTCCTACTCACTCATTCATTAATTCTTATTAATAAATATCAAATCATTTCTCGTTAGAGATACATACTTGCATCTTCATGGCTATTTTTGGTCTATATTATAGGCTCATTGCGAATGTCTGCAAGGCTTTGAGAAGTCGGTACTAGGGGTGAGCTGCAGGTTGAAAGACGTATGCAAACCAGATTCATGTCATAAGAATGCAAACTGCACTACAGTGGCACCAGGAACAGTTGAGTAAGTTTGACTGAGAAGCTTTTGCACGTCTGCGTGGATTGATGATTTATCAGAAGTGCAGCTGTTCAATTTTTGCCGTTAATATTCATGCTAATTATTAATACAGTTTATGATAAGAATTACTCTCAGGTGACATATTGGTATCCATCAAAAATCAAACAAACAAAATAATTAATATTCACAGCTTTTGTATAATGGACTTGTTTGAAAGTAGAGGTCAGTGTTTGTGGGAAATTCATTCAAATACCAAAACTGTTTCTTCTCCATGTTGTTTCACATCATAAATGACTGAAGCCTGACTCAAAAGCTGTCTCCTAGTGGATGATGTGTGATAAACTCTAAATATTTACTTGAATAAATTTCATGCATTCTTGCTTGCTGTCATTTGCATCTAAATCATATTAGTTTTTGATTGATGCCAAAATGTGCTTGGGAACCCAACCTTCATAAGAGATTTGATGGAGCATACCATGAGAAAGCTAATAGGAGATGGTATGGGGCTGTTCATTCCAGCTCTTGAAATGTAGTAGGTGAAATACTCATTTGATTAAAATTGAATTGCTTTCATTTGAATGAAGAACATGATTAATTGCCACAATGTTTGAATTAGTTGCAACACACACAACAAACCAGAATCAAAAGTTTTTTTGATTCTGGTTAGTGTTCTTTCTAGGCTAACAATTAATGGAAAATAATACCTCACCAAACAGCATTTTTCAAGCATGTCTAAATTATCACATACTTGCTTATGTGGTTTCTGACAGTGCATGATATAATTAAATTTTAAGAATATACAGAAGTGGGGCGGGACCTGGAGTTTGTGGGTTCTAGTCCCACTTCAGGTGACTGTCTCTGAGGAGTGGGTTTCCTCTTAGTGCTCCGGGTTCCTCCCACAGTCCAAAAACACACGTTGGTACACAAGTGTCTGTAGGTGTGAGTGTGTGTGTGTTGCCCTCTGAAGGACTGGCGGCCCCTCAAGGGTGTATTCCCGCCTTGCGCCCAATGATTCCAGGTAGGCTCTGGACCCACCGTGACCCTGAACTGGATAAGAGTTACAGATAATGGACAGATGGATGAATATACAGAAGTATTACCAGCATTAATAGCTGCATTTCTATTAATTTAACTTGTACTAGCGTAGACCACGCCCAGAGAAGAGGGGGGGGGGGCAAACTCAGAACCCCCCCCCTCCCAGGGCTTAAATGGTCAGAAAGAATGTTGTTCGACACAGGGATGGAGTGAGAGTGAAGGGGTATAAATGAAGCTGTGGAGAGGTAATTGGGGCGTAGTGTAGCTCCCAAAACTAAGTCACATGGTGAACTATATTTATTCTACATATGTTTATAACATTTATTGTAAAGTATTTTATACGTTTTTGTATTGTTCTTATGCTTCTGTGTGTTTTAAATAGGCTCTGCCTTTTGACAGGCTGTCCTTGTAAATAAGAAGCTGTTCTGAATGATTTTCCCTAGATGCATATAATATGTAAAATCTATTATTATTATTATCATTATAAGGGCAGCACAGTGGCACAACAGATAATTTTGCTGATACACAGCCCCCGGATTCTGGTTAATGCCTGCCTCAGGTCTCTGTGTGCAAACGTTGGTCAATGGATTGCCTATGCAAAAAGGTGTTAATGTGTGAGCAAATGTTGCCCTGTGATGGACTGGCCCCCTGTCCAGGGTGTGTTCCTGCCTTGCACCCAATAATTCTGGTTTGAATCCTAAACGAGCACAACACTCAACCTGATAAAGCAGTTGCAGAGAATTAAGTAAATATTATTATACATGTTATTTTTTTCAGGGATTTATAATTTTAAGATGTTTTGGCTCTATGTAGGTCTATATAATATAATACAAAACACACAAACACTCTCTTAATTTTACAGTAGTACAGTAGTGTATTTTTCTACAGGTGTACTTGTCTTGACGATTTCCTTGGAAATGGCAAAGTCTGTTTTGGTAATATAATGCAACGACTTCGGGACCTCAACTCAGGACCTAGCAGCCGCTGGACCGGTCAACTGTCCAATGCCATTAATCTGTTTGGTGAGTCAGGTCTTTATATCTCTGTAAATGTATCCATAATGTGCAAGAAATATTTTGTCAAAAAATATGTGCTATAAAATCCATTTGCAGATTATTTTGTCTGGTGTTTTGTATATTTCCTGTTCTGACATAAACTCATATGTTGGGAATCACTTGACACCAATAAAAACGTTATTTCATGTAATAAATATTTAAATATCAAAAACTAGACATTGTCATATATTTTACATGTTTTCTTCAGTATAATAAGTCTTATTGGAATGACAAGAATTTATAACTATTTAAAATCTGCGATATTTTACAGCTATGTGAAGCCATAAATGTGAATTTTATGTTCCAATGTGCTTTGCTGATATTCCAGGGTCAGTCATGTCTTGGCCTCTAATCTCGCCCGGTCCTTTCACTGTATTTGTGCCAAACAACAAAGCTTTCAAATCCACATCTGTGAGTTTACTGTGAATACCTTATCACACATGCCTTCTACTGACACTGGTTGAACATGAAATTTTATACAGTATATACCTGATGTTGTCCTGCTACAGGTGGCAACTCTGCTGGCAGATGAAGCAAAGGCTCGCTATCTGGTAAAGATGCACATGGTTGCTGGAGAAATAAACTCAGATTCTCTGAAGTTAGGAATGCTCTATTACACGTTGACTGGGAAACCTGCTGAGTCAGTATCAGAGGTATGTACATCTGCTTGTTTTCATACTTTTTCTGAACTAAATTTTTAGAGTAGAGAAAAACAAGACTAACCAAAGATTTGGACCAAATTAAAGTGAAACGTGGTCCAGTAGAAATTCCCAATTCTACATTGCTTCTGGGACTTAATTGTTTCAAATATATACTTACAGTCCCATTTTTTTTCTTTTTTTTGGTAAAAATATATTCTCTTTACTTCTCTTTTTTGTCTATTTGTCTGTTCACACAGTCACAGCAGGTAAAAGTTCGTATCCATGGCAGCCGTAGGAAAGGGACCCTGGTGGAGTCAGACGTCATCGCTTCAAATGGAATGATCCATATCATTGATAAAATGATGGACACTGTCGCCCCCACTGTAATAAGTGACAACCAGGTTTGTTGATGTAGAACATTTTTGTAAAAAAACTATAAGATTTTTGTAATGCTACATGTAATAGACATCAGTATATTTCTTTTTAGCAGCTTTATATATAGTATTCATATTAAAGTATGTTTTGATGGATTACTATGACAAAATCCTTTTATTTGTATAATGCAAAACTAAGAGAATCTTTATTGTATTTAGTCCTAGACATAATTGTATTTATTGTTTTCTCAGGAAAATCTTATGAAGATTCTGTCAGACAATGGGAAGTTTTCCCAGTTCAAATCTCTATTTGAGGTATGAGTGCGTCCTAGTGTTTTAAATATATACACACTGCTGCAAAGACCTTACTGCATGTCCCAACTGCTTTAGAAAGCCTCCATGGCGGGTATTTTGGATGAATCAGGTCCCTACACATTGTTCGCCCCAACAAATGCTGCTTTTTCATTAATGAAGGATGGCTACCTAGAACATCTTATGTCTGAGGAGGTAGGCATACATTGCAAATACAAATTACAGTCAAGGATTACATATGTATATAATCCTTGGTTTATTAATTCATGTTGGTTTTTCAGTGTATCTCTTTATTTCCTTGCTCATACATAGGGTAAACCAAAGCTTCTGGAACTTCTGCGAAACCACATTATAGCCTCTGCTCAGGTATGGTTACTGATCGTAGAATGAAACAGCTTTGGAAGTTGATTTCTGGTGCTTTTTTCATATACACACTCTGAAATTGAACCATGTCTTTTTTCTTTCTAATCTCGCTAGCTGAGAGTTAGCTACGTTGTTTCAAATCCACGGACCGATTCGATGGCTAACCAAGTTCTGGCATTTAATGTGACTACTGCTGTGAGTACCCAAGTCTGTTCATGTTCATAAAACTTCCAAAAAAACAACATTAATAATTTTGCTAACTTGGCTCTGCTAAATGTTATTAAGTGCTATTCCAAAAAGGACACAAGCCAATGTATGTGAATACTGTACCTAATATATTAAAAATTGGTCAAAAATATGAATTCTTTGGCTGTACATTAGAAATGGTGCGTGGCAAAGCAACAGAAATTGTTTCCCTTTGAGTATTGCTTTGGCTTATAATCAGGGTCAAATATTGGTCAACGGGATAGCTGTGATTGAAGCAGATGTTGAAGCAAAGAATGGCTGCCTCTATTCA
The DNA here is from genome assembly GCF_029633855.1 of Hoplias malabaricus. Classification (NCBI taxonomy): domain Eukaryota; kingdom Metazoa; phylum Chordata; class Actinopteri; order Characiformes; family Erythrinidae; genus Hoplias; species Hoplias malabaricus. The sequence goes on from NC_089803.1 coordinate 51,411,841, forward strand.
CTGGAAGGAGTTTTAATTCCACCATCTATAGAGCCCATCCTCCCTCACCGCTGCGACATCACAGAGAACAATGTTTACAGGGTAAGTGTAAGCAGTCCATCAATTTCTATGTTTAGCAATCCTGTCTGTTTGAATCCTACACTAGAGACTGGGTTTAGTGTTGACTAAACCTCTTCAGTAATTGCAGATTTCTTTGGTATACCATATTTTGCCTGTTACATGTAATGACTTTCACAAGCACCAATTTTAAAAACTTCTTAAGGCTACAAAATGTTGGCTGCACTTAACCATATAAAATGTAAAAAAATAAAGCAAAACGCTGTACTTTTTGTTTTTCTATGAGTGTGCATCCATTATGTTGTCCCACTCTGGCACTCCATTGTTAGGACACTGTAAAACAAAATAAAAATCATATTTAAGAGTAAGGTCAGACATTGATAAAGGATTTGTAATACTAGTAATAATTTAACTTAAATTACTGAAATTGTCCTTAGGACTGGCGCCCCCTCCAAGGGTGTGTTCCAGCCTTGCGCCCAATTACTCTGGACCCTGAACTGGATAAGCAGTTTCAGACAGTGAATGAATGTATGAATGGTTGTGATGTGTCACCTGTTTATGAAACCTTTATTTGTGATACCAGTATAATTCACCATATTTTATACAAATAATATGACATTTACTGGACAAAAACTACACTTTATTCTTGTAAATTAGGAACTTTATGAATTTTATATTGCCACTTTTTTTATTACATTATTTTAGTTTTTTTTCTTTTAAAATAGCTTTATTCTTAAGAACATGTTCAACATTTCACTCAGTGCGTGGCACTTTATACCCATCTAGCCCACATTTAGTATGGTAACTATAGACACATGTAAAGCTGCTCTAGAGCAATGTTTAATCATGTTTAATCTTGTCTTTTGTCCTCAGGGCTCATGTGTGAGCTGTACATTTGTCAGTTTGTCCACCTGTCCAACTGGAGTCTCACTTGTAAGCACCATAAATATTCAAATTAAATTTAAATTTACAAGATAATAGAATAATGTTTACATTGTAAATAAAAAGACCAGATATAAAACAGTGTTTTTTTTCTTGTGAGACTTTTCTAAATATCAGTAATCTCTCTCCTCTGGCCACTTTGTGAAGAACACATTTACTCGAGGCTGCGTGTTCATAAGGAAGACTTTAGGAGTGAATGTTCCTGTTCTGGGCTGCAGTATGCTCTGCAATGAAACAAGAACAGTGAGTACGAGACTTCAAATCCTAAGCCCAAATTGCTTCATATGATTACAATCTTCTCTGCAATATCACCCAACAATTGTAATTGTAACAACTCATGGTCATTTTAGACCTTAACGTTTAAGATCTTAACTTGAAGAGATTGTATTTTTATTCTAAACACGTACAAACAAAATGTAACACTGTAAGGCTGACTGCCTCTGTCTTTTTATACTTTTTAAAGATCCCTAAATGCTGCAAAGGCTTTTTTGGTCCAGAGTGTTCTCCTTGCCCTGGTGGTTTCAACTCATCCTGCTCCTCCCATGGCAAGGTATTATACATACACAGTTTTTTTTTTTATATGCATTATGGGGCAATTATATAGACTTAACTTACCCTTACCCAATCTTTAGTTTCTACCAGCGTAAAAGTAACCCTTATGTTAACCCTAATCCTAACCCTAATATTAGATTAACATCAGACCATATTCACTTTAATTTTTTATGATTTACTACAAAGCACTGTGAAATATAAATATGTGTGAATTTTGTGGACAGAGCTGACAGGGTTTTTGGGTGTCTTAAATAGCCATCTTGAATCCAAGATTTGTTACTATAAATCACCTTAAATCACCTATGTCCACCAATACATTGTACTGGACATAGAATTCAGAAAATTAATGCAATGATTGCTGTACATCTAGAAATCATTTATGTTCTTTCAATTAGTGTGTACAATATGAATTACTGCTATGAAAATAATTTTTGATTCTATTTATTTTAACTCTTTTTTGCAGTACATATCATCTGCTTGTTTTCAGTGCTGTTCTAAAACTCATTATATACAACATTGTTACAAATGGACATACATTTGTTATTTCAGTGCTTTGATGGTATAGATGGCAATGGCACTTGTAAATGTGAGCCCAACTTCAAAGGTTCACGTTGCCAGTACTGCGCCGACCCCAACAAATATGGGCCATCCTGTGACCAAAGTAAGCTTTTCCCTTCTACTTCTAGCAGAGAAGCAATAGAGAAACTTTTCATACATTCTTAAAAATCCTACAAAAAAGAATACAATAAAGTAATTGCTTTTGGATCTTTTCAGTAGTGGTTTTAATAGAATTAATTAATGGAGCAATAAGAAATTTCTTCCAATAATTGTTTTACACATTAAACTGACATCTAGTGGCCTATACCCCTGTATGTATTACTTAACCTATTTTAAACATGGCTAACCCCATGTGAGTGACCCACTCTCTGTAGCACAAACTGGTTCATTAAGGGACTACAAAACAGTCTGATTATTCACCTTATGTGAGTTACACCATAAAAAAACAAATAAATAAATACATTTATAAATATGGATTGATACATCTGTGTGGTAACAATGAATGATTGTTTTTTAAACAAGTACTTGAGGGTCCTCAATGCAAGTGATAGATTTTCTTGAGTATTTCATTAAAAAGAAAATGAACCAAATGTACATGAAAGGGTCCAGTTTGTAATTTTGTATTGTACTGATATTCTGTTATTTTAAAGTTGATAAAAGTCTGGTCTATTATTTTTACAATGTTTTGCTTATCTTTAAACCTAAATACTTTAAATCAATTAAAACAAAAGCTACTTTATCAAAGCTGATAAATAATACCATCATCTTTCTTGTTCTTCAGCATGTGGGTGTGTGCAGGGTGTGTGTGATAATCGTCCGGGAGCTCATGGCACATGTAAACCAGGCTCATGTAAGACAGGCTTTGCTGGACAGCTGTGTGATAAACATGCTCAGCCCTGTGGACCCCACCAGCCATGCCACGCCCATGCTGACTGTGTTTACAATAAGGGGGCGCTGACGTGAGTACCACACTTTTACCAAATAAGTCTGCAATAACACCAGGTCAAAAAAAAAAATTAAAAATTAAACAGACACTTAAGCCATATTTGGACAGGATTTAACATTGAAGGTGGGGTATTGAAATTTTAATGCAAGGTCAGATGGGATAAAAAAGTGCCCCATTTTGTATACCCCTTTGTAGTAAAATTTTAACCTGCTAAACATGAGTGAATGACTGAATTACAAGTCAGTTTCAACGGAGCTTTGTATCTAAATATGTCTTAATGTGTAAAGTGAAAAAATATAAAAATTTAACATTAATATTATAACAGTTTCTAAATAAAAAAATCTAAAAAATAAAAAACCTTAGAAACTGAAGTAAGGTTATATACAATGAATGAATATAATGAATGTTCCTATTTAATAAAGTGCTTGTTTTGCTTTATTTGTGTGTCAACCACTATTAAGTTGTGTGTGTAAGCCTGGTTTCCAAGGGGATGGATTCTTGTGTGTGGAGATCAATCCATGTGGTTCTCCTCCCAATGGGGGATGCAGTGAAAATGTAAGTCTAGTGTGTGTGTGTGTGTGTGTGTGTGTGTGTGAGAGAGAGAGAACAAGCATAATTGTATCGTAGTATTGACTTTTGCTGAGACATAGTATTTGGAAACAGACATAGTATTTGAGATATTGATGGTTTGTATTGAATGACAATTTTTTAAAGAATTTTTAGGAAAACTGAATCATTTGTGTGTGTTTGCCAGTTTGTGTGACTGAATGTGATTATCCTCTATATTCCAGGCTATATGTATAAAAACAGGGCCAGGCTCAAGGCGGTGTGAGTGTATGAGAGGATGGAGAGAGGATGGAGATGAGTGTCAGCCTATTAATAATTGTCTGGAGCCCTCTAGAGGCGGGTGCCATTCTAATGCCTCCTGCGTTCATGTGGGCCCAGGACAGGTGAGAAGAGCTGCTTCTAAACCTGATATTCCATCTTAAGGTTAAATAAACCTTGATATTCCCATGGCTGCTTGTTTAATGCATTTAGAGGTTTGCACTCTGGCCGTATTTCTATGTTTTTAATGCCTATTTTACAGTGGAATTACATTAGTCACAAAGAGAGATTCTGTAGTTTAAGCACTAGAAAATACCCTGATGTACAGTGAAGGTGGTATTATACTACTTATTGTACAAACATTTTTATTTGTTTATTTATATTAGAAGTGATGGGTTTTCCTTCTGAGTCTTTTGAGGTTTCTTCTGCTATTGTTAATACTGTAAATAAAATAAAACTGAATTGAAGGATTAAATAAAGTGGTTAAACTCTGAATAAATAAAATTAATTTTTTTTTTATTTTATTCTCACGAGGCCAAGTAGCTAAAGTATCTGTTAGGAAGTATTTACATTTTTAGCCTCAACATGAAGGATACATCAGTGAATTCCTTTATTACAGTGGGGATGACTCAAATAGTTGTGTGATATTTGTTTGATTACTTTTAGAACTATTGTGTGTGTAAAAAGAACTACCGTGGCAATGGGATAGAGTGTGAGCCTGTCAACGAGTGTGTACAACAGGGTGGAGGATGTCACGAGCAGGTAAATACACCCATAAACACATATTTTCACTGAAATTAAAACCTGTATTCGTGAAGAACTATCATGTCACATTGTAAACCATTACATAATCTGGTCATTTCATTAGAATTAACTTTACATTATCACATTATACCTTCAGGCTACGTGCACACCTGCTGGAGGAGGGGTGTTTCATTGTGTGTGTCAGACTGGTTTCTCAGGAGATGGACGTGTCTGCTATGGAACTCTTGCACAGGTTCAACATTAATCTCCAGATATTAGAGCAGTACCGCAATTTCATTTACAGCCACATTTGACTGCCTTTACATGAATATAATTGTCTGTTAACATAGAAAATCTAATATATTTAAGCTGACAGCATGTACAAGCAATCTAGTAATGTGAAAATGGTAATGTGAAAATGCTGAATCTGATTTGATTTGAATTGATTATTCAGTATTCACAAAAATTTGAATAATCAAAAAACTGCCAAATATATTTATAGCTGTGCATGTAAACACACTCATCATCATTCTGTAATGTGACACAATACATGTCAGAGTATTTAGATGCATGTGAATTCTGTACATTGAAAAACAAATATCCAAATACATTTACTTTTATTTATTTTTTTTTATAGGAAGTCGAAAACAACCCTGACCTAAGTGATTTCAAATCATGGGTTACTGTAAGTACTCATATGGGACTTGTGGGTAGATTCTTATATTCATTCATTCATTCAGTATCTGTAACCCTTATCCAATTCAGGGTCGTGGTGGGTCCAGGGCCTACCTGGAATCATTGGGCGCAAGGCGGGAATACACCCTGGAGGGGGCGCCAGTCCTTCACAGGGCAACACAGACACACACATTCACTCACACACTCACACCCCTACGGACACTTTTTTTTAATTTTATTTTTTATTTTTTTTTTTTTTGAGTCGCCAATCCACCTGCAACGTGTTTTTGGACTGTGGGAGGAAACTGGAGCACCCGGAGGAAACCCATGCAGACACGGGGAGAACACACCAACTCCTCACAGACAGTCACCCGGAGCGGGAATTGAACCCACAACCTCCAGATCCCTGGAGCTGTGTGACTGCAACACTACCTGCTGCGCCACCGTGCCACCCAGATTCTTATATTCTATATTTAATATATACATACAAATATTTGACACTTACGCTCACTTTTTTTCTATAAAGAAGGGTATTAATATGTAGTTCACTGCAGTGCTAACCTTCTGGAAAGATTTGAAAGTACGCATAAACATGAGCGAGGGCAGGTACTGATTTTAGATGATTAATTATGGATCCAAAAAGTCAACTCATGCCAAAGGTGTTGATGGCACGCCAGAGAATACAATTCCTTTGCTTTACATTCCAATGCCTATGGGGGTTATGACCCCTGTAGCCAATGCTTGGCATAGCCCATGTATGGCATATCCAGACACAGATGTTTTTCTTTAAGGGTTTTACAAGCTGTATGTACATGAATAAGTCTTATTCAGGAATAAGTGTATCTTAAAGTTGCTGAATTCTCCAGTTAAGAGATTTTGTGTGAGTTTTTGTGCATTGATGCATTTCACATTCAAAAGCTTTGAATAAACTTGAACCTGAAGCAGTAATTCCCTGAGAGCAAGGAGACGGCGGACCACTGTTGGCCCACTGAGGGCAAAGTTGGAGGTCCACTAGTGTTTTGCACAGCGTTTTCTGGGCGGACCGCTGGTGATTAAACAGAATTTTAGACAAAATGCCACATTTTAGCACTTTTCCATTTCCATTAGGTTCTTTTATTACCCTTTATAAATAAGATTAGTAAATCATTTTAATCCAGCACAGTGTCAACATTTTTAGCATAATCATTGTGTATTAGGCATACACATTATTATATCTCTCATAGTTTTTGGTAATATTTGTATTAGTGTGTTTTCCAGAATAAAAGTCTCTGTGAGTGTAAAATCTGTTTGAGGAGATTATAAATGAGTTATATCCGGTACAGGACAGTAATCTGAGTGGTCCGATAGTGGACTGTGGTCTACAGTCAGTGGTGTGCCAGCCTTTTTATGCCAGTGGACCGATATATGCTCGCTGTCTGGGTTTGTTTATTCAATAAATGCTGTGTATTCTTACCAACAGTAATACCTGGGACAACGCAAACAAATATATCAACACGGGAAGTGTCCTCAAATACATTGACAGGAAACTGCAGTAAAGTTGGCTTTCGGTTAGCGATTCTGATTTCTATCGGCTCTAAAAAATTGTCCGGGCGGAATTTCACAAACGTCCGGGATTTTGTTTTTCTAGAGCTTACGTAGTTTCGAGAAGCTTTTCATTTACAAACTAGTCCCGCCCTCCCCTACTCCGATTGGTTCGCTTGAGTGAAGAGGGGGAGTGGTGAAGTAGCGTAAAATCTTCTGATTGGACGGTCTGACTGTAGAGCTACCGTTATTGGTCGATAACCTTCTCTGTAAGCAGTTAATTGGTCAGTCAGGCAAAGCCTGGCTAAATTTATGTATCCACGTGCACTTTTTCAAGAGAACCCTCTTCTGAAGATTTGAGAATCTATTATTTTTCCTCATATTTCACTGTGTTGTATGGCTTAGTTCACCACATCCCACTCTTCTCAACATGGTTGCTTCTCTGGTTGTGGAAACAAAGTAAACAGTCTGCTGTACACAAAGCCGAACCAGACAAGGAATAGTCTACTCTCTCTTCATTGACAAAATGCAAAGGGCGATCAGCTCCCTTAAGTAGGGTGACCAGACGTCCTCTTTTCGCCGGACATGTCCTCTTTTCGGACCCTAAATAATGCGTCCGGGATTTTGCCATCCACAGCCTTCCCACTGTCCCAATTCTTACAATAAGCCCTAATCCCTTTCCGCAGGAATCAAATGTTCAAGGGGTGGGAGCTCAGAGCAAAAATGGGACACACTGCGCCGTGCTCACCTTTTCGTGCTTACATTACTTTCAGCCAAGCTCCACTCCATATATTAATGGTTTACTGGAGCCTCAAACAGAAATGTGTTGAAAGTTGTGAAGGTAATTTATCATAGTCTCTTCTTCGCATTTGGAAGAGTTTCTGTGTCAAAGGAGCCTTTCACTTTGTGCTCTACTTTTCAAAACTGAAAGTCGTAACGACACAAATACACGGACACACCTGACCGTTACTGATGTTCAGAGTTAATCAAGTTACATCTGCGCAGTTTTTCTGTTTAACATTAACTTTAGAAGAAAACAGGGACAGACTGAATTATACCTCTCACATACAGCACGTTTTATCAGCTAGACCTTATATACTATGAAATATATAAGTATTTTTACATAACGTCTGGATCCCAGCGATCCTCTGATCATTTATCAAGTCTGTATTACTTCTCGTTGATAAAATGTGGTGCTTGCTTTTAGTAACGTTTAAAAAACACAGTTAAAAGATAAACTTGTCTGTTTCTTTCATAATCATGAGTTTTCTGGTGTAAACAAGTTGCTTCAGGGCTTCAGTTTTGAAGATTGGTGTGAACAGAAAATAATAGGTTTCAATAATAATAAATCGTCAAGAAATGATAGAAATATTATTTTATTATTTTTGCTTAGGGCCAGATGTTGAATGGAAAGGAATCTGTCCGAAAAGGCATTTGTTATTTATAAATAAATGTATATGTAAAATGATTTACTAAATTGCCTGTCTGTGTTGCTCTGCAAGGTAACAGTTCTATATCTTGGACATGTTGTTCTACAGCAAACATGAGACAAGTTGAAAAAATGTTTTAAAACATATGTTCTGATCTGGATTAATCCACAGCGAGCCGACATTGCACAGCTGCTGTCCCAGCCACAGAACATGACGCTTTTTGTGCCTTCAACACAAGCTATAAGCCATATAAGTAAAGAAGACCAGGATTTCTGGCTGTCCAGCAGCAATCTTCCGAGTCTGGTCAAGTGAGAACACTATCATTATCTTGTCTGGATATTTAAAGAAGCAATGAGTCATTTTTATCATTAAAATAAACCAAATAATATTTATGGTCTATAGAGCAGAACTCCCACCTGAAGTAGAGCACAAATGATGTTTTTCCTTTGGCTGTAAATTTGTTTTTGAATCTTAGAGATATAAATGCATATACAAATTATTGTTGAGGCTTTCCAGCTATTGACCTTCTTTTCTATCTTTAGGAGTCACATTGTGTCGGGTGTCTTTGGGTTGTCTGAGATATGCGGCTCCCCCTCTCCTCAACTGGTCTCACTTTTGAAAAGGACGCTTCCTGTTTCCTGCACAAATGAGGTGAACTGAGTGGGCTTTTTTGTTGAATATGTCCATGTTTACTTCCTTTTAAAAAGCAAGCCATGAAGTTACTTTCCTGTTAAGATTTGTCTGTCTTATACTTTAGACTACCACAGTTGCCGGAGCTACAATTTTATCAGGAGATATTATCACAAAGAATGGCCTCATTCATCTGATTGACAGAGCAAGTTTTTCTTTTTCTTGTTATTATGTAAATTTAATGTAAAAGTAAATATGCTGTTTTATGATATACTAAATATGATGTCTTGTTTCCAGGTTCTTATCTCAGACCGTAAGCTGAGCGAAGGTTTACTGGAGGTGTTGAATCAGCGACCAGAGTTCTCTCTCTTCAGGAGCGCGCTCATAGTAGGTATCCCAGATAGTCTTAAACCCTTAAACCAGTGATACTCAAATGGTGGACCTGGACCTAAAATCAGTTTATTATGGATCAATGGCAAAATACCAGAGATGGAAACAAACTCTCTATAAAATGTATAGGAATCTCTTTTCACAATCTCTTGTACATTCTTGTGGTGCAATCAAACAGCTTGTAAAACAGTTCTTGTAAAGCAATGCCATCATCCAGTAGGCAGTTAGTTTGCCAACTTGTGCTCATTCAAAGCTGCTTAGCAAATTGACAAAAGCGCAGTTATATCATGTCCAAAAACTAAAATTGCATCTTCAAAATTTCAATGTACAATTGAAAGGAAGATCCACAGTGACAACTGTCATTTAAAAATCAATGGAATGAAAAAAATGCATTTATAAGTCTCACAGTGTAAATAGATCATTTACATTTATTCATGCCCCCTCCTTGCACCCCAATGATTCCAGGTAGGCTCTGGACCCACCACGACCCTGAACTGGATAAGCGGATACAGACAATGAATGAATGAACTGAACATTTATTCATTAATTTTTTCATTTCTTCATTTATTCGTCTTCTGTAACCATTTAGAGGTGCCTGTTCTACAGGGCATCACTCACTCACACAATCACTCACTCGCACCTACAGACAGTTTTGCAAAACCAACCCACAAACCAACATATCAGACAGCAGTGAATTTTTGGCCCAGATTTGGGACATCTGCAGTTCTTATATAGCCCATATTTGGTCTTGAATAACAGGGATGCCTCAGGGTGAATCTGGATGCCTTCAAGTCCACCTTATATAGGCCAGAAGTGTGTAGTGGAAAACAAATGTCTGGCCCACACAACACACCTCAGTGTCATAAATGAGCCCAAAGGTAAGCACCAAAAGTGGCACAGATTAGACTCAAAGGTGTCTAGCATCTGGTTTGGGTTTGGCTTATGGGAGCAGACCAAAACACACAGAATAAAACCCACACAGATTTAATGGGAACACACTAAACTCAGGATGCAGCCCAGAACCATCAGACCCTTGAGCTGTATGTTCTGACACTACTACATGGTTCTGTAGCAGCACCATGATGCCCAAATTATTTACCAATGTTCAGTTAATTGCATTATTTTAAAGATTAAGCTCATTCCTAAAAAAGACAACAGCTTTAAACATCTATATCACCACAAAGCCAGCATATATAAAATGAGGATTAGGTTAAAAACAAGACTAAATTCAATTTATGGTTATGTATATTAAGTTTAATATTTGAATGGCTGTATATCAGTATGCTTTAACAACAAAATGTATCAAAGAGTGATTATTTAGTGTTTGTACAAAAAACTCACATGAGATGAAGAACCTAATTATTTTGAAGCCCCTGAAAGAAAAAGTTTAAATGTAAATGTAATGTAGAGGTAAATATTTATGCTCACAAGCTATGTTTATAATATGTTTTATACAAAATGACTTAATACATCCAGGCCCATAGGTGTCAGTATAATAGCTGTTTCATTATATGAGGAGTCATAGTAGAAAATGGTTTTGATTGACTTTTGAAGCCAATTATTTATTATCTGAGAAGACGATATTAAAATTATATTAGTTTGAACATAAGAGACAATGGAGAAAATTTTGTCGATGTAATCAAGACCTCAGACTTAAAACTACAGTAAATGTAACAGAACTAAATTAATTTGGTTTTTGTTTTAGAATTATAACTTGACTGAAGATATCGAGAAGGCATCTGGCTATACACTGTTCGCTCCTACAGACACAGCCATCACTGCATACTTGAAGAACACAAGCCAAGACTCAATGGTGACAAACACACACACACACTCTACAAAACAAAATTTTTGATGGTTAAACACAGAAAGGTTTAGTTTGTTATTTTATTTATTTATTTATTTACATTTTGAGTACCAGTTAATCAGAACTGAAATTATGTAAAAATGAAAAAGTGATAAACAATTCAAAACAACCCGTATTTTAGATCTTATTTTCTTATATGGATTTATATACCATATATACCGTTATTTTCAATGGGGAAACCATTGTTAAATACTGTATATAATTTTGATGCCTAATTTTGCACAGAGGCAACATATTGTATTATTCTTTGCATTCATTTTAGAATTAGTTTTCACTTGATCATAATATATATATATATATATATATATATATATATATATATATATATATATATATATATATATATATTTATATATGTTTTTTGTTGTTGTTATTTTGTCAACAGGATTTGAATATTACAAAATATCACATTGTCCTAGGAGAGACTCTGAAGCTGACTGATTTACAGGATGGTCTATATAAAGATACCATGCTGGGATTCTCCTATCAGATTGGCATCTTCTACAATGGTAGCAACGTATGTCAAAAAACTCTCACTTATCTGCATAAAGCATATAATCTAAAGTTGTAAACAAACAGAAATCACATTAAGCTGTGGCAGGCAGTTCAGATGTTTATAGGTTTATGCTACTTGAGCAAGGCATATAGTGTTTGTGATACATTGAATGTACTTGATTCCAATGTATGCATCATTAGTTATATACATGCATTGTTTTTTTTCCGTCAAGATTATTTAAGTTGACTTTTGTTTTTCTGTCAATTTAATAATCTGAAATTTTCACATTTTAACCTTTATGTTTCTATTGAATAATAATTTAAACTAGAAATGTAAATAAAAAAAATATTTAAGAATTAAGAAGCAGTAAGTTATTGTCCTGTAAGCTATAAAGAAAATGAGATTTTATATGAGGTTTGATATAATTTATGTATTCTCCCTCTCTCTGTCTCTCTCTAAGTGGTTTGTGAATAAGGCAGAGCTGGGTGCTACAGAGACAGAAAGCACTAAAGGAGTGATCCATGGAATATCTGTCATATTGAAAATTCCTAAAAACCGCTGTGACACGGCCTCCTCCAAAGTAATCCGGGTATGGCTTGTCACCATCTACCTCTCCTATTTCCTGCCACTGTTAAAATAATACCTACCCAATATATGTTTGTATTTATATCACTTCTCCTTACTGATTACTAAAAGCATACATAAAATACTATTAATAATCACAAACACATTCACTTTGTCAATATATAGGAACTAAGTGGTTAGTCCCACATTAAAATAAACATACGGTAGTAATCAAAGTAGGATTGGGACATAAGGACATTAAATGTTTTAATTACTAGCATTAATACAGTTGTATTGATTAACCATGCAGTATATTAGTAATAAAATTTATAATATACTGCATGATCAATCAAAATAACTATTAATGCTGTAACTAAAACAGTTTGTGTCCTTACAGTGTACTAATATACCACATAGATTATGTCATATCACTTTACTTTAAATAATAACTGTTTAAAGCAGGAAGCAGGTTATTCAGATACAGAAATGTACAACTAATATAAATAACTGATGCTGGAATCGTATTTAGATAAAAATTAAATAGATATTTGTGGTGGCTGTTTATTATAAAAAAGATATTACGTTTTTATCCAGTGTTAAGATGTCCTACCTTTGTATATTGGGAGTTAAACCAGTAAATACACACTGGGTAGCACGATCTGACAAAGTAGCATAAGTCAGGTATCAATAACATTTGTAACATCAGTATCACTATCTAGCTATGCTAAGTCTGCTTAGCTAAAGCTGCCGCAGCTAGAAAACAGGGTTTGAATAGCAGTTCTACACACATTAGTAACTAAACTTTCAATTTGCCCTCACAAAGTCATCACGTTAATGTCATAGCAGCAGTGTTGTATGTTAGTCTGTAATATATGCATAACATACCTCTCAACGGTTAGTTATTGAAATGTCTTGTGAGAGCAGGTTGGCAATGCTAACGGCAAACTGAGAGCAGGGTTGCCAGGTCCAGCAAAAATATCCACACCAAAGTCTGTCTAAAACCCGTGTCCTAGAAATATGGGAGAAGGGTACGTAAAACGTAAAAAAAAACCTCGGTGTCCTCGTAGCTAGTTACGGTCATGAATAGTAGTAGTCTGAAACTTTTTCATGAACCTCCATTATTACGAAAAATGTTTTTTTTTTTCATAGAAAGTTAACATTTATAAGAAACAATTTTTTTGTTCAAAAGTCACAATATGATAGTTACACACTTTGATGACTGTGTGGTATTTTGAATTTTAATATTGTGTGTTTAGGGACCATGTATGGACTGCTTTTATCCAACAGAGAGACGCTGCCCAGTTGGAACAGAGGAAGTTAAGACGGTAAAGGGATATTTCTTTAAAACGGTTTAAAGCATTAATATGTTTAATTCTGCTGTTAATATTTAAAAGCTTGTATAATCCTTCAACATCAGTACCTGAATTCACTAACAATCCCTAATGGCGGAATGCAATTAAATCCTCACAGCAATATTTATTATAAAACATTAATAGAATAAATTCTGTATTAATCCTTAAAACAAGTCTTGAAGGAGGTGTCTGAATGTGCAATCACTTCTGCTATTTTTAATCAATCGTATTTTCCATATCCACAGAGTTCTGAAATAAAATCATTGGTAATATGCCTCTGTAATGTTGTGATTCTGTCTGGCTGTATTTCCCAAAGGTAATAACTAAGAAGAAATGTGCATACAGTAAAAGAAATCATGGCATGTTCATCGGCTGTCAGGCTACCTGCCAGAAGCTCACCATTGTAAGTGAGATTAGTGGTTTTTGTTGATGTTGTATCATAAGTAGTAATGTTAGACATGATTTTTGATTCATTTCCTCTCTCTCTCTCTCTCTCTCTCTCTCTCTCTCTCTCTCTCTCTCTCTCTAGAAGAGGAAGTGCTGTGAAGGGTTTTATGGTAATAACTGTGAGAACTGTCCAGGGCCAGAGGGTCAACCATGTTTTGGTAATGGTGCGTGCATGGACGGTGTAAATGGCACTGGAGTGTGCCAGTGTAAACCAGGCTTCAATGGCACAGCCTGTGAGTCCTGTCAGTCTGGCAAATACGGGATCCACTGTGACCAAGGTAACCTGAACCACCCATATGGCACAGTCTCTAAGAAAATCATCTAACTCTACTCACAGTTTACTGTATTCACTATCATCCAACAAACGTACAATTCTGTGCATCAGTCAGGGACCACTATTATTTGATGTTGGATAATCTGCTTCCATAAATAACACGAATAAAAGAGAATTTCCAAAACAATATTTGAAAATAAAAATGATTTAAAGCATGCATAAAAAAGATACAGGAAATCTGTATTTTAATCTCTGTTCATGTCTCCATTCTTTGCTTGATTTCTTTGGGTGGGTGGTATGGCACTCCCACTCTCCATCACTCAGCAGGATGCTAGCCAGATTAATCTCTTGCTTAAGGTCTGAAAAAAGACCCTGAAATGATTTATAGCAGTAAAGAGACCCTTGTTTACAAAAGGAACAAGGAACCTTTGTAATTCAAATAGTGGTTGAACCTTTTTTGTGATGCTGAAATGTCATTGCTGTCCAAAGGAAAACATGTATCTCAAAAGAAGTCGTTTGGAGCACATTCATCGTAAACATTTCACACAATATGAGATACCTGCATTGTTCAAATGATGTAAAATTCAAATAGACAAAATTGGAAGTAAATGTTTTTCTTTAGACAGCGACAATAAGTAACTGAAGACTGAAGCAGTCACAAATGTGCACTGAATATAAACTCTGCAGTGTTTGATAAACCTCCTTTTGTTCAACTCTACTTTAATATGCCTTTTCCATTCCCCTGTATTCCCTGCTCTGTTTTTGTCTCTCCCTCTCTGTATATACAGACTGTAAGTGTGTAAACGGATGGTGTAATGATGGTGTGGATGGGGATGGCACCTGTCAGTGTGAGGTGGGCTGGAGAGGCATATCTTGCTCTATAGGTACAGTCTCAGAAAAACACACACATAAAGAAAAAGCCCCAGCTAAAATATATGAATTATTATTATTATTATTATTATTATTATTATTGTTATTGTTATTGAGAGCATGGATCTTTGTGTTCCAGCCATTACTTCAGACTCTTGCGGAGGAAAATGCCACACAAGTGCAAAGTGAGTGTAGTCTCTAAATATTCCAGCCATCTGTTTATGATGGAAAATTAAACAGCATTTAGTGTAATATTTTGCTTTGTGTTGTTCTTTGGTCCTCTGCAGTGTATGCTCTTGCCATATGATATAAACTGGATTAGATTATGCACTTGCGCATGTTAAAATATAGGTCTTAAGAGTTGCATCACAAAGGTCACTCATTATTTTTAACAGCCACGTCCAAAGTAATTCCATCAGGTAAAGATCTGTAAGAGACAATATAAAAGATCTTGGGTTCTGTTAGGTCTGGAAATTCACAGTGGGTCTAAAAGAATCTGTAGCCCTCAAGAAACCATTACATACAAAACACAGTAAAATGCTGCTGTTATTCACAGAACAGTGGACTGGCCATCCTAAAATCCAGACCTCAGCAACACGGAACAGTTTTGGGATTACTTGGTTCAGTGGAGACACAAAATGCCATCAACATTTACACTTCCACTTCTATGCGTAACTTAGGGGGTGTGGAAAAAGAGTGGAAGCTGTGATAAAGCAATAAATGAATATATATACAATTCAAAATTAACTAACATTTCAACAGGAAATTTCATAAATGTAGCAAAGGCTGCTGCACAATAAAATAACATCACAATTACATTAATATTTATGGATTATGGCAGATGCTTGTGTCCAGAGGGACTGACATTTGTAAAGTCAAAGGTTATCTCATGTCACAATAGTAGTGATTGTATGTATGTGTATTTGTGTATGTGTGCGTGTGTGTGTGTATGAGTGTTATCCCGTTACCTGCAAAAAAGACACATATATATTTATGGTATTATATATAATATTTATATTATTATAGCTGGAGTGTATATGTGTTTCTGTTATACCAGTTGCCTCCTGAAAGTTGAAGACAGGTCATATTACTGTAGTTGTGCAGCTGGATATGAGGGGAATGGTACACACTGCACAGGTAAGAGATGAAGGTTCTGTTTTAATATTCTCTCTACTGCATATTTCAGTGGATGCTATGTGTCTGACCCCTTTTTGTGCTTGTGTGTGTGTGTGTGTTTTATGTCCTTAGCGGCAAATGCTTGTGTCAAAGATAATGGGGGCTGCTCCTACAATGCAGTGTGTAAGAGGACTCTACCGGGACGCAGGAAGTGTGTGTGTAATCCTGGTTATGCAGGGGACGGAAAAGTGTGTGTTTGTAAGTCTGCCATAGAATTTTTGATTGTTGCATAATTAGAGAGTACGTATGTAAGTTTAGTAGGCCTAAATGTATGTGTAATATGTATTATCTAAAATTGTACAGATAATTAATTTCATCTAAATAACTACTTTCTGTTGATTTGATCCTCTGCTCTGCCTCAGGCGTCTGAGGCCAGGATTCCAATGGCTATTCTTCATCACAAGCTTAAGGCCATCCAGTGCCATTTAATGCAATTGCATTAAACTCTTGCTCATCTCTTCAGTGTGTGATTAAGGAAGTCCTAGCTAATGAGGTTAATTGGTGACAGTAAATATTTTCCTTAGTTTAACCAGATAAACTAACGGAAAACTAGATTAGATTTGGGTTTTTCTGCTCCTGGGCTCCCCCTACAGAGGGTAATTCATTTTTGCAGCACTATCATGATATCAACGGGAGGTGGGTTGTTATGGTGTCTATCCTCCTTCAAAAGTTACATAGTGCAGTTTTTGCAGTGCTAACCCAGGAGTAGCAGAGACAGAGGCTCTATTCTCCCTATTACAGGTCAGTGAATCACCACAATGATTGTGAAGCGGTAATTTCTAAGGTAAAAAGTCTACCTAACGTTCTTTTAAACCCAAAATCAAGGCAGAAAAGAGCAGAGAGACATTACTACAGGACAATTCTCAACTTTGGGTTAAGATACTTGGCTTACTGTGGAATCCTGATTTATGGAATATCCTAAATTTGTGCAAAGCTGCTCTGGGACAATGCGTTATTAAAATAAACTGAACTAAATGAAAATGTGAATCTCCAGCTATCAACCCCTGCTTGGATGGAAATGGAGGCTGCAACACAAATTCAGACTGCATTCACACAGGCCCCAACAAGGTCAGTAACAATGTATTCATTTATGATAAAATCTCATGTTTGTCAACAATATTCCTGTATCATATTCACATTGATCCTGAGAAGATTGGGAACATGTTGTTACATTTTGTTTTTGCACATTTTTGAGTAAGGCAGTGCAGGTACTATAGTACGTTAAGAAAATGCAGTGAAAGTATATGGTGCCAAATACTTACACTGAAATGCCAGATTGAATCAAACCAATTTGATGCAATTAGATGTCATTCCCTGATATGACCGAGGAACGGTATATAGTTTAACAGCAGCACACAACAGTCAAAAATGCCGACAAATAAAATAAATACAATAAAACTAACAGAACTATACATATACAAACATAAAACTATACAAATCAATTAATCAATAATTAAGTGCAGGACAGCAGAGATAAGCATGAGTAAATTTGGAGTATGACATTTTAAAAATACACATATTCACACAGTATCTTGCAAAGTGGTTGCTGCAGTTGGTTTAGTGCAACAGAGTATACAACACAGAGTTTTTTTTTTTTTTTTTCAGACATCCTGCGTGTGTAAACCTGGCTATTCAGGTGATGGAAAAAAGTGTACTCCTATCAACTTGTGTAACAAGGTAAGAAACACAGTTTTTTTTTTTAAATCCCACATTTCTGTTGCCTTTTCAAGCTTTATTGGACATCTCAGCACACTTGGTGGAGAACACTTACTGTTAAATTTTGTTAGGTTAGTAACAGACACTTTTGTTAGTAATAGGGCATGGGTAGGAACCTTTGGCTCATCTAGAGAGAACAATCCATAAGTGGGCCATAGTGCCCACCACTAAAGGTGCTGTTCGGCCAAGATAGAGAGATAGAGCCATAATATAATTACTTTATCATTCAGCATTTATATATATTTATATTTATATTCAGCATATATATATATATAAACCCCAGGGTGCAGACGGTAGTGTCGCAGTCACACAGCTCCAGGGACCTGGAGGTTGTGGGTTTAAGTCCTGCTCCGGGTGAGTGTCTGAGAGGAGTTTGGTCTGTTCTCCCCGTGTCTCCGGGTGGTCCGGTTTCCTCCCACAGTCCAAAAACAGGTTAATAGGTGGATTGGCGACTCAAATGTCTCCGTAGGTGTGTGTGTTTCCAGGATCTCTGCCTTGCGCCCAGTGATTCCGGGTAGGCTCTGGACCCACCGTGACCCTGAACTGGATAATCGGTTGCAGACAATTAATTAATGAATAAATATAACCCCTAACCCCTGCAGAAAAACGGAGGCTGCCACAAGCTTGCCACCTGTACAATGACTGGACCAGGACAGAGGAACTGCAGCTGCCCAGGGGATTTAATCGGAGATGGATTTTACTGCAAAGACAACATCATGCAGGTTAAATAAAGGAGCTGTCCTTTATTCAATATTCTCTCTCCCGCTATCTCTCTCTATCTTTCTTACTCTCTGTTTCTCTTACACACATTTGGTATATGCTACTTGCTAAAAATACAATGTTAAATAGTTAGAATGTCTCTTCTCTCGGATGGAAAGCCTCTTGTAAATTGTTCTTTTTACAGAGAGATCATTTTTAGCACATAAATGCGTTTTATGGTTGTTCATAACGGGTAGATTATTTCTGGTGTTTAACATATGTACCTGGTTTGTCAACAGGAAATTCGAAACCGAGACTTGAATGACTTCTTCTACAGTCTGCTGGTAAGTCTTGTATTGTTGAATATACATATATCATCACTGCCCTATTAAAAACATATTTCATGCATTTCTGATGGCTCATTTATTAGCTCGGTTCAAATGATGACAAAAAATGGAGATATATGATTTTAGTTTTTGACGATATATATGTACAGTAATATGCAGAAATCTTAGGCACCTAAGATAATTATATATATTTAAACTAATGTCTTCTCAGTAAGCATGGTGCTTGTATAAAGTCATATATAATCACAGTATATACAAAAAAACAGTGATATAAAACAAAAAAGAAATATAACATGATTTATTTTTCTATAAAGTAGTAGGTGTGAGTGAGTTTGAGGAAGGTTTTGTTCAGATTCTTCTTGATTTTAAGAATTTTGTTAAATCGACAGCACGCATTATTTAAAATCATTATTTATTAACTGCTAAAATTAGGTATTGGATAAAATCAATTAATATGGACTGCCACGAGGAGAGATTTGGAAAAAAATAAACCAAAACATTCACACACAGAATATCTCACTTAACTGATATAATGTTATTTGGTTTAATCTAATGTTGGGCGTTATTTGTTGTTTGTATGTTTGTTTTTTTATTTTTAAATATACCCCACCCCAATTTGTTAAATTCAGCAAATAAACTTTTATGTACATAAAAATAAACAGAAACCTTCACTTCATCTCATTTCAAAATAAACTATCACCAAAATGTGATATTTTACCAGGAGCATTCAGTCTTTAGTTTGATTGTATGATGTATATGTAAGTTAATGACATATTAGATGCACATTTTTGAAAACTATAATCAATAAATCAATATTCCTGTAAGCCTAAAATTAAGACATGCCAAAAGCTATAAATTATACATTTGAATCCTCCAGATCTGAAAACCAATTGGCTGGGCTGTGTCAGAAGTGGCTGAAATATAATTAATAGACACAAATTAATTGAATTCTGAATTAATGCACCATGTGTTCCTTCTATAGACGCTGAAATGTGTTGGTGAGAATGTGAAAGTGGTGGTCTTGCTTAAGAATGTATACAAACAGTTATATTGCTAATATGTTTAAAATTATATTGTATATGACAGTAAAAATTACAGTTACTTCAGTAACCATGAAGGCCATCAATATTCACCATGTTCTTCTCTATTTGCTGCTGCTTATATAAGTGACATTGCACTGCTGAAAGTATATAACTTTTCAATGGACAATCTGGATAGGAACATGTCTTTGAATAACTTTATGGTATTTAAGTTTTTGTAGTGAACACTGTCAGGAAATAATCAATATTTCTACCGTTTCAGAAAGCTGACATGTCTTTTCTTCAAGGACGTGGTCCATACACTGTGTTTGCTCCTAATAAGCAGGCATTTAACAAGCCAGAAGTAAGTGCAAAATTTTAAGGAGCGCTAATGTGTCTATATTCTGATATTTTTTGTTTATTCTTTATTATCAAGTCTTGTCAAACCCTGCCACATTTATTTTAATTTCCATGTCACTACCTAGGTAGGACTGTTATATATTATGTCTTCTATAAACAATAAGTGCATTGGACTTCTAGCTATATAACTAGATATGTTGTTGTGTTATTAATTAATTGTGGTTTGGAAATTAGTGTCATAGGCATTAATTACATAACATTTCAAAAGTAGGAACATATTTTAAAAATATACTTTTGGAAATATTTTAGAAATAATTCATTTAGCCTTCAACAGCCACGGAACAATGTGTTTGTTGACACCTGATTTAATTACAGATTTAATATTTCAAATTATTCAACTGATTGGCAGACGTATTGTCTTACAGTAGTAGCATCACGCTCAATGCACACTGACAGTTCTCTCAGAAGAAGGTGAGGCAGGCAGCTGCTTTGATAACATCAGTTTTTAAAAAAAATATCCATATAATAATACCTCCTGAAGCTCTCCTCCTTTTTATTTATTTATTTATATGTCTTCTATTATACACATACACAGCTCAGTGCATGTCACTTAACATCAGTGTTAAGAAACAATATCAGAATGAACCATGTTAAACATGTTATTGACCAGAACATATGGTTATACAACATTCCTTAAACATCAATATTGTTCAACACTCATCTCATTTTGGATCTTTAAAAACCATTCACAAGTGTCTTCAGGGAAAAGTTGTTTCTATGTTGTGTCACTCAAATGAACCCTTTTTGGAACGTTTATTATTTTTATAAGACTATTTTACATGTTTATTGGTGATAAGTGTTCCTTACACAGGCCAGTGTTTTTATCCCTACAAACTCATAATTTAACATTTGCAGAATTAAACTAGATCAGCAGTAAAGCTCTGCAGGACAACCACCCGGATAAAAATAAAATATAAGTTTAATTAGGTTTATTAGTTTAAACCCTTTTCCCCCCTATAGTCAAACCCTTTTGAATTGTGTTCTGTTAAAGTAAGTTCTGCTCCTGGCCCTGTATATATTTTTCTGTTTCATCTCTAGTCATTTACCTTTTCATTTCATAAATTCCTCCCCTCTGTCATGTCATTCTCTGGTTGATTTATCCTGTGTTTTTAGTATGAAAAACCATTGAATAAAGCAAGCTATGCTGCACTCATGATGTATCACATAGTGTCTTGTCAGACACTCCTCCCAGAGGACCTCACACAGTCTCGCAACCTCACTACCCTCTCCGGGGAAATCCTTGCCATCTCCTACTCACAGGTATGCACACTTACAGCTATAACTGAAATGTACTTGTTTTTGTAAGTCAAAAGGTTGCATGAAATTAAATCAGTTGTTTTAAATTCAAAGTGTCATTTTTGCCGGAAGTCCTGCAGCTTAGAAGAGGCATGTGCGCTGACTGACTGACTGACTGACTGACAGACTGACAGACTGACTGACTGACTGACTGACTGACAGACAGACAGACTGACTGACTGACAAACAGACAGACAGACAGACAGACAGACAGACTGACTGACTGACTGACTGACTGACTGACTGATAGACTGACTGACAAACTGACAGACAGGCAGAGAGAGAGAGAGAGAGTTGAAACACGCGAGTAGGAACTGTTAATTCAGCCGTATTTCACAGAGAGAACTTAAGGTGGCGCCATTACACCATCTGTTGTTAGTTCAGACATATTTCACATTCCAATTCGTGAACTATATGGAACCGTTCGGTGGTGACCAGAGGTCCTCTTTTCCCTGAACAAGTACTCTTTTTGGGACCTAAAAAATGTGTGTTCAAAAGGTCAGAGAGTTGAGAGCTGGGACACACTCACGGCGCTTCAGCACTGGAATTTATCATAGTCTCGTCTTTAAGTTTGGAGAATGTTTCTGTGACCCAGCCTTTTGTTTTCTACTATATATTTAACAAACAGAAAGTCATCTTGTCTGTTGTCTGTCCCTATAATAACATGGATACACGGACACATCCCACCGTTACATGGATTTTTGTTTAAATTTACACGAAAACTGACAAAATCTTCAGGTTATTAAAGCCAGAACACCAGAGCAAGGTGTTACTCAAATAAATGAAGCTGTGAATTTGTTAAAGCACTGTTTTATCAGTCAGACCCTTATAGAAATGTAGGTCAGTAATAAATATCTAGTTCCCAGTGATGCCCTGTTCCTTTATCAAGTGTAGATTACTTGGTTGATAAAATGGTAAGGTGCTTGGTTTTAGAAATGTACACAGTGCTTCAGTTTTATAGCATTGTATGAACAGAAAATAACAGACTTTCCATGATCACACACAGCACTTCAGCAACTGACAAGATAAAGTAGTTTTGTAGTTATTATTTGTTATTATTGTAAACAAAGACATTAATATGAAGCACCAAATCTGCTTCAGTTATCTTCCAATGACAAGTGGGTGGATTTGGGGCTTTCCTACTTTTGAAATGCCAGAAAAACCTCTGTGAGAATGGCTATACGGCTAATGGTGGTTTGGCTAAACTAGGCTTACCTAGTTTCCCTTTGCTCTTGTTTTCAGTGTGCATATTGCAATTTTCTGTGTTATGAGTATTACAGAGGCTAATAATGATTAACATACTGAAATGTATAATTGTAACTTTCAGGGTGTAATATCCATCAATAACAAAGCCAAAGTGGTGTACAGTGATCAAGAAAGCAGCAATGGGATCTTCCATGAGATTGATACTGTTTTGATACCTCCCAGTTTTCAGAACATTAACGCAATGAACAACACACTCAATGTAGGTGTAACATTTAACCTTCACCCTCACGTTGTTTTCTGTTATTTATGTATTTTCTTTTTATTTTACACGAATGGGATTGATTTATAGTAAATGTTTATAATTTTACGGACACCTTATAATACATGAATTCAGATTTGGTACACCAAAAAATGTTTCCATAAACTCCACAGAAGATCTTGTAATTAAATAGAGATTCTTCAAAAGCTGAAGCACAATGCTTAATGCCAATCCAAGGTTAGAAGGTTACAACCCCATCACTGGACTTGAGTGGTAAAACTCCATCCAGGTGCTTTCATTGCTTTGAGATGATTTGTAAATTTGTTTGCAGTCCAGAACAATTGAAGTTGTTACCCAAAAAAAAATACGACCTCACTAATGAATCTTATAATTTACGATAAGGTTATAAGATACAATCATTTATAAATGGGAATAATTCATTTTTGATCATACAGATTTCTGAATTTTGTTTGTGTTCTTATATAACAGTGAACTATAATGGTTGTTTATAGTAACAAACGGTTAAATAGTAGTTTGCATTATTAATTCAGCAATTGCAGAAAATAAACGATGTCTCTAATATCAGAAAGAAAGTGAAAAAGCACTTTACTGAAGAATATATTAGAATTTTTTGCAATTATCTATCATTTTTAAATCACATCAAATTACCAATAGTGGTGAAATGAAGTTTAGCTTTTCAATGTCCAAGCATTTCAATAAACCAAGTATGTTGATTTTATTTAACATTTTATTTTTGGACACAGCTAAAAGACATAGCAGATCAACATGGCTTCAGGATATTTTTCAAACTGCTGGAGGTATGTATAAAGTCACAGTCTTAGTCATCAATTTACTAACTTCAGCATTTTAAGAAACAGTATTTTCTTTGCAAGTAAAACAACAAACAACAAATATGACATCTGACCAGAAGTGTCTGTACATTTGTAATTCAAATCAAATCAAATTTATTTATATAGCGCTTTTCACAACTGATGTTGTCACAAAGCAGCTTCACAGAATTCCAGTAAGACAAGATTTGACATGAAATGTAAAGACAAATGTAAAACCCTCAAGTGAGCAAGCCAGGGGCGACAGTGGCAAGGAAAAACTCCCCCAGCTGAGGAAGAAACCTTGGGAGGAACCAAGGCTCACAAGGGGTGACCCATCCTCCTCTGGTCAATCTTATAATTGTCAATCAATAATTGACTGTCAACTAAAATTTTAACACATTAGAGGTTTACTAGCATCTTCTCTTATGTAAAATTTCCCAGCCTTTTGGATTGTGTAGATTTTTCATCATATGTAAAGTGAACAGGACAGATTTTCTGCAGTTTATTGATAGAGTTTCATGAAATATTTTTTTTCCAAATGAATTTAAGCCAAAGATATTAGTGGTTCAATTTTGATTCAAATACACCTATAATATGACAATAACATATCAGATTTTGACATTTACAAATTGTAATATTGACCATCTATCTAAAAATTTGAAGGAACAAATTATATTCATCCTACAGCAATTGTTATTGTTGTACTGTAAAGTGTCCTTGAGTATCCTGAAAGGCGCTTTTAAATAAAATGAGTTATTATTATTGTTATTATTATTATTAAAATTAGCAATGTCTATTGATCTTGTCTAGGACACAGATGTGATGAAGAATTTGATGGACTCCATGCACCAGCCAGTTACTCTCTTCCTGCCAACTGACCGCATTATGTCTGCTCTGCCTCAGGAGCAGCAAGACTTCCTATATGCTCCACATAATCGTGCCCAGCTTGTGGAGTACATTGAGTACCACGTTGTCCGTGACCAAAAGGTAAGGAACTTACTGTTAGGTTGCACAGGATTTAGGGTAATGTGTGATATTGCATAGTAATTGTGATAACAGTTATTCCTTTTCAGCATATTGTTTATGTCATCCATACATTACTGTACTGGGGTGCGCATCCCTATAATGATAAATCTTCGCGATGTATGCACAACTTTAACGAAGACATAAGTTTAAGAATGGTGATTTTAGGTGTTTTCCAAAAGCCTTCTTTAGTCTCTAAAATTACGAATGAGATTTAAGTAGATCTTTGTTGACTCCGCCTCTGCATCTGTGCTGAAAATTCAGGCCAGTCAAAACCTGTATCACCGATTTACATTCATTTTCACGTTTTTACATCATAAATGTATCATTAGGCAAATAATTATTACTTAAAAAACTAATTTACATTGCTGGTATTAAAAATAACCTGACAAAACATTACACTTGCTATTCCTACTCGGTGAATATCAAATATAGGCAAACGACCCATATTCCTCAGCAAAGAAAGAATGATTAACTTACTGCTACTACTACACTAAAAACAATATAATTAAATTTATTTCATGTAAATGACAGGGTTTGTATGGGTGCTTGAAACCCTCGAAAATGCTTGAATATTAATGTTGTATTTTCCAGGTTTGAAAAGTGCTGGAATTTTGGATAAAGTGCTTGAAAATGCTTGAAATTGTAATTGTATTTCTTTCACAACAAATGGCTGAATGGCTAGTTCACTTATTAGATGGAAAAATAAAATAAGTTGCAGAGCCTAAAACAAAAACTGCTCCACATGGACTTGCTAGCGCCAATGCATGTCGTAAGGATCATTTCACTCGGCTCACCCAGAAGTGCCAACTCCTAAGGATTCCTAAGCCTCTTCATTATACTACAGTGGATAAAATCACCATAACATTCTGATTACATCCTGATTACAGGGAAGAAAGAAAGGAATGAATGAATGACTTTTGGACAGGAGCCTGCTCCTATTGTTCACCTAAAAGGCCTGGCTCAAATAGCATGTTTGCGACCAATACATTGCTAGCTAATAAAACTGTGATCTGTCAGTGTGTTTTCATATGTGACCCACCTCCCCGAAGACACAGTGAGTCAGAGGGAACTTCTTAAATATGCGGAAAGTTGCCATTTTAATTAGTGCTGCATAGAAAACAACAAATACAAACAATGGATAAGACAGGGACAAAACCCACAAGTAGCCTTCTGCAAAGTCTACAAAAAGCACCTGCATCTTTTCACAGTGGGAGAGTCTGCATTCTTGAGATTCAGAGGTACATTGTAGTGGAAAATTTTCAAGAACACGTGAATGCTAATTTGTTTACTAGCTGCTGAATTTGCAGTCTTAATGATGAGCACTGTGTGATACAATTGGGTAATGCTAGTTTTCATTGAATCATTTTCATGCCAATACTAGAAAATACGAGGTGAAAATAAACATGCACGTTTAAACATTTCATGCACAAAAGCACAGGGCAAAAAAAAACAGGTAGACTCATTTTTGATAGCATAGAAAGTCTACTTATAAACAGGTGACACATTTTGAAACTTCGATTTCTTTTTAAATTCTTATCCTTCTGCAATTACCAAATAGAGTTAAGAATTTTTATTATCCCTTTTATAAAGATATATAAAAAAGTGAAGCTATCATTTTGAGTATGTATGTATTTAAATAAATCTGCAATTTACTGTAAGGTGCTGGAAAAGCTTAAAAATGGACCTAGAAAGTTTTTGAAAAGTCCTTGAATTTGACTTTAACTGTTTGAGCCCTGAAATTAAGTTATTTGTTTCACGTGAATGAAATGATTTAAATACTGGAATAAATAGAAACATTTTATGATTTTATGCTCAGACTTGAACAAAGAACTTTCAAAGTGGGAGGCTATTGAGGGAGGTACACGATACACACAACTTGCTTTTAATGCTAGGAAGGTATTAACCGCATAATTTAGTACGTAACTAGTAGCTTCGATTTTTGTTGATCATGCATGTAGTATATGGAACTCAGTTGTTTTCAATAATAAATATTGATTTTCATGAATGTTTGTTTTTACATATACATATAAATGTGTTGTGATGTGTATAGAATCAGCAAGTTTGTTAATAGTATATTAACAGACTCTTATTTTTGTGGCAGAACTGCACATGAACTTAAAGATAAGAAGTATTTAGTGAGTTATGAA
This sequence comes from Hoplias malabaricus, assembly GCF_029633855.1. NCBI lineage: Eukaryota > Metazoa > Chordata > Actinopteri > Characiformes > Erythrinidae > Hoplias > Hoplias malabaricus. The sequence continues at coordinate 51,439,122 of NC_089803.1, forward strand.
TGGTTCAGAATGCACTTGATTTATGAATGAATTTTACTACATTTGTGTTTCCTGAAATGCTTATATTTTTAAGATGGTTTTTGGGTACAAGGTTACAAATTACTTAGGGTTATAAATGTTTTGGGAAACCTACTACTGATTGTTCAATGTTAAATAAAATATTATTTAATGGCAACTTTTAAATGCATCACTAATGAATTTTAATGTATATTTTGTAACATATAATGCTGCAATTTACACTGTGTATAATAAAAAGGTTTTAAAATATATAATATTTTTGCCCCACAGTGAACTGCTATTTGCAGCCCAGCAGTGTACTAAAATAAAACTCTAATTTTTGTTTTTTTATGTGTGGTTTAGGCACAGCCTGCTGGACTGATCTATTACCCACTGAAGACTCTTCAGGGCTCTGATGTTTCTGTGAGCTGCGTTGGAGAAGACGATGTAGTGAGTGACCAAAAACAGAAAATCATGAATCTAGATTAGTTTACAAGTTATTTACGCAATAATACATGAGAGGGAGTGCTATAATGTGATATATTGGCACTGGTCTGCTTCGGCCGAAGATCAGTCACCAATGTCAGTATATCCTGTTATAGCTTGAACCTCACGTGTATAATTGTGATACCACTATACCACAGTTCGTTATCGCCATTTATTATTAGGTTTTATTATTATTAGATAGACCGTGCAAAATTATTAGAATTTTTTTTATCAACCTTCCGCGAGGTAAAATAGTTCCATTCCATCACACATTCCTTTTTGCTGTTTTCAACGAACTCTGGATCTTTAACTTGTGAGATGTTAAACCCAGGATTTCTGAACTTCTCTCCAGGAGCCGGTCCATGTTCACACTAGATTTGTTGGTAAACAAGGCTGCATTATTCTGAGCTGCCCTCTGTCCAAATCAGAATAGAAGCAGAGATAAACGCATCAAGTCAATGAAATCTCATGTTTTAACCATTGTTTACAGCGGATTCAGATTGAAGTTATATATATCATACATTAAACAATATGCCAAGTTAAAAGTTAGTATTTTGGAGTATTGCTCCAGAGCTGTGTTGGTGAACAAGAGTAGCAGAGAAAAAAGATGTGCCTGGACTCAAGTTAAACACCATCACAGAAACCAAATAGACATAGCCAGTTACTTTTTATTTATTTCAGATTTTCTTTTGTTTACAAAAAAGAAAGCAGATAACGGCCCACTGCGTCATAACCCTTTACTCTCTTCAAAATAATGTGCGAAAAGGTAAATGAACTGGATGACATTGGGGTGAAAAAGTCCAGGCACAGCTCTGTCTTGTAAGCGCTGGCATCATTGCTAGGTTACATGTATTTTGCAGAGTGATACCTGAAGAGCTTCAGTCAGAGTGCCAGTATCGTATAATATTGGCACTTCTTGAAGGTCTCTCAGCCAATCACATTGCACGGTCGAAACTAACTGTTGTATAATTCATAACAAGGCACATACTACAGCCAGTTGGTGCAGGTTGAGGTTCTCATTTTGTCCATCTGAGGATTATAAACATTGTCTAAATCACCCATACTTAAATGCAGATGCCTGCAGATAAACCTCAGCTTTAAATTTCATGTTTTTTTAATTTGGCAAAAACATCAGTTATTAATCTCTGCTCCTCCAGACATCTTGAAATTTAATGTCAAATTTAATTTCAGTTGACATATAGACTTTATGGTAAGACTTTCCAGTAAGGGCACATTAATTAATGATAGCATAAACATTACTAAATGGTTGTAAAATGTATCTGATTATCATACTCAAAATGTTTGCTGTCAAGTAAACAATGACAGTAAACTCTGCATAAACTAATTAAACAAATTAAATGAATGCATATTAAAATAGTGCAAATTATTTCTGCTGTTTTAATTGGCAAATAATCAACTTTTTTTTCATGTATTGCAGCAACATGATTTTTAGGCACATGTAGCCTGGCTTTAGAGCATCATCATTGTCATCATTGAATAGCATCCATTTAGACAGAATGTGGCCTTTTGGCTATTACTTAAAGTAGAAGTTTATTATCCTTCAAAATTAGCTGCTATAAAATCTGGGTTTTACTGCTTTGCATATGTAGTCTAGTTGAGCCATTTTAAAAGTTAAAAGGTTCCACTTTACATTGTTTTAGCTGAATTACATTTTATTATTTCAACATTTGTGCAACTTTGTGGTACATTCACTGTTCTAGAGGGAATACGGCAGTACTTATGTAAATGTGTGAGTAATCATGATTTGAAATAATATAATCCGCCTGTAACAGTCACATTACTAGTAGTTACATAGGTAATGTGCGACTACAGTTATTAAAGACACTCAATACAAAGAGTTGGAGTGGTTTAAAAAATGACTAATCAGATGTTTAATTTCTCTCTCTCCTTTAGGGAGAACTCTACATCAATGACAAGAGTTGCCAAATTGTAAAGAGGAACTTGAATTTCAACGGGGGAATTGTGTATGGAATTAACTGCCTTCTTACACCTCCCAGTCTGGGAGGACGTTGTGATCAGAAAGAAGTTGTAGACATCACTGTGAGTTCCACACAGATCGTTTGCCTTTCATTGAAAATCTGTATAAATACATAAATTTCCCAATGTGTAAGATTACTGTTAAAATACAGTATATACTATATTGTCAAAAGTACTCACTAACCTACCACAATCATTGAATTCAGGTGTTCATATTCATTCCAAGGCCACAGGTGTATAAAATCAGGAATGCATGCTGCTTCTACAAGAAAGAATGTGTATCTCTCAGGAGCTCAGTGAATTCCAGCATGATACCATAATAGGATGCCCCCTGTGCAACATGTCAAGTCATGAACTTTCCACACTACTAAATATTCCAAAGTCAACTGTCAGTAGTATTATGACCACAGGTGGAAACTACTACTGACAAGCCGATGGACAAGTCTGGGTTGAGTGGTTACCAGGAGAACGGTACTAGTCTGACTGCATTTTGCCAAGTGTAAAGTTTTGCAGAGTGGATTATGGTGTGGCTAGTTTTTCAGGTTCTGAGCTCAGCTCTTTAGTTCCAATAAAAGGAACTCTTAATGCTTCAGCACACCAAGAGAGTTTAGACATTTTCATGCTCCCAACTTTGTAGGAACAGTTTGGGGATGGCCCCTTCCTGTTCCAGCATGACTATGCACCAGTGCACAAAGCAAGGCAAATAAAGGCATGGGTGAGAGTTTGATGAGGAAGAACCTGATTTGCCTGCACAGAGTTCTGACAAATTTGATAAAACACCTTTGGGATGAATTAGAGCAGAGGCTTCGAGCCAGGCCTTCTCGTCCAACATCTGTGTCTGACATCCATGTCTCAAAAATTTCCATAAACACACTCCTAAACCTTGTGGAAAGCATTCCCAGTAAAACTGAAGCTGCAAAGGGTGGGCTGACATCATATTAAACCCTATTGATTAAGAAGTTGATGCCACTTAAGTTCACATGTGTGTGAAAGCAGACAAGCAAATACTTTTAGCAATATAGTGTATGTCCAAAGGTTCACCATGCTCAATGCCTAGTATGGGCTAGAGGTGTGCTAACACACTGAATCAGGACTGTATTCTTTGGAGTGATGCAACTCAATGTAATAAGTTTGGGATGAGCTGCAGAACTAATTATATAACATGGGAACCTGACCTCGCTAATTTTCTCATTGCTGAGATTTTTTCAATTGCTTTTGTCAAGTCCTCATGACAAAGTTTCACCATCTAGAGTAAAGTGTTCACAGAAGTGTAGGTGCTGAAGAAATATTGGAGATGTTGCAGTTTACAAACATTTGGCCACAGTGTACAACACAGTCTTTCTACTACTACCTCATTCTTGAAAATCAGTTGACACGAAACGTAGATCAGTGAATATTAATATGCTTATCTTATATTAAATCTTTAGGATTGTTTGTTAAGATTTTTAATTCTCAAGTTTGACATTAATTGCAAGATGAATGTGACATTAACAGTTTCTTTTTTTTGTGGTAGATGCCCTGCAGAAGCTGTGTTAGCAAGATTTCTTCAGACTGCCCTGGTAATAGCAAACCAAAGGTATGGCTCAGTTGTTTTCTAACCTAAGATGTTGAAAGTGGTTGATACAAATATCATGAAGGCTTTGTCCAGTCCATTTATTAGAAGTGAGGCTATTTTTGTTTTTAAATATTGTCACTGTTTCCTTGCTTCCACATGTATGTATTTGGTTCCAGAAGACAATGAGACCAACTGCAGTCCTCCAAAATGTCTAGGAATATTTTTTTACAAGTTTTGTTGTGGTACTGTAAATTTACTGAGGTTCTAACAGTCACAATATACATAATTTGCAAAAACATAATGTGCATTTTGCTAGAATCAGACATTTGTATAACTGTAACTTAAATTCAGTATTCTTTAAACACAGACCACACAAAAGTGTGACCTGCCGAGACGTTATTTGTCCTTAAATGCTGGATGCCAGGCTGTGTGCTCTATGGTCATTTGGAAGCCAAAATGTTGCTCTGGCTACTATGGCAGGGATTGTCTTGGTAAGCTGGATTTTACTGCATAGTCACTTCATAATATACTAAAAATTAACCATGTTAGTGATTTTGCTTACAACGTAAGCTTTTGTCAAATCTTGGTACTCATCAGTTACTTTATATATAGTAAACCTAACACCTTAGTTCTAGTGAATTCACATTGAAATCATGTTTTTACAATATATAATACATATATGATTGCCCAAAGAATGTTTATTGTGGAACAAAAATTAACTTGTAAAGTCAGCAATAACTGCAAACAATAATCCTTTTTTTAAATCACTCCTAGTCTCTCTGCTCTATTAAACATATTTATTTTAGAATTAACTGATAATATTAAAAATCACATATCAATATTGAAATTGTTGACCACGAATACTTATGTAAGCTACTGCTTTGGGCTAATAATAATAAAAATTATTATTTTGTTAATAATGAATGAATTTTGAATATTTAATAATTTTAAAAGGTAATTTGCTAATAGATTCACCAATGGAAAAATTACATTAAGTTAATCATCTGGACTGGTGCAATATACATGGATTGGATTGTACTCACATACACTGTGTGTATGCATTGCATTGGATATGCAACTAGCACAAATTTAAACATCACAGTGCAATATAATTTATCGATTATTTGCATCATACAGCAGCATCATATGGACAGTTATAGTATAATTATATACTTATATATTTATATTATAATTATAATCACACTATCATATACTGTAGCTGTCCATATGGCTGTAAATACTAGTTTATTTATAATTATTATTATTATTATATTAGTGCCCTTCACTCATTACCTTGGGTCTTTCACCTGGAACCCTTATATTGGTTCTGTTGTTTGCTTTTTTTCTATTCTTGTTTTGTTTTTTGTTTTGTTTTTTGTTGTTGTTTTTTTTTATCTTTTTGCATTTTACTTGTTATAAATAGTCTGTATACATGTTTGTTCATGCCTGATTTATATGTTACTTTTCATACATATGTGCACTCACTAGGATAAATTTCTATGAGTGACATGTTTGGTAAAATAAATAGTTTTTGATTTATCCTCTTTTCCAGCTTGTCCTGGAGGTCCAGGGTCCCCTTGCAGTAACCATGGGCAGTGTGATGAGGGTCACTTAGGCAACGGCACCTGCACATGTCAACCAGGGTTCCAAGGAGTGGCATGTGAACTGTGCACAAAGGGACATTTTGGACCTGAGTGTAAAGGTGTGGTCAATGCTTACTGAAATCTTACAGACATAAAAAGTTCTGACATTCCTGCTTTAAAAAGTGTATTAGAGTAATGCGCTGAAAGTTTGTGTCCCTCACATTCACACCCCACAACATTGTGCCCCACAACATTGAGCAGTGTTGATTGTAAAGGCGCTATATAAATGTAACAATAACTAACTAACTAACTAACATTCTATTCTATCCGCAGCTTGTAACTGCACTGACCATGGGTCATGTGATGAGGGTCCAAAAGGCACTGGCTCCTGTTTCTGTGATGAGGGCTGGACGGGTCCAAGATGTGAGCACAAATTAGGTAATACTTTAAAAATGTTATGGGGTATAAATCATCACTAACAATAATACACACAATTTTATTTGATAACATGACACTGTAAGGCTAAAAGACACCTGTATAAACCTTTCATACCCATTTTGTTTTCCTGTTTGTTTGTTTCTGCTTTTTTTTTTTTTTCTTCTAATGTCTCATGTCTTTTCTCATGTTTTCCTTCATATTTATCTGTCCCTGTCTCTCATGTGCTTTCTGTTTATATTTTGTCTCTGTGCTTGTCTACTCATCTTTCCTAGCCACTCCCCATTCTTCATGTGACTGCTACAGCTGTCCATCCTTAGTCTGTGTTTGTAAGCCCAGTCCTTTTGTCTTCTCGTTTGTCTGTCATTGGTGGTTAGTTGTTTCTCTTGTGGTGTTTCTCTGATGGTGTTTCCTTGGTAGTTTCTTTGATGGTCTGCTACTGGTTCCTTTGTTTCTCCCTGTCTGCAAGCACATCTGCATCTTGCCTTCTTGAACCTCATCTTGACATAAATAAACATTATTTAAAGGTTTGCCTTTGAGCACCATTTATAAATCAAGTAAGTGGTGACTATGGAGATATCCATAAGACGTAAAACTTGGCCACAGTTAAAATGACAACTCTTTGGAACAGTGAAATCCTCATTTTCTTTGATATGTACTCCATATGATGTTGAAAAAATTACTAGATTTATGTTAAAATGGACCAACAACAAAGAGATTTTAGGGACTCGTTTAAGTCAGATCAGGCTGGTGCAGAAATGAATGTTTCTGGATGTTGGGCTCTGGTCCATTTGTGTTCCCTGGGTTACTCCACCAAGTGTCAGTTGTCATGAGACTTTTCAGGGCAAAATTGATAAATGTATCTTTTTTTAATATGGTTAAAAATGATTTTAAAAAAAACAAATATGACATATGGCTGAATATGGTTGTACCACATGTACTTATGTACTAATATTAAAATTATTCTGGTTCCTTAGCTGATGGTCCTCTTTGTGTCCCTGCTTGCCATGAGAAGGCAGTCTGTACTGAAAACAGCACTTGTATATGTAAACCTTTCTACGAGGGAGATGGGATCAAATGCACAGGTGACTATTAAATTGTCAACTACAAACCCATTTCTAAAAATGTTTGGGACATTTTCTGAAAGTTCAATAAAAATTGAAATCTATTATTTGTTAAATCACCTGAGCCTTTATTTAACAGACACACTGACAAAGAAAATAAATAGTTTTTAATGACAAAAATGATACTGTTTGTTAAATCTAAACTAATTTAAAAATTGATGTCTGAAATGCACTCAAAAACATTACATAATTATACTTTTAAATTATTTGGGAAATTTCCAAGCTTTCCAAGTGAAGTACTTGCCCGTTCTTTCTGTATACAACAGTAGAGTTGCTCAACCCTCCGTAGTTATTATTGTCGGATCCCGCTTTTCATGATGTTTCATACATTTTTAAAATGAGGCAGGTCTGTACTGTGGGCAGGCCAGTAAAACACTCTATACCTATGAAGCCACTGTTCATAGCAACCCTGGCATTGTCCTGTTGAAATAGACATGTAGTTTTTGAGAAAAGGCATCACCTTGAAGGCAGCATATGTCTCTGCAAATAACAGTATAAATGTCCACATTAATGGTACTTGCTCTATATGCAGATATATAAATCCAAAGAATAATGCCGCCAAAACATTTTCATACAATTTTGAATTTTAAATTAAGAAAGTCAAATGAGATAAATCAAAAATAATCTCTTTATCAGTAGTAATATCAGAACAATGAAGATCACACATTTATAATCTTTTTTTGCCATTGATCTCTCTTCCTGTCAAGTAACCGATATGTGCCAGTTTTGGAATGGAGGATGCTCAAAGGATGCTCAATGTTCTCAGAAGGAGGAGAAGGTGAACTGCACCTGTGTGCAAGGTTACTCTGGAGATGGTCATGTCTGCTTGCCAGTGGATCCCTGTGTTGAAGAGGATAATGGAGGCTGCCATGAGCATGCCACCTGCACCATAACAGGAGCTGTAAGCATTCTTCTCTTACTGAACACCTTTATTATTAACCAGATGTGGTTAAACAAGCCATATTCAAGAAAAGTTATTTCAACGTTGGTAAATTAATGAAACAAATTAAATGAAAAGTACAAGCAATAGTGCCTGAAACACACTCACAAATATCTAGGACAGAGGCTTGTTTACCACTGGGTCACATCACCATTTTCTTTAACTCTACTTCATAATCATTTGGGAAGTGTAGACAGTTTTTTTCTATACTGCTGATTTACAAGATGTGGATGTGATGGACAACCTTGTGCCTCATGCATTATTAACAACAAAGGATCCAGCAATCAGGAAATATAACAGAGATTGGCATTCAGCAGAGCAAGGATGAGGTTTTCAAATGTAATGTTCTCGTAACAAAGATCAGAATTGTCCAGACTGTTTATTTCCTTGTGAAAGCTGGACAGTAAAAAGCCAGACAGTAAGAATATTGATGCCTTTGAACATTGGTGTTAGAGAAATCCTTGGACTGCAGAGAAGACAAACAAATGGGTCCTGCACCAAATCAAGCCTCACCCATTCAATAGAAGCCCAGATAACCAGACTGAAGCGCTCTCATTTTATACACATTATGAGAAAAACCAGTTCATTCGAAAGGACAGGCATGCTTGGAAGAGGAAGGCCAACAACAAGATGAAACAGAAGACAGCAGGCAGAGTCAACATGACAGCGCATTGAGTCATTCATTCATTGCCTATAACTGCTTATCCACTTCAGGGTTGCAGTGGGTCACTAACAGCAAAGGTGCAAAAAAACTAAGAAATGACTGGCATAAAATGTAAAATGTTAAAAGTGGACATTCTTAAAAGTAAATGAACTGAAAATACTGAAATTACATATCCATGAACCGTTTTTACAATTAGTGTACATTAATTAATCATTATTATATATAATAATTATTAATTATTAACTGTTATTATTTTTTTTATTACTTAATGGTTGATTGAGACCTTACCTAACTATCTTGTAAGCTTATTACTTTAAATACATACAAATGTGTGTGTGTGTGTGTGTGTGTGTGTGTGTGTGTGTGTGTGTTTAAATCCAGGGTAAGAGGATGTGCGAATGTAAGGATAACTATGTTGGGGACGGGCTGATGTGTGAGCTGAAAATCCTTCCTGTGGACCGTTGTATGCAGGACAACGGCCAGTGTGATTCAGGCGCACAGTGCACTGACCTGCACTACCAGGGTCAGTCCTTCAGTCTCTCTGTATACCTCAGTCAATCAAAACAATAAAACCACATCCATGTTTCTGTACTCAATTTTATCAGCTCCTTATTGGTGTAATTTGTAGTTCTACAGATTGTAGTCAGTCTGCTGCTTTACATCGTATTTATGTGTTAAACATTCTACTATTCAACAGTAATGACCCCATAACACCACCAGAGGGAAGGAATTATGTGGGTGGTGGTGTATTGTGCTGGTACAAGTGGATCGGACACAGCAGTGCTGCTAGAGTTTAAGTCTGATCCCTCTCCCTCTCCACTCTATTCGACACACCTACCTCATTGGTTCACCTTCTTAATGTACGTTAGACACAGTAACTCATCTGCACAGTTGTGTTGGAGCTGATAAAATGGACATCAAGAGCACTATTTTTAATAATGTCTAATCTAATCCTCCTGATGTGAAGTTTCTAAATAAACAACAAATCAGGAAGGGATTTAATTTTTTTAATAAACCCTACATAAAATGTTATATTTTGCAAATTAAAATTAATCATACATAAACAATACCTATATTTAGGCTTGTAGATAACTAATTTTCTTCTATAACAGGTGTTACGAATAGGCAAACCATGGTCCAGGTCTGGACACTGACCCAGACACTGTCCTATCCAGACCTGGACCTGTAACTGATAAACAATTAAGAGCTGTTTAATTTTGAACTTTGAAGTGTTTGTGGTTGTGGTTAGTGGTGTGACTCTTCAAGTCATGACAGTTCAGGTTTAGCGCGCCAGGAAACTCCCAGACTAATCGCATACCTTTCTGCATATCACACGCTACTCAGCATCTGTGCATTATGATGAGCACTGTGACTAGAATGAATTCAACTGAAACTACAAAAGTCATTAGGGACTTTATTTAAAATATTATTTTTTAAGATTCTCTTCCAAATCATTGTTTTCTTTGTAAATTTTACTTGAAGTATGAAAAGGAAATTGTATTTAAAGTATTTTTTATTTATAATTATTAATAATTATTATCTTTATTATTAAATAATAACGAGATTATTAAAGACGGACTGACTGATAATGACGGAATATAAGCTCTTTAGATTGCATTCAAATTTAAGATATATTCTTTTCCTGTAAAACAAAACAAACACAAAAACATTTTGGAGAGCAAAAATAATGTCTTATGTCTGTTTTCATTTCAGATAAGACTGTTGGAGTCTTCCATTATCGGTCTCCATTTGGAGTGTACAAACTTAACTACACACAGGCTCAGGAGGCCTGCAAGCAGGAGGGCGGCACCATCGCTACTTACATTCAGCTCTCTTATGCTCAGCAGGTAAATATACTGTACACAAGCATACAAACTAAAAGATGTGACAACGGGTGTGTTCAGTTTGTACTGAGGTGTTAGTGTCTTGTTTATGTGATTCCTAGGCTGGATACAGCATGTGTTCAGCAGGATGGCTTGCAGAGGCAAGGGTGGGTTATCCAATGAGCTTCTCCAATGCAAAATGTGGTTTCGGCCATGTGGGCATTGTGGACTATGGTACTCAAACAGATCTGAGTAAGACCTGGGACACCTTTTGCTACCGAATAAAGGGTAAGCTAATATGGGTTTGATAGACATAAAACAAGCTCTACACCATCTCACATTAAAGGAAGAAATACTTGGGCTAAAAATACGTATTTGATGTCTGAAGTTTACTTCTTCTTCATGTACAACAAAAGATTAAGATTTACCAGTATCATAAAAACTGCATGTCAAATTTAATATGTATAAAAGTATAAAAAAGGCTTAGTTTGATAAGGCTTAGCCTTATCCCTCTATGTTGCCTAGTGTTAGGGTGTCTCAATTATGGTGTATGGTGAAGTATCGTGAAGGGTTATGGCTATATTACTCCTAAAACATAGTTATAGAAACATGCTCAGTGTCACCAGCGAGATGCTTATGCAAGCACCCAAATAAAACCAAATGTCAGTATTAAGTAGTACATAAGGGGTGTCAACAAACTTGCACATACATTATGCTGCTAAAAGAGCAAGCTCAAAATCTGGATTTTGTCAACCAATTTATATATCTCGTTGAATTAGAATCAAGGTTCAGTGAAGGATTATCTAAAGTTCAATATCCCCATTCATTTTTCGATTGGTTCACAGTTGGCCCAGCCATTTATTTATCCATTTTTTCTGCCTAATGGAACATTTTATGTTTGACAGAGCTGACACAACATCCTAGCTGATATACACTGAGAAACAGCACTACATCAACCTCTGGAGAGTAGGCACACTAACACAGAAGTGTTTATATGTATCACTCTGTTTTGGCTGCATTTTAGACATCTTTGTATGCTATTGAAATATTAATCAGCAGACATTACCTAAACTGGTAGATATTTCTGATTGCTGTAAATGATCCTCCCTTGCAGATTCTTGCCTGTTTGGCCATGTCATAATTTTGACAGAATGTTGCTCTTTTTTTTTTAACATGTGAAAAATTAATTTACATTTACATTTATGCATTTGGCAGACGCTTTTATCCAAAGTGACTTACAAAAAGAGGATCTAACATTCAAACTACAGCACAATTTATACAAAATACCTTACATTGAGTGCAATATGCAGGAAATAATAAGTGCATTAAAGAAAGACTTTCAGTGCAAAAGATACTCTCGGAAGAGCTGGGTTTTCAAGGATTTCTTGAATGTGGAGAGGGTTCCTGTTGCTCTGATGGTGCTTGGAAGCTCGTTCCACCAGCGTGGTACCAGAGATGAGACTAGCCTCGACTGACCTGTTGGTCGTGTTAGTTGGCGCTCCTTTGAGGAACGGAGAGGGCGGGCACTAACGTATGGTTTTAAGAGTCTATTGAGGGAGATGGGAGCAGAACCAGTGAATACTCTGAAGGCCATCATTAGTGATTTAAATCTGATGCAAGCAGCTAAGGGTAGCCAATGCAGCTCAACTAATAGGGGCGTGACATGTGCTCTTTTAGGCTGGTTGAAAACCAGGCGTGCTGCAGCATTCTGGATCGTCTGTAGCGGTCTCACAGCACAGGCCGGAAGACCTGTCAGGAGGGTGTTGCAATAGTCTAGACGGGAGATTACTAACGCCTGAACAAGGAGCTGTGTAATTTACATGTTTTTCTGTACTGCAGTCCAAAGAAACCAAGAGTAATATTGTTTGCTGACCATTGTACTGATGTGTGCACAGCAGTCATTCCTGCACTAGACCTACAATAGCAGATTTCAACAGTTCTACATATAAGCTATTTTACTGAGGGAGTTGGAGAGGAACAAACATGTTATTATCATTGCACTATGAAACATGGTTAAGAATCTATCTGTACCTTTATCTGTAAAGTGATGAATATTGATATTGTTGTTATTGTTTCAGATGTGAAATGTGAGTGTAAAGTTGGATACATTGGTGATGGATATTCTTGCACTGGAAACCTATTTCAGGTTCTCTCCACCAAGCCCAACTTTTCCAACTTTCTCTCTGTGAGTTTTCAACCAAGTCATCAGCTTCATTAAAGTATAGTCCTGCTCTCAATGCACCACAATGTCTTTAAAAATATTAATAATACTGTCTCTTTAGTGCTGGAATGTTTCTGAGCAACACACTTTAAACCAGTAATGATTGTTGAGCTGTATTTTCAAAAATACCTCCAAACTTCTTGTTAAATTTCAAAAGTACAAAAAAAAAAGTTTAGAACCGCAGCTCCTTTGGAAACAAAATGGCGTGTAGTGTGCAGTGCTAACCTTCATGTTTGAGACATGACACTGTGAGCCAATGTAGAGTGACTTAAAAATAAGTTTTAATTTTTTTTTTTTGGGGGGCAATTCAATTTCTAATTCAAAATGTAAACATTTTCACAGAGTTTTGAATAAGATGATTCAAAGATGGCGGTTTCTATGTTCTAGATTGTGAATGGAGCACAATACTTTTTTTTTTGGATTATATTATTTAAATAATATGACATTTGTAATTCTTAACAGCGCACTTTTTTGAGAGCCACTGTTACCAATATACAGGTCATCATGATCTACCTTTAGCAGTGGTGGTGGACAGCTGGGTTGTACTAACTACTCCAAATTGTAACACATTTGTGTATCCCTGGTTTAGACAGTCAGCGTTTGCATATGTAATGATGAGGATGTGTTAATGACTAAGGCTAACCCTTTGGAAAAGCTACGGCTGAAAACTGTCCAATCACAGAATGACAGGATTACATAAACAATGTCTAAATTACATTCATTCAGACTGGTACTGGTTTTGTTGTTCCCACCATAGGTTATGTTTTTCCTTCAGTTGACAATGAAATTAATGTTTAGAGACCATTTAGAATTGAGGCTAATGGTTTCTGATATGAATATGGTACCAATATGGGTTTTTATCACACAGTTTAGTAAGAGTTTTTTTTCTTATAGATTATCTGTTTGCAATACAAACAACAGTAACCATGGGAAATATAAACTGATTAGACTAATCCTCCTGTTTCTTCTTCAGCAAATCCTGAATTATTCCAAAGCTTCAGCAGCAGGTCAAGAGTTTGTGAAGCAACTCAGCAACATCACCACACAGTCCACTTTATTTGTTCCTGATAACAATGGCCTCTTGGACAATGAGGTACATTTCTTAGTAACATACTGTACATATACTTTGCAATCTCAAACTCAAATCTGACTTTACATGCACTCTCTCTCTCTCTCTCTCTCTGAACTGAACAGACGCTGTCCTACAGGGATTTAGAGCACCACCTGCTGGACGGGAGAGCTTTCATGCTGCAGGCTCTCATTAACGTCACTCATATTCGCACTCGTCTTGGACATACACTGAATGTGAAAGGTGTCCCCAGCATTCAGAATCCTCAAGCACAGGTAAACTATATGCTCACTCAAACTCAATAAGTGGCGCATCACTCTGATGGTGCTGAATGAACATGTCCATGTTGGAACATTTATAACTAATAACTATAAACTAAAGCATGTGCATATTGCTACAGCAGGGTTTTAGGGCCATAGCATTAAAATATAATAAACAATAATATTCAGATAATAAATTAGAATATTCTGAGAATAGAGTCAGAAAAATTCAGAGAACTAATTAATCCTGAGAAAAAGTCAGAATAATTCTGAGATTAATGTCTGAGATTAAAAAAATTCAAATACTTCATTGACACAACCCTGAAAATGAAGAATGTGGTGTGCTGTTGGTGATATACTCTCAAATAGATTTCAGGAATAAATACTTATGGAATATTAGTTCCAGGGTTTTATTAGTATTTGAATGCTGATTTGGTTCTGCAATAACCAGAAGAGAGCATGCAGTTTCACATGATACAACTGGAATGATCATAAAACTGATCAGTCCAGAGGGAGTGGAAATGAGGCTCCATCGCATTATGACTTATGGACACTTACAATAAATTTATATGCATCAAAGTCAGTGTCTGCACTGATGGGTTTAGTTATTATCGTGTAGATGGAAGAGTATAGTAAACAATTCTGTTTACTTGACTGATTCTTTCACAAATCACTCTATGGCACACAGACTGGGAGTGTGTCTAAGTGTTTAGATAAATCTCTTAATACAAAAAAAGTTTTTCTCTAAAGTGTTTTTCCCATTTTAATCTCAGAAATGTTCTGATTTTATTCTCAGAATGAATCTCAGATTGACGACTTTATTTTCTAGACTTTCCTGCTTTAATTTCAGAATAATTTTGACTATTTCTCAGAATAATTCTGACTTCAATTTTCCCCATATTGAGGCCATAAAACCCCTTTGCATATTGCTTATGTTGAAAATTAAAATACTTCAGGGGGGAATAAATTTTGTGATTCCAATGAATATTTAATCATTTTGAATCATGCCAAAATAATTACTTATAACTATTAAGACTTACATCCACTTACAAAGAATGTCTTACAGCCTAGAAATTAATTATTTACCACCAAATTATAACTCACTCTTTCTGCTCATTAGGCATTTTCTGGCTACGTCAATGACCAATATATAATTGAACCAAACATCCTGACATCCAATGGGATCATCCATGTGCTGCAAGGGCCTCTGAAAGCTCCACCCCCTCCACCCCCATCACTACCACAGTCACATAAGGCAGGGATGGGGATTGGTGTCCTGCTGCTAATAATCCTTATTGTAGGTGCTGTATTTGTGGCTTATCATTTCTACAACCAACAAACCAAGCCATTCCACTTTCATTATTTTAGGGTAAGTGCGCACATATGTATTTGTATGTTATTTTGAAAGATACATTTTTTAAAGTATCTGTAAGAATATTACAGTATGAATCGTATAATTACAAGATAAATTAAACAATGAACTATGACTGTTACTTTAAAAAAGAGTAGCTAGTTCTTCATTTTTGGCAGTAAATGTCAAAATTGTTAAGTAGTTTAAAAAAAATACATAAATACAAAATCACCTCTGATATACATTTCTGATGTGAGGCTGGAACTGTGTTAGAGCTATCGCATCACCAAGTGACAAGAAGGGTTTCTGTTCTCTCTAGAAAGACTTAGGAGCCATTTTAAAACATCTAGGATTTTCAGTTTTCACCGAGAGAGCGGATTTTTCTCACACAATTGTTCCAAATTGAAAATCAAGACATCATTGAGTTCAGATCCTGAAGCACTAAAATGACTCTTTTGCAAATACAATGGAAAAGAAACATTACAATAATTATATTAATTATAAAACTTGTAATAAGGAATACATTTTGAAAAAGCTAAAATATTTATACAATTTATTACAGTAACAGTGAATTTCTCTGAAGGAAAAAATTTATACTGGTGGAGTTTCTAACGTGTTCGACATCCACATTTAAAACATTATGTATGTTTTCAGGAGGATGACAGGGAAGATTCAAGCCCTTCTGATTCCACTCCTTATGTGTGTAACCCTGCATACGAAGCCACACCCACCCCCAGTGACCCAGCACCACCAGTGGAAGATGTAAGTATATAGAAATATGACCGAAACATCTATATAGAATCCAAGTTATACAACTAAACCTAAAGGTGTTTAATAAACATTAATCTTTATTGCAGAAGCGTGATAAGCATCAGGTTGTTGCCGGTGGCTCCTATGACCTTCTCCAGGACAGCTGAAGGTATCTGCTGAATGACTGTGGAGAAATGGAAGGGAAGAACAAAAGTTCTGCAGTACATCTAAAGGCCACACCAGGACAACAGTAAAAACTGTTTGACTAAGATGGAATGGTGATTTCATAGATCTAAACTGAAAGAAATGGGCTGATGATGATGATCCTGCACTCTGGTCAGGGTTTTAGTGGTTAAGTGTGCACTGAACAGTTCACACTTCTGTGTATGTGTGTGATTGCGTTGAATGATAGTGTATTTTTTTGTTACTCTTAATTTCTTTTGGCATTTTGGTATATTTCTGGTTTTCTAAAAGCACAAATAAACAAGGAAATACTATTTGCGTCATTTCTGATTCACACAAAGCATTTTCAGTTAATTCTTTATTGATGATATACAGCTCCCATGAGTACATTTACAGCAAGTTTCACAAGATTTTTTTGACATCATAGGATCTGAGTGTTTATTTTAGCAATAAATCAAAAGTATTCAGAAAACCCAGTCCATTTAAGCCAAGTGATTTAAACATAAACATTTGGACATGCACTGTAACAATTACACAAAAATGTAACATTATTTAACCTTTATCTTGTCTCTGACAGAGCTGACACTACTACAGTACATTTATAAAATGATGTTAAGTTATGCTTTCAGATAATTATCACTGCATTTTTTCAGTTCAAAAATTATAGACTGCAAAAATAAACAGAAATTAAAGTGACAATCTGTTGAAGAGAGTAACATATTAATCACTTAAATAGCATTGTTTTATATAAATCCAGTTATTTTAAAGATTGGATAATTATTAATTATTTTTAATTATATGATGGATGATTATTAATTATATACTATCGTTAATTATGTAACTGTGGCATTTATTCATCAGAGTAAAAACTATTAGGCATAAAAAGATCATGATTTCTTCATTGTTGACATATTGCCCATTTTGTATGAAGTGGGTTTTATTTCAGCGAATAGAGGGGAGCTGGTCCTTAAAAACCTTCACTGGACATTCCTGGACTTTTCCTGACTTTCCTTAAACTGCTCCATATACGGCAGTACTGCGTCCCACACCTAAACACAGACATCAACACACTCAGCACATTAAGTGGATTCTGACCAAAAAAGAAAACATTTCGTGGACATCCCTTATAACTAAGCCCTGTTAACAAAAAACATAAACCACAATTAAGCCCCTTTTAGCCCCTACTGGTTGCTTGTCCAATCTTGGTAGTGGATATAAACAATATTTCTGACTGGTTGTACATTTAATTTGCAAAAAGACTTTTTAGTAAATGGAAGAAATGCTTTACTGCACATCTGATTATGAACTGAAAACTTCAATTAATGTAATTTCAAGGTTCACCAGTTCTGAGAAAATATATCTTAACGTAAGCTTTGTCTTGGAAATGTCTCCCTTATTGAATTAAAGTGCATCTGTTGCTGACACAGATATTCAATTGTGCATACACAGCTTGCGTAATATAAAACATGAAATTAAATAGAATACTCTGGGGCTGTCACACATGATGCCAAGTGCCAGATAGAAGGGTATAAGGGTCTACTCTGCCTTAGAAGAGTAGAAGCTGTTGCTGTACCAAAGGGGGACAAACTACTTATTATTACCCATCATATGCGCCCCACACCCTCTCTGTCTGCACCAAGCACTGTGGCGAATGTGTGTTTCCACTCTGCCCAACAGATGGCCCTCCTATCATTCAGAAGTGGCATGATTTCTGTCCTCTGCACACATATTAAATTCTGACCCTCCTGAGCACATGAGTGATTGAAGTACCAGCATCAAATATCCAAACAGGATTTTATTCATGGTACTTCATGAATACTTCCTTATCCCCCAAAAAAGTCAGGGAAATGCACTCCATTTTGGATTTACATACATTTCAGACCCTCAGTACAAATTCAAAAGGTTGAGCCCCAAAACCCTGATTCGCTCCATTTGTCCTGGTTCCCCACATACAACCCATATTTTCATAGGCATCCACTAAACTCACAGAAAATATGCTCACATCTGCTAGTGCAGTAAATGCCAGTGTAAATGTAAATGTATTTATTAATTACCACACACAGATATGTAATATGGGATGATTTGATACTAGTAACCAAGTTTAAAATTTATTTTCTCATTTGTTTAATTGGGTTCTTTATAGCCTTGCGTGCTTATGTTTTAGATCACATTTATGCCAAAATGTAGAAAAGTCTTTCTAGCACCTCTGTATGTAGATTTTCTCCTACTCCCCCTCTCAGAGGCAAGCGGAGGCAATCCTGGTGTCCTATCTGTCCAGCCTGGTCTTCAAAATAAACCACACCAATAGCTGTTTAAATCCCAGCCAGGAGATAACATATCTGGGGCTAAAGATAAATTCTGTCCCATACCGCAACACGCCCTCAAAGAGGCAGACACTGACTTTCAGAGGCAGTTTGCTTGGCATCGTGGACCAATGCTTTACTATATGAGCAAACTTGGCTCACGTCCCACCTCTGGTAAGTTGATGAATGTCTCTCAAGACTGTGAGCTGGGGTTCCACAGGGTGCAAAGCATTCCCTCTCTTAAGGGTAAGGACATTCTGATCCTCCACGTTGGAGATTCCCCTCGCCAGGCATTCATCCCCCCATTTGGGTTTCCAAGTTCCAAAGACCCAGGGGGCTGGATGTGTGGTAGCAAAAGCAGAACAGGACAGGCTTTGCGCTTGTAATGTGTGCAATTATTTGTCATTGTACAACGCACAACGAAATGTGTCTTCCGCATTTAAACCATCTGTGGCAGTGAACACACACATACACTAATGCACTAGGGGCTGTGAACACACACTCAGAGAGGCAGGCAGCTATTCCTGGAGCCTGGGGAGCATTTGGGGGTTCAGTGCCTTGCTCAAGGGCACTTCAGCCATGGATGTTCCTGCCGGTCCTGGGGATCAAACCAGAAACCTCCGGTACCAAACCTGGTCCTCTAACAATTAGACCAAGGATGCCCCTATATTGTGCCCACTATTTGGTGTTTTTCCATTGCACGGAACCTACTCAGCTCAGCTTTTTTTGCTATTCCACCAGGCAAATCTAGTACCTGGTACTTTTTTAGTACATGCTCACGTTGGGTTCCAAGTGAGCTGAGTAGGGATTAAACATAACATGTTAACCTTGTAGGTTGCTGACTGGCCAGAGAAACTTGTCAATCACGATGTAATGCAGCACAAACTAACCATTGGAAAAATCTCCCAAATACAGCAGAGATCACATTTGGTTTTGTCGGACTCACAACAGCAGCTCATAAAACTGCGCCATGGTCTTTTAAAGAGGTGCTCCTTTGACTGGTGGCTGATGAAAAGACTCCAGCAAGAGGCAGATTAGCAAAATGGAATGTTAAAAACTTTTCTGTTCTGTGAGAACTTTGGCTTGGAGTCACCACTAAGCTTCATACTGGCCATGGCCAAGTTAAGACAATATAGTTTGCTTTCCTGCTGGTAACTATGCACTTCACAGGGAGACCAGCAGGTAGCAAAAGTAATTTAGATTCTGTCAGGGGAGTCCTTGCCTCTCCCAGCATGCCGGACCTGCTGTCTAAAGCCCAGGGCCAAATTTTTCACCCACTTCTTGTGAAAGAATGAGCCTGAGTGCAATGGATCTGCCACTAAAAGTGGTAATGACAATTTAGTACCAGGGCCTCATCCATTTGTACACTGTACAACTCCAGGTGGTGCATTTTTGACACATGGTATGAGTATAAGGGGATTGTCTCTTCTATGCTCAGTCCCAGATGTGCTGTGATTCCTGCAAAACCTTCTGGATCGATGGAGGGCATTTTCTGCCATCAGTGGGTATTGGGCTGCAATGTAGTCACATGTATTGACCCAGAACCTTACTGTTTCAGCAGTGAACTGGAATTGAAATTCCAACTTAGCTGTATGACCACATGGCTTTGGAACAGTGTTGCATCTTTTACGTCTTGTAAGTTGTGCTCCTATTTGAATCTCTACTGTATGTAAAAAAAAATCAAATAGGGATATGTCAAAAGGGAGAGATTGAAACTCTAAATCATTAAAGAAGATACTCACTTTTTCCTCTAGGAGGAGCTTGTGAGCTGCTTCGATGTCAAAGCTCATGACCCTGTCTTTGTCCAACGGCCTAACAGGAAACACAGAGTTTGATCCTGAGTTTCAGTGACATCACATACTGGAAAGAACAATGTAAGACCAATGACATCATCTTAACAGTGACCAGGACAGTCATCCTTTCTGACTCTATGACAGGAAGCTCAGATCGCTACTGACCAGGTCAAGACTGAATGATGCAGCGCTCTTTCATTCTGTAAGTTTCAGTGAAGCCCCAAACACATTTTTAATTAATGCAAAATTCTCTGTTGTTTATCTTCTATGTATGAATGAAAGTAGATTAAAAAAATAGGCAAATAAATGGACAGAACTGGGGGCATGGGCCACTGCATTTATTTTATGAAACGGTACTACCTTAATAAAGTCAGATTAATTTTAAATTATGAAATGATCAAAGTTAATTTAAAGGTACCAGAATTTTCTCTAATTATCATTTATATAATTTATTTTTAAGCACATATTATTGTATATATACTACTACTAGTAGTGTGTCATGTATATCAGCACGTAATATGAACAGTTTTTCCAAATATCATTTACATCAATGTTTTAGATAGCTTGTAAAATTATAGTATAGACGATGATAACTGAGATAACATGGAAACAAATCCGTCACAGGATAGTTCTCAAATGGGCTGAATTTAAATTTACTGTGACAATTAAAAAAAATGAAATAAGACTATTACACAAGCCAAGTTTAAATACAACAAATTATGTGCATTCCATTCAATGATTATTAACTTAAATTCACAAACGCAAACAAATTATTCCATAAGATTCATTAGGTTACCTCAGAAGGTCTATCAGACTATAACATTAATAATTTCTATTTACTATAGTATCATTATATACAGTATTGGTCACCTGACTACGGAGCGCAGGAGCTCATAGACCTTCTCCAGTGGGGCTGTGGTCTTCAAGGGTCGGTGGAACTCTAGGGCCTGGCAGGCTGCCAGCAACTCTATTGCAAGAACTGTGATTATGGAGACAGTGATGATAATTGTGTTATTCAATAACGAAATTACACAACACAGGGGAGGTCACAAACAGTGCTAGGACACATGGGAACGGTGGAGACATATACACTGCCACTGTCTCTTTGTCCCTAAATTAAACACTACTACAGCACAAGACCAAAAACATAAACAACATTAACAATCCTTACATATGAATTAATTACATAAAGAAGAGTTTATTATGAGCTTATTGCTAAGAAAATTATAATTTCTTGCCAGGAATATTTTATAAGGGTTCATGGGTCTAATATTCTGTGATGTTCTGTATAAAGTGTGAATTGATTTCAGAACTGCTGAATCCCATTTTGAACATCTTTTTTCCAGTGTATTGTGTCAGCACTGGGAGCGACAGAAAATCATTCAATCATTGTCTGAAACCGCTTACCAGCAGTGATAGAAAATCATCTTCTTTTTTATTTGTTTATTATTATTATTATTATTTATAGTTTTTTTTTTTTTTTTTTTTCAGTGTTAGCACTGACAACAAATAATTAACTTTGGGCAACATTGTCATTTTGATTACAGCTATTCTGCCTCAGAAGGTGTTTTTCCCATTCTTTTCCCATTGAAGATCAATGCTTACTGTTTCGTGAAGTGAGGTATAGTATACCTAAAATATAAATATAAATACATTAAACATAGCTAAAATGAAAAGTGATTTCAATTTGTGTTGGTCTATTTCTGTTAGGTGAGTTTCCTGTACACTCTCAGAAAAAAGGAACAGTAGAGGTACATTATTATTCACTAAATGTACAGTGTAAATGTACTTTAAGGGTACAACAGGTGGGTAAAGTCCAGTTTTGTTTCTTAAAAGTACTCCAGAAAGAGAGGTGGATACTTGTAATCTTTTCTTTTAGAACCGTGTAAAATAAAACAACATAATATAAGTCATGGACATGAAATGGGGTGTATGAACTCAACACAATTTTAAAATCTACAATTATAATAGAATAAGTACAATTATGTTCCCTAAATAAAAGCACAGAACTGTACCCCTGAGGGTACCACCACAGTGACAGCAAAAAGCCGTCATCCCTGCCATCCTAGTTTGTGTGGGTTGGAGCAAACATCACACTTTTATTTGACCCTGCGATGGGATATTTTAGTAGCTCTTGCTGGAGGCATACCTTGCTCTACATGTTGGACAACCCTAAGGGCTTTCCTGGCTGACCATCCACCCATAGACACATGGTCCTCAGTGGCTGCGGAGGTGGATAGGGAGTCCACAGAGCTTGGGTGACACAGGACCTTATTCTCTGACACTACAACATGGTAAAGAGAAAATACCAGTCAAAGCTTTGACTCCTGTAGGTGAATGTATGTTTTTAGATGAGAAACACAGGAACAGGCTTGATACTTATTTATTTATCCATTCATGTTTAGCAGGGTAAAAAAATGTAATATATATATATTTAAACAAATTTGAACAAAATGTTTTATCACCAAGGGCAGCAGCTGTGCAATGGGCCACCATGAAGCCTGAGTTGAAGCCTCCATCTTTCACCAAAAAGGCAGGAAGTTCACTGAGTGAGGGATTACAGAGTCTTTCTATTCGCCGCTCGCTAATATTTGCTAGTTCATGCACTCCTATAGATAGGAAGTCCAGTGCCTTAAAGAGGAAGTGGAGCTTGGTTAGGAGCATTAGTATTGGACCTTATGTTTCTTAGACTGAAAAATCCTGTGAGTTTTTACTGGAGGCCTCAAAGATTATACAAAGAAAACAAACCAAATCTCTGTCATTTTTTTAGTTCATATTTTAATCATCCTGCAGTTATTAAACTTTGCAGTTGTTTTTTGCAATTAAAAACTTGGCAGCACTGTTTCTCTGCAGTATCTATACTAAAAGAGTCACTGTAAAACTGCTATGAGGTAAATATATGGCAATATATAATACAAGTTTCAATTCAAATATAGAACGCAAATATAAAATCAACCCAAAAATGCAAAAATATCCTTTTTTAACCTTATACCTTGGCAGGATATTCTCCATGGAAATTTCCACCTGAAACAGTTTTTCCTTGATCAGCAAAAACCAGCTGAGGGACTGAAGTTAAAGTCAAGTTGCGATAAAAACTGACCTTTGATATTAAGCACAATTCATCATATCATGTCACTTAAATTGCAAATTTCAAAATCATAAAATGTATATTTCATACTTCTGAATTTTTCCACTTAAAATGTTCTTTCTGTTAATTATAATCTTTTTTGTCTGTCTGTATGTATTCATGATTATTGATTAGAATAAGAATAGGTTTTTATATACAGTGATAAACATACCTTGCATCAACATGCATTGTCCATTTTTATCAGCACCACTGACCAGGAGTACTTTCTAGTTCTACAATTACAGATTGTAGTTCATCTTTTTCTCTTCATGCATTCTTATACCTATTACACCTTGCTCCTCAGTGATCAGGACCCCACTGAATTACACAGTGGAGGATCATCCTCAGCGCTGCAGTGACACTGATGTGGTGGTGGTGGTGTGTCAGTGTGGTACGCTGTTGGCAGGGTATTTTTTTTATCTCTGGGCTATTCTCAGTCCAGCAATGACAATGAGGGCTTTTAAAATTCAAGCAGCCTTGCTGTGTCTGATCCATTGTCACTGCCACCATGTCACTGTCACTGCAGCACTGAGAACAATCCACCACCCAAATCATACCTGCTGTGTTGAGATCCTGACCAATGAAGAGCAGGGTGAAATGGGGATAAAAATGTATGTGTAGAAACAGGTGGACTAAAAATGTAGAGCTACAAAGTGCTCCTGTATGGTCAGTGGATACAAGGTAGGAGGTAGGTGTTCCTAATGCAATTATTCATATATATATATATATATATATATATATATATATATATGAGAGACAGACAGAGAGAGAGAGAGAGAGAGAGAGAGAGAGAGAGAGAGAAGAGCATCTGTAAAAGGATACAGGATTATCTGTGCCGCTGTTCAGTTCTGTGTTAAGGATTTTCTTCACAAAATCAATTGTGTCATTGGCCACACCATGCACCTGTAGAGAGATGAGAAAAGAATCCTGCTTGATTTGTTTTGTTGCAGGTATATCTTCAGACTTGTAACTGAATTGTGAGCAGCTACCTGAGGGCAGCATCGCAGGGTATAAGCATCCTGAACACGATCGTATGCCTTCACTTCTAAAGAAACATAAAATCAAAAAGTACCTGTTTTACATATCTTTACATGCAATGTGTAATAGGAAATAGTGGAGCTCCTAACTTCTACCACAGTGCTTTCTCTCAGTATGTGTAAACCCATTTATGTTTGGCTGGGGAACTCACAGAGCCCCACAAACCATATTATTGTAGAACACTTTAAATAACTCTGTTTAAAAAGTATATTATCTTTTTTTACTTTTTGTATAGTTTTGTTTTTCAAGTCTGATTATACTAACCTCATGACTGAATTATTATTTTTTTAAATGCAATAAATATGTATGTTGTAAATATACACCAATTGCAAATTTGATATATGAATTACACAAAGAAACAAACAAAAATCTAAACTATTCAGTGCAGAATATAACCAATGTTGGTCTTGGGAAAAACTGTTACAGTAAGTGTGTTTTCCAATAAAACATCAACAGGATTCAGTTTTTGTGATTTTACCTGCAATCTGAGACGGGAAGACATCGGAGTGAAGAAGAGAACGAAAACGCTGGGCTACCACAATCTGCCCTGGGTGAGGCCTCAATGCATGAATATCTAACAACGGACAAGATGCTATTACTGGAAAGGACTGTACAGAATACAGGATAAAAAATAATTGGGCACAAGCATGTCTATTAATAAACAACATTAGACACATTGTAGAAAGACTCAGCCCTCTACCATATGCTTTAGCTATTTCCACTATAACACATGAATACCCAGATTTCACTTTAGACTTCCAGTTATAGATACATTATTCCTACAAATGTTTTTGATAAACTGTTAAACAGTGTTATATTCACACACACCCCTCCCGTTAGATAGGTGAATACAAGAAAAAGAATGCAGGTGGGGGCAAGTTTGTCTGACACAGAATTGATGTGGGTTTGGATGGTTAATATAGGACTGAAGGGAGGTGTTTTGGTGTGGTCCTTCTCCCAAAATTACGTCATTTATATAATAAATGAAATGTTTAACCTTTTGCTAGGGTTGCCACATCTAAGTAGTGGAAAACGAGGATGCCCCTGGGGCAAGTGGTGTCTTATTACTACTAATGGGGTAGAGGTTGGAGGCTAACCCTAGCTGTCTACGTTTTTAAACACAGCCTACATAACAACCGATCAAATCAAAGCATCCATCCTCTACAGCAACAAAGAGACCAGCACGCCACGCCTATGTAGGTGCAGGGAAGAGAACACTGACGCAACAGCAGAATATACGTTTATTTAAAGGTGAATGAATATGTGAATGGAAGTGTGTTTTCACGAAAAAAACCGGGACAATAGGCGTCCCGAGAAGGATGATTTTCTGGGACAGACAGTAAAAAAAGAGAACAATCCCCGCAAAACAAGGACGTGTGGCAACACTACCTTTTGCGTGTGATTCCAATTTCTATTTCCGCAGCAGTAGGTGCTTCTTGGCACCAGACCCTCTCTCACAATTATGGTAATCATGACTACCTCTAACCTAACATTGCATAGGGAAACGGGTGCCTATATTGTTCATTGATTTTATTGATTTAAATTAATATAACACTGTGCCACTGAATCATTTTATTTTGAATTGTGCTGATGATAAAATATCATTTTTTACTGCATTAGTACATTCATTTGGGGATCAGAAGCTCTTACCAACCCAAATAGTAAGATATAACAGGAGACCTTTGGAGTGCCTAAGTGCTTGTGTGCAAGATCACTAAACAAAATGGTTCTTGAGTCAGAAGAAATGTGATTGGTTAGCATACATTAGGCAGTCAAAACAGGGAAACCATAAACCACTACAGAACCACCTAGACCTCCATGGCATCCTTGCTTTGACTGCCAGAAATTACTTTGGAAGTCCTGTTTCATAATATGTTCGAAGTGTTGCAATAAATTACAGAATTTTGTTTTGCTTGAATGGAGAAAAATGTTACTGCCTCTGAGAAAGCTTCAGAATGTTATAATGCTCTGCTGCCTCTGAGGAAGATTTCCTTTCTTTTTCATTTCCTGCAGATTTAGGTTATGATTGCTGCCACAAAGGAAACTGCAGAATGTTATACAATACAATTCTGCTGCTTCTGAGGCAGATTCTAAATGAGTACATATTGCACACTTTTTCCGAATCGGTCTCAGATACAGAAGAGCATTAGAATATGCTGCAGAGACTGCAAGTTACATTCATTTTTATTCAAGCAACACAAAATGCTTGATTTGCAGAACTTTCAACTATGAAACAGGACTAAATCTCCAGTAACAATATATTGCACGCTTATTTCTCACACAAACATTGGTTCACAGTCAGAGCTGGCAAACACAGGGGTCTAGGTGGAGCTTTCTCAGTTCATAACACAATATTTGAAAATCTCCACCCAATCATATTCAACCCTGCCTTTTGGCTAGTAACCACCTACATTTGTTCCGCCTCGAAGGCAGTGCTGCCTCCAGAACCATTTTGAGTAGTGATATTGCACACAAGCTGCCTAAGTCTAAAACAGGTCATAAACCGAGTCCTTCTGATTTTGCCTTGCACCTTTTATAGACTGCAGACACTTAAGAATTGTCCCACTGCCTCAACTGAGTTGGTCCAATCACAGTACTGGACCCTCATTTATGTGAGATCACAAAGACTAGGTTAAACAATGTAGACAATGTAAACAAAAGAACAATGTAGTACATGTACTGATTAAATATGGTGAAAACAAGAGTGGAGAAGAAAAGAAAAAAGTGAAAAATCCCAGGGTTTCAGCTTCTTTCACCTGGGAGCGTACAGAGGCTCAATTAAAATGTAATGAAAACTGTTGCTAAAATCTTTCATTCTGAACAGAGCTGTTCAGACAAGGAAAGGAAACTGCTCTGTTGTTTGATCTTTGTGTTACACACTGAGGTAACAAAAAAAACACACCTCTAATAAGAGACTTACCTTTGTCAAATGCCTTATTTGTTCCTCTCAGAGCTTCCAAAGTAAGTGCAGCAATGACATCGGCTTGTCGGGCAATGGCTTGCGCTCTTTCTACTGCTTCAGCACCCAGTGATGTCATCATCTGAGTCCCATTAATTAGAGCAAGACCCTGAAATATATTCCCAGACCATTATTCACACAACCTGAAGAATAGGGATACAATAAAACCATCTTTCCTAGCAGGCATAAGCACCTCTTTGGGTTTCAGTGATATAGGGGTCAAGCCATGGCCCTCCAGTACCTATGGAGGAAAAGAGAAAAATGTTGATGAAAGAATGATGCTCTCTTGAAACATTCTGAATCATAAGCTTCAGTTAATTTTTTTTATCTTAATATATGAGCAAATATTTATGTGTGAGGAAGTGGATGGTAGGAAATTGTGTCTCACAGTTCTTGAATCAGTCCAGCCAGTCTGTGGAGACCACATTCGTCCCTCTCCCATCAGCCCCAGCGTGAGGTGAGCTAGGGGGGCAAGGTCTCCACTCGCCCCTACTGTCCCCTGCTCAGGAACCCAGGATAGACAGGACTCTAGAGAAACAAACAAACATAAAGGTAATATCTTTTGCATCATTAGAAAGAAAGTTTCCTCATCTTTCAACTTGAAAATCTGAGTCCGTAAATACCTGAGGCTAGGAAAACAAGTAATCAGAGGAAATCAGAGCAAACTAATGCCCTGAAATTTTATTTTAGTGTGTGGTGCCTAGGAATACACCCTGGAGGGGGCACCGGTCCTTCACAGGGTGACACACACTCACCCATTCACTCACACACACACACACACACACACACACACACACCAACGGACACTTTTGAGTTGCCAATCCACCTACAAACGTGTGTTTTTGGACTGTGGGAGGAAACCGGAGCACCCGAAGGAAACCCACGCGGACACAGGGAGAACACACCACACTCCTCACAGACAGTCACCTGGAATGGGACTTGAACCCACAACCTCCAGGACAATGGAGCTGTGTGATTGCAACACTACCAGCTGCGCCACCATACCCCCACAACAAATAACATATAATACAAACAGAAAATGTAAATAATAAAAAATATATTAATTTGAAGCTATAAATACCATTGAAAGCTGCTACAATTTTCTGAAGATTCTCCAATGAAATACCACTATGACCTTTGGCTAGAGTATTAATCCTAAGAGCAAGCAGCATCCGAGTCCTCTCTGGACTTAAAGGGGGTCCGACTCCTGCATGCACATACACGCAAAATACACACAATATTTGAAATAAACTTTGTTTCAAGCTGAGAGAAAACAGATAGTTTCAACTGAAATTATGAAACACTGATTACACTGTCAATTATTTTAAATCAAACCATCAATACTCACCAGCACTGCTGGAGCGGACCAGATTCTCCTGCAGCTCCCTGTAAATCAAAAACACACACACACAGAGAGAGAGAGAGAGAGAGAGAGAGAGAGAGAGAGAGATTATTACATTCATACATTCTTAAGCAGATTAAATATCAAACAGAGTTTATATCCAACTTACTTGAGTTGATCATTTCTTACAACAGTCTGTGCAAATTTTCCAAAACCTGTGTTAATACCGTAAACAACTGAAATAAAAACACATAAAAAAAAGCTAATTTCAGAATTTAGCATGAGTTCAACATGAATGATAAAGTCAAAGAGAAAAGGTATCAGAGAAGTTTGCAAAGTTGGAGTTCATTAAAAGAAAATTGGACTCCAAAACAGACATGAAAAACCTGCTAGAGCACCAATCTGTTGCCATGAGAATGCTTTCTTCTTTAAGAGGCAGGAGAAAATAAAGCTTCACTCTTGCCTCACAACAGAAATATATATATATTACACCATGGATCTGATAGAATTTGCAGCTGTTAAGAATCTGTTACTGAGAAAATGTAAGAGACAAATGGGCTTTTGAGTCCAGGCATCCGCATTTTTACTAATCCCATTTGTAAATAAGATTTTGTAAATATAAATCTGTCGATATTTCATTCTTTTGAGGCTTTATTTAACTTACAAAAGGCACAGATAAAGTTCCAATAATATAAATATAAACACATTTAGAACTAGACAATTGACACACACTCCAAAGAAGACGGGACAGAGTCATGTATACCATCACCTTTCCTTTTAATTACACTGTTCGATCATTTCAGAACTGAGGATACTAACTGTTTGCCAAAGTTTGCAAGTAAGAATTTTATTACCTATTCTGGCCTGATACAAGACTTCAGCTGCACCTATCTCTGAAAACACTCTGGATGATGTCTTTTGTTATTAGCATGGAAAAAAAGGTTCATTACAGAAAAAAACTGGAAAACAAAATTGTCTTTTGGAAAAAAGACAAAAGCACATGTGCAAAAAAGCACAGAATCCTTGCATGAGAGAATTTCAGGCTGCATTTCAGACTGCATGATGCAGTGGTGGATTGTTAAGTGGCAAATGTTTGGAAGTAATCCCAAGCTTATGTGGCCTTATTTATCAACATTTATTTATATATAAATATGGGCTCAATGGCCATGTTCATTTACTATCGGGGTCCAGTCTCACCCTACTTGGACTCTAGATTTCCTGAATTATTTCACTAAATTAAATATGGTATATAACAATGACTTGAGTTCTGTACAATTTTGCCATGGAAAATGTTTTGTTTGAGCAATTCTCTCATTATTTTGGCATAAAATGATGAGCAACTACTTATTTTTACTTGCAAAGACTGAGCCTTTGGTGAATGTTCTTTTTATATGGTTTGAATTCACCTGTTTATTGTGTAATGCTTCAAGAATGTGTTGTAAGGATTTTCTATGAATATTACACATTTATTTCATCATGTCCCATCAGTTTTGGAGTGTGTTGTAGGCATACAATAAATTTAAATATATGTGTCTCTTGAAAAAGACCAGAAGCTGTTGTCAAAGCTAAGTGTGGACAAATTAATGACTTAAAAAGCAGACAAAAAGGTAAATTAATTGTATTCTCTGATTTTGCACAGTATTTTCAGTAAATATTTTAAGTAATTTTGGAAAAATACTCCATCTCATTCAACAATTAGAGCTTTTAATATGAAACTTTCATATAAATCAATACTCTACCTCTGTTTTCTGAAAGGACCTTCTCAATGACATTTCTGGCTCTGGTCACAATTTTCTCTGATTCAGAACTGAGCTAAAGAAACAAAATAATTCTACAGGTTCATAAGCTACGCTTTATGACAAACAAACAAACAAACAAACAATATATGTACTGCACAATCCACAGCTTGGATAATCTGGTCAGTCAGTACGTTCATATACTCCAGTGTTATCCAGGGGATATCTTTTTGGATGTGCTTGTTTGATTATATGTGAACCTTCTATACTACATGCATCAGTTTGAGTTAAAAGGATTGTTGCAAGCTGAAACATATTAATCACTTCATTATTAAGTCAATCATCCTCTCAAACAAAAGCTTAAAAAATGTATAGCACCTTTATTTTGCCAGGTAGGCATTTAAAAAAAGACAAAATATATTTTTGTATACTTATATCACTGAAAAGCTGTTATGCTTTACTGCAGATATATAACTAACCTTAATTTTGTAAATCCCCTTCCCCAAATTGACCAAATCAGCAGTGGTGAGGCTATTGCCATCCAAATAGATATACTGTGAAAAAAGAAACAGACTGTGTATAACATACATACATGGGGAGTGTTTTAAATGCCTTTAATAATTGTTTTTAAATATTAAAATATTAAATAATATTAAAATACTAGATGGAGAGTGGAAGAGCTTCCCACCTCAACTTTTGAGTGACTTTTAATAATAGATTTGGTTAAGAATAATAAGCGCTGAACTGAAGTAAAATCAATACATCGTTTTTCATAGGAGAAGAAAAAATATCATTCTTAATATTGAGCCAGTGTTAATCATGAAACATTCATCGAGTAATACTCACATAGTTTAAAGGGCAGGTGATTACATGAAACTAAATAAAACATTGTCAGTTCATGTTAAATAAAAAGCAGATGAAGGATACATATTTGTGGGCAGGGAAACATGAGACTTTCTCCAAGTTCCTCCATGAATAACTGCAAAAGGTAAATTAATTAAATGTCAGCTCTAGTGCAGTAGATCAGTATAATGTCATGAAATATATCCTCAAAGCTAATTATCATATTAAATGGTATTGTGTGAAACAAAGTTTTTAACTAAAATGTGGTGATGTACCATGTGAAAATCAAATTAAACTCGTAGTTACTTGCATTACCTATAAAATGTAGATTCAACTGTCATTTTTGAGAAAAACATTTTCCTGTTACTACCACTGTAAAGGTTTTTTGACTGCACATATCACATCAAACACTTGTTAATAAATAAACACATTTCATTGAGTGATTTATGCAAATTCTTTTAAAAAATAGTGGGTAAATCACAATACTGAAAATGTTCCCAGAAAACATGTTGTAATATGCAGTATAAACAAGAATCTGGACTTTGTTCAATCTATTAATCTTTTATTTAGCTGAAAACATGCAAGAAAAATATTAGTAAAACTATGACAGTTTGATGTCTAAAAGACGTTCAGAATTTGAGAACATAGGAAAAGACAACACCTTGATGGCAGCAGATGTGTGTCTCTAAATCTCTATACAACTTGATTGTGATTTCCTCACATTTTTGCTCGCAAAGGCCAGACGTAACGAATTACATTTACTCACTCTACTGTAATCGAGTACCCAGTAAACAAGGAACGTCCCTGGACGTTCAAAATAGGTCTAAAAGTAGTCTGTCCATCAAGGACATATTTTAAACGTCAATGGACGTCCAAAGTCCATCTTAATAAGTTAGTTAAGTGGTGACCAATCGATAACGTCAGTGGACGTCCAAAATGCGTTTTATACAAGTAATTTATTTCGGGACCAATTAATAACGTCAATGGACGTCCAAAATACGTCTAATAGTCGCCTTTTTAATGTCTGTGTTTGGACGTCTTTTCAACTTTCATTTTCAACCTTAAGAGAACATTGATTAGACGGCAGTCATTACGTTATTTCAACGTTAAATCAAAGGCTAAATGTTTACTGGGTAGTTCTTTTTGTAGTGATGTGCGGAATGATAAATATTGATACCTCCTATACCAGATGTTTATTCTCTTAAATCAATTCTCAAATTAAAATATCTTTACTTTTGATGTTTCAGTCATTTAAGATAACGTGTATTATTAACAGGAACACAGTGGAAAGTAACTAAACTATTGAAATCTTGTTTAAGTGATACACGGTGTGTGGGAACTACTTTTTCTTTATCCAGAAGATGGATAAGAAAATAACATTTCACTATATGCATATATTTGTATATATAATTCTGATGTCCTGTAATATTTATGAAGCTATGATTTGAAATAAACTGCTTTTTTTAGATTTACCAAACACATTAGGTTTATTGACACAAAGTATCTGTATTGGATTGGTAACGCCGACACAACCCTGAATTTTACTCAATACCAAATCATTAAGGAAATTGGTTTCGAACGTACTTCTTTTGTAAATGTAAATAAAAATGCAAGAAAAAAAAAAACATTACGCACTAGAATCTACCAGAATGAATGATGGGCTGTAGAGAAATCTACCTCTAAAATCGCAAGAAATATGGAGACAGTCCTCTTCAAATTCTGAGTTACTCTGGAAATTAACCCCTGGCCATATTTAAGGAACCACTTTGGCATCAAGTGCAAGAAAGGCAACATCTTAATAATGCAGTGTAAGCTGTGTTTGCCAAGAGAGATGCAGCAGCTCATAAAAACCCAACATCAAACCTGCGCATGTAGGGCATGGTTAAATAATTCTTTACCATTGCATCAGTAGTTAAAAATAAGTTTTCCTATTTTAGTAAGTGGCTCAAATTAGCAAAAACACATTAGTGTGTTGGTTGGTATTATTGAACTGCTACCTCTATTTGTCTTTGTGTTACGACATGATCTGCACCAATTAATTTTATTTATCTTCCATACTTTCATATTCTATTAACATACTTCTATGAATTTTTTACACATTTCTCTGTTTGAGGTATTATAGCTCTGTATTTAAAATTAACCCCCCCCACACACACACACACACACACAAACACACTGTTAAAAAAGTAGGCAACTTTTAAAAACCGAGTTAGGATTTATACATGACCTACACTTAAAGCCCTACATTGGAAGTTAATCTTCTAAATGAACATTTTGACATTTTTGACTTACGTAGCTCAATGAAGTCATTGTCCTCCAGCACACTGCTGATGGAGTCCTCTAGATTTAATAGTTTGCCATCCACACACCTTCGGAGCACAAAGCTTTCCTCACCACTCAATCCTTTTCTGGGCTGAGCAGTGGTATAGTGCTGCAGGGCCTCCAAAGCCAGCCAGCGCAAACTTTGAGAACGGTCAGCAAATGGCACTGTCAGCCATTCACCACAAACACACACTGTGACACGGGGCATTTTCCTGATATTTT
Organism: Hoplias malabaricus; assembly: GCF_029633855.1. Lineage (NCBI taxonomy): Eukaryota > Metazoa > Chordata > Actinopteri > Characiformes > Erythrinidae > Hoplias > Hoplias malabaricus. The sequence continues at coordinate 51,473,246 of NC_089803.1, forward strand.
GAAAATGAGAAAAAATCAGACGTCTGGATGTAAAACTGAAGAAGTAAACTAGCCCAAATCCAAAGGTCTAAGAACAAACTCTAAACTGATCAACCATGGATATTAACGCTCTCTTTAGACTGTCAGCATTTTACCATGACATTCAAACCACAAGCACTGGACATCCCTCGGCATGTAAGGTAACTGTTTGTGATCTAAATTTTAACTGAAAGAGTAACTCAGCGGACTTACTTGGTAACCAATTTGCACACATGATAAAACTTGTGCTGCGTAGGTAACAGATTTTTCACAAAGAAATTAATTATTCATCACTACAAAAATACATTTATCATGAGTATTAAAAAAGATATTTTATGATTTTATATTATATTTTTGATTACATCTCATACGTATTTTTATAAAGTAATATAACATAAGTATTTAAATATGTAAATGTAATATGTAAATAATTATCATTCAAATATAGAAATCATATAGCAATAGATAGTAAACATATAATAGCAATAGATAGTAAACATAGACTCACTCTGGGTTTTATGCCACCTGACAAAGCTGCTGGACATAATTTATTTAAAATGAGAGCTGGCAATTGTTAGCAACTTGAAGCAGCACAAGTTTTGCCAACGCAACAGGTGAGCAAAGTTTAACCTTATGCAAATAAGCAGCTAAGCAATGTGTCAATTTCCAGTGTGAACCATTAAGTTGCTTAACAAAAATTAACAAAAAATTAACAAAAATTCTTACTCATATTCATCTTAAAATATCAAGGAAGTCTATGATGAAGAGTTCATTTTACTTTCTTGTATGTATACTTTATTTTACACATAACCCACTGAACATTTCTTGTCATTTTTGCTAAACATCTGCAAAAAACATTGTCAAAACCTCTGAATGTGACTTTGTGTCTTTACTTACAAACATATGTTATGCCAAGTCAGTATAATTAAGTTGGAGTAACATGTTTGTAAGTAAAACATGAAGTGATATTTTAGTGAAGTAAGTTTTGTGGATTATACTTTAAAATACACCTCAAAAACTGTTTCATTGTTACATGTTTAAGTAAAATCAACACCATTTACAGTGTAGGTAACAGAAAACTAGGCCCTTCATTGCTGGAACAGTTGCCAATAGAAAAAACAGTGTTAAAACAGTCAAAGATAGAAAAAATATAACAAATCCAATGTTTTTTAGTTCATATATATATACAAACAACATTTTATGTCTTAATACACATTCCATTGTTAGAGATTCAAAATATGTTTGGCCTCCTCACTAGCCTTGTAATATCTAGAATGTGTATAAGAAAAACAAGATTCAGAGTATGTTGTCTTTTTGTGTGTAAATGGATTGCAGCGGTCAGTAACTCTTGAGGATGAAGGTCTAGTGCAAGTATGGAGAGGGGACAAGCTGTGAGCAGATAAAGAAGAAGTGAATTCCTGGTGGATCCCATGGCTGGGGAGGAGTGTAAATCAGAGCAAAGGAAAGAGTTAGGGAGGGGTGTATAAAATACACACACTCAGGCCAGAATCTTATGTCATCACTAGATTCCCACATGCAGTAACAGTAGGCTACATCACTATGGGAGGTAAATCCTGCCAAAATTAAAACTGAAGTGAAAACTATTTCTTTTTCCAAACGTGTGCGCAAATATCATGACAAAATTAAAAATTAAATGATATAATGTCATTTGCAATTTAATTTTTCACTCAAGCATGTGTCAGAACTGATAAAATTACACATCTATCACAGAAGCTCCGCCCAGCAGCTCTGCAGGTATCACGTGCCCCACCCACTGCTAATCAGCATATATTTACATGTTGTTCAGCCTGAAAATGAAAAGGCAAATTGAAAAATGAAAAATTGATCGGCAGTGGTGCTTTTCGTTTTCATTTTGATTAGTGAAACCACCTACAGAGCTGAAAACGGAATCTTAAACGGAATCTTTTATTTTTCCATTTTCGTTTTAATTTGGTCTCATTTGCTACATTCTGCACTTGATGAAAAGCTATATGCGTATTTCATTGTAATTTTAACTTTGAATCTTTTTATCCAGTTCATGAAGGAAAAACAAAGCCAAAGTGGTGTTTGAATTTTCTTTTCCTCATTATTCTTTTCATTTTAGATTTGATTTGACTATGAAATACCAGTATAGTTGTGAAAATGAAATGACAAAAAGCTTTTTTAATTGTAATTTTGGCAGGATTTACTGTGATTACACCGAGGGCAGGATCAAAATCCCAAATTCCAAAGTAGATCTGCTCCAGAATGGAACTTCCTCACTGAGGAATATACCGGCTGGAGCACCGCTATCAATGATGCCAATGTTTCAACTTCATCCTGTTTCCTTATTCTCTGATGACACACCCTGTTCATTTTATGACTGAGCACAGTAAATATATTGCAGATAGACAAGACAACTTTCTTCATTCATTCATTCATTGTGTAACCACATATCCAGTTAAGGGTTGCGGTGGGTCCTGAGCCTATCACTGGGCACAAAGCGGGTGGGGGTGCCAGTTGACTAATTTATTTATATGGAATATTTGAAAGACAGCAAGTGTCAACCAGAGAGCTTCACATTAAGAAAATCAAAGAAATATAACAACAGGTATGTAGTTGTGTCTAATATACATTTGAATAAAATAAAATAAAATCACCTCAACTAAAGTAAAGCAATAAGAATGATAAATATAAAATAAAAACGTATATATAAGGCAATTGTGCAAGTGAAAGGCATCTGGGACACCAACAAAACAAAGTGATTAATGCATAATCTTTAAGAAACACTAAACACACAGATGAATAATAAAGTTTTAATGTTTGCCTTCTGTGTGGAGTTGGTGTGTTCTCCCTGTGTCCGCGTGGGTTTCCTCAGGGTGCTCCGGTTTCCTCCCACACTCCAAAAACACACGTTGGTAGGTGGATTGGCAACTCAAAAGTGTCCGTAGGTGTGAGTGTGTGAGTGAATGTGAGTGTGTGTGTGTCGCCCTGTGAAGGACTGGCGCCCCCTCCAGGGTGTATTCCTGCCTTGCACCCAATGATTCCAGGTAGACTCTGGACCCACTGAATTGGATAAGGGTTACAGATAATGAATGAATGAATGAATGAATGTTTGCCTTGAAAAGTACAGGGGAAGACTATGTAACGTGGAATACCATTTCAGAGTTTATGTGCAGTAAATGAAACTCATACTGAAAAATCCTTTTGAGCTTTACCTGGAAGCATGGGACATCCGGTTAGAGCTGGTCTGTGGAATATGATTGAGATGGGCGGTAAAAAACAAGCATGTCAGATATGTAGCTGGGTGCCATACAGTGGCGGATGCCGGTCTTTCAAGGAGGGGAAGCTCAATTTCGGCCTACATCATAAAGTGTCCTCTCAATGGCCAGCAGAGCTAGGCTGCTTAAACGGCCTTGGCCCATGTGAAGTGTGTCCACCTGTGCTACCACGGATCTCTACACCAAAGGGTCGCTGATTCGCTCATTTCGCTGTCAATCAAAAAGGGATTCGGCCTCAGACAGATCATCCAATCATCATGCAGAAGCTGAGCGTCTGGGGCAGCCGAGGCCAGCCCACTGGCCAAAATGTGGCTTAAACAAAATGTGTTTAAGTTGTGAAATACTTCTAAGATGGAAAAAAAACATGCTCGTGATGAGCCCTGTCAAAATAGATTTCTCCTTTAAATTCATCCAGTGATGATATATCTGTTATTTTTTCATGTAATTAAGCAAATGAAATTATATATAGCATATGGTGGCGCAGCAGGAAGTGTCACAGTAACACAGCCCCAGGGACCTGGAGGTTGTGGGTTCAAGTCTCCCTCTGGGAGACTGTCTGTGAGGAGTTTGGTGTGTTCTCCCTGTGGCCGCGTGGGTTTCCTTCAGGTGCTCCGGTTTCCCACATTCCAAAAACACACATTGGTAGCTGGATTGGCAACTCAAAAGTGTCCGTAGGTGTGAGTGAGTGTGTGTGTTACCTGTGAAGGACTTCAGCGTGTGTTCCCGCTTGTGCCTCTGGCCTCTGGCACTGGACACATTGCAACCCTGAATTGGATAAGCGGTTACAGACAATGAATGAATATATAAAACATATTAAGAATATTCAAAATTGTGTTGTTTATTGGACATTCTCTGGGTACTTTGCTTAGCAAGCATCACTGTATAGATAGATAGAAAGATAGTGAGAGTGAGAGAGAGAGAGAGAGAGAAATAAAGATAAAGACAGAAAGAGACATTTGTTGCCCATTTAATAACTTTAAACAATGGCCATCATAGATTTAAACTCATTTAACCTTTCAGCAACACATTGTGTTGTCCATTCTTTTTCCAATAACTAAAAATAACAAATGCTCCTGCATGAAACAAACTCCCCTTTTGATGTCATCATGGAATAAAATCCCCACACCCTGTTTCCTTTGCAATACACACAAACATATGCCCTCAAAGCCTGAGAAACGCACTAAACACTCTGGAAAATTTAAACAATTTCACATGGTAATTTTCCAATACCTACATCCTCTCAAACATGCAGAGGCCAAAGTGCCCTCACTGCTGCTGCTGGATCATTGGATCTCAAGGTGATCCAGACTGCCGGTTTTGCCTGGGCAAACAGAGTTTGAAGGCTTTGAAGGAGGAGATTGTAAAGAGGCTGGAGGAATGTGCAGGACAAACAGCCTGGCTGAGGAGAGTACAGCATGACTAGGGACAGGAATTATAGTCCAGGCAGAAGCTGCCTAACACCTGTCAGCGCCAGTGAGGGTATGGGAAAATCTGTCTATCTGCCCACAACTGTTAGATTTGTCTAGGACATGATTTTAAATTACTCCCTACAGTAACACAGTATGATGCTAACATAATAAACATGGGTATTTAGTGTTCTCCTCCAAGCATATTAAGCTTTTTGTTTTTTTCTGTTAGTTATTTGAAATGATGAAGCCTTCAATTGTCTTAGAGGAAGTACACTTCCTCTCATTGTCCATTTTATCAGCTCCAATGACTATACAGGAGCACTTTGTAGTTATACGATTACAGATTCAGTCCATCTATTTCTCTGCATACGTCAAAGATTAGGACCACCACATGTATTATTCGGGTGGTGGATCATTCTAAGTGCTGCAGTGACACTAACATGGTTGTGGAGTGTTAGTGTGTGTTGCTGTGGTACTACTAGATCAGACACAGCAGTGGTGCTGGAGTTTTTAAACACTGTCCGCTTACTGTCCACTCTGTTAGACACACCTACCTTGTTGGAAACTCAGAGACAGTAGCTCATCTATTGCTACACAGCATTCTAGCAGTCCTGCTATGTCTGATCCAATTGTACCATGAATATGAAAATGAAATAAAACCAATATCTGTGATTTGTCAGTTCTATTGAATAGTTTATATTTCTGACAACAAAAGTACAATGTTCCAGTGTTTTCACAGACCCACTTAACTGTATTTTGTAAGTATAAACAAGCTTAATGGCAGCATGTTTTTCTCTAAAATTCCATTGTACACCTCTATATCAATGGTAGTTTCTGACACATACGTGCCACCTATGCTGTGAGCGTTGTTTACCTTCATATCATGAGAGATGTTGGCGTTTGCACCTTTTACTGATAACAGTCTGAATGGTCCCTTTCATCTTTGACACAGAGAACTGATGTCCAATTTTCCTGAAAACAAGGACTCCTCTGATAACAGCACACATTTCCACTGTCCTTAAAGGGTATGTCTACGATTGTGGGAAACTGCAATTCTGGTTTGTTTTTGTTCAGAAGCTCTTTTAAGGTGGACAGTGTGTAAGAGGAAAAAAACTGACTCTCATTTGTATGTAACTAAATTTTAACGTCTGTAAGTTTTACTTATGTTTGAATTACCAAAGAAACTCGTGCTTAACTTGAGTTGTATAGTTTTTTAGTATCTGCACTGTGTTTACATTCATGAAGTTAGCACCCTCCCAAATTTTTCCACATTAAGTATTCCCAAACTGCCAAAAAATGTCAATATTTCCCACCTATGGAGAAGGAACAGAGCAATATCCTTATCTTGGTCGGTGCTTTCCAACGCTTGGAGATCTCTTTATTGATTAAAATACTCCAGATGCCTTTTCAATGCTTGAGCAAGTTAAGAGAACTGAGAGCTAGAAAATGGTAAGGAAACCATTTATTTATTTTAATTATTACAATTGTTAACATCTGTAATTCTGCACAGGAGTATCTTTCTCCTTGCTTACTAGTGATTCAACTTGCATTTTTTGATGCAGAAGTTTTAAGAAGTACTCCTGAGCCCTTGAGCTGTTTAACAATTCTGTCATTAAACCTGGCGTTGAACCATGACCTATGTTTGCTTGCAAAGACTTTATTGCTTTTATATTTCTCTAAGTGTGGAGCAGTTCTAATCTGCATTTTCTATAAACCTTTCACACCTATTTAGCCTCTGTCCCTTTTTGTGTGGTTGTGTGTGTGTGTGTGTGTTGCAGGAATCTAATTCTAAATGTATTTATATTTACAAAATACAATCAAGTTGGCAAGCCAAAACACTGGAAATTTTTTTAGTTTAGTTTTTTACTTTTGTCAGTTAAATGAAGGTTCATGAATATGTTATAGTTATAAATAAAACTATATGTTATACAGTTTTATTTATAAGCTTAATTTATGTAGTTTTAATTGCCATATATAATCAGCTTTTAGCAAATTCTCCAAATTGTTCACACTGTGTTTCCAGCTATTTGTTTTCACAATTTGTTCTACATTATTAGAAATGAAAGAAATTACAAAAAAATGACTGTAGGAGAACAAAGAACTGAGAACATGGTCTAGAACTCTAGGTGATCTTTGATTAAGAAAACTATGAAACATGTACGAGATTAGATCTTTGTCTTATATAGATCTTCTTTCCTATGACAAAATCTTTGTCATAGGAAACAGCGCAGAGAAGGGAAATTTACTCCTCCCAAACTTCCGTGATTTTGTAAGTACATTAATAATAATAATAATAATAATAATAATATATATATATATTGTTATTTTTTTTTTTAATGTACTGCAATAATTATCAACTGTACAGATACATTTCCATACTATCCAGATCTTTCTTTCATTTAATGAGTGCATTCAGCTATGTTTTGCATACATTTCTACAGTATGTATTCCATATTGGTGCGCACACACACACACATCTTGTATACGTAGGAAAGCACTTCTAATTGAACAACATGGTCTAATGTATATATGTTTATAGTGTGAATATATGTATCTGTCGCTAATAGAAAATGGAGATTACTATCAGATATTAATGAGTAAATAAACCCTAAATTAAATTAATTTTTGTAGAATAATCAGAATTCAATCACAAGTTCAGTTGTGTATTCTATTGGTGCAATATTTACTTTTCCACAAAAATAAAAAAAAGATAAACTGCAGTTTCTTTTATTTAGGGGTCTGAAAAATCCAGGGAGCTGAAACTGTGGCCACAACCCCACCATCTACATTCTCTGTATTTGAGTAACCATTACACACAAAGTTCCTTTCACAAGGTTCTTTGTACAGTAACCCAGAGATTTTCTCCAGTTGACCTGGAGGATCTGTATGTGTGAACACAAACACCTGCAATATATATCCCAGACTTTTACGCAGACTTTATCCCACTAGTGCCTTGGTAGAATCTTGGGGTAAAGTCAGAGTAAGTGCATGTGTGAATAGAGCCACTAATGTCCCAGAGTATCTCCTGCATGTGCTGCACAAACACTGCTCACTTTTCCTGCTGCTGGAACTCATCTGACACAGAAAATCTCCTGGTATACACTACATGTGTGAAAGAACTACTAGGAGCTCATCTACGGACCTGATACTCTGGAGTTTCTTCTGAGTACATATGTGAAAGAGGCTTTAGCAACTGCAAAAATGGTTGTAATTTCCATACAAAACAATAATAATAATAATAATAATAATAAATATATAAATAAGACTAACAGAATAAAAGTAACAAAATCTAAAAATCACAAAGCATAGAAAGAACTAGAACATTACTGAGAACACAGAGACACAAAGAAGCAAGGACATGGATCATGATGGAAATTACAAAAAATATGACAAGGCCAGGGAAAAATTAAAGACAAGTGGTATAAATGCAATAAATCCACGTTGAACAACCAATTGGCTGACCATGAAGACCAACCACGCCCGTGTGCAACACATGACATGGGCAGGCTAAGGGAGGAGCAAGGTTGGAGTAACAGAACCAATACAACAGTAAAAGCACATGGAAGGAGATAAACAAGGCAAGGCAGGGACAGGATGTTACAGGTTGCAGATGTATAGACTATTACTCATTCATATGCTTTTCCGCTACTTCTGAGCAGTATGCTTTACCCGGGTGTTCCAGACTGGAAATGGCCTTTGGCAGGCCTCCACCCATGCGCACCATTTCCTCCTTTAGAAAGAGAGGGATCGCCCTACTCCTGTTCCTGGGGAAGGTTCTGTTGGCTGCTTCCTGTGCCCCTCTCACTCTTTGAATAAACAGAATATTTCTAGGCCGTTAAGAACTGTCGAAACCCCCAAGCTCTACAAAACAACAAAAATCTATTTTCCCCTGCACCCCCATGATTCTCTTCCACTTAAATCCTTCCTCAGATTTTTTGCTCCTTAGATTTTTTGTTTTTTTGCTCTGAGACTCTTATAGCCAACACTAAGAATAGACTAAAAATAAAACGGGACATATTGTATCCTCCATCCTGCATTGTTTCTTCAAGCTCCATCCACCACTCCACTTCCAGGGAGGAGGCCTGTCAAGGAGGACGATCCCAGGAGACAGAGGCTCTTTGTTGGGTAAAGTTGCGTGGGTAGGACCCCTGGGGTGAATGAACAACTGGTATGGATCTCTTGTCCAGGCTGTATCAGTCACTTAAGAGAGCTTTACAGTTGTCTGCACTGATAAGACCACAAGGCTCTGGGATATCAGGCCAGACACAGATGACCAAATCGAAAGATGACTGAGAGTCAAAGGTCATCATTAAGCTCCTCCAATTAGACAGGATCTCATCAACACTGATACCAAGGGAATGTTCCATTGTTCTTTCTCAAAGCTGTGCCCCAAAAACCTGCCATAGTATGAACTGCATACACAAGAAATCAGCACTAAAGACATGACTGGGAGCCATGGCCTAATGGATAGAGAAGAGGGCTTAGGACCATGATCGGTGGAAGTAAAGGAACAACACTGTCCTCCTCCCTCAATCCACAGCTGAGGTGCCCTTGAGCAAGACACAACTACACCCCGGGTGCCGGGGGTGGCTGCCCATTGCTCTGGGTGTGTTCACAACTCCGTAGTGCACTAGTGTGTGTGTATTCCCTGCTACAGATGGGTTAAATAATTGCACATTACATTATGACCACACGGTTTCATGGTTTTTAAGTATTGATTCTGTACTTACTGTCACTGGATTAACAAACCCCATTGTAAAATCCACCTATTACTGACATATGTGTTTAAACTCCAGCTTTTATGCTCTCCACTTATATATTTAAAAGAAAGTTAGCCACCCAACGGACAAATAAATATATTTTGCTTATAGGCATTTATATCCTACACAAAAAATAAACAAATAAACAAATAATTTTAAAAAACATTACAAATAATCACATATAAAAAATGGATGCTATTTTTAAGGTAGTGGAAACTTCACACCAATTCTGACACATTTTCTGTGAGCTCTGAAATCTCGGGAAGACGCTGGAAGAGGAAGAATAAATGGAACATAAGACAAACAGCACTAAAAACAGAAAGTGATGACTAAAAATATTAAAAGAAATAACACTATTAACTAAAATAATCATAATCATAATACAAACCTAAACAAAAGAATGATAAAGGAAATAAAAATAAAATCAAGCAAAACACTTACAGGCTGCATGGAAGTGGTTATAAATTAAAAGACTGAGTGACACCAGCAAGCTAAGCTTAGCGTTTCCTGTAGTGTTTCCAGTTCGCCGGTGCACTGTAGCTAAAAGCAAAGACAAGTGCTGATTAGTGTGTCTCTGTGTTGTCAGTGCCACAGGTGAGTTAGATGCATTCCCACTGTCCCCAAGGTGATTAATACAGTAGCACTCCTTCTTCATCATTTAAATATGAAGCTGACAGTTCATTGAAGGTTCAGATCTTATGTATTCCTTTTTTTAAAAGAAATTGCCACTAAAATATGAACACCAGTTCTCCAGATTTGCCTGTAAGAAACGTCAGTACAGTGGCGAGGAGAGGCCAATCATAACAGGAAAGAGAAGTAGAAACAAAAAAAAATGCAAACAAGATGAGAACAAGACAAAAGTAAAGAACACAATACCAAAAACACAAAATATCCCACATTCGTTTACACACACACACACACACACACACAAAATTAGTTTGTTCCTTCTGCCCTATTTCTTTATTTATTTATTTTTTTGCTCCGTGTTCATGTTTTTATGCTGTATAGAGCATATGTGTGTTTGCACCATGTTATTACTGCATGAATGTTTTCTTAGTTTTATTTAAGCTACAAAGTCCCTATTTATTTAAATCTTTGCTTCTGATTTTGAGGCTCCATTAAGCAATGCACCAGGATTTCAAGCTGGATGAATGTCACACATAAATCACACAGCTGATCATTTTATATTTACAACTCGTGAGCTCCTCTTGCTTATCCATTGTTGAATAACACAACATTCTCAAAGAGCTGCATCCAGAACATCTTTAAAAAGCAGGGATCACTTTAACATGGTAGATGTAGTTAAGCTCCAAAGCTTCATCAAACTCTTACAGTCATGTGTCATAGCTCCATGTTTTCTAGAATGTGCTATATTTTTTCACTTAGAAAGTCAACAACATCATTATGTTTCAAACCTTTTCATATGACTTTATGTCTTATTTTTCAATAAAGTACCAGAGAGAGGAACGTGATTCTCTGTGATCAACGACCTGTATGGGTTACTTAGGTACATACACACACACACACACACACACACTTTACCTCCCTCTGGGGTTGGCTCCTCTTGGTACGAAGCTTCTGATAACGAGGTGCAGAGTGTTCTGTGTCCTGTCAACTCCTACAGCCTCTTTTGAGTCCATTCCTGTACAAGCTAAGAAACTGATATCACAAATCTGCTTTCAAATGAAAGGCAATCAATATAGCTGAAATATATCTGCAAACTTGAGTTATTACATGAATAAATGTAAATATGTGGCATGACTGTGTTTTGGAATTCTCAAATAAAAAAAAATAAAAAAAACAGCAAGGAGTGGTTCTTTGGTGAGATGCTAAAAAAAAAGCACTTTTAGTTCCTTTTTATCAGTACTTATTCTGTGAAGATTTTTTGCAGATGTGGGAAATGTGACCCTTCAAAGATAATGTTAAGCATCCTATGAAAATTATAGGTGTATCCTGGAAATGTACACCCAAGCCAAGAACCATTTAAGAACCTTTTAGGAGTTTATGGTAAAGGAATTCCTTAGGAGTGTGAATGTCAGCATGACAGGAGGCAGAGGAGTCATCTGTTTTGCCTTCCTATGATAAACCGATGCATTTCTTTGTGTCAGGTTGGGTTCACTCCTCCACTCTCACTTGCTCTGAATACTGAAATGCACACATGTGTAAGAACGATAAGATTTTGGGTCTGTTTCTTTCCAATTGTTCCATTTACCCCATTAAACGTGGAACAGTGCAGCGTTAGGGGAATCTGTTACAATCGGAGTCCATCACATACAGCACACAGTGAAAAGAGACTGATGTAAAACAATGTCTTGAATTGTTCCCTTTTGTATTTTTTTCCCAGTAAGAGTTCTCTGTATTTGTATTTGTATCAAGATTTTTCATGAAACAGACCACTTTTTTTGTGCCTTGCTTTTGTCAAATTAATTTGTCATACCATTTTTCCCACAGCAAGATTAGAAGCATTATTTTACATTGAAATAATCTAATAATTAAAGATGGCTTTGTCAACTGGAGTACCAATAGAGATTGGTTGCATATCTATCAGTAACAGTTCAGTTAAGCTTTAAAATTATCTATAGATAGTTGCACTCTTCACTTAAAATGAGAAACAAAGGACACTCTTCATTAATTCAATATTTAACTGTAACAAATCAAAAAATGTTTTGACTGCCCAACTGATCCTTTACATGGTTAAATGTTTTATTCCATGATGCTATGGTTGTTCGTTATGGTTTATTGCAGATTTTTTAAATATGGTACCTATTTACTACCCTCAAAAAAGGCTCCACTCCACGTGGGGTGGAGCAGCAAGTAGTGTCACGGTCACACAGCTCCAGGGATCTGGAGGTTGTGGGTTCAAGCCCCGCTCTGGGTGTCTGTGAGCAGTTGGTGTGTTCTCCCTGTGTCCGTGTGGGTTTCCTCCAGGTGCCCCATTTTCCTCCCACAGTCCAAAAACACACGTTGGTAGATGGATTGGCGACTCAAAAGTGTCCGTAGGTGTGAGAGTGTGTGTGTTGCCCTGTGAAGGACTAGTGCCCCCTCCAGGGTGTGCTCCCGCCTTACACCCAGTGATTCCGGGTAGGCTCCAGACCCACCGCGACCCTGAACTAGATAAGCAGTTTTATTCAATGAATTAATGAATGGAGTTACATGCCACATAATTCTTTTTAATACTATTAAGCTTCTGCTACTTCCAGATGGATTTGTGACAGTATTAAAAAGTCATTGTTGCTCTCTGATAATTTTCCAGCATTATCTGTTGATATCAGCCTCTTGTTTTGGAATCTGCCTTTGCTACATTCACAGCTTCTGCATTTTTACTGAAGGCTTTAAACTAGATATGGGAAAGTTTTGATTAGATTTTGATGGCATTCATCTAAGAGAACCTTTAAGAGGTCAATTACTGATGTTGTTTAGATATGGCTGAAAATCCTGTTTTAACAGATCACAAAGGCAATGGTTGATGCTTCATTGCTTCAAAGAACACAGTTTCATTGCTCCTCAGCTCTTTTTCACATGTCAGATAATTCACACTGTATGTCAGCTCCAATCAGCTCAGCAGAGAAATGTGTGATCCACCACATGGTGAAGTATGGTGCTGTGCGTCAGGCAATCAAAGCCAGCCCATGCCTAGATGTAAACAGTGCTAAATGGATGTCTGAAGGGTGTGGGGTTGAGGAGGAGGCCTTGACCCTGTCCTGCTGGTACTTGGCACAGCATCACTGCTGTGCATCTGCACTGAGAGGCAGAGCAAGTTGAATGTGCGCTCACATTCCTCAAATGCTCCCATCATTGTCAGCCTCTAATGAGGCATAGCTGTGAGCTGCTGAGCTAACAGGGGAAGAATTCAGTAAGCCATGGAACCTGCATGCTGCAAATAACATCAACAGTACATCTCACCAGACCTGAGCATCAGAACAGTCCTCAAATCTTCTGGGGAAAAAAAAAATTCAAATGCAAATCCAAACTTCATTGCATCTACACAACGCCATGTTCATGTGGCAATGAAGGAATGTCTTTCTACAGGTGCTTGTATAAAATATAACATTCTAAATGCTGTTTGGAATTAGGGATTTCCACTATACTTGAAGGTGCAGTCATGATATGTACAGGTGTCAAACTGCCTGCTGACAGATTGTATAGAAATGCAAGAAAGATGGAATAACACAAAATGAAACAAAAGCATCAATTCAGATGTATCCCAGCTGTAAACTGGGAAGGAAGCAATGGAACTGTGTTGGGGCGCTGGGGCACCATTTGTTGCCTTTAGCATGAGTTACAGAGTACTTATTGTGAATCAGGACTAATCAGCAACCTCAATGCCTGACCTCATTAATGTTTTCTGGCCTGAATGCAATCGAAAATCAAGCTCCAGGTCTACAAGGTGATAGCTGTCTAAGCTTTGGGTCTATTTACAGGAGATCACGGGATTAATCCCTGGTGATTCCTCAGACATCTGAGGCCTGGAGACCAATGGAGAACAATTAGCCTTACTCTGTAGGTAGGTAGTATTGTCCTACACCTCCCCCATACTATACTGTTTCAAGCATTTGTCAGCTGATGTGACAGATCAGGACAGTTTCAGTTCTCCTCTGGAACGTTCAGATATTCAGTGGTGGTGCATTAGTACCAGCTAAAAAACAAATAGTGGGTTGACCTCATACGACTCAGAGGAAGCACATGTTCAGCCCCACCCTTCTGATGTTGGTTTTACTTCATATAATCGAGGGGGATTCAGGAAGGGGTGAAACTATTAACGAGATTTAAATAAAATTATTAAATAATAATTGTGTAGAGCATTGGGGCAAATTCTTAGAGGGACAAACAACATTATTTAAAAAAGTATAGCTCCTCTCTTGCTCCACGTGTGGAAAAAAAAAATCAGGTGGGTTTGTCTTTCCTTGTACTGTGTGACAACATTTAAACCTGGGTCTAAAAGGGTTTGCAGTGGTCAAAGTCTAAAGAAAAATATTTTCTGTTAAATATATGCTTTCTGCGTTTCTTGATTAATATCTGATTTTTTTTTTATTATAGAACATTTTAAAGTAATTTAAAAAGCTAGAAATGTGCAACGACTCATTTAATCAGTTTGGAAAGCAGACAGATCAAACAAATTACCTCACTGTTGCAGGGATAGAAGATACAATCTCTTACGCCTTTTGTTAAGCCCTTTTTTCTGGGAATAATTCAACACTGACTTCTTGTAACATGACAAAGCCTCAGATCATGCCTTCAATTGTCTATCACAGCTCTCTCTCTCTTTCATTCATTCTGTCTCACTAGGTTTTTTGTCACATGCATGTAATTTAATGTAATGTTTTATTTGTGACTTACTAAAGGGATAGATCAAATCATATAACAGATCAGTGACAGTGACAACAGTGACATCACTCTTGGCTATTTATCTTTAAATCCTTTGAAGCCTCAATTAAAAAAAAACAGAAAAGTAAGGTCCTACAAATGTGTGTTTGAGGTTCACAAACCTTTTAATCCCAGTGGGATCCATGTCAGAGAGTACAAGAGGGCGATGGCCTAGTGAATTTTTTAGTTGCTATTTCAGGCCACAGTGAGACGGCCAGGAAGGCAGCCCCACGCCCATATGTTTATCAAGCCTATTTGTCATGCAAGCTAACATTTCCCCTCCGCTCTTAATAACAAGCAAGCAGCCAAACTTCAACGCCATGGGCTGTGGTCAGACTTCAATACAATTGTATTAAGTTGAGCATCACCTTGGGCCCTCTTTATTGTGACTAAAATAGGAACGGACTTGATTCAGTGCCCAGACCTTATATATTTAACAAAGGATCTGCTTGAGAACAATTAAGAACAATCTGCTGAGAACTGCATACCATATGTATATTAATTCACAAAGGCTATACAAACTTCTTATACTTTTGATACATACAGAACATGTAATTACCACACACGATTATTAAGATTCCATTTTCTCTGCCATCTTGATTGGTTGTCTGGTGCTGTCTTGGGCCTGACACATTTGGATCAATAATCTTTATGCAATTTTTTTATTTTTTTATCTTATTAAATAAATGAACCAAACCATCTTACAAACAAGTTCTTTACCCACTGATGTAATGTTTATGCTAATAAAGTCTTGCTGTTTTAAAAATCACTCTTTTAAACTGTGATTTAAATGTCAAAATAATTTATCAAAAGTAATATGTTCAGTTAATTTACTTGATGAATGAAATGTTTTTTTTTTCTGGATTGCTATTATAAAGTAGAATTATTGTCTAATATGTTGCTGTCAAAAGATAAACATATTGTTTTAACATATAACTTTATATGAGAAAGAAAACCCTTCTTAACATTAAATGGAAGTCAAAGTATAAATTTTTGAGCATCTTTATTGATCCATTCATCAGAAAATGTTCACACAATATGAAGGACAGCTGTTGTGTTCAAATCATGTAGTAAACTAAAAATTGGAAAAATGGGACATGACTGACATGTCATTCCTTGGAAAGTGATGATATGCAAGCCTGCATAAAATTCCTCCTCAATTGTATAATAAACTTAGCACAAAAAGTAAGGAAATTTTTGTTTGGTAGATTATTTCTTTGTTGTAACAATGCTTCTTGGCAATAAATCTTATACCATTGAAAAGCCTGTTAATTTCTCTCTTAAATGGTGCCACATTTGTAAGGAACATGCATGTGAGGGATGAGCAGTAGAGCAGAATATGTGGGTTACGCCCATGAAAAATTTGCTAAATCCTCTCTGCCATTGCCAAACAGCTTATTTTGCTGTTGCTATTGACACTTGTTTTGAGTTTCTAGTACCCCCAGCTGCTGCCAATCATGTGCCTGATTGGCATGTGACTGGCACCTGATTGGCAGCACCTGTAAGCATGGGCCCTTCTACAGTGGTCTGCTCCAATAATGTCACGTGTGACTGATCTGGATAGGGCAACTTCAAGCTGCTGTTCCGCAAAACCAAGTTGCAGCATTATTTGGAGTGAGCCCTAGTACCATCTCCAAATTAAAGGCCAAGTTCTATATAATGGGGGATGTCAGAGACAGACAGCGAAGTGGACGTCCCAAGAAGACAACACCCCAAGAAGATAGTTTCCTCACCCTGTCTCAGCTAGGTACCTTAGGCGGTCTTCTACAGATTTGCAGTCAAGGTTTGCAGGATATGGCCTATGGCTATTCCTCAGAATTTGGGAGTGGAGAGGATGAAATGGCCTGCCAGCAGTCCTAACCTCAACCTCATTGAACACGTGTGGGATCAGCTTGGGCGTGCTGTTTGTGCCAGAGTGACCAACACAACCACATTGAATGGGATGGAAACATGGAATGGGATGTCATCCCTAAGCAGTGTGTGACCAGGCTGGTAACCAGCATGCGGAGGAGGTGCCAAGCTGTTGTGGCTGTGTATGGATCTTCCACACACTACTGAGGCTATTGTTTGTTAAATGAAAAAATTGTTAAATTGCCAATATATCTTGTTTCTTCAAACTTCAATCATCCAGTCCACCAAACGAGTCAATGGCAGAATAATTTGTGTGGCTTTGGCAGATAGGATTTGGCAATTTTTTCATGGGCACAACCCACATACTCAGCTCTACTGCTCATCCCACAAATGCATGTTCCTTACAAATGTGGCACCATTGAAAAGGGAAATTAACAGGCTTCCAACGGTATAAGATTTATTGCCAAAGAAGCATTGTTACAAAAAAGAAATAATCTACCAAACACAAATTTCCTTACTTTTTGTGCTTAGTACCAAATATCCATTTATTGTCTGTAACCGCTTTTCCAGTTCGGGGTTGTGGTGGGTCCGGGGCCTGCCTGGAATAACTGGGCCCAAGACAGGAACTCACCATGGAGGGGGTACCAGTCCTTCACAATGCGACACACATTCACTCACACTTTTGGATACTTTGAGTCACCAATCCACCTACCAACGTGTGTTTTTGGACTGTGGGAGGAAACCAGAGCACCCGGAGGAAACCCACGCAGACACAGGGAGAACACACCAACTCCTCACAGAATCACCCGGAGTGGGACTAGAATCCATGACCTCCAGGTCCCTGGAGCTGTGTGACTGCAACACTACCTGCTGTACCACCGTGCCGCCTTAGTACCCAATAGTCACCAAATAAATTGTATCAGTCAGTAATATGACTAAAATGAAAGTATGACATCACTTTTTGACATCAGGCACAAATTTGGAGCCTCAAACACCAAAATCAGTGATAGTTATGAGAGGTTTTATCAGATCTCTCTATGGTGGTATAATTACCATAACAAGAATCAGATTTCCCTGATTTATGTGAATGGTATGTTGGAGAAATATGATCCTTACACTATATGGTCAGTCTTCCTAAAAGTCCCTGGGAGATAATCTAAATGGACAGATAATACCGATACCTGCTAATAAGTAAAGGTCTAAAGATGTCTATGCAGAAAATAAATGAACTATATAACTTTGAAATGCTTTCATGTACTGCATTCGTTCATAGAAACCAATGATAAAATACATTTTTGATAACATTTCTCTGTCTATTTGTACCATCAGTAATAGCTTGGGTGTATCATTTGGGTTTGTTATTTATAGCTCAGCAGCACAGACTGTTTTGCTCAGCATCTGTTTTGAAATAAAGTTTGTCCTTTACCAAACTAATCCATGGGGCATAAAATCAGAGCACAGTAGAATGAAGACATTTTTAACAAACAGCATAAAGAGAATAGTGCAAAACATCTGTTAGAATCAAAAACTGTGTTCAACATAAAATATTCTCATCAAAAAAATGTACAAATGATATTAATGTAGAAAACATAGGTAAAGTTAAATTACTTCATAATACAAGTACTGCCATAATTAAGACTAATTAATTTATTTAATATATTAACATGGAAATACTGAACACAATTGAAGTAAATCATTGGAATGTACTAATTTTTTTCTAACCATGGAAGGACAATACATGGTGTTTCATATCAGCAATATCAATGTTTTAGTTCTACCCCTTAAAGAAAGAAGGAAAATCCTCCGACCATACCTCAAATTTGGTGACAGACAAAGTCCAGGTTCGAGATTTTACTGCATTCAGGTTACATGGGTCAAAAGGACAGATGTATGCACAATGTTTGCCTGTGAAAAGACGATTTGCTATATGAAAACAAATACTTTATATATATATATATATATATATATATATATATATATATATATATATAGTACTTTGTTTTATGTAATAAAACATTAGAGTTTATTTGCTGCATTATACTTAATAATCCTGGGCAAATAAAACAAAAAACGTTGGTTTTGCAAACAATATCCCAGTAAACAATTAGCCGTTGATTCAACGTTGAAATAACGTAATGACTGCCGTCTAATCAACGTTCTCTTAAGGTTGAAAATGAAAGTTGAAAAGACGTCCAAACACAGACATTGAAAAGACGACTATTAGACGTACTTTGGACGTCCATTGACGTTATTAATTGGTCCCGAAATAAATTACTTGTATAAAACGCATTTTGGACGTCCACTGACGTTATCGGTTGGTCACCACTTAACTAACTTATTAAGATGGAATTTGGACGTCCATTGACGTTTAAAATATGTCCTTGACGGACAGACTATTTTTAGACCTATTTTGAACGTTCAGGGACGTTACTTGTTTACTGGGATGATATTCTATATTGCATGTTTTATTTCCTGAATTCAGGTAACATTCGCTGGGCATTGGGCAAAACCTATGTTGACCATGTAAAATAAAAAAGATATGAATAAAAATCACGTTTAATGCCACAATTTAAAAATGTTAATTTATTTTTACATAAAAATCAACCAGACCTGTCACCGGATGCGTGTCTAAATACGACAGGTATCAGTTTCTATTTCATTGTTATTGTGGTGGAGTATGTTCACTGAGGAGTTTTTATTGGGTCTCTGGAGAATTCGGCATAATCATATCAGCAGTGAGAGATTTCACACATGGGCAGAGCCGAGGACAGGAGACGTTAAACAGCCCCTGACCCTGAGAGTGACCAAAAGCTCAGAACTCAGGGAACACACAGCACGCCTCCTGAAGATTCAAGAGAGAGGGAGAGAGAGAGAGAGAGAGAGAGAGGGAGAGAGAGACAGAGAGAGAGAGAAAGAGAGAGAGAGAGAGAGAGAGAGAGAGAGAGAGAGAGAGAGAGAGAGAGAGAGAGAGAGAGAGAGAGAGAGAGGGAGAGAGAGAGAGAGAGAGGGAGAGAGAGAGAGAGAGACAGAGAGAGGGAGAGAGAGAGAGAGAGAGAGAGAGACAGAGAGAGAGAGAGAGAGAAAGAGAGAGAGAGAGAGAGAGTGAGAGAGAGAGAAGAGAGAAGAGAGAGAGAAAGAGAGAGAGAGAGAGAGAAGAGAGAGAGAGAGAGAGAGAGAGAGAGAGAGAGAGAGAGAGAGAGAGAGAGACCCAGCAGCACCACCACAGCGCAGCCAAGGAAACCCAGCAAACACTTAAACCACAATCCCCCCACGGTCTGGTCAGGGAGGGGGACACTCTGAGAGCCGAGCCCACCACAAAAGCATTCTTGGCTTTCAGCGCAAAATCTAAGCACCGGCGCAAAATCATTTAGAGCAGCAACTCATACAAACTCGAGGAGATAAGCGGAACCAAGCGCCTCACCAACGCTTCAACTTTATCTAACTCTTCTCTCCTGGCCCCCATTCACTGAGCCGCTGTACACCCCCGGAGTCAAGAATCCCTGAAACAAACGCAACAATGTGGACGAGAGCAGCAATTCTGTGGACATTTCTTGTGATAGGTAAGACTGTTTTCTTTTTTCCTTCTTTACAATAAACTTCTTAACTCAACCGGAGATGCTGGTCCGTTTGATAATCACAGTTTCTCTGAAATGACTGGATTCAAACGTGTAAATATGGTCCACGTGTGAAGAAAAAAAAAATATACCATTCTTGTTCAAACGTAGTCCAAACATATTGACATTTACTTGTGTTAGGGTTGATGTACTATATTTCCTTCACTAATCTAAAAGCATGTTTCATTATGCGGCAGCAAGCCCGTCTCCGAAAGGACAAAGCTATAACTTAGTTTTAAAGAAGAACATGCTGCTAAATTAGCTGTAACTGATACTTCGCGGTTTTAACAGATAGATTTCCGACTGAATTGGTTCGCCCACAGTATGCTATAACTGTTTAAAACACTTCCACACGAAACGTGGGAAGGTAAACATCTGCTGAACTGGGCTTTTCTTCAGCTGTTAAACCTACTGAAATTTGTTTACCTAACGGTCTCTGGCTGAGCAGCGATGTCAGATTTGTGAACGAATGGATCTTTTACCAAAGGAATCGATTCACAAATCCAGTTGAAACAACTCGCTCTGGGCCTAATTCCCTAAAACCAGAATAAACCCAATAGCAAGCTAATTTCTTATATTCATTCATCATTGGAAATACAGTATAACAACAACAATAACAATAATAATAACAATAATAATAATAATAATAATAATAGGCATGGGCAGCAGGTAGTGTCGCAGTCACACAGCTCCAGGGGCCTGGAGGTTGTGGGTTCGATTCCCGCTCCGGGTGACTGTCTGTGAGGAGTTGGTGTGTTCTCCCCGTGTCCGCGTGGGCTTCCTCCGGGTGCTCCGGTTTCCTCCCACAGTCCAAAAACACATGTTGGTAGGTGGATTGGCGACTCAAAAGTGTTCGTAGGCATGAATGTGTGTGTGTGTCTGTATTGCCCTGTGAAGGACTGGCGCCCCCTCCAGGGTGTATTCCCGCCTTGCGCCCAATGATTCCAGGTAGACTCTGGACCCACCGCGACCCTGAATTGGATAAGCAGTTACAGATAATGAATGAATAGGTGGCATGATGGTGCAACTGGGTCTCGGTCACACAACTCCAAGGTTCTGAGTTTGTTCTCCTTGTGTTTGTGTGGGTTTCTTCCAGGTGCCCATGTTTCCTCCCAGAGTCCAAAAAACATACATTGGTAGGTGGATTGGCTACTCAAAATTGTCCATAGCTGTGAGTGTATGTATTCATGTGTGTGTGAGTGAGTGTGTGGTGCTTGTGATAGTGATGGACTGACGCTGTCTAGGGTGTTTTCCTTCCTTGCGCCCAATGAGTCTGCGTTAGCTCCAGACCTACCACAACCCTGAACAGGATAAAGCAGTTACAGAAAATGTATTATTCTCTAATTATTATTAATAATAAAATAATTATAACCAGAATTTGCACAAATACACAGCTAAATGCATGGCATTATACAGGTTTGTTACAGGATAGGATCATTCATTAATTCATTATCTGTAACCGCTTTTCCAGTTCCAGAGCCTACCTGGAATCATTGGGCGCAAGGAAGGATAGGATCAGATTAATTCAATTATATATTTCAGTATCTCAAGGTCCATAGGTGTCGGCTTAGTATTCGTTCCCCTTTCATAGTGTATACTTTGTAATTAAAAGAATCAATTCTTTATCAAGTGAATCGACTCTCCAAGCATCGATGGAGAGGTCGTGTGGGGAGTTCTGTTATTTTTTAATTAGGCGCGTGCTGCACCTGTTTGTGCAAAACCCTGAAGAGTTGAAGTAGCTGAGGAAAGCTGAGGGAGTTCTGTGTTTCTTTCATTTTGTGCTTCTATATTTCTTCTAAGTTTAACAAGAGTAAGCCTTTCTATAGACGTCACTCAAACTGTAGTCTCCTCTAACAGACAAACAACAGCTATTCAAATAATACTTTTTAATACTTTACACAATTATTTATGAGTATAAAAGGTATATCATTAGCGAAGCTATTTTTGAGAGTCCATATGGAAACATGGTCATTTTAATACTCATCAGCAACAACAAAAATATATATTTTATTTACATTTTTAAGAATAAATATACATTACAATATATGATATGAATAATTATGTTGAGTTAATCGAGCATATAATGGTATGGAAACAGAACAATAAGAGTTTGAGGTGAATTCTTTAACATTTTTGAAAATGTACAATTAACTCTGACGATTCAAAGTGCGGGTATAACTTTGTACTATTTTTTTTCACAAGTGTTTACACCTTTTCAGTGGAAAGATGTCGCTGAAATAATGCAAACAGATACAGTGAGTTGCATACAGCTGTAGCAGCCAAGCTTTTGTTATGCCTGGCACTTGGCAGAACTGTTCGGCACAGTCCTTGAGAAAGTAGAGAACAATAGATGGGAAAGAATTGTCCCGGCATCCTTTTCCCACAGAAGGTGTGGTTATATGCTCCATTTTCTGTTCTTCCCTTGCCACCAGTGACATGTCACCGATATCTCACAGCAGGGAATTCAGGATGAGTTGATTGAAC
Organism: Hoplias malabaricus; assembly: GCF_029633855.1. Lineage (NCBI taxonomy): Eukaryota > Metazoa > Chordata > Actinopteri > Characiformes > Erythrinidae > Hoplias > Hoplias malabaricus. Next base: position 51,496,006 of record NC_089803.1, read on the forward strand.
ACTGGAAATATTTAAATATCTCTGCTTTTGTGGCTGTGTGTCCCAACATTTGTGGGTGTGTAAAAACAGAGACTTGTTTGCTTATCATCAAATTCCTAAGGCGGGCCTGCCGTCACTCTCTGTTCTGCTCCTCTGCTTTATTTATTATTAATCATCTTGAGACTGGCACTACCATGTGCTTCCTCCCTCTACCTCCCATTTCCCACATCTGCAGCGTTTACTCCCTGACCTCAATGCTCGGTCCATTTCAAGGTGGAATGAGAAGAGCTGTCCATAAAACTGTCCGTTGATGAACTATAATTTATTAAGTATCAGAGCTTAGTTCTACAAGGTACAGTATGTGAAAGGGAAGCGAAGGCTTATTGTGCTCCATGACCTTTAAGAAAAAAAGCTGAACTTTTTCTCATTCATCACAGATACAATGCAGTTTCTTTCCAGTTTTACTATGAAAGCCATGAGACAGGAAGCCAGTGCAATGTAAAAGTAATACTTGTAAATCTAATCATTCTTATTTTTAGTTCTATATTCATGCTTTATTCATGTACAAAAATTAAACATAGTGTAAAAAATTGTGTAATAATACTGAGGATGAATATCTTATATATCATTTAGCTATCATGTCATTTGCTTTTAAGATTGGGCTTTGAAGTGAAATCAGAATCTTATCTCTTTGGGGTTAGAACATGGGGTGGGAAATAGTGAAAGATATTACCTACAATTTTAAGGAACGATTAAATTTGAATATAAAAAATAATCTCCAGATAGATAGATAGATAGATAGATAGATAGATAGATAGATAGATAGATAGATACATGGATAGATGGATGGATAGATAGATAGATAGATAGATAGATAGATAGATAGATAGATAGATAGATAGATAGATAGATAGATAGATAGATAGATAGATAGAAAGCAGTTAATAGTTTCTAGATTATTTTACTTCAGGATTAATATAATACATTTATTTCTATCTTAATTTTTAAAGTTTGAAATTAGGTAATAGACACTCACATTTTTACATTTGACAGTTTGATCTATTTTAAAACTTTTATCAGAGTTTAGAGGCATGAAAAAAGAGTTAACATACACTGATTTAGATTTTTAGTAAAATAATTTCTTAAATAAATTGTGATTACAATTTTCAATCATAAAAGTGAATATGCAAACATGACTGGAATATTTATATTTATATTTGGGAAAACTTGTTATTATATATATATATATATATATATATATATATATATATATAGACATACACCATATCCATTGTAACTGATTAAAAAACCTGTCACTTTTACATTTCCTTTACACTGCTACTGTGAAGACAAAGTGCCTCTCAGCTTTCTATGGGTTTATTAGCATACTCTAATGACAGCGTGTAGTGTTTTGTGTGTGTGTATGTGTGTGGTGAGGAATGTGCCCAGGGAACTCCTCCTTCTAACCCTGTCAGTCCCCTTCTCAGTCTCCCTTTCTTCTACTATCCTATTATTCATTCCAAACATTTTTTTTTCATTCACAGCCCCTCTTTTCTCCTCGTTTTTGGTGGAGAGGGAAAGCTGTGAGCTGTATTAAGCTTAGACCCACAAAGACACCCCCAGTATTCTTAACGCAGTGTCTGCAGACCTGTTCAATTAGCGCAGAAAAGGAAACCGTCATTTCTTGAAGCTGGGAGGTGGAGGATATTGGAGGTTGCTGGGGTCCCAGGAGCCCAGAGCACAGCAAGTGGAGCTCGGAGCTAGTAGAGGGCATCACTGTCAGGCGTCTTATTTAAATGCTTATTTGCTGATAGTACATTCATATGCAAAAAATGGCAAGCGTCGGCTACAATGGCATAAAGCCCCCATCCCCCACCTCAACCAAGTGGACTGTAGACAAGTGGAACCATAATCTTTGGAGAGATGGGGTACCATCTCACAGCTTTGGATCAATAGGGAGTTGTTCCTCCACTTTTAATGCCTTAATGCTTTCTTCTGAGAAAGCATTGTATTAGACGCTTAGAAGCATTTTATTGCTGTGACGATTTGACTGCATTCAGTCAAATAAACATCATTGAGGTCTGGTACAGATGTTGGACGATTAGCCACTCCAGCTCATCCCAGATTTGTTGGCTGGACTATTTCCCAGTGGTCATACCATTACTCATACAATTAATTTCAGAAATGATAGCAGAGCATGTGTGCATAAGCATTTGGACAAGTAGTTTAAGTACTCTCTGTGTGTTCATGAGTGTGATTTATTGCCTTGTTGTTATCTTTTACAACCTTAACAGCAGCAGGAAGACAAACCATTCAACAGGTCTCCACCCTTACATCCGACTATCCTCTTTATTTGGCAGCTTCAACAAAGCTCTGTGCTTACAACAAATCCGACTAAGGGAGGACACTATCACATATTTTATGGTGCAGTTCCCCAGACATAGGCTACGCCTAGTTCTGGTCTTAAAATTGCCCATAAATGAAATCTGTAGCAACCATACAGGAGAATTCCAATGTCTGGAATTGGGAAATTGTTTACAATAATTTAAATGTGGCTCCGGTTTCCTCCCACAGTCCAAAAACACACGTTGGTAGGTGGATTGGCGACTCAAAAGTTTCCATAGGTGTGAGTGAATGTGATTTGCGCCCAATGATTCCAGGTAGGCTCTGGACCCACCGTGACCCTGAACTGGATAAGGGTTACAGACAATGAATGAAAGAATGAATGTTTTTGATTGGACAGTGATGATATATAAGATCATATTCTTGACAGCAAATATATTACTGCTATATACATATGGTGTAATTGTGTATGTATATATATTTTTTTCAAATCCACTGTCCCTATAGGGTCACTTTGACAATTACAAACTGTTGCTCTGCACGTTTTGCCCCTTTTTTCACTGTCTTTTAATGCACAAGAACACCACAGAACCATTATCAATGCTGCAGTAACAGTGAAGTGGTGGTGGTGTTACTGTGTGCTGCACTGGTACAAGTGGTTTTTAAACCCCTCTGTGTCACTTATGGTTAGACCATAGCAGCGGAATTGCAAACATTTCCCCTGTGATGTGGAACACGGTAGATCCAGAATGAAGAGTGGAGCATTAAGGGCTTTTGCTGCCTGTCCATCCACTGGGGGATATCCTGCTGTTATCAGAGGGAATGATAACCCTGGAAGGAATGTATTATGTGACCAAGGGCTGTCCAAGAGCACACAGTGTGCCTGAGCGGGAGCAAATGGGATTAAGATGAGTGAATGTGGGAGCAGAGCATCTCCACATGGCCCACACACTGATAGGATCACAATTAGCAGTCTTGTAGATAGAGAAAAGCAGGCAACTGCTGGTAGAACCTAAAGATAGAACCACAGCGTCTTGAGAGTGATATATGAGGCTGAGTAAATAAAGAAGTAAAAAACATGTCATCAAAGCTAAAATTAATTTTTAAGTTGTAGTCTCTCTCTTTCTCTCTCTCTCTCTTTCTCTCACCAACATCTTTCAGTAGGTTCTGCACTTAGACACTTCTCTCTTTTTTTTCCCCTTCTTTTATTCCTTCTTGCATATTGTATTTTGTGCAGCCAAGCAAATCTAACAGTACCCAAAGCCTTCATTATGTACAAGATCATTTTTACATACTCCTCACACAGCAATAAATGGGCAAAACTATATAAGATTCCAGTCGTGCTATAAACAAACAAATAAATAATAATAAAGATATTATTATATATATAACTTAGTGTGTGACAATAAAGATCCTATTCTGTCCTAAAGATATCACTATACACCAATAAACCACCAGATTTTGAGAAATAATTTCACATGTACATTTTTGGCCATAACACTAGTCTTTAATTTTAGTAGTACTGATATACTATACACTGATATATATATATATATTTCTGCTTCCTTAATGTAAGTGCAAAGGTTTCATCCACACAATCTTAAACAACTAACAGATAAAACAACTACTACTCCCAGGGAAAAAAGTACCGTGAACTTATGGTAAATAAGCTCAGTTCCTGTGGAGATGTTTTCTGCATTAATTCTGGATCTTTGGAGTTTGTTGTAATTTTGTCTGTTAAATAACGGTTTGAAAGAATGATCAAATTCTTGATTTCATTCATTCATTCATTATCTGTAACCCTTATCCAGGGTCGCGGTGGGTCCAGAGCCTACCTGGAATCATTGGGCGCAGGGCGGGAATACACCCTGGAGGGGGCGCCAGTCCTTCACAGGGCGACACAAATTCTTGATTTGCATTGATTTAATTTTTTTTAACATACAACCCCCCCCCACCTCATAATTTATGGGACTGTAATTGCAAATCTTTTGTTTCTTGTAAACCCCTACACTGTCAGAAATGTTGTCACTGTGGTGGTACCCTCAACATAAGTGTAGCTTTTAAAGTTGTATCGATTTAATATGCCCCCTTTCATCTCCATGACTTATATTGTGTTGTTTTTATTTTTCACAGTTCTCTAATAAAATCTTACAAATATTCACCTTCTGGAGAAGAGTAAGATGTATAGAATAAGAGTATAATGTATATTTAGGAACACAACTGGACTTTAAAACCACTGTTGTACCTTTAAAGGTACATTTACTGTAGTTGTACCTTTAGTGACCAGTGCTGAAGGCTACCACTTTTTGTTCTGGTTGGTTTATAAACACCTGCAACTATGTTGTTTGAGTTGTAAATCTGGTTTCCCTTTTTCCTGTGAAATGTATTGACAGTTACACATCCTTTTAGAACCAACTCCAGTTTTGGAGACATAGTTATTTCCCTGATTGAAATGTTGCTTCCTTAAAGCAGATTATTGTATATCTAATTAAACTATTTTTCTGTAGGATTTTTCCTCCAATACTCAGATGCCTCTGTTGTTACTACCTTTGCTACAACCATTACTACAGCATCAACGATCACCCCAACAAAAGGTATATAATCAGTATTTAATTTAGTAGTACTGATATACTATATATATATTAATCTCTGCTTCCTTAATGTAAGTGCAAATGATCATGCATCTATCTTTATTTCTTCAGAGGTTTCAACCACACATAATCTTAAACCACTAACAGATGAAACAACTACTACTCCCGGGGGAAAAAGTACAGTGAATCCAACAACAGTGATCAGTTCTACACAAGGTATTTAATCAGTATTAAATCTAGTGTTTCTGAGACTCCTTTCAGTTATTTCCCTTTAACTCGCTGCTTCCCTAATTTAAGGAGATTATCCTGTATCTAATCGAACTTTATTTCTGCAGTGGTTTCCTCCACATCCACTGCTACCAGTGAAAAATCATCCACTTATACAACGACACTGAACACCACTACACGAGGTATTTAATCTGTATTTAATCCAGTGTTTCTGAGCCATACGGACAGAAAAGCATTAAAACATCTGTTCTTTCAGTTATTTCTATTTGACATCCTGCTTCTTTAATTACAATTTATTAATTAATTCTCTACAATTTCTTTCAGAAACCCCTCAAGTCCAAACAACTAGTACTTCTCCTGATCACAGTACTAAACACACACCAGATCCTGCTATTACGACATCACCTTTAAATTCTCCAACATCTACTAGAGGTATTAAAATCATTATTTAAATTTAAATTTTTCAGAGTCATATACAGATAGAAATGTTGATACCCCATGAAAAGCCTGTATTTTCAGTGAATGCCTTTGATTTTCTACTTTATTAATTGGAGCAGATTATCATATATCACATTTTTTTCCACATGATTCTGTTAATCCTGACACACAAGACAACATTATGACTACTAAATCAACAGAAACCAGTACCAACTTTAAAGGTATTTAATCACTGTTTTGATCTAGTATTTGTATGTCATATATACTGTCATGGCCGAAAGTGTTGGCAGCCCTGAAATTTTTCCAGAAAATGAAGTATTTCTCCCAGAAAATGATTGCAAATTGAGAGATTGAAAGTATTGAAATTCCTGTTCTTTCCTCTTGACTTTCCACCTTCTTATTGCAATCAGATTACTATATATATAATTCAGAACATTCTTTTTACAGACAATTTGCTTCAAACCACAAATACAGAAGATAATAAAACTGTTAATCCAACATCTGTGAGCACCTTTATAGGAGGTATGTATTCCAATGTTTTATATATATATATATATATATGATAAAAAGCAAGCAGATTATCATATATCTAAACTAAACTTTATTTAAACTTTATATTTACAGGGCATAGCTCCCAGTCCAAACCAACTGAAGATGACAAAACATCTGTTGCTCCCAGTGCTAAATCAACTGTTAATCCAATAACAGAGAGCACATCTAACAAAAGTATTTAATAAGTATTTAATTAATTATTTCTGAGCCATATATTTTTTCCCTCCAATTCACATATAATAATAATATATAATAATCCTGATAAACAAAACAAAAGGTCTCCTGCCCAACCAGCATGCCACTACTCAAGGCACTTAAACAGTATTTAATCTAGTGATTCTGAGCCATATAGACAAGGAGACATATAGACATATAGACATTTTCTTAAATGCAACCAGATGATTATCTAATCTAAACATTGTTCTACATCAGATCAATTCCTGTCCACACACGCCACTACCATTCCTCATGAGACTGATGACAAAAGTACCATTGTTCTGCTTAACAAACCTCCTGCTGATTTAACAACAGTGACAAGTTCTACACAAGGTATTTTGTCTTTAATACTGTGTTTCAGAAACATATAGACATAGAAGTGTTGATATCCCATGCTGTTTGACAAAGCCATTATTAAAATGGCCGAATTCTTAGAGTAAGAAAGCTGCTGCAACAAACTTTTATATACATAAAAAACTCTGTATTGTGTTTCTGTAATTAGAGCAAAGATGGGTCATTTTTAAGTATGTTTTAACTATTGTAAGATTTGTTAATAAATTTTTGGCAAAAAAATATAACAGATATTAAGTTATTCAGAGATTTTCTCAAATGACAAAAATACACATTCAGAAGTAATCATAAAACTAAATCAGTAAAAAGAAGAACCCTTGAGAGAAAACATCTGATAAAAAATCAAAATATCTTGATTTACAGATTAAAAATGTCACAGGTCAAATCATAGATGAATGATAAGAAATGTTTTCTACAAAAATAGAAAGATTCGTAGGTGGTTACATAAAGCAAAGCAGGGATATCAGGCAAAAGCTATCTTCATCTAAACTAGTATTTTTGCAAGGGATGTGCTAAACTTTGCAAGCTGTGTATTTGTAATTTTCCAGAATTCTACAGCTCATGCAAAATTATGACATTCAGCATTGTTTCCATCCACAGCGAAAGTGAAATATTGAATAGTGCCCTTTGTTGAGCATTTTGTGCATCATGACTTAAGAGATATGATTGTGATGTTTATTTTTATTATTATTTTTTAGTTGTGTACACTTCATCTGTGAGCCATACTTCCACAAGTGCACCTCCAAAAACGGAGTATGCCTTAACAGTAAGATCATTATTTAACATGTTTTTGTTTAAATTTCAACATGCTGATCATGACAGTTAATGCTTCGCTGTTTTTTTCTGCAGAAGAAAATCACCTGGAATGAAACTCAGAAGGAAACGGTAATACTATTTCAAGGTTTAAACAAGCTTTAAACATAGCTGCTTACATTTGTACTCTAAACTCTGGAGATGACAATAGTGCAGGGACTAAATGAGTGAATTCAGCTACTTTAAGCTACACCCATTACTGACAGCTTGTATAATCTCCAGAAATAAGCACTGAAAAGAAACGTGACCCTGCAATCTAAAACAGCTACACATGAGATGGGGTCACCATTTCCAATGCCAAGCATCAACTAGAGGGGTAAAAATCTTTCAACATTAGGCTGTGGAGCAGAGGAGCTGCATTTTGTGCTGTGGAGTTCCATTAAGGACTTTTGGGATTTTGAGTTGGAGTGTCGTTTTTTTTTTATCCAGAATTAATCATCATCAACCAATATTGTGGCCTGACTAATCTTTTTAACTTTGAATGAAATCAAATCCTCACAGAAATGTTCCAAATATAATGAAACTTATTACTGAATAGAGGTCGTACTCCATAACCTTTGGGGATCTTAATGCCTATTTCAGCCATCACCTGGACTCAGGCTCTATTGTGTCCCCTTTCTGTTCTTAAAGGCGACGTTCACATAATTAAAAAAATATATTTTATATAAAATTCAGAAGATGTTTCCTCGCCATTTGCTGACTCTCAAGCCAGTTTTGCGCGCTGGAAACTGGTCGAATGTGTTTTACAACGTGGCTCAGTCAGACACACTAGACAAGGCTTCTTCAGCTCATGTTGGAAAAATGGCAAAGATCCATCCGAACATTGAAAGTCGTCAAAAGAGATGAGGATATTGCTTTATTCCTGCTCCATAGGGGTGTAATATTGACTCATTTTGCTGTTTCTGATTATTTAGGTAGGAACACACTTTAAATTTGAGAACTAGAGAACTAAACAACTTGTGTTACAAAGAGTTTCCGTGGTAATGCAGTGAAAAAAAACTTAAACTTCAGCCATGTTCAAAGAGCAGTTTTTTTGTTTTTTTTTTACTCAAATGTTCCATTCCACCTTAAAAGATATGGATTTTCTAAACGTAAACAAACCAGAGAACTGCGCAGTTCCCCACAACTGTAGACATTCCCTTCATGTGCTTTTCTATGGAGAATATCATCACTGTCCAAAGAAAAATAAGAGTAACTTTACAGGAGAAGGAAAAAACCTAATTAACTTTCAGTGGATGTTAATATAAAAATATTTTATTACAACTAATTTTAGAGCATTTCTATTAGTCCGTTCATGTGAGGACAACTATTGTGATCAAATTATATAGTAAATTAAAAATTCCAAAAATTGGAGATACATATTTTTCTTTGGAAAGCGACGATATACACTGAACAATCACTAGATTAGGAACAGCTATCTTGTATCTACACACACTGTACATTTAATCAGCTCTATTCACCATACAGGAGCACCTTTTTCTTTTTTCACCCTGCTCTTCAATGGTCAGGACCTCCAGAGAACCACCACAGAGCAGGAACGGTTTGGGTGGTGGAAAATTCTCAGTGCTGTAGTGACACTGAAGTGGTTGTGGTGTATTAGTGTGGCATTGGTGTGAGTGGAACAGACACAGCAGTGCTGCACGAGTTTTGAAAACGTATCCACTCACTGTCCACCCCTATCGTGTTGGTCCACCTTATAGATGTAAAGTCAGAGACAGTAGCTTATCGGTTGCTGCAGTTTGTGTTGTTCATCCTCTAGTCCTCCTCACTCCTACCAGCACAACACACACTAACACACCGCCACGTCAGTGTTACTGCAGCACTGAAAATGATCCACCACCCAAATAATTTATGCAGAGCTCCTGACCATTGAGGAGCAAGGTGAAATGGGGATAAGAAAGTATGCAGAGAAACAAGCGGACTTGTCTGTAATTGTAAAACTACAAAGCGCTCCTGTATGTCCAGTGGAGCAGATCAAATGGACAATGAGTGTAGATACAAGGTAGGTTTTCTAATCCAGTAACCATTCGGTGTGCAGTGCCTATGTCAGTAATGTTTGCATTAAAGTAGCTGACATCGATCAGAAGTGGTGCATAGACCCCTAAGGACATTTTAAGTCATAAGGACGTCCTTCTAGATTTGGGAAGTGAAACTGTTTGTTCATTTGTTTTCCACAGGATAATAACTTTGTCAAAACGTGTCGATTGCTCTTACAAAACTTCAGTTTACCCGCTGACTGCTCTTTCAATCATACGACAGGACCAGATGAAAAAATAATTTCTGTGGCTCTACATGGTGAGATTATTGCAACTTTTGCTCCAGGAAGCCTTTTCAATAATTAAAAAAAAAACCTTTTCTAATATTCCACTGCAGTTGCTTCTGCTTGCAGGTCAATCATATTTTTTTATCTTTGTAGTTGATGCATCCTTGGCACAGAAAATCTATAATCAGATCGAAAATGTAAGGCATGTTACTTTATTCATGATCATATTATCTATGCATTTTGTGATAAGGTCCTCTCTGAATGCGTTTCTTTTATTCCCTGTAGGAAAATCCTGATCCCACCCCCTTACCCAGCACGATACCCACCACACTGATTGCCATCTTGTCTTCGTGTGGCGCACTGGTGTTCATATTTGCTTGTTTTGCTACGTACTGCATATTTCACCACAGGTCTTATAGGAAGAACCAGGTAAAAAAAAAGCACTCATCTTTTGCAGCAAAGAACACAATACATCAATTTGAGACATATATCTTTTTGTTGATATTTGGTTTACTATGTCATTTTAACAAAGCAGAAGTCATTCACATTGTGGGAAACTTTCATGATGAATTTACCAATAGATATGCTGTAAAATGACTTCGAATACATTTTATCGTTGACTTTTATTGAAAGTTAAGGATTTCTCCTTCTACTATAACATTACTATTTTGGAGACACATGGTTTTCAAGTAGCTCCGGTCTCCTCCCATGATCCAAAACACACATTGGTAGAGTGATTATCTACTTGAAAGTGTTCATAGGTGTGAGTGTGTGTCGCTCTGGACTGGGGCCTTCCCACCTTGCACCCAGTGATTCCTGGAAGGCTCCAAACCCACCGCGACTCTAAACTGGATAATTACTGACAATGAATGAATTAATGGTTTTCAGGTATTATAAACAGCTGATAGTGTATATTAATACAATAGCCAAACGTTCCTTGTGCAATATTTCATCTGAAATCAAGGCTTATTTCTGACATAATGATAGCATGTCCACCTTTGTTGGAGGCTTTACATAAAGATTAGGAACATTGCAGTGAGGATTTTATAGCTTTCACTGGCAAAAGTGTTAGTGAGAACAGATACCTATAGTATGTAGAGCCAAGGGTTCTGTTTGACATGTATATACCAGAAACAGTGAATGGAGCAACATTTGAGGTTCTTTAGACGAATGCAATCAAATTAAACTTAGTAATTTAAATATTATTATTGCGATTATTTTATTATCAATACCTTGCAGCAGCATTACTAGCAGTAATATCTAGTGTAAAGTCATCTTGGAGGTGTAGAGGCTGCTACTATTACAAATGGATAGACAGTCTATTAAATAAACAACTAGTATTTTTACTTTCAATTACAGCTTCAAAATTAATGTGATGCTTCACTCTCCTCTAATAGGGAGTGATGTGCTGTGTTTTAACAGGGTTCAAAACTGCGATATACTATTATTGCCCCAAATTACTTAATTCATCCTGATTCAAATGGTAGAACCCTTATTGTCACATGGAACTGGTCTGAACTGTTTCTTTTGAGGCTACTCCATGACTCTGGAGGAGACAGGGCTTCGATAGCTGGATTATAGGTAGCTAGAGAGTTAGAGATTTCCCTGTTTCGCAGCCACTTTTCTGGTACAGATTTTGCATATCGCCTCATCTGAATTGCCTGGCTCTCCCTTTTCATTTGGTTGAAAGCTGAAATGCTCCCAAACTGTCGAAGTTGCATTTGGTTTTGTGACCAAGTTTGTTGCCATCGTGCCCATTTTATAAAACGGAAGACTGACACTCAGCTGTTCAGATGCCAGAAGTTGGGAAAACATTCATTACACACATTCATTCATTCATCTGTAACCCTTATCCAGTTCAGGGTCGCGGTGGGTCCAGAGTCTACCTGGAATCATTGGGCACAAGGCGGGAATACACCCTGGAGGGGGCGCCAGTTCTTCACAGGGCAACACAGACACACACACACACACTTCTGAGTCGCCAATCCACCTACCAATGTGTGTTTTTGGACTGTGGGAGGAAACCGGAGCACCCGGAGGAAACCCACGCGGACACGGGGAGAACACACCAACTCCTCACAGTCACCTGGAGCGGGAATCGAACCCACAACCTCCAGGTCCCTGGAGCTGTGTGACTGCGACACTACCTGCTGCCTCAGTACACACACCAAATTGTAAAACATGAAAGAACCTGCAATGAAAGGGAAAACATGTATACACAGCGGTGGTGATGGTTCTTACCATTCCTTGTGGTTGGCTGGTTAATAGTGCGGTATTGCCCTATTGCAGTTATTACAACAGCCCTAGAATTGAACCATAAACTGCATTGTGTAACTTTTGGAGGAGGGTAGGAAACCACCACCACCCTCCTCCTTGATTTCAGGGCAGTGCTATAAAAGCAAATTTCACTCTGCAACAGTAGGGGGAGTCCTGGAGCAAAAAGTAAATCTTATATAGTGCTCTTTTAAAGCAGGGAAAACACATTGGGATTAAGTTCAGTCTTGGACAGTACAGAATTCTGAATAAAGGTGCATTCTTAATGGAGGTCTACTATAAACTGTCCACTTTATTCAGGTACTTTATTCACATGGCTTTGTCTCTTCCATGACCATGCCCCTACAGCAACACCTGACAGAGGAGCTTCAGACTGTGGAGAATGGCTACCATGACAACCCCACACTGGAAGTGATGGAGGTGCAGCCGGAGATGCAGGAGAAAAAGATGGCGCTGAATGGAGAGTTCAACGACAGCTGGATTGTGCCCATGGATAACCTGGCCAAAGAGGATTTACCTGACGAGGAGGACACTCATCTGTAAAGGGCACAAGCCCAGCTTAGCAAAGGCCTTCCAGTACAGATCACAAAAGGGTCAAAACATACAGATGACTCAGACTGCTCAGAGTACTGTTTAGAGGCCAAACAGAAATTGGAAACATCGACTTAACCTGATTTAAAGCCAAAAGGGCAGAAGCCATAGAAGAGAAATATTTCAAACTAAAGGTATACAGATTAATGAACAAGGGTCTGTTTGCTGTCCGTGCGCCTTAACACTGAAAAAAAATGTAGGGCTTCATTTTCATATATTTTTTAAGAGCATTGAAAAATTGTTGGATTTGTATTTGTTGCTTTAGTTACATTTTATGTGAAACCTACCTACATAGAGACTTCAGAGCATACGCATAAACAGTGAATAATAAAGAAAGTTTCATGTATTTTTATGGCAATTACGAAACCTGTGTGTTTATACAACTAACCCAGTAAACAAGGAACGTCCCTGGACGTTCAAAATAGGTCTAAAAGTAGTCTGTCCGTCAAGGACATATTTTAAACGTCAACGGACGTCCAAACTCCATCTTAAAAATGGTGACCAATCGATAACGTCAATGGACGTCCAAAATACGTCTAATAGTCGTCTTTTCAATGTCTGTGTTTGGACGTCTTTTCAACTTTCATTTTCAACCTTAAGAGAACGTTGATTAGACGGCAGTCATTACGTTATTTCAACGTTGCATCAACGGCACAATGTTTACTGGGAAACATCTATGTCCAAAATGACTACCCGTTTAAGCTGTTAAGAGAAAGGAACACAACTTTTGAATATAGTGTGTATCATCTTACAATACTAGTAAGAAATGTTCATAAAACATTCAATATTTATTTATGTATACATTAAGTGCTTATGTATGAAGTCTCTATGGGGGTTAGCAAAGATTTTAGAGCACGTGACAACACAGATATATATTATTTGGATTGCTGGATCATAGGTTGTAGTAAGTAGGGAGAGACCTATGGATGGATCATGATCATCCTGGTATTTTAGACTAGGCCTGTTTAAGTTGTGCAGCTTTGACACTGCCATGTGAAAGCATCAGTGAGTAGTAATGTACGGAGAGAGATTAGTCTCAAAGTACTTTACAAATGCGTAAATGTTAATCCACAAATTAAGTCACAGATATGTTTCACTGTTCACAAATGAACACGTCCCAATCTGTGTCTCACAGTCTGCAGTTTGTACAAATACAGTTACATTCATAAATACATGTTTTTGGTTTTCAGAGATATATATTTATATGTGAAAATAAATACATTTGTATGCATTTACATTGAATATATTTGTAAAGTCAAAGTCTCGAATTTAAATTTTATTTGTAAATTGTTGAATCTGCGTTTGTGAATCGAATCACTCACGAGTTTTCCGTCACGTGCATTTGTTCATTTCCTCGCGCGGGTTTTTGGATTTTGAGACTTTCCCTTCGCATTTCCCCCGCTCCACACACAGCAGCCTGATCCACAAATGTGGCCTGCAGGCGAACACTGTTGTTTTCCCCAGTGTTTCAGGACTGACATATTCCTGTCAGGGCCGCAGCAAAACAACTGGGACTACGACTCCATTGGCTGCCGTAGTAAATGACAGACAAATAACTCTGGCTGCGGATTGGCTAAATAAAAGTGATGACCAATGAGAAGCGCTTATTCTGTTTAGGAGCCGTGGGGTACCCGCCCTCCGTCTGAGGGTGTCTGTCTGAAACAATACGCAACACCGCTTTTAGCGTCCAAATACGGAATGATTTTAAAGTATTTTATTTGACAACCCTATTCTGCAGCGAAATTAGGGACGATCCGCTGGACTCGTTAAACTTAAGGCACTTTCAAGCGTTCCACAGTGATCCCCCGCTCCTAACGGTCTGTGAAATGAAGCTGAATTCAGTGAATTGGGCGGGTTTTTGTTCGAACTTCCACATTAAATGCTGCGCAAATTCGTCTCCATTTACGTTGTCCCCACACGCCCTAAAACAGTAAAAATGAACAAATGCACGTCATGGAAAACTCGTGACTCGATTCACAAACGCAGATTCAACAACTTCGACCTTACAAATATTTACAATGTAAATGTAAACAAATGTATTTATTTTCATGTTTCACCACTGCAACTATTTAAATATTCTGATTAAAGCGGACTGAATCCATAAGAAAGAAGAAAATAGTAAATCCTGCAGAACTACACCTGATCAAAACTGAATGGAGCCTGATCCAGTTTCTAACTTATGACGAAATGTCTGAGCCCTCAAGGGTCCTGACGAGAGATGAAGTGCTTGTACATATGCTGATTATTTCTTAAACTATCAAGTTTAGAGTTCTCTTCTCTCATGTAACACTACAATCTGCAGCAGTTTGGGTTAGGTATTTCCTTCCTCCATAATCTGTTGCACAAATATTTAAATTATTATGTATAATTCATTGTGGTTTAGTTATGAAAGCACTATTTGGACTTCTCAAATACTATAGGAACCATTCATGGGTATCTCCTGCACATCCACATTATGGGGTTTGCTTTCCACTGATAAAATCTTTTATATGTATTTTATAGCTTGTATTATAGTTTGGGTTTGCCAAGAAAGGCAAACAACAGGGGTCTGATACACTGGAAGTCACTGCTGTTGATTATTTTGTTTTATTTTATATTTTCCTCAAGGAAACAATTATGTCCTTTTAATATTAAAGTGTTGTTTCTGTTGTTTAAAGGACGTGGTGCGGTTTTTAAAAAAAATCAGATGGAGAAAAAAAAATAAACAATTGAGGCATTGAAATTTACTTAGAAAACCTGAACAAAATACAATCTTTATTCATTATATACATTACATACAATGCTTTTTTTTGTGTTTAGGTTTTTTTTTTTTTTTAAATGTTCTACACATTCATATTAGCCACAGTGTAGTGTTCATATAGCCCACTAAACCCAAATAAATGGAAGGGAATTGGGATCCAGGAGAGAAATTAAAAATGGAGAGGCTTGATTTTTATTTCATAGAGAATCCACATCAAAAGAAGCGATTTGACCTCACAGTTCATAAAGATGCTACCACTGTGTTTTTCGCATTTTTCTATATGCCCCACCTTCCTGAAACACAAGTCTTTAAATTACTAAAGCAGCACCCAAAGCTCTAACTCGGATGAAGTCCTATAAACAACTATGGAGATGGTTTGAATCCAAGAAGGGTGAAAATGGAAAACTAATTCAGTTTGAGAGTACTTAAAGCTGCACTAGATTTGTAAAGATTTGGTCTGACAAGCAAAATCAGCATCACAGTGATGGAATTTTAATGACAATAGCAGATCATCTTTCAGCTGCTAGGCATCACCATGGATCATGGATCATTACGCACACTGGAATCTGCACAGATTTCACAGCAGACATTTCCTGGTAGATCACTTCCATTAAATGAGGCTCAGGCCCAGGGTTACAGCACACACTTTTTAAAATACATTTTGTATAGCCAATCAACCTACCAATGCAGTTATGGACTGCGTGAGGAAACTAGGGCTGCTTCTCAATATGCGTTCTTAAATTCTCATGTTCTTGCTTGATGTCATCATCCACTGCTGGAGTTACGTTCCAATACACAACAACACGGACGGCAAGGATGGTTAAAACACCAGGATGTTGTTCTTGCGTCATCCAAAATAATGAGGATGCATCGGTTCATGGCTGGAGAAGTTCATTGTTTGTGTCCTTCGTTTTGAGAAACAGCCTAGAGCACCTCGAGGGAACCCATATAGACACACGGAGAACAAACCAATCTCCTCATAGATAACATATTGCGGTAGGGATAGATTCCAGGACACCAGCGCTGTGTGACAGCAACATTACCTGCTGGGCCACACCCTATAATGGCAAATAATTTAGATATTTAAACATTCTTGGAAAACATATCCTTTGGATAACCTTTTGACAGAGTTCTACGTTGAAAATTCTTCTAATATACATGCCATCATTAGTTTCATCTAGTTGTAGAAGAGACATGAAGCGAAAATTAAACGATGTCCTTCTGCACACTGCTTGCAATTACACGATTCCAACAGAGGTGTCTCCAAATCCCCCAATGTTATCTAGTGCAGCTTTAAGCCCCAAGTTTAAGAATTGTGATAAAAAAGTATGGGTGCCCAGTAAGTGTCCTATACTGTACTGGGATCCCTAAATCCCAAGCAACACTGCTGACAAGGACATCTGTGGAAAATGGTGAACATCAATATTCCTAGCAATCAGTCTCAAAGATTATCTAAATGTAACTGCAACTGTATGCAATCATTTCATAGAAGACCCAAGAGAGAGAATCAAACTGAACAGCTTTCAGATGTAGTCAATTTAACCAATATGGCTAAGCATGAACACTATTAACCAATCAATTCAATACAATGTCCCAACATACTTGGCATTCAGTGGAAAAATGCTTTCCAGTCAGGCCAATAGGAATACTTCAATAGTAGATCTTATATACATACATACATGTACACAGGTCTGTATTTACACACTACATCATAAATCATATGGAAGACTACCTCTAAAACATTCTTGTCCAGTAGTGCTCTCATGAGACAGGGGTGGGGGGAGTAAAAAAAAAAATAATAAAAATAAAAATCACTGGATCAGTGCACTCACTCACACTCATGGCCATCCACAAAAACAATGGCAAAGGTAATGCAGAAGTACCTTGATTCTCCAAGACGTACTGGACAAGTGCAAACCTCACACAGACAGACACAGACTCACTACTGACAACGGATGGTAAAAGGGGGCTATAACACTTCTTCTGGTCCCCAGTAAGGCTCATTGGAGTGCCAGGTGGTTGTGCCGTTTGGCACTGAACTCTGAAAAAGAAAAATAAATCTGATCTGCCAGCATTATTTCTTTATGTATCCACCTATGCTTTGCCCACAAAGGCATTCTTTCATAGCAACTGCTTCTTGGTGGGATGAGATTTAGAGAACATTGGCAAAAATCCTGTTCAACACAAGAAACCGCAGCAACAACGCTTGTTTCCAGGGCTTTTCTCATTAACATGATTTCATATTTTTAAGCTTAGTTTCATCAGACCTTGGTTTTTGTCTCACAACAAAAGATCACTTCACGTTAGGATACATTACAATAACAAATTATGCTGCACTCCTCACCTGCGGTAGGGAAAGTTACATTTGCGATGTTGCCTCATACACAGCTCTTAGACCAATCTGGATTTGTGGGCTGAGCATAGATCAATCATTCAAAGATCTGAACAACTGCGTAGCTGAGAGTGAATTCCTATTAACTGCTTTGAGACAGAATTTAAGAGTAAATGTACCTGCTCAGTGCTGCTATCGGTGAAACTGGAATTGAAATGACTGCATTACTCATTTAGCACCAGTGGTTTTGTACGGACTCGTCTTAGGTGTACAACTGCCTGAACAGTTCATTAAAGTGGTGTAAGTCTGCGCTACTGAACTACTGAGCTCAAGCTCCATTCTCATGAGACCATGTCCTGACAGCAGCAGGTTCAAAACTGAGACTTCATTTAAGAGAAAAGAGGAAAAAAAAAATAAATAAAATAAAAAAAAAAATAAAAGGCAGCAAGGGTAAAGAGAAATACATTCACAAACGTATAATCTTGCAGGTTTCGAAAGAGTGCAAACAGAAATTACACTCGCATAACAGCAGTCTCCGCAAAACCTTTCACAACGGCAATCCAATGCTACAGTATACAGCCCACAAAGATAGGAAAACAGCTGCCACAGTTGTTTACCAGTTGTTGAAGTGTGGTGGGCTACATCAGAGATCTGATGATCATTTTAAAATTATTCTTCCTACAGTAAGCGCTTAAAAAAAAAACCCTTATCTAAACTTCAAACTGAATCAGGATAAAACAACACAGAAAAACAATGTTTTGGCATATTTGTGGATTACACCTTGCTTGCTCATCCTGGAGGAAAAGAAAAATATGCATTCCTTCAGGGAGGGCATGAGAGAAAAAAAAATAAAGGAAAAATATAAACCCACTTCATTGACTTTAGATTTGGCTTAATATATCCTCCATATAAGTTACATATATATTTCAAAGATTGTTCAGTTGTTGATTAAATAAGTATCAGTGTTACTTCAGAAGCATTTCCCCCTATCTGAAGAAGATAACACATTCAGTGGGTGTGTCAGGGGGTGTCAATTCTGAAGTGAAAGATTTGTAATGTAGAAAAATAACTTCTGCTTTCAGTGGGAGGAGTCCAAGAGGCATAAAGAGGTGTGTGGTAGTGAGGAGTCGGGGCTACAGGGTGATGAGGTCGACAAGGTTACCCTTGGGTGGGGTCATGTTATCGGGGAAGAAGTTAACCAGTGTGTCAAAGAGCTGCGTGCGCTGAGCGTATGTCTGATCCACATCTGAAAATCCTAAAACAGGAGGAGGAGAAAACATGTGCCCATAAGCAAAGTCAAAAAGAAATACCAGAACAAGTCACAATTAAGACACAGATTTAAAAAAGCTTAAAAACACTGGCACTGTCTGGCACAGCTGCATGAAACTTAGTTAAAGCAAGTTAGATGGCAGCTGTCGTACCTAGGGGGATGAAGTCTGAGCTGGACTTGAAGAGAGCAGAGGGCAGAAGCTGAAACTGGGGGACACAGGGTAATAATAATGCAAAAGAGTGTCAATATTTGGAATACAGAGTTCATCAAGGTTTATCAAAATGTAAATTAAATAAAATGAAATTGCATGAAAAGCATTACAGAGCTTAATACTACTCATGAATAAAAGTAAATAAACAGACAAACACTGAAACACATTTTACTGTATTAGATACATCTGCCTCAGTTTAGAGAGCTGTGCAGTAATGTCACTGGATGAGGTCCTACCTCTTTTGTTTCATCAGGGTCAGAGTGGTCCACAGTCAGAGAGAGGTCATTCTGTAGGTACTTTAGGGCACTCAGCGGCTCTGTCTGGGCTTTCTCCTCAAATCTGCACATACACAAAAAGTCCATGGTTTTTATGTGTGGTGGAGGAGGACTGTTATGGGCAGGTACATCCATGAGGGGGAGCCAGAGAAGCAGGGCAGGCGAATCGTAACAAGCCATACTTGTCTCTAATGCCACTACACAATCTCTGCCATTATTTTTATTCCAGTGAGGGTTAACTTAAAGACGACTTAATAAATAGCCCTCTGGTCTGCTACATTCACTAAGGTCTCTCCCCATCAGTTTGAGCAGGAATGGGTATTTAAATATAAATCTTTCTGTGTATATACCAAACTACGTAAAGACAAACAAATTAGTGGCATATAATACCAGACATAATGAGTTTATATTGTGATAGAATGTACAGTCATGACCTTTGAAATGCAGCAGTGGCTAAAACAAACCATTAGATGGCACTATGTCGCATGTAATAACACTGAGTCATGGAAATAAAACAGCTCTAATTTAAAACGTCAGCTTTAATGCAACATATCATAGCATTTAAAGAACCTTTTAGGACTACTGGTAAATAAAAAAAAGAGAAACTTTCTCACTACCACCTTTGCATACTTTAGACTCATTAAAATAAATGTCCTTTAAAGTAAATGTCCTTTAAATGTCCTATGGGATAATTATCTACGTTAATTCAAGTTAATTTTATTCTATGGTCATATAATTAATACACCATGAAACCCTATCTTATAATCCACTGGGGCTAAATACGACAGCAGCACAAAACCACACATATTAATAGAACGGTACCTGTATTTGCGGATGAGGTATTTGCAGTGTCTGAGCAGATATTCTTTAGAGGGCCTACATAGCTTCAAAGACCAGAAATCATCGAGGCGCATCTTGGGAGAGCTTGACTTTCCAGGGTTTCCTCCAAAGAGGTAATGCACCTGTTGCAATGACATCCACAAAGCAGCATGTGTCAATTAAGGAACCATAGAATGTTGTGGCATACAAGACAACAAAGTAAAGACAGTATACAGACAGCATTCTCATTTCCTGACCCCCATACCCATTTCCTAAAAAAAGCATAAATAGAACATATACAATCGAAACACCATTTCCAGAAAAGTTGGGACATTTAATTATCATCTTGAATATTTATTTAATGGAGAATGTTTTCACTGAACAATCTGACTGGGTTTTGTAAACCAACTCATTCTTCAATCTGATGCCTGCAACACACTCCAAATAAGTTTCGACAAGCACAAAGTAAGAAATTCTTAGAAAATTAATGTCCCTCTTTAGAGACTGT
Source organism: Hoplias malabaricus (assembly GCF_029633855.1). Taxonomy (NCBI): domain Eukaryota; kingdom Metazoa; phylum Chordata; class Actinopteri; order Characiformes; family Erythrinidae; genus Hoplias; species Hoplias malabaricus. The sequence goes on from NC_089803.1 coordinate 51,516,800, forward strand.
TGTCATGCTCTTCTAGCTGCATTGGTTTTCATTGAAAACGTCCAAATAAGTCGCTAAATCAAAAAATGCAACCCAAATCCATATGTTATGTGAAGAGGAAGCCATTTATTAATAAATACTGTAACACCGGCAAGTTCTCTGGGACCAATGTAGGTGAAAACATGTTTTGTGTTCAGATGAGTCTACGTTTCAGCTTGTTTTCTGGAATAAACTGATGCAAGATCCTACATGCCAAAGATAACAAAAAATAAAAACAAAGAAAAAAGGTACAAAGTTACGAAGAAAAGCTCAAAAAAGAGCATCTGTGACTGCACTGATGATCTGTATATATGTGAAGGTATCATTGACGCAGAGGCTTATATTTCTATTACGGAGAGACCAGTGGCGGATGCTGGTCTTTCAAGGAGGGGAAGCTCAATTTCGGCCTACATCATAAAATGTGTCGGTTTATTTATACGTAAAATTCTACTCTCTGTTCCTTTTCAAGAAAATGATCTGTGACCCTGTCGTACCAACAAGGCGTCTTTTCCAGGGACTTGACTAGTGTCCTCTCAATGGCCAGCAGAGCTAGGCTGCTTAAACGGCCTTGGCCCATGTGAAGTGTGTCCGCCTGTGAGTGCTTTGTGACGGTGGAGGGGTTTAGCAGCACCCGCTGGACAGAAACTGAGATAGAAGTCAGAAAGTGTGATAGAAGTCAGTCTCCAAACACAAGCAGCTACAAAAAACCCACCAGAAATAGAAGCTCGATTTGTCGCTAGTCGTTTTTTAACAAAGAAAATGCCGCTAAGAGGTTTAAGAAAGTCTCTGGTTCAACTCAGAACAGAATGAAAATGTAATGCTCCCACGGATCTCTACACCAAAGGATCGCTGATTCGCTCATTTCACTGTCAATCAAAAAGGGATTCAGCCTCAGACAGATCATCCAATCATCATGCAGAAGCTGAGCGTCCGGGCCAGCTGAGGCCAGCCCACTGCCCCATAGACCCCCAGAGACGCTGAGCGTCCGATGGGGGGGACAAAGCCCAGCATTTATCCAATCACTCGTCTCGTTTTGCTGCACTTCGCTGCTTCGCTATTGAACTCTGTGATCGCTCAGCGTCCTCATTGTTTAAAGCACTGTGAAGCTACGGGAAAGCCGCGTCTTTACCAGTGATAAGAAGCTGATTCTGAACAAAAGTTGAGCGCGTTGTTTATTCAATGACATGTACACACAACAGTATATATTTGATCACTTATTTTTTGACATTTTAGGGGAAACTAACCTTCCTTGCAGTCTTAGAGCAATTGCCTCTGGGAGAGACATAAGCTGCTATCAAGAAAACATTGTCTCCCAGAATTCCCATGTGTTTCAGCAGGCAAACGCCATTGCCATTTTGTCTGTAAAATAGTGGCTGAATAAACTGAATAAATGTTTAAAAAAATACAAAATGTTTTTTTTTTTTTTTTTTTTTTTTAATCAGTTTTAATCACATTTTCAGTGTCCCACCATTTTAATAAATGGAGTTCTAATCACTGTAATGAGCACTTTTACCTTATGAAGCTCATCATAGACTAGTTGGTGGGCGAAGCGAGGACACGGCTCTTCTTCCTGCAGTGTCTTACTGGGGTTCTCTTTCACAGCCTGGTCATTTTTATATACACAAGACCTGCAAAAATTCAATCACACACATGCATATAAAAATGTACCTGTTTAAATATGCATTAATATTTGTGTACAACATTCCATTCAATCCAACCCTAAACCTAATGCCTTGATGCAGTATTAGGCCGTTTGAACTCCAATAGATATTAAAGAGCATGAGCCTTTGTGCAGACTGCAGGGGAAATCGGATTTCCTTCTCAAAACTGTTCTTTAGACTTGCTGTCCATATTTCAAATGAGCAGATCTGATGTATATGTATCTCCTAGCTGCATTGGCTTTCATGGTAATAAGGCAGGGGTGGTGTTGACTAAGGCAGTACAGGAATAAGCAAACAAATACACATAAAATCCCCAGCATACATTACTTTCTGTTGACTATGTTTAATATAAGGTATAATTTGATATGTTTTGTGAAGGCAAGAAAAACGTTAAAGGTTTAATTATCGCAAACAACACAGTTTGGTAATGGACCTGAACCAATAAAAAAAAAGCAATGACTGGTAGGAACATGCAGTACAGGAACTTTTAATGAAGACGGTTGTCTTTCTAAATAAGTTGTGGAGGGAAACATTTTCTCTGTATTTTTCTAAGACCACATCTATATACGTCATTTAAATGTTGACAGTAAAGCATCCTTGTGTGTCTAAAAAGGTGCTACATAAGTGTAACTATAAATCAATAAATGTATGTGTTTTCTCCTATTGAGAAGCACATGGCAGTTGCACTGTGGTGGCTTGAAACTGGGGTGGGCTACCAAACTCTAGTTCACCCTAATAAAAAAAACAAATTGTTTATATATAAATGATGGTGGTATACACCTCTGCAAGATCACTCAAGACATTAGAACAAAGCAAGGGTTTCCTCAGTGTGTAAGGTAGTCACAAAATTAAAAAAACATGAAAATGAAATCTGATTTTCCATGCTGAAACTGGCTCGCATGATCAGATGTATAATTTGAATCAGGTTTCAAACATCTACAAATGTGGCTGAAATACAACTAGAAAAGTAAAAGATTTAATGTGGATTTTACCATTGACTACAGAAAACTGTCTTGCTTTAAATCAAATATGGCAATAAAAGTCTGATTGTCCATGCAGTGTGAACAAACCCTAAGTGTGGATGCTAAGGCATAAGCAATAATTTCAATCGTCTCCAAGTATGATGCAAAATTAAGTAAAATCCTAAAGCAGACGTTTTATATATATATATATATATATATATATATATATATATGTTTTTTCTTTTTCAATTCATTATGAGTTAAGAATAGGGGTGGGTGATATAATATCGTTCACGATAATACCGGTATATTTTTTAATTCAATAAGACTTCACGATACGTATATGGCAAAACGAAGTTATACCATTGTAAACAAGTCAACAAAGGACAAATATAAAACCAGTGGTGAAGCGCTGTTAAGGCCATGACTTGTTTGAGACAGGCTTCTCTCCCTCAGCCAGACGGAGGGCCAGATACTCCACGGCTCCTAACCAAAATGAGCTTGTCATAGGTCATCGCTTTTATTTAGCCAATCAGCAGTCAGACCTAGCTGTCCATCATTTAGTGTTGCAGCCAATTGAGTCACAGTCCCGCCTACAGGGGTTTGTTGATTTTGTGGTGACGCCAGAGAAACAGGTCAGTGCTTAAAAATATATATAACAATAAATAAAAGTCTTGTTTTAGCATTTTACCAAAGAAACTACATTTAATTTTTTAGAATCAAAGTAATTCTTTATACATAAAAATCACATTAGATAATAAGATTACAAATAATATTAAATGATGTTTATGAACTGTTAGTGAAGACACCATTTGTTTACTTAGTTATAAAAAATAAATAAATAAAAATATTAGCAGCTTGGATGCAGGCAGTTTGTTTCTTAATGCGAGTTTACTTGATGTGTGCACTGTGTAAAAGTACTATCTAGGAAAATCTAAGTTTCAGATTGGGACAGTATCAGGAGTATCTATCTTTAGTATCATTATCTATATAAAGGCTCCTATCAGGATCGTCGCCCAGCCCTAGTGAAGAAAACTCTGATAACAATCACAATCTCTCAATTATTTCAACTGAACTATGTGCAAGTATCTCCGTTTAAATACAGAGGTAAATACACTTTGTAAGACAAACAGTTTATAAACACAGAACATCAGGAACCATTTTAGCAGCACCAAGGGAAACCCTGACAAATTGTTCTTTCAGAATTTAACAGGAAAAGACTTAAATTAGCTAACAGGACAAAGCGTGTTTCCCCCTCAAGGACACATACAAACACAAGAACATCTTGTCCTTTTCTGAGAGGTCCAAACTTACTGAAGGCCATTCAGTTTCTATGGCACACACTAGTTCTGATGTTACTTTGGCCTAAAGGATGTAGGACAGTGAGCAGGCAAAGAAAGCAAAATCTTTGTAATCGTACACTGACTCCAGGGTCCAACAGATACTCTTCCTAATGTTCCAAGATTATTATTACTTTTATTATTAATATGGGTTCAAACACACAGTTTTAAAATCCTATTAAAATTATTCTAAACCTCTCTTCTTATGCTGATTTGGGTCTAAGACCAAAACTACACCTACGACAAAATATTCTGTCAACTGGTAGAAGTCCTTCTAGCTATCGAGGCACACAATGAGTCTGGTCAGACACAAGGGTGCATTACAGTGCAGATCGACACGTGATGCTCAGTCTCCTAAACTATTAGATGCTTTGTTGATTTGAGGACTTCACAGACTTAATGGATATTCTGTGGCTGAACTGGAATTAAGCAGATGTTTGACATGGGTCAGTCACCACAACACTTGACGTCACCTTATATTGCCCTATGAATACCTTAAGAGCTGCCCCTGATGGGCAATATTCATTTTTCCAGCACTAAAATTTTGTATATCTCACTGTATACTGACTTGTACACATGTAAGGAACATGAGCACCGTACAAAAGATCAATATTTGCATTGTGCCTGGGCCCACTTGATTAAAGATGTGGACTTTCCAGTCACATCTGGATGCAATCTGCAGAACATGTAGGTAAAGTGTTATCAAAAATGTGTTACAACTCAATCAAGAAATTTTGATTTTGACCAAAACTGACACAACTGTTCTTAACCATGTTTTCACACAGCATGTCAAATTTGGTTTGACACAATGGGGGTACAAAATGCTAATTAATAAAATAATTTTGAACATTTAGTTTACAATTTTGGATCGATTCTCATTCGTCTGTATGAAAAAGTTTAAAAAGGGATTGCTTGTGAATAATTATCAAAAACATGCTGAAATTTCGAACCAACATGGCTGCCATGCACCTTTTAACCTCAGAGCAAAATTCTGGTGTAAGAGGGAGCGCTGAGAAGCTGTATTTATGCAACTGAGCACTGTACAAAAGATCAAAATTTGCATTATGCCTCCATGTTAGAGTACAAACCAAGAATTCCAATAGAAACTTATCTTTCCAAAGGCAAAAATACCCAAAAGACTATAACCTCACTGGACTGTGTCAGAATGCAGTATATAAAATGTTTTGTAAACTACAGATCACAAAATGGTTCAGTGTTAGCTAAACAACTTTGCAAATATAATTACAGAAATTGAATCACTTGTTTTTTTTCTACACATCTCTTAATACACAAAGGTCAAAATGTCATTGTGCTTGAAGCCCTAGCATAGCTATTTTAATATTAGCTGTAGCAATGATTAACTGAGTTTAGGTTTTGTGCTTTAGAGGCTAAGATTTTTACTTTACAGCAGCAAAGTACTGAAAATGTTTTTTAGTGTTTTTATGAGCAAGGAAGCTCTTATTTTAAACCATTCTTTGCCAACAGGATATGTGGGTTTATATTTGACAAGTGATGCCAGAGAGATTGTGCTGATATGAAGGAAGAGAGAGAGAAAGAGATACTCACCAGTTGTTACGTGCAATGTCATAGATCCAGAATGAGTTGCGAACATTCTCTTCCCGCTTGTCCTTGTCTTTGCTAAGGCCTGAAAGAACGTGAATTTCATTCAGTTCTGGATCAATGGTGGCACGCTGTGTGAACCCAGTCATTGGTACTGAAACACAAAAAATTGATTGTTATTATTAACAGCCCAAACAGGCAGGCATTGTACTTTAACAGGCATTGTACACTTACTAATTTATAACTACTCATAATAAATGACTACTCAAGCTGTCAGTCTTGGAATCACCCTTGAGAACAATGACATTTACCACAATTGTTTGCCCAACAGAATAGAAACACTTCTATTTTAAACATTTCTAATTAGTGTTTAATTCATACTGGTACAGATTGTAGAATCTGCCTTTTGTGCATTTTACTTGCTCTAGAATGAACTTACACAGCATCACTTCACATACTGCCAAATAAAACTTTCTGTAATGTTCCCAGTTGTATATAACAACATCAAAATAATTTCAGAACAATGTCAGCACTGCACTTCATGTGGGAAAATTAGTTTATGTTACAGTTCTACAAATTAGATTTTTGTCAAACATTGAGCTGTTGTTTTCCTCTCAAGTCTTAAAACAGCTGTTAAATTGTGTACAAGAACTGATATATCACAAATATATTAACAATAACTGAAAATAAATAGTATTATCATTGTTAATAACTGCTACTCTATTAAGAATAAAAGGCCTTGACTAATGAAATTTATTGTAATACTATATTTTATTGGCTACAACATCTATGTCTTGAAGCCACAGTCCTCTCATATAAAAGACATTTATACACACACACACACACACTTAAAAAGTAAAGCAGTTTAAAATGTTTAGCAATTATTTCAAATGTTCAGAGCCGAATGGAAGGTCAAATTGCAGTCGCTTCACAATGGCAAATTAACTACAGCAGCATCAGCTGTGAAGCCATACCACTACCGTGAATCTTGGTTAAAAAAAAAAAAATCTTTTGGCTAGCCTGAGTCCAAACACCTTGGCAGCAAACAAGCGCTGAGAGGCAGCAGGCGACAAAAACGTAGTCCATAATAAGTAGTATACAAACACACATATTGACCTTGTATAACAAGAATGCTGGAGAAGGTGGTCTGATGATCATTTCAGAAAACTCACTATACTTTTAGTATGTAGAGTACCTGAGGAGATTAGGAACACCTACCATGCATTTACATTCACTGTTTATGTTATCAGTTCCACTGACCATACAAGAGCACCTTGTAGTTCTACAATTCTAAACATACTTTATCCCCATTTCAACAAGCCCTTCAATGTTCAGGACTGCTACAGGACTACCGCAGAGCAGGTAATGTTTCAGGGGTGGATAATTCTCAGCACTGCAGTGACACTGATGTGGTGGTAGTGTGTTAGTGTGTGTTGTGTTGGTATGATTAGATCAGACAACAGTGCTGCTGGAGTTTTTTTTTAAAGCCTTCAGTATTACTGCTGGACTGAGAATAGTCCACCAACCAAAAATATTCAGTCAACAGAGTCCTGTGTCCACTGATGTAAGCCTAGAGGACGACCTACACAAACTGTGCCGCAACAGATGAGTTACATTCTTTGACTTGACGTCTACAAGGTGAACCATCAAAGTAGCTGCATCTAACAGAGTGGACAATGAGTAGACAGTTTTTAAAAACTCCAGCAGCAATGTTGTGTCTGAGCCATATGTTTCAGCTCAACACACACTAACACTCCATCACTGCAGCGCTGAGATTAGACTCTCACCCAAGTCATATCTGCTGTGTGTGTGTGGGGGGGTCCTGACCACTGAAGAACAGGGTCAAATTAGGATAAGAAAGTATCCAGAGAAACAGGTGGACTTCAGTCTGTAAGTGTAGAACTAAAGTGTTAATTTTTTCACTTCCACTGACCGCACAGAAGCAATGTTTGTAGATACAAGGAAGGTGTTCTTAATCCATTGATTGTTCATTGTATTAATAATAACAAACATTTCGCTAATGTATTTTACTGTAGGCTACAATTTTCAAGGCTTAAAGTTAGTAGTTAAGGCTAGTCAGCTCATGCATGTTATTATTATTTTTATTATGAACAGGTATATAAAAATCCAGGTAAAATACTCTTTTCAAGATATACTGAGTGGTATTTTAGTATTTCAGTAGTTGGTTATGCAATGTCATGTTCATATTAGCATTGATCAGCAGCACCCTCAACCGCTGCTGACATGGTATTTGATATTTAAATGGAACTAAATGTCATCATATGTGGATTGCAGCATTTCATGCTTACTGCTACACAGACAAACTGAATTAAGAGCACCCGACCACAAAAATATGTGCCCCTCGCTACCAACAATGCAGGCAAGTGCAAACCACTGTCTGAAGAACCTACCAAGGAGACCACATATGACTGTAATGGCTTATTTATTCATAATCCTGTTTTCTTGGTGTCCTTGGCAGCAGCAGACGGTGTTTACACTGCAATTGAGGAAGAAGCTGTCACTTACTTTTGACGAGCTAAACTATCAGCACACGAGCGAAAAAAATAAATAAATAATAATAATAATAAAGGCTGAATAACATCAGGAATCTTACTGCATGTGACATCCAAACAGAGTGAACATGCTGAGGGAGGTCAGAACATCATAAATATCTGCCTGAGAGAATTAAAATATTTAACAGATGCTGTTTAACATACTTTGTGCAGCTCTGCATATATCAAATCTACCACCAATTAAAAATAACAGCAGATGGAGTTTAAAAATAAACAGTACAGATTAAGCAATAGAGCAAAAAAAAAAAAAAAACACAACAGTGTGGCTGTCGGGAACTAGCCAAGGCCCAAACATTTTTCGCTTGGTTTATCCTTAAAGCCAGCCTATGTACACATGCTTTATCTGCTGTTTTTAGGCTAAGAATGCTTTTATGTGCAATGTAACCAGCCTAAGATCATGAATAAACAAAGACAGTGCACAAGGCTAGGTTAGGTATCAGTGGTGTATTTACACACGTCTAAATCCTAAAGCAGTTTTTGACAACGTACAATGGCACTGAGTGTTTTCCACTCCACCAGACCAGATTATGGACAGACTAACTGGTGAGGATGGTTCTGAAAACAAGGAGCAGGTGACAGAGGTGTTTCTGGCATTTCAAAAACAGGAAAGCCAAAAAAAAAACAAAAAAACATATCCTTGTCTTTGGAAGGTCTGGAGCTTTGGTGCTTCATATCAATGTCTTTGTTTACGTGATTATGTTGAACAACAAAAATGGGAGGGCTGGACTAATACATGCAGAAATGAAAAAAGGAGCACATAGTTTTTTTTTCATAACACAGGCATCAGAGTTTTTCTTGTTCATTTTATATAAAAATAAATACTACATGATCAACCGCCTAAGAACAACAACAAAAAAGAGACCAAGAACATTGTGTTGATTTTAAGAATTACAATTACTTATTTATTCAGTGTAACAGGTTAGAGTAAAGTATGTGGCTGTGCGCAGCTATATGGAGTTTTATAAACACACTTATGCCAGGTCTCCCCACCACTGCCCTTTACAATACTTCAGGCAAAGACACACACTCATGTGAAATAAGACAAATTCAGCAGTCCTCCTCTCTCTGTGAGATATAATACATGTGTAAACGTTGCTGAGTTCCGAGCAGTCCTGCTGAGCTTGTGAACAGCGGAGAAACATAGCTAACCAAGGCTGGGCCACGGGTCTGGCCAAGATGCAAGGTCTGCCAGAAACACACAAAAACAGAGCACGTTCTTGTCTTATGTCCTAATATTTATTTGTATGAAACTTTGTAAATGACCCCATTCAGCTCCATTGGGCAATAACGCTGTATTTGAGGCACTGAGCTCATTGAGCTCATTGAGCTTTCTTGAGTTACTGAACCTTGACTCTCCCACGGACGAAGCCATGGTTTGCGCTGAAGAACCTACTCTACTTTTGAATCCAGCTAGGAATTCATTTTTCTGGTTCGCGAACCAGTTTATGTCGGTGAAAACATGCAGAACGGTTCCAAATTTAGTTCACAAACTGGAACCACTGCAGTTCTCGTTGGTGAAAAAGCGATGTGTGAAATATGGCTGAATTTACAACAGACGGTGTCGATGCGCCACCTAAAGTTCTCTCTGTGAAATATGGCTGAACTGACAGTTCCTACTTGCGCATGCTTGCTTCAACATCAGGAGTCAGTCAGTAAGAGAAAATGTCTCTTCTAGACTGGCCCGGTAGGCGGTCCGGCAAATATTTTTCATCACTCAGAGAGGAAGCATAATAAACATTTGAGACTGATTATGTGCACAATGTTTGGACTTGTAGTCTCTTAACTGCCAAAATACATTCTGTTCTTTTCTCTTTGTCACTCCCTTTCTCTTTCACTCTGCAGCAAATACACAAACACAGGCGAATATTATCAAATAAAGAACACAGAGGCTGAGAATGAGATTTTAAAGTTCATGAGGAAAGGAAATGTGAGACTAGCCTGAGCCTGTACATCTTCTCATTGTCTCCAATTCTCCCCCTCTGTATAGACAACTATCTGCATTTACATGGTCCGGTACATGTTCTCCCTCCCTGTCATTCGTCATGTGATTTCTGACAATATTAAACCCACACCATTAATGTCAGCTGACAAGGCTTAAAAATCCACTTTGCTGGAGAATGCTTACTTTCACATTGTTTGTTGAGCTAATGCGACTGTCTGTGGTGTCCCTACTGAGCAATCAAATTACTGTGCGTGTTGGGTTTGCAAATTACCACACACCACGTAGGCGTACAGGGATTTAAAAAAAAAACTCTGTCACTTCTCGAGAACAAGGCTTAATTTCTCAGAATCTGATGGGAGGAATCTGATTATGTTCCAGCAAAGCTGGACCCAGTCTGGCTTAGGCCAGGACCCTGTTGTCAAACTAAGCAACAGGCATGTTATCATCATATTCTTTATTTAAAAAAAATGAGACATGAAGATCTACCATATGAAAACCAAAGAAAACATGAGAACAGTGTGCAAGTTTAAAACACGCTCATTACCACAGGCTCAATTTCACTTCAGTTTGGGTATGGACATATTTTTGAGTAGTGCTTAAATTTCAGTAATTTTCACCTCAAACTCTAATGTTTTAGTCTGAGGTATGGTTGCTAGATGGATGGAAAGCCAGACAAACATACTTGAAAAACCACTCAAGATTGAGCTTGGTTTTTGCTAAATAAGGTTAACACTTATTTATTTCTATGCTTCAGTAACACAGCTTCAACTTTCCTATTAGTCAGCAATCTAGTCTACCTGTTAATCACTTTCTCATTCCTGTGGTGCTGTTTTTTTTGGTCTTCTGTCAGAATGAAAGACTGTGAGTAGTGAGATCAAATTCTTATCATGCCTCCATCATGTGGCTTACACTACAAAGAAATGACATCATGCATGCCTCACTCCAATCTATTTCTGAGAATGAGCTCATTCTCATACTCAAGATTTTTTCGCTGTCCTTTTAAGGAATGCTTTCAGACAGCCCTACCCTCTAAGAAGCATCTTTACTCCTGTGACGATGACATAATGCCCATGTCCTTGAATTTTTATGACCAGCAATGATGTCATATCTGTTCTTAAACTCGAGCATAAGCAGATATGTCACACCACATCAGATTGCCATTACACATACATTTCAGGTTTGATGGGATTTTACCAGGATTCAAAACCCATGCCGAGCAAACCAACCAACCATTATTGAACTCCATACCAGCAGTAAAATGGTGCATTAAACCCGATTAAAACTCTCAGACTCAGTCTGTCTATATTATAATTATATTACATCTACTGCCCATAAAGAAGCAGCAGCACAGATGCCAGCAGCCTTGGCATCATATTCCTACCCATGCCTGAATCTTTCTTGGTGCCGTCCGAGATTATTTCTACATGGTCGCCATCCACGTCATAGCTGAAGAAATCATTCAGGTATGTTTTGGACCTCTGGCCTCCAAAGACATACAAGCAGCGGTTCCTCTGAAAAACACACACAGAGACAATCGAACATCAACATCTACTGCAACATTCACCAACAGGAAATCCCATGCATACTCTCATACATATGCAGTTTTCCCCAGGCCTCTTTATTTGCAGCTTATAAATATTAAGTCTATGTTTTCCAGGATGCTCAAGTTCAAGTTCTTAAAAGCAAATGTTAATTTCTTCTCAGTTTAAAAAAAAGTTATTTCAATATTTTATTAAGGTTATTAAGGTTAATAAGGCATGCCTCCACACTAGAGAAGCTGTCAGCTTTTGAAAATAGTGAGGGTATACAAAAATATTAACATGACAAATTTCTGAACGGCAATGAGTCGAGTTCCCATAAGAATACCCCAGCAGAAACGCACAACCCTCTTCTTTACTGGCTCACTGTAAGACAGCAATACCCAAATCAAAAATTTGTCTTCAAGGTCTGGTGATGCTTAAACCTCACTGTGATTGTGAATGACATTGCAATTATTTTCTATAAATAAATGTCCATGCCTGATTTCATAACCAAGATCTGGCTTAAATTTTGAGCACTGAGTGTAGAGTATCAGTCATTTAAATGTCACATTGTCTGGTTGCCTCTGATTGGATGAACCCTTTATGTAATATACAGTACCCATCAAAATTTCATTAGTCATGGGTGGAATAGGACTATTCACTGTATAGAACTGTGTACCAGCCCCTACCTCTGCACAACACAAGTTATGGTCTCAAACACATTAAGAAGGCGAGCAGTTATACAAATGAACTCTTGATGAGGCCACAGCTGTTCACTGAAAACCATTCCAGGTGACAACCTCATGAAGCTGATTAAGAGAACGCCAAGAGTGTGCAAAGCTGTCATCAAAGCAAAAGGGGGCTACTGAAGAATCTAAAGTATAAAACATATTCTGGTTTGTTTAATACTTTTTTTTGTTTACTACATCATTCCATACGTGTTCCTTCATAGTTTTAAAGTCTTCCATATTCATTTACAATGCAGAAAATAATAAAAAACATTAAATGAGAAGATGACCAAACTTTTGACTGGTACTGTACATCCAAATATGTGCAATATGGCCCAAAACAAAGGAAGCCCTCCCTGAGTGGGTGTGTCCAAACCTTTGATGGGTACTGAATGAATAAACATATGCTCTTTCAAACTGCCCTATCCCTGTAAATGTTCCTCAAGCTACCACAGGGCAATTAAACTTGCTATACCAACTCCAAACTACCCTACTGCGAATAAACCTCAATTTAAAACAGCAGAACATTTATTTGGTGAAAGGAATTAAATCCTGTATGTAACTAACCGTGTGGAACAACATGCAGTGACCAATGCGGGACTGGACATCCTCTGGGCCGGCGTTGCAGGAATCGTCTCGAAGCAGGCTCCAGGTACCCGTTTGGCAATGGTAGGCATACAGGCCGCTAAATTGTGGCTCTGAAGTCCGTCCATCGTCCACACTTCCATTGCATGTAAGAATGCGGCCACCAAACGTGTAGATCATGTGTTTCTCTGAGTCCATGCACATCTGTGAGACAGGTAGAAAGTAAAAAATATTTCTGAAGAAACTGTATAGGTAGATACTCTCTTATTTAACTTATTGTAATTCCCAAACATAGATGATTATGCAAAGTATGTTTGCTTATTTAGTTTTAGAAAGACGCTTTAAGGATTATTTAGCATGCAATTAAAACTTGCCATAATAAAAAGCATCATTTAAATCTCAATGCCTAAATCATCATACAGATGTCTCAAACTACACTGTGTTGTAAAAAGAGATGACAAAAAGCCTTGCTTATGTGTTTTTATGCCATTTTACGTGAAGATACATGGTAATGTGTGTTCAAAAGTGTAAGGAACTGTCTATACAATCTACTAGAACCAGTGCAGTTTACAGACAGTGGAATACCTGATGGTCAAACACAAGTTTGGGGCCACCATCTGCTGACGTGTCCTCGCTGAGCAGAGTCCACATGTTGGCATCAATGTCATAGCGGTAGAAGTCGCTCTTCAGAGACTTGCTGTTTCTGACAGAAGAGTCCAGATAACGGCCCAGCGTGTAAATCTGCCTCCTCTGAGAGTCAATGCACATCTTATGACAGGAACGGGCACTGGGACCATTCTGAAACAAAGAAGTAAAACAGAAATCTCTGACTTGAACAACAACCAAAACACAGGGATAGACATTTGCAGTGTAGCAATTCTTGTACATGATTTTGCACCACCTCCACTGGCCAATTTAAAATACCACTGTGCTGAAACGTGTGCAACACCCGAATGAGTGTGGTGTAAATAAGCAGTAATAGATTCATTTTATATGTTTTATTAACTTATTTATCTAATTATTTATTTTAATGGATAATTGTTCCTTTATATATAGGTGCTGTTTTGTGATTTTATTCCATCAGGATCAGCTATGTTTCATTTTTGAATAATGCCGTTTAAAAAAATTATAAACATAAAATACGAAATGGCATTTGGTGTTAACAGGTAGGCACTTACATTCTTTAATGCAATGTTCTGTTTTAAAAAAAATATACATGTAAAATGTTTTAATTATTCATTCATTCATTATTTGTAACCGCTTATCCAATTCAGGGTCGCGGTGGGTCGAGGGCCTACTTGGAATCATTGGGCGCAAGGCGGTAATACACCCTGGAGGGGGCGCCAGTCCTTCACAGGGCAACACACACACACACACATTCACTCACACACTCACACCTACGGACAATTTTTGAGTCGCCAATCCACCTGCAACGTGTGTTTTTGGACTGTGGGAGGAAACCGGAGCACCCGGAGGAAACCCACACAGACACAGAGAGAACACACCACACTCCTCACAGACAGTCACCCGAAGGAAACCCACGCAGACACAGGGAGAACACACCACACTCCTCACAGACAGTCACCCGGAGCGGGAATCGAACCCACAACCTCCAGGTCCCTGGAGCTGTGTGACTGCGACACTAACCTGCTGCGCCACCGTGCCGCCCTGATTTAATTATATACTATAAATTAATGAAAAATATACAAATATAGTTTAGTATTAGCCAACACTTACATTTAGCACTTAAGTGATACATAATTATGTGGTGGTGGTGGGTGCGTGCGTGTGTGTGTTGTTCTGGTGTAGAGTGGATCTGACACAGCAGTGCTGCTGGAGTTTTTAAACACCTCAGTGTCACTGGACTGATATTAACACAAATTGTGCAGCAACAGATGAGACTGTCACCTAATTTACTTCTACAAGGTGGACCAATGAGACAGGTGTCTAATAGAGTGTTTTATGAGGAGACTATTTCCATGATTAAAAAACACAACATGGAAACTCATGTCATTTTCTAGAAATTATGCAAAATATTGTGATTTTAGTGTCTAGTGTTAGTTCTAAAGCAGCATATCACTTGAAAGCTGAGAGAAAAGCATTAAGACTGCACATTGTTGACTGTAAGTGCACCATTGCTCCCTCTAGCCTTGGAGACACACTGATGTAAAAATGATAAATAATCCATATTTCAAGTGAGTAGACCTTAATATTTATAAAAATGATGCCATTGCCATTATTCTGTCTGTTCATACCTCCCGTGTTTTGTCTATCACATCAAAACAATTGCTCATGCCCAGAGTGAAGGATTAATTTATATTCACATTCAATTCATATCAACCACAATGTTTTGACACAAACGCTCAGGTTAAAAAATATATATATATTTCCATCACTTCAGGCTAACTGAGTCGGAATATGCAATGGGACATAAGACGTGATGAGACTGTTATTTTGCTTAATGGTTTGTCTTGCACTTCACAATGATTTACTCATTATCAAAAAGGCATTTGAAATTGAATTATATATAAAAAGATTAGTTAATATGAAAAGTTCATACTGCCAGGAAACACAAAGGAGTCTACGAATTAGTAAGCACGTGTGAACGCCTTGGGTTGTGTGTAGTCTCAGCCACAGATGCAGACGTCAGACACAGACGTCAATAGCTACAGTTGACGGAGAGCCTGATACTTTCAGTGTGCTAAGCTCGCCTCACAGGCAGGATTCTGCCGGTTGCAGTCTGATTAGCTGTCTGCCACCAATACACGTCACGCCAAAATAGCATGCGATTGGTCCTGTTGCGTGTCAGTTCAATTTCGTATCCTGCTGTGGTAGGCAGTTCTTGGCCACATTAAGTGGCAAAAAGAGAGTCTGACAATACACGACTAGGTTATGTTTAACTATTTTACAAATAGGTTGACTTCATTATGTTTAAAGTTATGAGCACTACAACATTGTGCGGAAACCACTTATTAACTGGCTGTAATGTGCAAGAAACCAATTACAAACAAATTACTTTTGAAAGCAGTCAAGAAATGCATGTAATTGTGATATAGTTCAAATGTTCAGGATTTGCTGAACGCTGTGGAAATTGCAAACTCCACTCCAAAGTGAAGCACAACATGTTTTTTTGGCTCTAGCCAGTAATACCTCTTCATACTGAAAGGTCTACTCCCTTACAATAGCTCAGAACACCACAACTCCACTCTGATTAGGTTGATTCAGTATTAGGTTACCTTGTGAATGGCCATGGTTATGAGCACAACTATGTTTGTATTTCACCGACCCCTGCCACAAGAGAGAATCTCAGGGGTAAATAACGTGAGACAAAAACCGAAGGTGCTTCAACATCTAACAGTGGAACATAGTATGCTGTTTTTGCTAAAAACAAGCTTTAAATCTGTTGCAAATACATCACCAAAGTCACGATTTCATGTTGTTTCACCTCTTTTTCTGTGTCTCTGGAGATACAAGCCCACTGGTTTTCCTGCACACTATAGGCCCAAAAGTCTGCCAAGTCCTGCGTGCCATCCCAACCACCAAACAGATATACTGTCTCTGTGCAAGAGAGAGACAGAGAGCGAGAGAAAGAAATGGAGAGAGATATTATACTGAGCATAATAACAGTTATAGCCTGCGGTCATTCTGAGAGAAGTTGTTTGGAACCAGATGTCTTCATTTCAACAG
Organism: Hoplias malabaricus; assembly: GCF_029633855.1. Lineage (NCBI taxonomy): Eukaryota > Metazoa > Chordata > Actinopteri > Characiformes > Erythrinidae > Hoplias > Hoplias malabaricus. The sequence continues at coordinate 51,533,376 of NC_089803.1, forward strand.
TCTCAAGCACTCAGCATTGCTTTGTTCTCCTCTTTTGAAAAGCAACTCAATGCCAATGCTCTTGAGATAAGGTATATACATAACAAATAATATAGCAATTGCTTCCACAATAAGAATATTTTTCATAATATGTGCGTATATGCAATTCATACATAGAAAAATAATAAAAAAACAACCATTAAATACATGCACCATTTCTGTTAGTTATGTAAATTAAAAGAAGTTACTTATGGTAAAATAACTCTTTTCAAGTAGCAGATCAGCACAGCAGTAGACAGTCATGACAGGTTGAGAGGCCTGGGTTACCATGGCAGCATTGCTATGGCAATGAGACATGGGGTTGAAGCTACAAAGCTCAGCTACAGAGGGGTAACTCAAGGCCACTCTGGCCGGAGGGCTACAAGAGAACACTGGAATTGATTACTCGTCTCAGCAGCAAAACTGCAGAGAAATGTCGCACGCAAAAAATAAAAATGCACAAATTCTCATTACCAAGTAAATATAGACAAAGTACTGCTAACAACTCAAACCCCCTACTGCAAGTTCAGTGATACACATCTAACGGCACATTGTTCTGCACATTCACTCTTAGCAGACACGTTTCCCCCTTTTTAGAGTAAACCAAAGATCAAGTTTATTGTCTGTAAGAATGTTTTGGGAATATTTCTTTATTAAAATCATGAGGGCATCCTACCTGTTTGTACATCGATAACCATCTGATGACCACCTCTCATGCCAGGCCGACTATCGTCTCCATCACCTAATAAACAAAAAGCAGAAGAAGTGGATGATCAGGAAGCAGCAGACCCTAAAAGTCCAACACAATTATAGAAGATAAAGTAAAGAAGATAAAATAAATAAAGGAACAGGATGATTTATGAGGGGAAAAAAACAGCAGCTGAGGAGGACATGAACAGAGAAGGGGAGAGAGAACAAGAGAATATCAAAACAGTCTTTTATCTTCCAGGCATACAAGACATTTAATAGCACAGCCATGCACTCCCCACAGCCTGGGAGACCACAGAGTGCCTGTATAAGAGTTGTTAACATGTACTCTACCTTTGGTGCATTTCGGGATAATCTGACTCCAACGAGGTTTGTACTCCTGCTGGCTGATGTATTGATTAAACAAGCCATCTGCAAAATGGGAAAAAATTAATAAATAAATAAACAAACAAACATTTGAAGTCAAAAACAGGAGAAGCAGGATGATTCAAGGGCTAATCTTTTATCATATGCTGTGAATAGTTTATTTTAAACTTCCAGACAACCAGCAATACTAAACTTGTTAAACCTGAACCTGTGAAAGTTCACTTGAGTTTGTTTAAAAATATCCCAGCTCTGACAGCGTAACCAGGAATGTTCCAAAACAGAACTTCTAACCTGATTGTTATAACCGATATGCAGATAAATGCAGATATTTTTTTAAAGGTCACAATATAATGTATTTATGCAAATGAGGATAAAATGGACAACAACCTAAATTTGCATAGCCATGTTATGTGACGCTAAAACAAGAAGCAAATGTTTTCTCCTTTTTTATGTAAATGTACATGAAGTATATGACTTTTACTGTGTCTTTCCTCAAAAGTGGAGGAGGAAAAATAAGAGAAATTTTTTAAATGTGATTTTTCTAATGTTTGAAGTTTTAATAAAAATATTAATGTTTTTACATAAAATATTAAATTGTTTCTATAAATTAAGCTTAAACCTAGCAATAAAATGTAGTGGGTTAATATGACGAAAGTTTCTTAGACCTAATGTTGGCTCAGTTTAATGTCAGAAAATTAAAACTGTGGAGGCAAAGTGACAGCTATACATTAGTACATGATTACCTCTAACAGCCTTGTCAATAAGCTCTTCACAGGCGTCAAAGTCTCCACGCAGGACCAAGCGTTCATGGAGGTGAGTGAGCATAGGGTGCTCCAGAGCAATACGTGTCTTTTTCTGCAGGGACTCAAAGGCCTCTGTGTAGTTGTGTTGCCGGAAGTGCTTCAGGCATAGGCGGATGGCCTCCTGTTCACGGTACTGCATAGGGGACAAGAAATTGTTCAAAATAAAAACTATAGTACTTTGATTTAGGGCTCACTTTGTACCCAAAACAAAGCAAAAGATTTGTGTTATCTAGATAGCTGACTAAAGTTATGACTGAGGTGCAAACAATACAGTTAATAATTCACTACAAATTTAGTACATTCACAAGCTTACTCATTCATTTTCCATAAACGTTAATGAATACAATGATATGGAGCTTATAAAGTAACGCATTTCACTGTTCTTAGTAGTAGTTCTGTATACTACAGTTCCATTGTATCTAAGCTACCATGCATTCACTATAGGGTATGAACTTCACACTTAATCGGCCAACAGATGTTCAGAGGGAAGGTGCTTCAGGCAGAACAGATATCAGCTTTCTCATTGGTTACGCAGGATGTGACAACTCCGACTCACTGTACACGTCATTTGTTTGAAACCCCTAGTGATTTTCTCAGATATATTAGTATTTTCTAAACAAACAGCTACCACTGCAATATTCAAAACCCACCAAACACAGTCAGGGAATTTGGTGACAGGTGTGACACTACATGTACATTTCTTTTTTCTGACAGATAATGTAGTGTCATCAAGAATTTTTTTTTTTTTTTTTTGAGTTGAAAATTGCTTGTCCAGTCCTTACAAAACTGGGCCACAGCGTATTCTGCTCTGATGCAGCGTATTCATTTTTAGGGACCATAGCCAAAAGGAATGCACTGATCTGATATTAGGATCAATATCGGTCCCGATATTAACAAAATCCGCTGGATCAGGTATCGGATAAATAGGTAGATGCATGAGACAGATCAACTCACTTTCAATTCAAAAAAGTTATTGAAGCTACTTTTTTTTCCCCTCATTTTCGGCTTGCATGTTTACAGTGTTTGATTACTGATTGTATTTAACCAAGTTAGTTGTTTATTATTAGGTTCAGCTGGTAGATTTTATTTCTGTACACTAAATATGTAAAAATAAAATTTATTACTGTTTGTGTGTTTGTCAAAGAGAAGCTACATTTTTAAATTTTTGACTGACATTTTATTTATTTTCATGTATTTTAAGAAGTTTGACTCTTTTTTTTTTTTATTTGAATGCTGTGCCAAGGTCCTTCACAACTTTTAATTTTAGCGACAAATAAATAGTATTTCAGTACATTTATATCTATGTGGTAATTTGTTATATTTTGTTATTATTTTTGTTAATTATGTTTAAGTCTATTCTTGTGCTTTAAGTCTCTCCCAAAAGGTTTATGGTTTACCAATTCAACAATGGTATTGGATCGGTATGGGGTATAGACTGATTATGTATCGTATCGGAACTGAAAATGTCGGATCAGTGCGTCCCTAACAACCAATAGACAATACAGCACGAATTACGTTAACTCTCCAAACTCCATCAGGTGTAGTACTGCTTACAAATTTTAGTGTACTTTTATCAAAGAGCTAAACAACATCAAGCTTACTGCCCAAAAATAGCACACCTCTGGATTTATTTATCTAATTAATTGTTTTTGGTTTATGTCCCATATTAAGTCTTTTTATTTATTTCAGTATTTATTTAATTTGTTTTAATATTCCTCATTGAATTTTTCCCCCTTTATTTAATTCCACTTTTATTCATTGATTTATTTATTTCTAATTTATTTATTTTCTAATTCCATATTAATTTGGATTACAAAGTAACACAAAATGTACAACACTGAGAATACTGGAATTATACTAATACAATATATACCAATACAAAATACACCAGGGGTGCACTCTCAACCATCTGGCACTGATCTATCTTGTATAAACAGTAGTGAGTAAAGAACCATCTGTTTCTTACTGAGGTGTCAGCACTGGTATAACAGGGGAACTCACCTTGCTGTACCAGTTAAGGCATGGCTGGACTACATCTGGATCTTCTATTCCATGAAGCTCAATGTACCAGATACTGAAGTTAAAACTGGGGCCCCATGACATCAGTGGTACTGAATCAAACAAGACAGCAAAATAGAATTAGGAACAGGCACTGCAAAACATTTGCCATTTTAATTACTTATATAAAGATATATAAATCTAAATAAAACCTTATGTTAATATATTGTAACTATCAATGTAATTTACAGGGCAAGATCTTTTTGAAGCTAAATCTGAAAATCCATTGACACTATGCCAAAGTGCTAGATGTAAACACCCGAATCATACACAATTAATAGCATAAAACTGAAAAAAAGATTTGTAATTTGAAAGGTCATGAAAAGCAATGAAAAATAAATGTTTTTCCACTAACAGTTTCATATATAAAAATTATTTGCATCAGTCAGAGTAGTTAACAGCAAGTAAATGATGTTATGGTCTTTATTCAAACCTGAAGTATAGATATTCCTGTTTCAAAAATGTGCACATAGTGATAGAAATAAGAGTTTTATACATATATATAATAAATATACAACAAATGACCACTGGAAAAGGAACACCTACCTTGTACACTCATTGTCTATTTACTTTCATTGTCTATCAGCTCCACTGACCACACAGGAGCGCTTTGTAGTTCTACGATTACAGACTGTAGTCCACCTGTTTCTCTGAATACTTTCTTACCCCCATTTCACCCTGCTCTTCAAATGTTCAGGAACCCCACAGAGCAGGTATCATTTGGGTGGTGGATCATTCTCAGTGCTGCAGTGACAATAACGTTTTTGTGGTGTGTTAATGTGTTGCACTGGTATGAGTGGATCAGTTACAGCAGGGCTGCTAGAGTTTTTAAAGCCCTCAGTGTCACTACTGGACAGAGTATAGTCCACCAACCAAAAGTATCCAGCCAACAGATCCGTGTCCACCGATGAAGGACAACCAACACAAACTGCAGCAACAGTCTCTCATTTTACATCTACAAGTTGGCCCAATGATGTACCGTATTTTCCGCACTATAAGGCGCACCTAAAAAACTCAAATTATCTCAAAAGCCGACAGTGCGCCTTATAATCCGGTGCGCCTTATATATGGACCAATATTGAGCCAGGTCTCGCAACTACAGTAAGCAGCCGCCTACTTCATTTTCTTCCGCGCGCGGTGCATGCTGGATATATACCGGTATATATTTCATTTCCATTTGTTTTTTATGTAAAGACCCCAAAATGGCTCCTATTAAGAGACACGCATATGATGCAGAGTTTAAACTCAAGGCGATCAGTCACGCTGAAGAACACGGGAATAGAGGAATAACTTAGTAAAGTGAGCTTTACGTGTTTATTTTGTGTGCTGTGTGATTTTAACGTTTGAGCAACGTTGAGTTATTGATATATTGTTATCGCTTTGCACTATTTCGAGTGTTACTATATTGTGATTATTGAATCGAGGAAAAGTCCCCCCCCCCCCACTATGTGGGGTATATTAACATTGCACTACATGTTTTACCTTAAACTACGCTGGGTTGTAATCTATTAATAAAGTTGAACTGACCTATCTGACTGTTTTGTTGACATTCCCTTTAGCGCAGCTCCATCTAATTGATGCATAACGTAACCCCCAGCCTCTACTGTAGCGTCTATTGTATGCGCCTTATAATCCGGTGCGCCTTACATATGGAAAAAGTTTTAAAATAGGTCATTCAATGAAGGTGCGCCTTATAATCCGGTGCGCCTTATAGTGCGGAAAATACGGTAGGTGTGTCTAATAGTGGACAGTGAGAGTCCAAAGTGTTTAAAAACTCAAGCTGCACTTCAGTGTGTCTGATCCATACCAGCGCAAAACAAACTAAATGAAGCTTATAAAACAGATGAGTGAAGATGCAAGGTAGATGTTCCTAATCCAGTGATCATTCATTTTAGTTACACTACAAAGAAATATAGAGATGCTCTGAGTTATTACCGCTGTTATTTTCTACAGTGAGCTGTGTGAAGTAAAAATCCTTTTACCATCCAAAATTTTTAAAAACAAAGTAAATGAGCTGAAATGACTACAGCTTGTCTCCGGTTAGCCGGTTATATTCCATCACCAAGTACTTACTACTGCCACTAGTTTTGCAAAATGTTTGTTTCAATTTAGAAACATCAGACCCCAAAGAAGGTTCAGCAGGACTTGTTTACATAAAAAAAGGAACACTGTTAAAACTTTGCGTTAACAGTAACACAATATTAATGTGTTAATTTGATACCCCAAACAATGGACCATAAAAGATTACAGGTGAATTGTTTCTTGCAACACCTCACTTATCTTTCCAATAAATTGATCATCTCGTCACTTGTTTTTACTCACTTTTATTATTCCCCTAAACATGATGCCATGCAAGACAGTCACACTCACTGAGTCATTCTGGTTAGCTCATCCTGCTGTATCAGTGTGGTGAATCACTCACCTATTTTAACGTATCTGCAAGGGAACATCTGCTCATCTATCTTGTGCTTTAACGTAAATGTCTCCTTATTAAAGTCATTCTTAAGGCCACTGTGAGAAAAAGAGGAAAGATCCCAGGAAACCTTTCATGTAAAAATCATTTAGCAGAAGGCAAAATTCTTCAAGGAAAACAGTTGTGACAAATATATGAAAAAATGGAGTAAACCAAACACACAACCTGACAATTCTGTTAATTACATCTCATTTTACTGATGCTTTCTCATGATTAAACACATAACATACCCATGTTCTATATTGTTTAAATATTTAGCTGTACATCATCCTCCACTCACCTAGACAAGAGTTCAGTCATGTTTTCCTCGCTCATACCTCCAAAAACCTTAAACTTCTTCAGGTTGCACACATGGGTTTTCTCATATTTCCCATAGGTTATACTTAGAACAATGGCTGGTCTCTCCAGTTTTAAGATCAAGTACTACAGGAGGTGAAAAAGTATTATATCAGCAATTAAATTACATGTGCATTAGAATATGAAAACACCATATATTTCCAAAAGAAGATTTATAGAAATAGTTCATTAAAACAATTTGAGGCTGATGTCAATCACCATTTGTCATGTTTAAGAACCATACAATGTTTAAGAATTTATTTGCAAACAATGTTGTAAAAAATTCAAGTGAAGCATGCAGTCTTACAACTTAATGGAAAACACAAGTAAACATATTTAAGACTTAAATACTTAAGGAAAAAAAGGGAACCTTACAACACATCCTAGCACTAATTCTCATCATTTGCAAGCCACTCTACAGGAAATGTGGCCAATTCACTAGATTATTTAAGACTTCCATTTTACATACAGTTCAGTTTAAATGCACTTTGCATTACCCTTTTTTTTATTTAATTATTTTAGCCGTGCCACTGCCAACTATGCACTTTCATACCCTGGTACCAGTACTACTGTAAATAATAAATATGTGGTAACTCAAGAAGCTGAGATTCCTTAAAACTAATATTAAAGTGACCTTCTTTGTACAATCACTGTACATTTTATCTGCTGCACGAACCATATAGGCAACTTACAGTGGTCAGGAACCCCACAGAACACTGCAGATATTACTGGAGTGGAGGACCACTGTCATCACTGCAGTGACACAGATGTACCTGTGGTGTGTTCTTGTTGTTCTGGGATAAGTGGAGCAGTACTGCTGGAGTAATATTTTTAGAACAACGTCCAATCACAGTCAATATTATTTGACAATTCTTGGTGGAGGCAATAGCACCAGTCACTGTAGTGCTGATGATCATAAAGTACACAAATAATACCCACTCTGTGTTGGTCCTATGGAGGTCTTGAACATTTAAAAACAGAGTGGCTAATAAAGTACACAGAGCAACAGATGGACAACAGACTATAAATGTAGAACTACAAAGTGCACATTAAAGTGATTTTAATTTTATAGCTGAACACTGAATACCCTTCCAATGTGACCTACTTCCAGAGAAAGAAAAAATTCTAATGAAGCTTTTGCACCATATTTTTGAAAGCCATGAACCAAGGACACCAGGCCATTGAAAACTGTCTTAGTAGCATTTTATCATATAGCCTTGGCTTTTACAAAGACCACCAGAACCAATTAAGCCCTGTCACTTGATAAGAATCTATATAGCATTACTTTCTCTTCACAGCACCAATGATGGAAATAAACAGGACAAGGTGAATACAGCATTTCATAACATTCATCTTTGCCGAATTTTAGGCTATAGAAAACACAGCATAATTCAGTATATCAAGCATAAATAACATTTATAAATTGGTAATAATATATATTAATCATAATAATAATGTTTTATTAGTCTTTCATAATGTAAAAGACTAGTCCAATTCTACTAGTACAACAAGTAATATTAATAATATTTTTTCAATTAATGTCAGGAGGTGGCAAGCCTGACTCCCAGTGATTAGCGATAAGAAGCTTGCGTTTCACACAGAAATTAATCTGAGCAATAATCTCCTGAAAGAATCTAGTGATAGTTATTTGACTACCGCTCAATATGCCTCAATACATGTAACACCTCAGTGACCCCATTTACACCTGGTCACGTCATCTTGTCATGTCTTGAGTATCAGGATTATATTTTTAGACCAAGCAATGCAAAACATCTGTCTCTCCAAGACGCACTGTACAACAAAAACTCCCCCCACATCCAGTACATCACTGGAGACGTAAGACATATCTACAAGCTAGAGAATCATGAAGGAAGCACATGGTTTATAACAAGAAGAAACAAAATGCTTAATAAGAACGTGGACAGACAATATTAACAATTTAATATTCATATAAGCTCGGTTTAAGCTAAAGTAACTGATTACAAATCGGCTCAGAAACTTCACTTCACTCAAGCTCTAGAAGTTTAAGCATGCAGAAGTAAACCTACTGTCAAACTTACGTGACTATGAGCAAATTTAACACTTCCCTAAACCACAGGGATCACTACCTCTAACAGCGGAGGATTGTGTGGTTTAGTAACACCACAATATTTCAGGTGTGCAGTTAAAACAGGGGTTAAAAGTTGAACATGCATGCGAATGTACCCCAGGCAAAGCACTTTCAATTTCCTCTATGCCTAACCACAAGATTATCAGACCTGCACATACTGTGCCAAGGAGACAACAGAAACTTATTTTGTATATTACTGAAGGGGGTGGGGGGGGACACAGGTCCCTAATTTACAGAAACAAGTATCAACACTAAAGTCTATATCTTATAACACTGACTTCTACTTGCTGCCCTGCGATTCACGTTCATGGTACAGAGGTGCAGCATTCAAACTGAACAAAGACAGGGAGGATTTAAGGTGTATTGTCTTCTGTATGAATCTGCTTCCCGTCAACTCTTCTTAAATGGATTATGACGTCAGCAGCACTACATTATCTTGGAATATACAAGCTGCACATCATACAGTCCAACAAAAAGATATGAGTTCATCAAACCACAGGTTTTAAATGCTTCATTTACAATTCAATAAAAAAAGGCAGCAATAGACAGCTCCTATATAAGTTAATGACTGAGATGCAAGCAAAATTACAACTAACCTAAAGACTCATGTGAAACAACTCACAAGCATTTAACCTTCACTACCCATTTCCCTCTCTCACCTCTCTCAGCAAAGGCAGCCATATATTTCAGATGAGGAAGGGACAGCTATACAGGCTTTGTTCTCAAAAAAGAACACACTGCAGCTTATATCTTTCTAGGACACTTCATCTCACATCATTTGAAAATCTTCATGTGGAAAAAATGCATCTCAGTGCATTTGACTGAACCATTCAAATCAAGATTTCATATAGTGTCTATGCCATCCCTTTTTTGGGGGGGGGTTTTGTTCACATACAAATTCACACAACCATCTCATCTATTTGACTAGAGATCAGTCAGTTAGTTAATTGATTTTAGCACCAGTATCATCATTGGGACTTTGATTAGGTATTTGGAAAAACAATTTTCACTTACTAAAGATCTACATTTAGAATCATAAGGGAAACTGCTAAAAAAAAAATATGGATGTTGTATTTCATTGGCACAAGTGGCATTATCAGCAAATATTTATGTAATTAAGAAACTGAGATCACTCATGTGTTTTTTTATCCAAACCACTGAAAAATTTGGTGAGCTGAATCTTGGCAACACCCATCACAACATAGTGAGGTTTTTACCTAACATTACATCAAAAGATATTGGTGGTTTTATTGTACAAGGATCCATTGGGAAAGAGAGGAGGACCAAGAGCAGCTCAGAGGAGGCAAGTGACTCAGACACAGTGAGCTTCACAAACAAGGGAACCGTGGGTTTGGCTGCAGACAGTACGGAGATGCGAAAGAGCAGCCGATAGAGAGCAGCAGCTGCAAGCTCACAGGGCCCTAGGCCGGCTGTCTGCTTTTGGAGCTGGTATCCTGTGGTCCACAGGGCTCTCAGTGCCTGGCACTGGAGGAGGAAGAACAGGACATGTGCCTACACCATATCTGGCTTTCTCAGAGCTCAACTCATAAAGCCAATAAGTGTGATGGCTAATTCTGACATGCACTCCTACACTTCCCTGCTTCACTGTTACCACCACACCCCAACAACACTCATTGCACTGCATCTGTTAAATTGCTTTTTCAAAAGCAGGGCACTGCTCAAATTGAAGATTTACATAAACAAAGTAAAATACTCTGAAACTCATTAACTGCAAATTACACTAACAATGGTATGAAAAATCACTTGCTCCAGATTGTTTAGACATAGCTTTCAAGCTTATCCATACCATTTGACTGTATGTGTGAAAGTTTTCACATAGAGCTAAATGTGGCCTAGATATTTACCTGTGGAGGGTAATTACTTTCAGATGACCACCTGGAAGACTGGTCACTGGGTTTGTCCACCAAAATGTTCCTGACAACAAAAAAACAAAAAGCATGAGCTTATATTGTAACTGGTGACATTCATTACAGCACATGTAAAATGACAGAACAAAGTTAGCAGAAAAAAAAAGTGTCATTTAGACACTTGTATCAAACAGCAAATTAAATAATTCGAAGAGACAGTTCAATGGAAAAGTGAGTGGCGCCTACGTGGCCAAGTGATCTTTAATATTATCATGTATTTTGACACGATTATATGGATTATCTCTATATTTAGATTATTTGGCTACAATGTGACCATAGTTACATAACATTGGTTTACCAACTTGGGGATAAAAGCTTTAGAGACAAAAATAGTGACATAGGTCACTTATAGTGTCACATTACACTTCTAATAGTAGCTAGGAAGCAGCATGCACGTAGGACTAATAAGTTGAGTTCAACCGGATTCAGTTCAGTGTGAAATACCAAATAAAATAGTGTTTTTATGGTAACTTTTAAACTTGGCACTACTTCTGCATGGTATTATCTCAGCATTGCAATATGTTTCATGACAACTACAATTATTATTATTGAGAAATTATATTTTGCCATATCTCTCACCACTGGTCAAGGCTATTGTGAGCTAAGAAGGTGTTCAAGAAAAAACACTTTTACTGTATTAACTGCTCCTCTAGTAAATTTCAAAGTGAGATTTAAAAACAAAAAAAGCATGTATTGCTTTCAAATATAGCACATTTTATATTTTACATGTCTTACATTTAGCTAATAAATAATGCTATTTATGCATTAATTTTGAGCACCACATTTGAAGATGCACATTATTGTTTCTTTAAAAACGCCAACAAGAAGTTAATTCCCACCTATGTACATATATTAATGTCAATTGTTATGTTATTTTACCACATTTAAGGCATGGATAGATCACTTTTGCTTACTAACCTGTTAATAATAGCCTGCAAGTGATAAAATTAAAAGGTGTCATATTTCTCCATTAGCAGCTGCTTCAGCAGCATCCACTGAGGGCCAACAATAAAGTGAAGGCTAGAAGTGCGTGATAATATTGTATATTTTATTGTGTTAAAGGTTCTCGCATAAGGACATCCTCCTACGGAGTGTTACATTATTAATAAAGCTAAATAACCCTGTTGAACTAGACAGTGCAGTATATGAAATGTCGAATAAGATTGAGTGCTCCTATATTGAATTATGGCACAGGTAAGTCGCCGTATGTCAATAAGTTTAAATTGTGATATATTTTTTAACCGTCAAAACGAACTGGGTCTAAAACTAACACTAACAGTACTAGCATGTTAATACCTTTAGCATAAAGTTGAAGTTGATCTACAACGTTAGCTATATATCAAGAACTAAAAATTGTTAGTATTTGAAAACAGCGTTAAAATGTTCATGGAGAAAAAAAAAAACCACAAAGCTAGAGGATGCCATCTTTCTTTTTTAAAATTACCAGGTAACTGACGATAACAAGCAAGCTGTCGTTTTTTTCCATTCACAATGATTTATTTAACGATAACACTGGCTGCAGACATGACGTACATAGATTATTAAACTGTTTTCTTGCTTTATCTATACTACAGCAAAACAATTTCCGCGCTTGAACTTGTCCCAATAAAGCTAAAGCACGCTTCTTGCAGAAATGTGTCCGTTCCACCTTAACTACAGAAGCAGTTCTTCAGACATTTAAGGTGGAAAGGTAAATTCGAATAAGAAGCTGGCGACCAAGAAACCAGTTTTATCATGGTGTTTGCACCGCTAAAACAGGTGGGCTGTGAGCTTGGTCACAGTTAACCGAGAAACAAAGAACAACACGCCTCCGAGAGCTTAATAATTTTATCTTTTGGAAGCTGTCTGTAATAGAGCCTAGTGCCTTGCTAACGTTAGATGAAGTATCGGCACCATTACTGGGCCCGTTCTCCACATCAGACTACGAATTTAACAGCACACACTGATTTACAGCCACATTGCAAACGGGTGAACAACAGAGGCCAGGTGTTGTTTTCCGTGGTGCTACTCACTCTGGTAAATATGTCGAGGAGTAAGAACTCCATTTATATACACTGTAGGACAGCACTCTGCTCTCAGGAGCCACCGCCATCTTGTAGCACAAATAACAAGCAGCGCAATCTACAAGTCTAATGTGGGAGTGACAGTGTCTCTTAAAGAGACAGTCCCCTGCGACTGCCTCTCTACTGTCCCTCAAAAAGTGCCTTGCTTTCTCTCTGGCATTCTCTCTTGAAGTGTCTAATAATACTCTCCCTTAAAGTATCTCCCATATTACCAGAAATCTGCTCAAGTAATCTTTTGTTATTAATAAACGCATTACTGCAGTAAAAGCAGGAGTAAATTATAAAGTATCCATTCAAAAATTTGCTTTCAAATATTGAGTAACACACAGAACTGCAGTGGAACATCTTAATACATCCAACACATTTATGACCAATAACAGAGCAGTACATATGCCGTGACCACCAAAACAGAATTAACTACAACAAAAACAATAAACTGAATGAAAAGCACCATCTGAAGTTGGCCTGTGGGGAATTAGTAACTAAATGTGAATGGCTAAATACAAATCAACTTGCTCAATCATATACTTAAGTAGAACTAAATATTGGATTGGAAAATATGATGTGATTTGTATGACCTGTACTTGAGGAAATACTGCTAATATGAAAACACTGTGCAGGTGCTGACAGGTTTCACAAAGTAATATTTTTGTGGAGCTTTCAATTTCATGCAACTTATACAGCTACAGCTAATGATGTACTTTTTTCAAAGTAGTCTTTCACAATTAATTATTTTATAATAAACATTTCCTTTCTCAGTATGTAGTAGATATGCATTTATCTAGTCAATGAAGCTTGTCTTTTGTTGCTGTCCAATAAAAAACTTATAGCAACTTTACAAGAGAAGAAAACAATTTTAAATATTCCATGGGTGTCAATGTAAATACATTTCATTCAAGTTCATTCATCATGAAGTTTTCATACAATGTGAAAGACAGCTGCAGTGTTCAAATGATGTTGTGAACTAAAAATCCACCAAAATTGAGATTTGTGGATAACGATGATTTTTTAAGTTACAACATACCTTACGACAACTTTAAATTCAATAATTCTTAAGATCCTCCATCCTTTTATTAGCAGCTCATCTAAGTGCCTCTCCAGAACTCCCTGGGTCCCTCTGTTTGCATGTGTTGCTAGAGAGTACCCTGCTGAGTGTTGTCCAGCGGTAGTCTGCTGAAAATGTTTGCCAAATCATGACCATGGTCAAAGAGAAACAAGACAAGGGGCTGTAATCCATTCTAATTCACTGCTCTGGAGGGTCTTTAAACTGGATACTGAACTGTCTACTTTACAAGTTCAAATGATCTGCAGAGCCTCTGAACACCAAACAAAGCAGAGTTCCAATATCATTTTCAATTATTGATTTCAACTGACAATTACAGAAATAGCAAAACACTACTTAATTACTGTAGTACTGTAGTAATAAAACAGTTGGGTTTGTGCGTGAGGGGGAATATTTTCTAGAATGTGTGCAGGCTACAAATACTGGTAGATGGGGTGAAGCACGAGATTGGAAACTGCTGGTAGATGTAGGAAAAAAAGCTGCAGGTCCTAGAGTGCACTGTGTTAACTATACTGAGGTTAGACATAGTGCTCTATTCTAAAAGTAAATGGATAGTTTATTTCATAGAGTTAACAGTTCCATTTGAGGACGCAGTAGATGAAGCTGAAGTACGTGGACTTGGTGGCTGAGGTGAGGGAACGTGGGTGGCAGGCACATGTAAGGCCAGTGGAAATAGGTGTTAGGGGATTTGTAGCCAAGTCTGCCACATCCCTGCTTGTGCAGTTCGGCATCAGGGGCTGGAAGCTAAGGGCAGCTTTGAAGGAGTTATCAGAAATAGCTGAAAGGTCTAGTCAGTGGTTGTGGATATGGAAAGCACAGATTACTTGGGAAATGCACTGTAGAGATGCTATTGGGATTGTTGGTGATGTATCATGTAAAGCTCACATGGAACTAGTGGCGCTGAGCATGCATTAACGGTGCCAGTGGGGCTAAGTACAGCCTTAGCTACCAGGGAGGCCAGTGTGGATTTACAGTTATTGATGGTAAAGGGTAAGGTAGGACTGTAAACCTGGCTTGGAGGGGGTGGGTCCTACTTCACTGTTGAGCCTTCTGGAGGTGTTGAGGGCTTAATTCAGCGAAACATCAAAACACCAACAATGCCTACCTGATGACTCCTATGAAGAGCTAGTGATAGTGAGTGGTTTGGGTACTCATGTGATGGGATTTAACAGAATTTTTGTGGCTGCAGATAGTAAGAGAGCGTGGTGGGCCCTATGTGAAACTCTAATGGATTGGCGTAGAATACTTTACATCTATGTTAACATACATATATATTAATATAAATTTTTATGTTATTTATCATTATGTGTCTCACTTATTCCATTTGTATTCCTGTGTATTTCGTTTACTTTACTTAGTATTTTCTCTCTCTCTCTCTCGCTCTCTCTCTCTCTCTCTCTCTCTCTCTCTGTCTCTTTCTCTCTCTCTCTTTCTCTCTCTTTCTCTCTCTCTCTGTCTCTTATTCTCTCTCTCTCTGTCTCTCTTTCTCTCTCTCTCTCTGTCTCTCTTTCTCTCTCTCTCTGTCTCTCTTTCTCTCTCTCTCTTTCTCTCTCTCTCTGTCTCTCTCTCTCTTTCTCTCTCTCTCTCTCTCTCTATCTCTCTCATTCTATTTGTCTCTTAATTTCCTACGTAGTATCATTGCTTTCACTCTCTTTTACATGTTCTATTTTATCTCTCTGTCTCTCTCTGTTTATCTCACTCTCTCTTTATCTATCTCTCTCTCACTCTTTCTCTCACTCTCCAAATATCTGAATTGTCCAGGTCAGAATGTTCTCAGAGCACACATAAATGTGATGCGATTAAATCAACATCTAAACCAGTGTTATAGTACCCGTCTGCTGATTATCATTCTCTGCTATCAGTGTATGAAATGACCTTGCCGATAAAGGCACTTTGGCTCCGGTGAATCATGCCACAGAGAGACTCTGTCTCTTACTGGACGCTTGCTGATGTAAGGAGCAGGAGATAATGCAATTTATCCTAAGTGCACGCCAAGCTCTTGGCAAGAACTTCTTTCATTTACTGTAAATGGTGGGGCTCCACTGGTGACTTGCCTAATTTATAGTCCAGCATAGGATTTCAGAAAAAGTCTTTCAGCATACTCATTTTTCATCTCACTTTAAGGGGTAGATTATGCTCCAGAACAACCCAAGGCTATTACAGCAGCCTCAGACAGGAGTGCTTTGTTTGACCACATGAAACAGCATCAAGGCCTATAACTACTGGGCTAAATATTCACACATTGCAATTAAATTACACTACATAAAACATAATGTCTTAGTGAATTAACACCACATGAAAATGGAATTAACTGCCACTGTCCACTCTATTAGACACCCACCTTGTAGCTCATCTGTTGCTGCATGGTTTGTGTTGGTCGCCCTCTAGTCCTTCATCAGTGGACACAGGACACTGTCAGCTGCATATTTTTGGTTTGTGGACTATTCACAGTCCATCAGCAACAATGAGAGTTTTAAAAACTCTAGCAGCACGACTGTGTCTCATACCCCCACAAGAGCACACCACCATATCAGTGTCACCGCAGCACTGAGGATGATCAATGATCCAAAATATTACCTGCTCTGTGTTGGTCTTCTTGGGTGTTTTGAAGAACCGTGTGAAAGCGGGCTAGCAAAGTTTGCAGAACAATAGCTGGACTACAGTCTGTAATTGTAGAATTACAAAGTGCTATTTTAATGAGTGTAGAAACAAGGAGTTTGTCATAAGGTTATTTGTAGTTCTACAATTCCAGACAGTGGTTCACCTGCATTTCTGCTTTCTTATGCCCATTTCCACCACAGGACCACAGGTTAATCCTTAACGCTGCAGTGACATTCACGTGGTGGTGATATACTACTGTGTGTTGTGCTGTTATGAGTGGATCAGACATAGCAGTGCTGCTAGGCGTTTTTTTAAAACCATCTGTGTCACTGCACTGAGAATATTCCTTAACCAGAAATATTCAGCCAACAGCGACATGTGTCCGCTGATGAAAGACCAGAGGACAACATGCACAACCACACTGCAACAAATGCCTCTCACTTTACGCCAACAATGTGGTAGGTGTGTCTAACCGAGTGGACAGTGATGGGGCACGGTGTTTAAAAACTTGAGCACCCCTGCTGTGTCTGATCCACTCATACCAGCACACCATGCACTAACACATCAGTGTCACTTTAGCACTGAGAATGATCCACCACCCAAATAATTTCTGCTCTGTGGTGGTCCTGACCATTAAAGAAAAGGGTGGTATTGGGATTAGAAAGTATCCAGAGAATCAAGTGGACTAGAGTCTATAAATGTAGAACTACAAAATACTCTTGTGTGGTCATTGGAGCTGAAAAATTAGACAAGGAGTGTAGACACAAGCTAGCTGATTTTAATTCAGGGATCTTTCAGTGTGTATACAAAACACACACACACACATACGCAAACACACGCGCGAGCGCGCACAAAAGAGGTGGGTCCCTAATAGCCAATCCAGGCCCGGAGGGCGGGGTTTGTCTGAAATCGGGTGGGAAAACAACCACAGAACACGGCTACCTCGCTGCTTCAGTCACGTGGGAGGTCGCTTTAAGTTCCCATTGCGCTGTCACATGATGGACGTGACATAATGAAAAACAAGCGAGACAGAAACGAAGCAGCGTTCCCGAACTCTGACTGGGTCTCAGAGATGGAGGCGGAGTAACCTGGAGCCCGGATCCAGGATCTCGAGCTGCCCGGGGCGGCACAGACACGCGCTCACGCGGGGCTGTTTTAAAGCTGCACCTGCCACTCGGGACGAAGCTGAAGTTGACTCATTATTTGAGTTGTCAATTCCACCTTAAATGCACGTAGCAGCGGCTACACATAACAGTTCTGACTCAGTAAAACCGCGGTACCATTTAAGGTGGACCAGACTGTTCAAATAGGGAGCCAACTTCACTTGGACCTGAGTGTAACTGCTGTACCGTTTAAGGTGGAACGGGCAATGCGAAAAGATGCTGACGGTGAACAAGGAGACAACTTAAGCGTCATCCACTGAGACGGGGGTGGGGGGAGAAGCGCAGGTTTGAGCTCCATCAGTGCGGCCGGGTGGAGCTCGTTTGATGGAAACGCGCGCGCGTGTCTTTCTCCGTCTCTGCCAACGTCCGCATTCCTGCCGCTGTGGCGCAGCTTGAAATACAAAGTTGGGATTTGGCCTTTAAGACCACGAGTATCAACCCCGGGGTGGGCGACATTGAGGTGGTCAGTTTCGACAACATGTTATACATCGAAAAGAGTGGGCGAATAAGTGCGAGAGGTTGAATGAAAATCACTGTACGGACATTTTAAACGGGAAACTACAAGCGCACCACGTTCGTGTGTGTGACTATTATCGCGTATCGTGAGCTTTTAAATATTGTGTTAGAAATTTCGACAAATTGCCTAGCCCTAGTTAACCACCCTCCCTTCCCCATCACACACAAACACGCACGCACGCACGCACAGCGCTCGCTCCCCGTAAGTGCGCAGTAACCAGAGAGCTGTCGGCTGAACCCATAAAGATCCTCCAGCCTCCAAACGCCCCCGAGTTCAGGCGGTGATACATGTTTTTGAAGGCGTTCTCCGGCTTCGCGGACTTTCCTCATGTTGCGCTGTTTGTTTTGTTTTGTTTTTGTTTTTTTTTCTCCATGAGCGTCATCGTTACACAAGGTTAAGCGGAACAGGAGAGAGAGAGAGAGAGAGAGAGAGAGAGAGAAGAGAGAGAGAGTGCGCTGAAGAAAAGAAGTGCGTAGAAGACCCGGACCCAGCTCCGCACCACGAATCGGTAAGACATGATTTCCCTGATTTAACTTCGCTTTCTTTTATTATCTGAAGACCGTGTTGAGAATATGGCGGACACGTTCGCTGTTAGAGCCTTAAGATGCAGTTTAAGACTGAGGACTGAAGAGAGCTTTATTGGGTTGCGTCGCTGAATTTTCCCCTTAACAAAATGACGTGTTTATTCATACGTATGTGCAAGTATACTGTATAGAGGTTTTGTATGTGTGTATTCTGTGCTCTAAGCAAGTTATATTCAAGTAGCTATTTGTTGTAATATAGAGATACGACATCTATACCTTATAGCATTTACATTACTGATATATGACTAATGCAACTTTAATGGCTGATGCTACGGTGATACGTAGGGGTACTGTATCTGTATCTATCCACATTAGCGGTGGTACTCAGTACCACAGTCGTATAGTATAGGATTTTGTGCCTGTCCTGGGTATCATTAATAACATAGAACCATCTGCCCATCACATAAAAGAGCATAGTCCTGTTTTATGTGAAACGCTGAATGAAATGACTAAAGGGCTTAGGTTTGATAGTGGCCCCTGCTGCTTTGTGATGTCATCAAACCTCAGAGAACGTAGATAGAAAGAACTTTATTAGTCCCTATATATACACATACACATACACACAGTTTTCTGTTTTCAGGTTTACCACTTGTTTTCAATGTAGCTTTCTAAACTGCTTTATGTATAAATAGACACGTTTTTATTTTTTAACCTCGCTTTAGTGAACGGGCACCTGATAGGGCATGCACTGTGGTGTCAAGAGTGCGCCGCAAAACAAATGGTTTAAAGGGGAAAGAGAGTTTAAAAAAACAGGGTTATGGGTGGAAACTGCAAACACTTATACAGAGTGTGTACAGAGAGAGAGAGAGAGAGAGAGGTGATGATTGTGCAGACATCATCTAGTATTTATTACACTCAACCTAGGAAAGGCCCGGATATGTTATTAATAATACCAGGAAGTAAAAATAATTAGTTTCATAAATCTTTTTATTCTGCTTCCAGAAATAGGCCATGATTGGTCTGATCTCAGACAACGCCATTTAAAAGACCCCTATCATGAACAAAATAGTATTTTTATTGATATAAACATTGTTTTAAATGTATTGTTTATTTTGGACTACAAAAGTCCCAAGGGAATCTTTTTAACATTTTTTGTAACATTTACTTTGGACTATGATGTGATTTATTTTATTTGTATTTAAAATATTATTAACAACAACAGCAACAGTAATAATAATAATAATAATAATAATATATCCTCACGAGTATTTTTATGTCCAAAGGAATTAACTTTTATTTAATCAGTTACTATTAGAGTTGGCACAATACCACATTTACTTTTCCAGTAGGATATTGTCTCTTCAAAAATGACCTGGCTTTAATAAGAGCTAATGTTTATAGAAATACATTCCTTAAAACTGAACTTCACGTCATTTTCATTGATCCGTTGTTCATTGATTGATCTCATTATGAAGAAACTTAGGTGGAAACAATCCATATTTTAGATGAGCATGGTATGCTATGCCAACCAGACTATTCCCAGCATGGTACTCCCACACAGGAAGAACTATGCAGGTAACAATCTGTTATCTCACAGTGTGAGTGCGAGCTATTTCAGAGTATAGTTCATTCATTCATTCATTCATTATCTGTAAGCGCTTATTCAGTTCAGGGTCGCAGTGGGTCCGGAGCCTACCTGGAATCACGGGTTGCAAGGCAGGAACACACCCTAGAGGGGGCGCCAATCCTTCACAGGGCAACACTCACTCACACATTCACTCACACTCACACCTACGGACACTTTTGAGTCGCCAATCCACCTACCAACGTGTGTTTTTGGATTGTGGGAGGAAACCGGAGCACCCAGAGGAAACCCATGCACACACGGGGAGAACACACCAAACTCCTCACAGTCACCTGGAGCGGAACTTGAACCCACAACCTCCAGGACCCTGGAGCTGTGTGACTGCGACACTACCTGCTGTGCTACCGTGCCGCCCTAAGAGTATAGTTGTTATGCTATATCATTTTTTCCTCTGATAACTGATGGTGATATCTGTTTAACACCAATACCCAATGATAACAGTATGCCATCTGTAGTTCCTTTTTGTTTTTGCTACTCTCTTCTTAGTTTATGAGAGCATGTTGGGAGATAATGGCCAATGAGTTGTACTGAGATTCATGGCCACTTTGTGGTCAAGGAAAGTTGGGAATAATTGCGTCATTCCCAGACCAGGGTTTAAAACAAGTAACAGGAAGTAGGTAACGTCTATAAAAATAAATACAACACCAAAACCTCTCCAGTAATCGGGTACGTTTCCTGGACAAAATTTAAACCTAATCTTGGACTACAGTATACTATTAATGGAGATTTTTCCATGGAAATGAAAATGTAGTCCAGGACTAGACATAATCTCTGTGGAGGGAACCCAATGTTCAAAAAATGTGTTTCTTTTAAAAACATAATCAGAATGGCTCAATGTACATGGAATTTTCTGGTGTTTTTCTGGTGTATATTTGAAGATTTGCAACTTTTAAAAGGGTGGCCTGTGGTTGTGGGAATGCGTGGAAATTAGCAAACGAGGGTTGTGTTGTTTTGTTATTTTTTTATTAGCTGGATAACTAGGCCCTGTGCCATTTTTCTAGTCTGGGGAGAATTAACTGAGGAGTTTAATCACTGTTGCATGCTGCAGAATGACAAGATTAACATTTCATCTGAATACAGCAAGTGGTGGTGATGCATGGATGAATGTTGTAGAGGTAACAATCTCGCATGCGTGTAAAATGTGAGCCTGTAAAACAAACAGACATAATGGTGTGCGTCATCAGCTGAGTTATAACAGCCATAATGAGAGATACAATGGCCACGAGGCCTCCAGAACCAGAACGGTGTTTTCTAGATTCTTCTCTGTGGAAAAAAAAACACTCTGATTATCTGCGGCCACATTCACACAATTTCCTGGGCTCAATAGTTGTGGTTTGCATCTTGAAAACAGGCTGTCAAGTCTATGAGAATATCTTATACAAGAAAAGGCAGTTGAATGTATGGCTGTCACTGATGACTGTATTCATTTTTTTTGAGTAATCTATCAATTATTTTAACATAGACTTTTTTGAAAAATAGACCAAACAATAAAAGTGGGTGTAACTCAGTTGTAACACAGTATGGGTAGCCTTTCAAAGATTACAAATTAGTTTACAGGAAAATGATAAGCTAGTGAGTCTTTAAGAGGACTTTGTTCAACTACAATAAGAGTATTAAAAATAATACATTGTAGAAAAATACCATAGTAGTGTTTTTTAAAGGTTGTCTCTAACACTGTGTTTATTATTAGAGGTATCAGTGGGAGAATTAAATACACGGATTATCAGCAAATTCCAGCTCATGACAAACCATTCAGAAGGTGAAATGCTTATTTGAAAATAATATAATCAATTTTAGTTGTTTAATAGTGACAGCCATATTTCAAATCTGAGAAATATGAGCTCTTATTATGCCTCCCCAGTCCCTGCTGTCTGGCTCTAAGCTGCTTGGATTTTTGATGAGTCAACAGTAGCAAAACAACTGATGCAAATGGACTGAAAACCTTTTTAAAAAAAAACCCAGAGTAGGCACGGCAATGTTAGTGCGCCATTTCCTGCTGAACACAGAGTACTATTGACAGTTCTTCTTCAAGTGTTTGTTTAATTGTTTAACATGGTGCATAAGAGGAGGTGGTGTCTGCTTGTGGTAGGACGTGGGAAACTGGGTTTTTCATGTGTTTACAGCCTGGTCGTATTTAAATGTGTGTATGTTTGCGTATAGTCTTTTCTGGTGTGGTAACACTAATATAATCTTTGTAAGTGTATTACGACATCACAAATGCCATGGGTCAGTCTGGGTCACTCTGACTTGTTCTTTTTTTTATTGGTCACCGTTTTGAAAATTCTGATGTCATGCAAAGTTAAGCAGAAAGCAACGTTATGCGAACATCATTATCAGAAACAATAGCAGACTCAGCTGCATATTAAGTCCTCAGTAATGAACTCCCAGAAAACATTTAATGTCTATAAAAGTAAATTCACAGAAAGTTACTTCATGCTAAATGGTAAAAATCTAAGAGAGAATTTCACAGTATTTTACTAAATGTTTTTAGACCAAATCATAATTTTTTACAGATGTAAACAGAGGTACAAGGAGAGTATTACTACTAAATTTACTAAGAAATTGCTACTAAAATAAAACGATTTTACAATTTACCATTTCACTATTATCAGCAAAATTCAACAACATGGGTAGGTTTAGTGGATGCTTTGGATGTCAATGTGGCTTTTAGCTCCTTTTACATTGGAAATATTGGATACCCTAACACCTTTGTAAAGACATCCAAGTAGGTACATTCCTGCACATTGTACTGTTTTACATCAAACTTCTCTGAACATGTTTGCTAACATTTAAACAATGAAATTGTACAGAAATGCTGAATTCCCCTGTAAATGATTAGTCTCACTTCTAGCCCTCTTGGGATTTATTTGTGCCTGTGTGCATGTGTGCGTGTGACCCAGGCTGTTCTATAGTTCAGCTATGAAACTGCGGGTGTGTGTGTGTGTGTGTGTGTGTGTGTGAGTGTGTGGTCATATTCTTGCTGTTCCCATGTGACTCTGTGTGTTTACTTCCGACGAACAGGAGGGAAGTGAACGATGACGCAGGAAGAGCTGCGCAGGAGCAGAGGATGCCGCCATTACCCTGCGCTAGAGAGAGAGAGAGAGAGAGAGAGAGATGGCAATAGTGAGAGAGCAAAAAAGTAGAATAGAAACAAGGCAGAAAAGGACAAAAACACAGAGGATGAGATAAAAAGAGAGAGAAAGGGCAATAATCTCTGTGTGGTGTGTGTGGGAAATAAACAACTCTGCAAACTGAAGTCTGTCGGCCATCACCTCTCACACGTAGATTTTAAATCTCTTGTCATTTACAGACGCTTGACAAGTTCCTACAACATCCCAGTTTTAACACCATAACAGGACATTCAATCCCCTCCAATATCTCTTCAGGATTTACAAAATTGATTACGTAAGCTACAATCTGCAACAAAAAAGTTGGACTGGCTTATTTAAAGAAATAATGTTTAGAGGGTTCCCTCTTCCCTCTTTTCAATTGTAGACATGTTCTGTATACTAGGTTTTATTACCTTTGTGCATTGGAGCTACAAAGCTAATGGAATACCTTGTAATGGGAGCTTATACCTTGCAAATTACGTTCCCTTTTCATTAAACACACTTTCTTCAACATACACAGAGTTGCTAAATGATCTCAAATAGACTTGCTCATGTGGTTTCAAACTCTGACATATCATCTGTAAAATTAGACAGCAGTATGCAACATAGCTAACCCAGCTTTGATGATTTGCTAATTGCAGTTTGCTATTTTGGTGATATATAAGAAATGGCACTTTTCATGGCACAATGCATGGTACATACACTACTCTTCTTGACTCAGTACAACTCATTATGGTTTTCCATTAGGCAAAAATTTTGCCTGGACCTTTTTTAGTACCTGCTTGCTCATGGTTCCAAGCAAGCTGAGTAGGGAAACGTGATGTGTAATGTGTAAAAGGTACATGACCTTACAGAGCACTGATTGGCCAGAGAGAATTTAGATATTTGTAAAATCAACAAGCTACAGCTGTCATGTTTGTTTTTATCAGACTCACATCGGCAACCCCTGAAATTAGGCCATGGTCTTTTGAAGAGGTTCAAATGTCCCTTGGACTGGTGGTCGACAAAATAATCCAGCGAGAGCCAGATGGTGCAACAAGGAACAAAAATAGATACTGATATGTCAGAACTAATGCGAGGCTAGGTTGTGTTTAGTCATAAACAAAAACATTTCATGAATACACAACGAGCAAACAATACTTAACGTTACAGCCGCCGTTATAGTAGTTTACGTTCCCATTAGAGATGGAATTAATAAATTAATTTTGTGAAAAAATGAGAGATCTATAAATTTAAAGGTGCTCATAATCTCTGTAACAGCTCACGTTATTATGCCAGTCAATCTAGAAAACATACATGGAACATTATAATAACTGTTTAATAATTGTTTTTTTTGGTGCTTTTCCATCATCCAAGGTGCTTACAGAGGTCCTCAAACGAATATGGAAGTCCAGGGAGAACAGGAGTATTTAATGTGCTCAGAGGACTCAATGTGTGGACGCAAAGTGTAGACATTCTCTGTCGGTTTAAAAACAGTGCAGTTATGGCACAAGTGAGCAAAGTTCACCAGCATGATTGAGCTCTCCTCATCATCGTGAAGGTGAGCACTTTTCATGGGCATGAGGGAGCTCTCCTCACTGGCGCATAGGCAATGATAACAGATGTTCTCCCTCTGGCGGGAGGGTAGATAAACCAGGTCCAGATCATGGGGAAAAAATGTGACCGGTGAGCCGAGTGGCAGTGACCTCAGGCTCTCCCTCTTTGCAGTAGTCAGCTTCTCATTCAAATTTTCCACTCCACCTTAAATGGTGCTGATGAACATTGTGTTTTAACCCAAAAAAGGTAAGTACAACTAAGAAAAGTAAATAAAGCACCCTGAATATAAGTGAGTAAATGCTCTAAATGGAAAAACACTTAAACTTTTAAGGTGAAATTTTCCTAATGAAGGGAGTTAGAGTAGAGAAAGCAATATTAGTCTGTGCACCATCACCCCACATCAAGAGTCACTGACCTGGGAGAGCCCTTCTAGGAGAATAACCATGAGTTCAGAATCTTGTTGCAGCATTTCAGCAGCACATTTTCTACTTATTGGAACAGCATCCGGCATTGATTATTGTGATGTCTCACTCTGTGTTAGTGGCTGTTTTTATAGAAGAACGAGTTTTACTCAGTGGAGGAACATGTGAATATTTGGTAGTGGAATCCACCATCTTGCTTAGAGAAAGATTTGCGGGTGGGGTCAGCCTTGTTGGGGAGAAAAAAAACAAACGTGAGGAGGGCCAAAGTTTCCAGAGGGTGGGGCTATCTGTGTGTGGCTTGTTTCTCTGCTCATGATGCCTCAACTCCACTACACCTTTTCATTGAAATGAGTTGTTTAATTTATATAAATGTGTAAAATCTTAGATAGTGCACCTTTAAAACAGAAAGCCATTTGAACTTTTCAAAAGCATTTTTAATTCACTGCAGAATTCTTATCAAGTGTTGTATCATTAACCTCAAATAACAATAAAAGCATAATGTATTCCTGCTAATGTGTATTCATATATTCCACAAGTGGGGAATTTCCTGCTTGTTCGTTTACTAATATGCCAGCTGGCTCATTTTTAAATAAGCTGCAGGATTTTCCCAGTAAAAAGGTGTAACTTGCTTCCTTTTTCATTTATAAACCTGCAAACTTCCTCCTCCTCTTTTATAATGCTTCTAGGTATACAGTTTTGTTATTTACTAGCTACATTACCTGAGTAGCTCCAGTGCAAAATTTAAAGAAGCAAACATCCCTTAGCTGCTTTGAGTTAAGGGAGGAAATGTTTACATTTGTATGTAAAATATTGCTTAAAGGTAAGGACTAGAAAGGACTAGAGGATTATGGAGGACTGGGTGGGGGATATTCATGTCCTGCTCTTCTGGACTGAGTCCTCGGTTCCCAAAGCTCTGAATGGGAGAAGAATGTGCCTGGGCAGGCGAAGCTGGCACAGTCTTGCAGTCGGGCTGCATTCAATGCGAAACCACATCTCACTCAGGATGCCCCTGACAAAGAGCAACCCTCCATGGGCACTCCAATCCACCTACTCAAAACCCCATCTATCAAGACCTGGCCTGAGATTTTGTGTGTGTGTGTGTGTGTGTGTGTGTGTGTGTGTGTGTGTGTGTGTCAGAGAGTGAGAGAGAGAGGAGAGAGCAAAATGGGCATGGACGAGTGAGAAAGACAAACCACAGCTTTGAAAGTGACCGGCATAAAGAGGATACGTTTTCACAGAGTAATGACACAAGCTTGACTTGGCAGAGTCCACTGAGAATGCTTTGATTGCAACCAACCAAAGAGGACAAGATGTTCCTTATGCACAGTCCATCCCCTCAGCCTAAGTTAGAGCCCAAAGCAGAATTAGGAAAGTAGGAAAGCAGGATGAATACCTGCTGCAGCATTACACTGTTGATTATGGCTGCCTCTGAACTCTAAGGGCTATTTCACAAAGCAGCAGTTCTCAGTAAAACTGAATAACTTGATGATTGGCCAGTGGAATGACCCTGACCTCTCCTTTAGATGTTCTTGACTTTGGGCTGAACCTTGTCTTACCTAATATGTTATTATTCATTCATTCATTGTCTGTAACCGCTTATGAATTTCAGGGTCATAGTCTGTCCGGAGCGTACCATGGAACACACCTTAGAGGAGGTGTTATTAGCAGTATATGGAGGAGTTGACAGAAACCTTCTAATCTAGATATTATCTTCACATAACTAATATATAAAACCTTGTTTTTCTTTTGAAAAGTTGGATTGAAAAAAAAATTAAGCAAGAATCTGATCTGTCAAGCTCATGCAGAATGAGATATAACATAGCCAAGCTGAAATAACCATGAACTCCACAGGAAAACACATATAGTTGATGACAGCATTTGTTTATTTACAATCCCAAAAAAGTGACTTCACATCATCATTAGTACCTTCACACTAAGCAAGTCACCCATACTGTGGGCACTGATGCATCACCAAAAAAATGGCAGAGGTTGGCTTTTGCATCTCTTGCACCTGGGGGGGGGGATGCATAGAAGTCATATAGAAGCCTTTTTTTTTGAGGATGAGGCCTTTTGGGGCAAGTGGAAATCAGGTCAATTCCACTGGGTCATCTCAGTCAGAGGAAAAAGCGAGCCTCATCTCATATTTAAAACCATGCCTCTCTCTCTCTGAAGAACATGATAGATCTGAATGCAGCAGAGGGAAGCGAGTAAACTGGCAGGAATAAAGCCCACAAACAGATCAATGGGACACAGTTGTGCAGCCAGCAGAATGCTGTTTGTCTCTTCAAAGTGAGCTCAATTTGTGCCTCATTACAATCACCTGACTGCAATTCCTCTACCTCGGACGCATCAGACTCTTGACCACGAAATTGCCTTGTTTTTGCTTGCACTGCCCAACTGCCCCATAGTGGACTAGCCATAAAAAAGCTGACTCATAGTGCACCAACTTAGACATACAACATTTCCATGGTCAGTGCATTTGCTTATGTATTAAATGGGACAAATTAGACAGCCTACACCAGTATAAGATTATCAACACATATATACAAGGGAGAGCTTGACCAGTTTATTTAAAAATGCCAACTGAATAGATGGCTAGAACCCAGAAGTGGATAAACAGTTACAACGGACAGTGAATGAATGGATGAATTAAAGCAGGCAACCATGGTATTCCTTCTTATGTTTGTACAACAACAGTCTACAATGTGCTCCTGTAATGTCAGTGGAGCTGAGAGAACATTGTCAATGGAAGACAATGTATAAAGGTTTTATTTCAAGTCATTTTGGAGCATTGCTATTGGTCCATTCTATTTGAAAGATTCACAAAATGTGAAGGACATTTGCTTTGTTCAAGTGATGTAGTAAACTAAACATCAACAAATTGAACCTGCAGTCTGGAGAAGACACCCTTCAAACTTAAGACAGTTAGAGCAGTTTTCTTAGGGAAATTTGGCCGGACAACCTCTCAACAGGTGCAGATTGATTAGTTTTAGTGATTGACTGTAAAGGTTGTTGCACCAAAATACAAGGCTAAAGGTCCCATCATTTTGTACATGCTATTTTCGATTATTTTATTATTTAAAATAATTTATTCAGTATACAATTAAAAGCTAATTCTGATTTGTATTAACTATGGAATAAACAATAATATATGTGAATAACTTTAGGTTTAGTTTAGGTTTGAACTTATTTCTCAGAAAATTGTGGGTCCTTATTTTTTCAAGGAATGATTCCAACAATGAGAGAGAGAGAGAGAGAGAGAGAGAGATTCTTTCTGTCTTTCCCAAAGTATTTCACTTACTTTCTCTTAAGTGCCGTTTCCCCATTCCTTTTCCTTGTCTGTGAAACAGTTGCGAAACCCCACTGAAACACAACAAAGCTGTTTCTCTTCTCGCTCTCTTTTTGTATCTCTCTGCCTCAGTGGCCTACATTTGTTTTAAATGGACCTGGTATGGCCGCCATATTTAGCCACCTTACCCATCCTCCCTCATGAATTACTGGGCCATTTTCTACCTTACAGTATAATTGTAAAGCCCATATCAGTGTACAAGCTTTAAAGCATGCACCACAAATACAAGAGTGCATGAGAATATATTATGAAGATCATGAGCATATATGAGAGAACTGTAATAGAAGAATGAGAAATAAGGCCAAAAAAAGACATCCTGTTGGCAGTAATCTTATTGGTTGTAGTGAGGTTAATAGGTGGACTGAATTGTTTTGCATATTTGAAAGTGAAATTATACTAAACTTAGATCTAAGTGACTCTTGGCCGATTGCTTGCTTGTTCCCATATTTTACCCTACAGTTCCTATCACGTTTCTTTCTCGTTTAAGCCTTAGAAGCTGAAGTTTTAAGCAGTGACAGCAGAAGAATGTTAGATTTGTTCTTCCTTGACGCCTACTAAAACAAATGTCAAACATATACGTTATTTTTGGTGTTTTTTTAATATTGAGATATTAATCATTTTTAATAATTATTTTCAGATACATATCCAAATTATGGTATATAGATAGATATTTATAGATAAATAACAATGAAGAAAATAGGTGGAAAAATGTACTTACACTTTAATTATTTTATGTTTAACTAGTATAAAAAAGATGTATTTAACTTTATACTCCAAAATGGTCAGCTGTGTAAAATACAAATGTAAAACTTTAACAAGAATCTGAAGACAGTTTTTTGTAAAGACAGTTACTTTAATTTTATTTTCATATCCCCTCTAGCTCGACTGTTCTGTTTTTCCCCCAAAGATGAGCTGAGAATCAGAATTGAACTCCACTGCCCTGGCCACCCACATGACAGTATTACATCAGCAAAAAAAGAATCAGTGACCTGACGCTGTGGTCATCATGACCATGTATTATTCTCCTGGTCCGGGCCGGATTGGACACACCTGCCTCCACCTAGTGGCTGTTATTGCAGCTCCAAACTTCAAAATACACTGCGGAGAGGTCTAAAATCAGGTTGTAGTCGATGCAAGGAAGTTGGGTCAGTGGCTGTTGAGCCTGCCAGGGCTTCCAGAGCTTTCTTTAGTGCAGCCGCGCAGACCTTTGACATGAATGATCTCCCTGCCAGACACGTAGGCAGCTGGCACACGCTCTGAGAAAGCCACTCGTTACACCACTGTTGCATTAGTAAACACACGCATATATTTAGATATAAATATATATAATTTTATTTTTTTAATCCCAGATTTCTTAGGAAATAATGGATATTCACAGGTAATTTGCTTCCCTTTGTAGATGTAACAGCCTCTATTTTGTGTAGCTGCTCTTTTTGTGTACAGTCCCATTTCGTTTGCACAATAAGTGAGCCTAAAATTAACTGTACACTACTATATTTTGGACATGCGGTGAACGTGTATAAAATGATTAAATTGTCAGATCAGCCATGTAAGTTCATACACAGCACAGATTCAAGTATGTCAGCTTTTCTTTTGCTTTCTGTTCCTTATCAGTACCTTTTAAGTTTCATTCTGTTTTGTGTGTTTCTTTGAATTCTGTGCCCTTTAGTCAGTCTCTAAGTTGAACTAGTGTGATTAAATGAAGTGTATGTGTGTGTTGGAAGTTATTTGTGGCTGTTCCTGTATCGTTATGCCCCAATAGTTCTCTCTCTTTCACACACTGAACTAAAGCCTGAGGCCATAGCCCTCATTGCAGGCATGAAAAAAAGACCAGTGATGTATATATGGAATAGTGAGAAAAAACAAGGTGCAGAACCAGGTACAATACGAGAAAATGCTCAGCGTTGAAGATGTTGCTAAGATAGTAATTCACTGAATTCACATTACTTACATAACATGCATTTTTAGCATAATTAGCATATAGCATATTAGCATATGGCCAACAGTAAGTTACTTAAAAGCAAATAACTGATGATGTATTTTAGTAATGTGGAAAGGATGTATACATTTGAATGCATGACCTTATGTAAAGTACTGTATATAACGACCCTACTGTTAGGAAACAATGGTCATTAATGTTGCATGCTTTTTGTGCTAGTTTACATATGCTGTCCTCTGTTAGTCTCACTCTCTTCCTCTTTTGTGCTTGCTCTCGTCCGTTGTACATACTACTGTATATACGTTACATAACCATGTGTCTCATGATCTTATCCTCATGTACGTCTGCTTATTTCCCACCCCTAAGCCACGATAGCTCAGAGCTGAAAGCAGCTCTTATCTTCCTTCAACAGAGAAAGCAGCCAGACTGCAAATCATCTCACTGATTGATTTTCATATCAAATACTGCTGTAAGATGGATCAGCTGATAGATATACCTGACATCAAACAGCAGTGGTCTGATCCACGTCTTTGGGACCAATGTCTGACCACTAGAGGGCGAAACTGCACTGATACTATTTAAAATATGACAGCTTCCTGCTGTATGGGCTTTATCACACTCAGGGGAAAAAGTACTGTACAGGTGCATTTGTGTTCGCTGTAGGTACAAACAGCATAAAGGTACAACAGTGGTTTTAAAGTCCTGTTGTACATTACATTATCTTCTCCAGAAGAAGAGGTAAAATTTGTAATCTTTTATTATAGAATTGTGTGGAAGACAAATTATAAGTCCTGGAGATGATGATCATATGAAATGAAAATCTACTATAAAATCAATGTAGAATATTCTAGAAAAATGTTCCCTAACTGAAAGTCGTTGAGGGCACCACCGGAGTGACAGCAAAAGCTACCACCACAGTGACCGTTTTTGTTTTTTTTCTGAGAGTATGCAATATATATTTTCATATATTACCAACATTTATATTCAATGGGGCTGAATCATTTTTCTTACTAGGATAAAACAAATGACTAAAGAAAGTCTCTTCATGAAGGTTATGAGGTTAGCTACACAAACCTCAGTAACATCAGATACTGACTGATAAAAGCTATTCTCACCAGTCCCAACTGTACTGGATCGTACCGCAAACCTAGAGAACTAATGCTACACAGCCCAATGTTGCCAATGGTTTTCTATGGAAATTTACATAAACTGTGGATTTTCAAGCCCTGTAAGTGGTGTCTACAAACATTTGAACATATACTGTAAAAATGAATGTAGTTATAGAAGCTGTTGGTTACTGTATTTATGGTTTAAGTTTACAGCTCCGTGTTGTTGTCAGACTGAGGGCATGTGTCATTCTCTCATCAAGATATACACTACATAGACAAACACACTCACGCCTTAACACACACACACACACACACAAACAAAACCCAAAATTTGCATGTACACGCAGAGATTAGTTCACCCCACCATGCTGAAATTTAAATTTATTATCACATGTCCTCTCGGTTTACTGTCAGGAGAGACAATAAAATAACAATATAAAAATAACTAAATCGCATGTACAATAAAAACTGTAGAAAGGAACTGGAGTTGGAGTTGTACCTCTGGAGGTACTCTAGGTAACACTAAGTATTAATAATTACCACTGGAATATGTCAGATGCATCCTTAGTAAATATAGTCCTAAAGTTGTATTCCATATTTTTTTTTTAAACAAGTCATAGTAGCAAACCATATTTATGAAGTTGATTATTAATTTATTTTGTTAATGTTACTGAGTGCTGTTGTGCCTTTTGCATATATCTGATATTTGCATCTGTATTGTAATATGCAGAAATTACAGAGATTGTGAATTCTGTTGTATAAATGCAGGTTTATTAAAAATCTAGCTCATTTGAAAACATCAGTAGCCCCTCATCTCTGAATTTGAGCTCTGACCACTTTATCCCCTTAACTGTGTGTAACTGAACACAGAATAGCCTATTAGTCACAGTCTCTTAACACACACCCTCCCACATGCATCCACTCTCCATCTAAGTGTGTGTGTGTGTGTGTGTGTGTGTGGTATTGCCTGTATCAGACTAAGCGGAGTGAAGCTCTTTTATCCATGGGTCTTTGAGAGCAGATTCTCAGACTGCAGGGGTTCTTTATGAGCACTGGGGTCTAAAAAATGGAGCTGTCAACTTTCCGACAAAAGACCAAACACACGCTTGTTTCATTCTATAGTGCTAAATGTTTCCACCCAGAATGTTAACACTTAGAATGTGTCATGTTCAAAAATCAAAGCCAAAAACATTATACATAGAAACCTCATGGTCTGATTAAACCTAGGGCTTGATATTATGGCTCCGCCCAATGAAGAGTCTCCATTCAGAATGTGTAATCTAGTACTAGGCTTAAAGGAACACCAGGTTGTATTTTTACTTTAAAGGAATAGCTTCAAAACAATGTTGATCTTCCACTGACCTGTAATAGGGAGAATAGAGCCTCTGTCATTGTACTCCAGACTCAGCACTGCAGAAACAGCGTTATGTAACCTCTGTAGGAGGGTAGGAAATCACCATCCTGCCTCCAAATGAATTTTTGGACAATGCTGTAAAGGTGAATTACATTCTGTAACTCTGTAACCTGTGTGTGTGTGTGTGTGTGGGTGGGGTTTACCATATCATACCCAATGTTCCTTTAATCCTTATTTGGGAAATTGAGCTCATAAGATTTTCTATGCCTAATCCAAAATAAACCCAAACCCAAAAAGTGTCTAAGGTTTCTAAATAAGGACATTAGAACGGTCCTGTTATTGCTGTTTTGCTCAATTTTTCGGAAGTGGTTTGTCTTTGCTGTGAAAATGCATGCTTGCGCTTCTGTGCACTCACACACACACACACACACACACACACATATATAGACATCATCATGTATGCAGACATAATAAGCAGCCTGAGATGATTGGGGTCTTCTCACTTAATTGCTTTATACAGGGAATAACTAAATATACCTTGGTTTTGGAGCTCGATGTGTACGCTTCAGGGAAAAGTGTGTATGTGTGTAAAAGTAATGCAGTCCACAATTTGCTTTAATGTACATGACTCAGTATTATCATATGTCGTGTTTGAGTTCGTGCCACACTGGTTTCACAATGCATACACTTGCTAAAAAAATAAATCACATGACTGTTCACTCCAGTTGCCAACAGAGCACATCAAAGTACGTATGTGTAGCCTTGCGGAAGCTTCATTTCTTGTATCTATTTGTACGTGTGGGTTTTTTTCTCTTTTCACTTTGATTGATTTGCCATGTGGTGTTTTGCTCGCTTTTCTTCTTTGGTTCAGTCCAGAAAGGTATGCATTATAATATTTTTAAATCAAGATGGAATGTAGTCCGACACTGAAAACCTCATTTTTTTTATATACAAACACACACTGTGCAAACACACTAATCTTGCACTTCCTCCTTCCTGTAAAGCACAAAGCTGTACTTGATCATCATTCCACTAGGTGTTGTACACAGAGGTTAAAGGTGAAAGTGCAAACACAGAAGGAAACATTGTCAAACAGAGAAAGCCTTAGTCATGCTGACTTGTCGTAAAACCTATTTCAGCAGTTTTATTCTGTGTGGATTTTCCACGGCTAACCAGTTTTGGAAAATTACAGAGGCTGCTGTCAGGTTAAACAGCAAACGCATCAGACGTCTGACTGACCAGAAGGTCTCCTGTAATAAATAATATTATTGTTTTCAAATTGTTTTTGCCCCCAATTTAGTCAGGGCCACTTTTTCACCTACTACACAGGTTTGAGCACAAAATATACGCCAAAATAGTTCAGTTTTTTGAGTTTTGATAATTCAATTTGTTTTATTTTTTAATTTTGTTACAAAGAATGCAACATGTACATGAGGTAATGCGCTAAATTTAGCTTAACAGGACTAATTATTCAGTCATGTATTCATTGTCTTTGTGGGTCCAGAGCTCTTCCGCAATCTTTGGGCTTAAGGCAGGAACACACCCGTGATGAGGATCCAGTCCATTACAGGACGCCACACCCTGTCATTCACACAGACCCAATGAGAACACAACAAACTCCTCACAGACAGAGAGCTGGGGCAGGGACTGAACCCACAAGCACAGGACCCTGGAGCTGTGGGACAGCAACACTCCCATGTTATCCATGACTAACTATGCTCTCGTTAATAATGCTTTCAGTTGAGCAGTGTGTGCCAGTTCTAACACACCAGTTTATAGAAGCATTCTTAATCAGGTCTTCAAGGTGATCCAGATTGTTGGTTCAACATAACTTGACACACTCTGGAATACAGAACATTTTGGACCATTTTAGAAGTCTACTGGACCTGGTCTGAGGCCAGCTGAACACTTGGCTTCTTGCTGAGCAGCAGAGGGGAAAGGAAGGCCATCCTGCCCACCCAGAGAGAGCAAGGTTTAGTTTGTATTATTAGTTCTTGGACTAATAGCCATGGGTGGATATCTTAGTGTCCTTTATCTACTTCATCTGTAGCATTCATTTGCCCCAGACTATAATATTTCTGCGCTAATACAGTAAACCCAGTAGCGAAACACAACTGCAGAAGAAGCTTGTGGACAGATCAGCAACTGTCCATAGGCTTCATTTAATAATAAGGCACACTTTTATATAGTGCCTTTCACATACTTAAAGACCCTTTACAATGAGAAGGTTTTTTCAGAGAGAGGGGAAAAAATGTTCACTATATGTAAACAGCAGTGCTGGGTGATATAACATCAAATCAAATATCATGAATAATTAATTAATGATAAATTGATTATTAAACATTTCACGTTGATTATGGTTAATGAATTATATATAAGGCTTGTGTACTGTGAATATGCTCAAGAATTAAAGCTGGTATTTTTTTTGAGTCAAATTATTGTATGTGTATGTATTGTGTGTATTGTAATTATTGTAGGTCCAAATTACAGACACAGCATTTATCTTAGACGCAAGCTGCTTGGACACATGTAATCACATAGTTCTCCATATTGCTTTCATGTGGAAGATTGAATGGAGGAGAATCATGTGATTACATGATGAACACACAGTGGGGGACAATATAACAGAAGTAACAAAAAAAAAAGATAAACAGAATTAGAGGGGAAATCAATATAATTGATAAAAGCAAGATTACATTGAATTCTAAATTTCTAAAAGTCACACAGCTCCAGGGACCTGAAGGTTGTGGGTTGAAGTCCCACTCCGGGTGACTGTCTGAGGAGTTTGGTGTGTTCTTTCCGTGTCCGTGTGGGTGCTCCAGTTTCCTCCCATGGTCCCAAAAATCACGTTGGTAAGTGGATTGGCGACTCAAAAGTGTCCGCAACAGTGAGTGTGTGTGTGTGTTGCCCTGTGAAGGACTGGTGCCCCCTCCAGGGTGTATTCCTCCATCTCACTAGACATCTCTTCTAATTAGTAAACTAATTAGTAAATTAGTAAAGAGCATTAGATGCACTCATTGCTGACAAAGTCATTTGAAAGATGCACAGATACAGCTTCTGCAATTTTCATAGAAAAGCACTGCCAACAAAATGGGCTCTCTAATAACATAACTTGATCTCCGTAATGTGGGTGAATGCAATCAAATTATTTAAAAAAATGAAATAAATAATTAAATATACAGTATATGAAATGTATCAACATCTGGTATAAAGCCATTCCAGAACAGTAAAAGCTGTTACAGCAGCAAAGGACAAACACTCTATTGATGAACATTGTGTGTTCTTTTCTAAGCAAAAGCATCAAAATGTTTGTCCATGGTAATTTACCATATGTTGCAGACACAGAAGATAGATGGACACTGGACTATTCCTTCAAGAGTTGTTCATGAAGGTCACTTTAGATTTAATGTAAATTGCTCATTTCTTATTGGCTGCCAGCTTTGCCGGGAGTGCCTTTGGGGAGTGCAGTCGTCACATGGCAGCATGGCATTGGCAGTGGGATCTGGGTCATTGGTTTGCAACTTTGTCAAAGTCCATCTCCATAGGGCTGGATCGTCATAGCAACCCCCTGGAGGTCAGCATCTGGGAAGGCATGCGTGAGTCATTTTGCAATAAACTTCCTTCATTGTGTTTCCCCTCCTACAAAGAACGATAGCAAAGATGTCTGAATTTAAAACAAGAAAAAGATGGAGGGAGAGAGAGAAAGAGAATACAGATCTATCTTGTGTTTACCTACTTTAATAGGAGAAAAGAAAGAAGTTGAAATGCTCTGAAAAGCAAGCACAGATTGAATGGAATCCAAGCAGAGTTAACTTATACAAAGCTGTTCCATGTGTGCAGTCAAAGGCGTAGTTTATTGTACACCATGTCAAGTCCTTGACCTATGGCCCGGTAGCATAATTTCAAACTAAAAGAAGGCGTAGATGTTGTAAGGTTCACAGGCTATTGACTCTATTGTTTCTGCAGTGTAAACACATGACGTTTTGGTCTTGTGTGGATGCAAGATACATATAATGCCTGACACTTCTGTGCTCTGGCATATACAGGAATAACAGGGAATAAATTCAACTGCAACAAGATAGAGCCTACAGCTTTTCTCTAGGTGATTTTAACACTTTGATGCAATAATATTGTGTGAAAATGACCTTTAATGAACACTAGGTAGTATTTTTACCTTCAAAACCATTGTGATGTTTCACTGACCTGTAATAGTGAGAATAGAGCCTCTGCCAATTCTATTCTGGGCTCAGCACTTCAGAAACTGCACTATGTGACGTTTGGAGGAGGGTAGGAAAACACTCTGCAACTGTAGGGGGAACCCAAGAGCAAAAACACCTAACATTTCCTAGTGTTCTTTTAGGTTCTTTATAACCTTACAAGTTGAGAGGTATCATATATGCGTCGATATACTAGTATTCTAGTTATTAGCTGCTCAGTTTGTGTTTAGAAGGTTGTGATGTCATTAATGAGGCAACTGAATATTGTGAAAATATTTACAAGTGAACATTTTAAAAAAATTTCAGTGATACAGTATTTTTGGAAGTGATAAAAGTAGCATGTCTTGTTTTTACTAAAGAAGTAACATTCCAAAATGAACACTAAATAATGAGTAATTCTACTTAAATTATTTAGCACTAAGCTTAAAATAATAAGTAACATGAGCTTTTAGACACTCCGTCATATGCTGATAAACTGAACAACAATTTGGAAATTGGGAGTGTCGAAACTGCCATTTGAATATCAGTATGTAACACTGTGACGCGAATGTGGATATCGCAGCTGATGCTCTGATTACTAGCAGGTTCTTCTGGTTCTGAAATATGAAAATTCATACTTTTATTCAAATGATGATAGGACAAATCTTAGACGGCTGCTCTACAAAAGAGCCCTATGTGAGACACCTTAGATGTAGCATGACAGAATTTTATAACAACATATGACATTATTGCAAGTTATTATTATCTTATTATAATATCTCTATAATGAGAATGGATGAGAACATGTTGGAGGTAGTCATTTATTGCTGATGTGTTTTTATTAAAGTTAAAAGCAGGAATAAACTTAATGTTTTTTTTTTTACTTTCTACAAGTACTAAAAGAGCAACTTGCTCATTCTTTCAGCTTTACATTGCCACCTTAAAAAACTCTCAGCACACCGATTGCCATGGAGATATGCTGAATGTGTAAAAGCCAGGGCCATGTCTGGGAGATTATTTGAGCATCTATTGGCTTTATGTGTGTGTGGAGCTTCATATGTGGGTGTTTGTGCGAGTGAAAACTCACCAACCTTAATAAACATTAACAAGTCCGATAAGATAAGAATGGCACAAAGACAGAATGACCACCCACACATCAGCCCAGCTGTCATGGCGTTGTCAGGGCAACACGAGCATGTCACAAACTGCCAAGTCACAATGCAGCCCGACATCTTCAGCAGAATAATCTATGACCTGAATTATATGATATTTTTATGACTGATATCATTATAAAAGAACTAAAAATGTAAGTTTCAATTGGTTGGAAATGAACTGTTTTGTTAACTATTTGGCTAAAAGTTTGTGGTAAATGGCTTATCCAACATTTCTTCAGAATGATAACCAGCATGAGCATCTATTACCTAGCAATGCAGATCTTGACAGTTAGTGTTCTCCTCTAAGCCGGTTGAGCTGTCCCAATGGCATCTGTGTTAGCAGTAGTTTGAAAAGAAGTAGAGGTTGGCTTCACATTTCTCAGAGGACATAATAAAAATTCCACTTGTCATATATGCTGTGTCAAAGTATAACACATTATATTTGATAGACTCATAGAATGGTCAAATTGTTGTTCATACAATGTAAAGGACAGCTGCTGTGTTCAAATGATGTAGTAAACTTAAAATCGACAAAAATGGAAATGCATGTTATTAATTGGACAGCGACGATATATTGATGTCTCAAGATTTTAGTTGGATGGACGATGATGTCTGCAAAGTAATACTTTTGAGCCTTAGAATCTGGTGAAGATAAATGAGCGTAGCTCTGTAATGGTGACAATGTTTTATATAGGCCTAATCTTTCAGTCATCTTTAAACTCACTCATCCAGAAACTCTGTCCAGTCATCACACGCAAACGACATAATCAACCGTCAGCTCGCTGTGGTCCCGTCTGGTCTTCTTTGGTCCTGCTCTGTTCACACACTTGCTGACCACTTTTTCCCCTATTAACTGGAAACGGTTTCCGTTTCGTTTTATACCTACGCACAAGGGTAATTTAAGACTTTTGGTAGACATTTGACCCATGACTGTTACAACTCAAGACGTTTTAGTTTGCATTTGAGTTAGTGTAGTGCTAATACATAAACCTTCACAGACAAAAGGGAGTAATGAGTATTTGTAGAGTTTGTACAGTTTAGGGAGGAAAGTATGTATGTGCAGCTAAAAAATAGAAATTGTATAAATTAATACAGGAAATGTGATCAGAATAGCCATTCAAAATGACATTCAGAATGGTTAATATTAATGAGATCATTTGTGTGTGCTGGTGTGTGTGTGTGTGTGTATATATATGGTAATACCTTGACGTACGATTCGTTAATTCGTTCTGTGAACGAGCTCGTAACTCAATTTGCTTGCATATCAAATTAAAATTCCCCATGAAAATTAATTGAAATGCTATTATGTCCAGCCCCCCCCCCCAAAAAAAAAAACACAAACAAAAAACACACCTATATTTTGTAACGTATTTTTAAATTAGAAAATATACTTTATAAATAACAAAAATTTATTTAAAAAAATACATAAAAGGGAATGTAAAGAAATAGACTGGTTCTATTAAGTGTATTTACCTTGAAGATCAGACGGCGTCTGGAATCAGATTTGTGCCAAAAAGAATCGCACAAAAAAAAATAAATCTCAAACATAAAACTTGCAAACAAAATATCCAGTTCTGACGTTTGTGTTCCATGACATTTGCGCGTGAGCTCTGAGTTCTGCGCGTGCTCTCTGTTTTGTGCACGAGTGTTTCGAGTTCGTGCTCTCTAAGTTTTGTGTGCGAGCTGCACGGCTTCCGTACGCGAGCGCTCTCAGTTTTGTGCGCCTGATCCCTGAGTTTTGCGAGCAGTTTTGGCACAAACCTCTCGCGTGGGCGGGTTTTCTCAGGGGTGCCTTCCCATTGGCTAATACGTTTTCAAGCGACAACTCAGTGTCCAATGTATTTTGGACTGCGCATGCGTACTCCACGTTGCAGCTCAGCGGTGGAGAGACACAGTGGGGATTTTACGTAAACGCGAATACTCTCTTTGATTTACTGTTGTAAAACGCTGAGATACCGGCAAAGTCCGACGATATCAGTGTAGATTGGTAGTTTCCACTAAAAAAAATTATTGTGAACACAACCCTGTTTGTCTCTCGTAGATACTGATCTGAGGTAAATGCACAGTGATGTCTGTGTTTACTCTGGATGAAACAGAAAAAATGTTTTATATATGAGTGCTTGAGCTCCTGTTCAGAATGTACTAACGTATTGAACCTATTCCACAACGGCTATTATTTTTTAATCTCTCAAATTTTATTTTGATGATCAGAGTTACTCTGTTTTTAACACATTTCATATGTGCATTTTGTGTTACATGAGGTCGAAGAAAAGAGAAACATGACAATAAGGAGTGTGAGAGATGTTCCTGTTCTATTAATTAATGCAAATTTAATAAAGTTGTATTTAACTGCTGCAAAGTCCATCGTCATTTTCGCATTTTGTGAAGAAATGTGATTGATTCATTTAAAAATAATTAATCAATATTAGCAATCAGCAATAATTATAATAATAAGTATTATTAATATTAATAAACATGAACAGCTGAAGTGACAAAAAATGTAAAATGTTCTAATAGTATGCAGTTTAAGCAAAAAGGGGCTATATGTTTAAATATTCGGAAAGGAGAAATTCAATGAGAGCTATTCAGCAACGTTCATTTGCGTGATACTCGGCACATGCGGAGTCCCAAAGCCAAATAACACACACTTGCTGCAGTTGAGTCGAGAACAACGTCAGTGCACTGAGTTGTCGCTCAAAAACTTATTAGCCAATAGGAAGGCACCCCTGAGAAAACCCGCCCACGCGAGAGGTTCGTGCCAAAAATGCTGCAAAACTCAGGGATCAGACGCACATAACTCAGAACTCGTGCAGCTCAAAACTGAGAGCACGCTCAGAACTCACACGCAAAAGTCATGGAGCACAAACGTCAGAGCTGGATATTTTGTTTGCAAGTTTTATTGTTTGAGATGATTTTTTTTTTTTGCAATTCTTTTTGGCACAAATCGGATGCCATACTAGCAGAGGTGGAGGAGATTGGCGGAGTTTTACTTTTCGTGCTCCATCGCCTAATTTACTCGCTACACAGTTAATGCTACAGTGCTATAAAAAAACAGCGAGGTCTGGGATAATTGCCTCATAGCAGCAAATTTCTTTGACGAAGTACAGATTAAAGAAAGTCATAGGGAGCTTCAGATAACATTAGTTCTATCTAAAGCAGAGCTGTAGTTCCCAGTGTTTCAGTTCTGACCTGCTGCTCTCAGTGCCACCGCAAAACAAACCGCTGTAGGAGGGACTGTGACTCCATTGGCTGCAGCACTGAATGATGGACAGATAACTCTGGCTGCTGATTGGCTAAATAAAGATTACAACCAATGAAAATCGTGTTCTCTGTTTAGGAGCCGTGCAGAATCCAGCCGAAAGAGTATGGCATGCATTTAGGGCCATATTTTTACGTCTACAGAAGTATTTTTTTTACGTGTGCAGACGTAATTGTACAGCATCTTCGCATTTTCACTAAAGTTGCAACATTCAGCCAGTAGATGGCGATATTTACTTACACAATGGTTACAACGTGAACATGATTTTTTTATTAACCTGCTGCTTTATTTCTTTACAATCTGTAGGATATTTTCTATAGTTTGATAACTTTAGATTTTATTATTATGATAAAAGAATGATGAGGATGATGCATGATATACATTTATAGTATTATACACATTAGGTACTACTTTGAATAAGCCATAAATTTTATTAAAAATATATACAGTTTAAGATATAAAACAAAAATAAAGCAAAACAATCAGTATGTAGACACATATTAAATGTAATGCTAATAAATTTGTAAACACTCTAAAAGTGATCCAGATTGGTAATTATTTTGGTCAATAACAAGCAGCCATAATAATTTAGACATGCATTTTTCTTCCTGTATCAGTGAAAGGAATCATATCTGGTTCTCACACAGCCATGGTCATGTGGGTAATACTGTGCCTGTATGTGCATACAATCTTCCACAGCTACAGCAGCAGTTACTGTTTCTTTTGCTGTATTCTTCAAATGATACAGTTATATCTGCTGACAACCTGTGAAGGTTTTTTAACTGCTTTACACTGTAAACCTGTCATCACATGTCTTTGTACCTACCAGTGAGCTGCGTGTGCCATGTCAATATTGAGACTTTTGAAATGTCAGAAAGAAAATAATAATAATAATAATAGTTATATTTTTATTGCCATATTCAAGAAACAACCGTAACATTATAACAGATCATATATATATTCTAAAATATGCTAAAGAAGGTGTGACAGGGACAAAAGGGAGATATGACAGAGCAAATATGTGAATAAGAAAAATCGAGTGAGCAGGAGAATGAAAGAAAGAAAAAAGAGCAAAAGCAAAAAAGGGGGCACAAATTTACATTGGTAGAGAAAGACAGTGCATGAGAGGCACAGAAAAGAGTGAGCGAGAGATAAAACACCACTGCTAAAACTTGTTTATATTATAAATGGCTTTAAATGCAGCAATAAATCATTCCTGTGCCTGTAATTATGTATGTGGTAATGATTCACACAGGTGCTGCAACGGTGATGATGGGCGGCACTGTGGTGCCCTGCTCTGAGGGACTGTCTGTGAGGAGTGTGGTGTGTTCTCACTGTGTCTGCGTGGGTTTCCTCCGGGTGACTGTCTGTGAGGAGTGTGGTGTATTCTCCCTGTGTCTGCGTGGGTTTCCTCCGGGTGACTGTCTGTGAGGAGTGTGGTGTGTTCTCACTGTGTCTGTGTGGGTTTCCTCCGGGTGCTCTGGTTTCCTCCCACAGTCCAAAAACACATGTTGGTAGGTGGATTGGTGACTCAAAGTGTCCATAGGTGTGAGTGTCTGAGTGAGTGTGTGTGTCGCACTGCAAAAGACTGGCACACCCTCCACACTGCCTTGCGCCCAGAGATTCTGTGTAGACTCCAGACCCACCTCATCCCTGAACTGGAGAAGTGGTTAAGACAATGAATGAATGGAAAAAACAGTGATTAGCTTAAAAATTTCCTTCACTCATTCTGTTAGAGCCTAAGCCCATAATGGTGACGAATGGTAAAATTATTAATATTAAACATTTAATTGTTAAGTAATGTCTCAAATGATCATTAATCAATTATAGTTAAGATAACAAAAATGATCTTAATTTTAGTAGTAGCAGTTTGTCTTTATTTACATGTTTCCCCATTGTATTCTGAAGTAGTCATGATGCAATTCACTGGATGAAAATCTGTTATCAGTTTATTTGGCTGCATCTCTGTCTCATTTTCTCACATTGGGCAGCACGGATTGTGGTGATAACGATACCAAATGTGCAGATAATAAGAAATAGGGCACTTTATTTCTTCTGTGCTGTGTCTTAGTGTTTATTTTGAAGTATTGTAGTAGTATTTTATGAAGAGTATTGTCATTTTCAAGAGGGCTCTTTCATTTCTATTGAGTTTTATTTCATATTTATTTCAAGATGAAAAATGTAGGTAATGTCAGTATGAACTCATTGTAGAATGATATAAAACAACGATCATAAAATGACATAAAACCAACTATTCAGGGCCTGGGCTTGTGGGTTCAAGCCATGCCTTAGGTCACTGTTGATAAGGAGTTTGATGTGTTCTCCCTGTGTCTGTGTGGGTATCCTCCAGGTGCTCCGGTTTTCTCCCTCAGTCCAAAAGCACATGCTGGTAGATGGATTGGTTATTCCAAAGTG
Organism: Hoplias malabaricus; assembly: GCF_029633855.1. Lineage (NCBI taxonomy): Eukaryota > Metazoa > Chordata > Actinopteri > Characiformes > Erythrinidae > Hoplias > Hoplias malabaricus. Next base: position 51,577,595 of record NC_089803.1, read on the forward strand.
TCCATAGGTGTGAGTGTGTGCATGAATATGTGAGTGTATGGTGCCCCTCGTCCAGGGTGTGGCCCTGCCTTGCACCAAGTGATTGTGGGTAGGCTTCCAACCCAACGCTACCCTGAATGGGATAAAGTGGCTTTTAGATAACTGTACAGCTATATATAAGTGTCCCGGATAATACAGGGCTGATCAGCAATGACCTTTGTCAATAATATAACCTGATATAAATAATAATGTGTTGTCACTGATGTGTTAAAATTACTTTCTTGTTCCCAAAGTCATTTCCCATTTCATCCAGCTCCACGTTTTTTACCCTGTTTCACCCTGCTGTTCAGGGGTCAGAACAATGGTCTTCAGTTGTAGAAACAAGGTTGTCATTTCAAATGCCTGATTAGTGAATATAGAAAACTTGCTTTCAGTATGAGTTTATTGAAGCGATGAAGATCACTCTTAGTAAAATAAGCAACTGAAAACATATACATTCATAACAGAAGGGCTATGAAAACATTAAAATCTTAATTCCCACACAGTGACACTATTTTCAAGCTCATTTTAGTAGTAGTTTATTACTGAATAATAATGAGATTTGCTCTGTTAATATGTATACACACATATCATCTTAGAATAGCAATGCTTTCTCAAACTTACGATGTTATGATATTTGAAAATAAATAATATAAAAATATGATTAGTTTGAGAAAGCATTGTTATTCGAAGATGATGATGATTATTATTTTTATTTACAATATGAACATTTTACATTTTGTTCTACCCTGAACAAAGGGACTACTGTATTAATTCAGTAAATTAATTCAAGTAAAAGACAACACTTTAATAGGCTTTATAATATTTACGGCATAATACATCATTAATTATGTTTATTTATGGCTTTTTCACAATATTATTTTTCTTATTAGATGCTTTCCTAATTTCAAGGTGATGTTCTCATTGTTATGACAGGTAGCCTAATTATTACAGCATATTTTCTCATAACAGCAAGATACTACTTTGTTAATACTTACTAATAAATACAGGACCCTTTCTCTGAATAATCTTTTATTCTGCTTGATAGTGATACGTCACCATAGATGGAAAACAGGTGCTGTTCTTTTGTAACAAATGTGTCCTCGCATCTTGTTTTCTTTGGGCTTGTTGTTGTTTCTGTCTATGGTGCTCCTGTAAATATATGATGACTACAGCATCGCAGCATCGTCTTTCAGGCACAACATATTGGCTAATAAGATTGAGCACAAGATTCTTGGCCAAAGTGACTTCCGGCATGCAAAGACACACATACACACACACACACACACACACACACACACACACACACACACAGTAAGCCAGCTTTATATGTGAATTGCTTAACATAAGCTATATCTATAATTAAAGGATTACCCCACACATTTTTCTAAATTTCTTCAGATTTGTGATTCACAGTTGAAAACATAAACATTCACAGTAATTTGCTGTGAATTGGTGCATTGTAGAGAAATGTGTGAACATAGATTTGGTGATAAGATCCGGGGGTTGAAAATCTAACACGTTTTTACTTATGGTAAAGTATAGGTAATTATGGAAAAACCTATGTGGGATAATATTTTGTCTTTGTATCACTCGGCATGTACCCCTTCACCATCTATAGCTTTTAAAAAATAAGATTTAGGCAAAAGATTTATCTCAATATTATTGTAACATGGTTCAGCCAGTGTATTCATGGTCCAATGTGTCTAAAAACCTTTGGTGAAATAGCCCTTCAGATGCATTAAATGATTTAGGCTTCTGGTTACAGTTAAAGCTACTGTGAGCTACTGTGTGTTTTTTACAGTTTGGGATGTCACGTCATATTTCATGCATTTTAACCCTTTCCAAAGAAGTTCACCAGATCTGGAAAGTTCCCCTTTAGGTTTAAACAAATGATGAAATGTGTTATGTGGAAGTAGGGGACAGTGTGTGCATATGTTTTAGTGTGTGTGAGTGTTTGTTCGAGCCAGTGTCACTCTTGACTGATAGCTGGACACAGATTTGCTTAGCAAGCTCAACGGGATGTAGCCGCCTATGGAAATCCTGTTCTTCTCTTATTATTCCTTTGCTGGGTTGATTCCGATTCATTCTTTCTCTCTTTTTCTGCTTCTCTAAGCGTGTTTGTGTTTGTGCTTCTGTATGTATATGTGTGCGGGGGGTGTTAAATGTGCCCTGTTGACCTGCTTGGAGTTGAATGTTGTTGTGTGTGTTTTCTGTCCAGTTGTGCATGCTGAATGAATCATCAGGCCATAGGTGATATAACAGATCACAGCAAAGATTGCAGTATGGAGGAACAGTGTTACCTGTGTGTGTGTGTGTGTGTGTGTGAACATGAGTCATGCTCCAGTTTCATTAGTGAGAGAAACAGATACAGAGTTGTCACTTCTGAATTGACAGAGAGAGAGTTTCTCTGGTGAAGGAAGAGAAAGGACAGTGCAGCGTCTGTGTGTTTTCTCTGCTATGTCCTGTGAGAAATAGAGATTAATGTGAGCTGAAACAGAGTGACAGATTGATAACTGAGGTGAGTACACAGTGCACTCACAGTGTGTATATACTTTATATCTCTCTTACCCCTATTTTTGCTATCTTGCTCTCAGACACTGATCTCTCTCATGCTTTCTCTCTCTCTCTCTCTCTCTCTCTCTCCCCAATATCTCACTTTTTATCTGCTCTCCCACTCTCTTGCTGTTTTTTGTTTCATTTATATCCTATCTTTCACTCTCTGCGTTTTCAATCTGTTTCCTCTCTTATTCTGTCTTGCTCGTCTCTAGTCTCTCTCACTCCTGTGTGTTTTCTCTTCTCTTTTGTCCTCCACATTGCTTTCTGTTTCTCTCTCTCGCTCTCTTCTCTAGACAAACACAGGTGAGTGTTTCAGTCTTGCCACTGTGGACTTTTGTTCTGTCTGCAGTTGTTCTAATGTAGTTGGCTTTGGAGATGAGCTCTTCAGACAGGGTTCTTTTAATGCTGTTACTCGTGAGTGATATATATACTGTTATATGTGAGTGACTCTGAGTGTTGCTTCAGGTTGTGGTTTTGGGCAACGACAAGTGAATCTGAGGTTGTCTTTACTCTTTATAGGATTTTTAATGAAATCTGTGCTTGTATTGTCATTGTATAACGGTGCATTCAGTTTGAAATCTGCTTTTAACCCATCTGTGGCAGTGAACACACACAAACACACTGGTAATTAGGTACAGTGAATACACACCTGGAGAGCACAAAGGGAGCATTAAGGGGTTAGTCGAGGGAATCCAACTCGGCGACCTTCCAGTCCCAATCAGGGTTCACCATGGCTGCCATTGGCCACAGCTGCCAAGTTGAATAATGTGGATCTGGAGGTTGATGTGCTGGAATGTTACATGGTTGTGCTTGTAAAACATTTGGTTCTGTTCTGTGAACCAATCATTATGACCTTAACAACGGTGTCATGGATCATGTCAGTTTCCCTAACACTGCTGATTAAAGAGACGAAGTCACTAAGCCAAGTAAATAAACACATTTTCTTTGCCAGTTCACATATAAGTTACTTGTATTCATATCTCCCATTAATAAAGTTGTGAAAAGTGAGGTCTCTTCTCTTTAGGAATGTGTTCTTCCAAAAAAGGTGGTGCGCTTCAACTACAACTAATTTCAACACAACCAAGCTGTGCCACACCCTCCACAAGAATAACCACGCCCACCAACTGTCATTATAATTACACACTACTAGCCCAGCCTTCAAAAGATCACTACCGCCTTATTTAAACTCAGCCTGATGCAAAACTAGAATCTGTAAGTATCCATTTCCATTTTGGATCACTGATGATAGCGTGTGTGTGTGTAATTAAATTTATTAGAAATCTTAAATATGTCAGACACAAACTCCAGACAAGGCTGAATTTGGCTTCCTATTTGCCAGCTTCTTATTCTTATTTCTGTTACACTTAAAATAGTGCCAAAGTGCCAGAATACGACTGACGCGCCATTTAAGTTGGAGCAGAGAATTTAAATGAGGCAAATTTATATATATATATACACGAATATGTGTATATATATACACGAATTGTGGAATGGTGCTTATGTAATTTAGCGTCTTTATTTACCTATATTACGTATACCTATATTAATAAGTTACTGATAGTTACACTTACAGTTCTCTAAATACCCAAAGTGCTTTGCATTCTTTAGGACATTAAGGATTCACCTCAGTGGCCACCATTTTGCAGCTTCCACTTGGATGATTCAACAGCAGCTATTTAACACTAGCATGCTCACCGCACATTTGCTTTTAGGTAGAGGGAATGCGTGAGTGTGAGAAATTTTTATTTATTTATTTATGGGGTTTTTTTTATATTTTTTGGGGGGGAATATGTGGTTTATTAGGAGGCCAGATTTGGAAGCCCCTACGCTTTTTGAAGAAATGCCTAGAGTTAAAGCCTTGGGTTAAGGTCTCATCTAACGGATGGTGCCATTTGTTAGGTACAGTGTCCCCATCGCTTCACCTTTTGTATTGTATTAATGATCTGGTGTTCAGATTCAACCAGTGCCTTCTTAATTTAATATATAATCTGCAAAAAAAATTTAACTCTTTCTCCACAGAAGAGAAAATACTAGCTTCAAATACACTATACAAAAGCTGAATAAATGTCTTTCAAATGGTACAGGATAGTAAATTCTACTGAGTAAAAAGAGTTCTGTTGGCGCCTTTTTTTTTCAATCTGGAGAGTGATGTACAGATAAGTACTGTGTGCGCGTGCGTGTGTGTGTGTGTACATGTATGTGAGTCGTACAGAGAGTGTGCACAGTCAGAACAGCACAGGAAGGACGTGGAGTTACTTCGGAAATTACTCGCGTCTGATTGGCTGAGCCATGTATCCATCAAAGAAAGTGCCCTTGTGGTTGGATGAGGTTTTCCTGGCATGTTGCCAGACCTCCCGCGGGGATTTTACCTTTTTTTTCTCAGGAAAGTGATGTGTTGGCCGGGGTTTCCGGGGACCGAGGCCCCCTCGCACAAAACAAAACGCTTTTCACTTCTACAGCTCGATTCGCGAACAGGTCTCACACAGAGAAACACTCCCTCTCAAAGCTCTCGCCACAAACGGGACTTTAAAGCAGCTCTCCTTCTCAGAACACATTCAATCTCTTTCTCTCTGTATTTCTCATTACTAGAAATAGGGGATTTAAAATGAGCTGTTTATGTGAAAGAGCGAGAGTAAAGGGGAAAGAACAAAGAATGAAGGAGAGATAAAGTAATTTAAGAAAGTACTTGAAAAAACAAAGTAGATAATGGCATGTTTATAAAAAAGGGAGAGAGAATCAAGAGAGCAAGAGTAAGAATGAAGGAAACAGAAAATATGAGAGAGAGAGAGAGACACGGAGAGAGAGTAAAAAGTTTAAATGGAAAGCCAAAGACACAGAGAAGGGGGAAAGTGACTATAGAGCTTGAATAGTATAAAAAAATGCAGACAGAGAAGATAAATGGATGTTTATAAGAGACAGGCAGTGAGAGAGGCAAGGAAGAGTAAATGGAGAGAGCAGGACTACTTGGGATAAATTAAAGAAGAGTTTATAAAAATGAGAGCGATGCTGAGCAAGAGAGGAAGAAGAAGCTGAAAGGAGAGACTAAAGCAGAGAAAGCATTAAGAGGAGAAAAGATAATGGATAGTTTAGAAAACTGAGAGGAAGAAATAACAAAAAGGTAGTGTAGAGAGAACAAGAGGGGGTGGGGGGTGATGGTGGATAGTTTAAAAAGGAAAGAGAGTGTGTATTTGTATGAAGAGCAAGAAGAAGTGAAGAAATTGATGGCAAACTGGAAAGAAAAAGAAGAGATGGATGCAGAGAATGGAGGAAAGGAACCTGGGGCCCTGCTCCGGCACGGCCGTAGAGGTGATGCCAATAAGCACATTCTTTGGCAGGGTAAGATGGCTGTTGTAAAAGGCTTTCAGGAACACAATGTTCAAACGGAGACGCCAAGAAGCACACCATGGTAAACAAGGGTCATGTGTTGGGTGGGAAAATATCCAAGTAACCCTTCAGGTGCAACCGATGAACATTTCAGTGGAAGAAAGCTATTAGTTCACGTAATATAATTTTACTCCTATTTTCTATAGGAACTTAGTACAAGTAAGTTTTTTAATCTAAGTTTAAAGTGTAGGGTTTTTTTTGTGTAATTAATTATTGTAACATATTTCAAACCCTCTCCTGTTGTTTTGTCACGTTTGTAACGTAAATGTTAGGTATTAAAAATGACACATTTTAACCAACAAAAGCTAGAGAAGAGTTTATTGGCCACGGCATTCGTTATGAGTTCCATCAAGAAAAAATATGCAGCACAAACGTGTACATCGATCTGTTCTTGGGGGTCATATGGCATCCAAAATATGTGTGTTTCGGTTTCAATGATTTAAAGATGGTGATTTCAATGATAGGGATCATGAATGTAGTGAATTAACATTTAATATTTATTTTTATTATTGCATAAAATATAATAATAAATACTGAAAAAGTGTTTATATACTCCCTCTCTTCACTGAGTTGGGAGTGGTGATCCCAGCTGCATCCATAAGGATCGTCCCAGAGAAGTTTAACCTCATGGAAACTCAGCCTGACTTTCACTGAAGCTGTTTAGTCACTGGTAGAGTTTGTCTATTCAGAAATAGAATGGTTTACTTTGAATGAGCTTTGTTATTCTCTCATTTAGACGTGGGTCTGCAGTTGTGAATCTCCGCACCAGGGGGCGGTATGTACCCCGTCTCAGGTGCTTATCTGATCACTGTGATGAGAAAAGCTGATGTGCAGTGTGTGATTGGAGTCCAGTTCTCTGTGTAACTGCAGTAAACTGAGCTTCTATAGCTCATTAGTACAAGAATGTTCCAGAACAAAGGCTATTAGAGCACAGAGTGTTATACTGACTGAGAGGTTCTTACTTTGGAAAAAAAAAACTACAGTGTAAATGTGGCCTCCAAAGTTCAACAGCATTGTTAAAGTCCAGCTAAGAAACTTCAATAAGTCTTACATAAAAGCGCCTTTATTGTACCTTTTTCTTTCTCTCTCTCTCTCTCTCTCTCTCTTTCTCCCTCTCTCTCTCTCTCTCTCTTTCTCTCTCTCTCTCTCTCTCTCTCTCTCTCTCTCTCTCTCTTTCTCCCTCTCTCTCTCTCTATCTCTCTCTCCCTCTCTCTCTCAGAATCCATTTCTCTGCTGCTGTATAATATAACTGTTCTGTTCTCTGAATGGCCTCGTTAAGGTGCTCTTGTTGCTGAGTGGTCTCTTTCTCTCAAGGTAATCACACTGCGACAGGGCAGAAAGCACCCAGACACAAACATGCCGAAACTATGCAGAGATTTAGCCTTTCACGATATTCCTAATTAAAATGAGCATGCTGTCTTTGCCACATTGCAATGAAATGTTTAATGAAAAGCTTATTACTGCCTACACAACTGAAATGAAGGTGACACCCCTCATATTGTATCCCCTTGTCGTGATGTCTTCATCCATTAACGAGAGAGAGAGAGAGAGAGAGAGAGAGAGAGAGAGCAATAATAGAAGTAGAGAAAGAGAAACGGGGAGGAAATGAGAGAATAGGAGAAAGGAAGACAACAATAATAGAAGAGAGTTGAGAAAGAAAGGAAATTGAGACAGAGGGGGAGAAAGTGGTATAGAAAGAGAGAAACAAAGCAAGATGGAGTGACAGAGGGATCTTGAGAGAAAGATGGAGACTGAATTTAAACAGGAAGCCAGAATTACATGGAAAGAGGGAGAGAAGAGAGGGAGAGTGGTGAGTTTGGTTTGTGGACGGTGATGGGTGTTGTCCATAGCTGTGGTTCAAACACATCCAGGTTTGGCGGAACTTGTGGAATGCTTGGGCACAGTTCTTGATATTTGCCAGTGGAGGCTGAACTGCCCAGCTGACCGCACGGCTGTTCAGTGGCATTTCACTACTCAGATGATTTGGTCTGGCTGAGCCTGCGACTAGGTTTCTCAGCCTTACACACTCTGCATGTACACAAACACTCTCCGAGTTGCTTGGGCTCCGTATGTAGAGAAGCCTCAGTGATATCTATTGTGGACTTTCTCCATTCTTTACTTTTTCAGAGAAATCCATAGAAACTGTACAGCAACACTACAGCTACTGTCTCTGACTTTACCTGCTCTGTAGTGGTCCTGTGGGGTTCCTGAGCATTGAGGAGAAGGGTAAGACTACAAAGTGCTCTTCTGTGGTCAGTGGATAAGGTGTGATCATCACTAACTTTTCACATTAGTAACTTTCTACCAGCACTTTCTTATTATGGTGACACGTATCTACAATATGCCAACTTCACAAGAGACTGTGGCCTATATACCGTATGCTCCTGATTGCATCTCAGCCTAAGCGTGTGACTTATATGTCTGAACTGTACTAAATCAATAGGTTTCATAGCTCATCAAGCAGCGAAGTGTTCATTAGTTCCATGAAGTCTCTTCCTGTTAAGAACCACGATGCAGATGATCGATCTATAATTTTTCTGGGCTGGTATTGACTTAAAATACTCATAAATAACGTCTCCACTAAGTGGCTCGATAGTTCATTCCAAGAGGTGTGTTCTTGTTGGAGGGGGCAGTGGGGTGGGGTGGGTATTAGGTCTGCTGTCCTAAATGGTGACGGATTGCTGTAGTAATGGTAAAGTGACTCATGAGTTTTGTATGAAGAAAGGAAGAAGCAGCTCTATTGAAACTGTTTTTTTGTATTTACATGTGAGAACACATACAGTGGGCAGCAAGAATTTGGGCACCAATACTGAAATAAAATGTTATAAATATGATTCTCTGAATAAAATACAGGGCGGCACAGTGGCACAGCAGGTAGTGTTGCAGTTACACAGCTCCAGGGACATCCAGGGAGGAGTTTGGTGTGTTCTCCGTGTGTCCACGTGGGTTTCCTCTGGTGACTCAAAAGAGTCCGTAGGTTTGAGTGTGTGTGTGTGTGTGTGTTGCCCTGTGAAGGACTGGTGCCCCCTCCAGGGTGTATTCCCGCCTTGCGCCCAATGATTCCAGGTAGGCTCCGGCCCCACCGCGACCCTGAATTGGATAAGCGGTTACAGATAATGAATGAATGAATGAATAAAATACAGGTGTTCCCTGTCCAGGATGTGTTAACTTAGTTTCAGTGCTTTCATATGTTTGCATAGGTTTATGCAACATATGCACAGTGGAATTAAAAGAACACTGGGTAAGATTTAGTGTGTTTGCTTCTGGTCTCACCCTTCAGTAATTCATATTTAATACACTGTCCTGAAATTAAGCGGGAGATGGAGAGAGCATGGGGTGGTTTCCTACCTTCGTCCAAAGTTACATAAGCCCCTTTCACCCATGACGGTGACCCAGAAATGTTCAGTAGTTTACCTGGAGAAGCTGTATGTTTGATTGGGAACACCCGTAATATTTGTCCCGGACTTTACATGGATTTAATCCTGGTTCTAGTCGAAAATCTGGTTATAATCAGAGTCAGCACATGTGAGAACGGAGCTGCTAATGCTCTGGATTTTCTGGTACACATGCTGCAAAGGCACCACCCCAAGCTTAAAGCATGCAACACATATGCAGCTGTTGGACACACCCACCAGCGACACACCGCCTGCTGCACGGGCGATGCTGAGCGAATTTATCGTGTGCAAACAGTTACGGTTTTATTCACACATAAACAAAACATACTGGCAGAGTACAATAATGAATATTTACTTTGTTACTGTCCACCTCTGTGAAATAGCAACAGCAGAGGCTCTGTTCTCACTATCACATGTCAGTGGAACATCACAGTGATTTTGAAGCTGTACTTTTAAGTTAAATCAATACTTAGTGTTCTTTTAACTACATTGATGTAAACTAATTGTGAACACAGATGTTCATTTGTGCAAATACAGTTTATATAATCTCTATAGGCAAGCATGAAATGAAATGGAACACCGTTGCACTCATACAAGAGGTTAAGGTCACCATATTCAATGCTAAGAATGGGCAGAAGTGTATAAAGCCCCCAAGCACTGGACCTTTTTGGAATGCTGGAGCTCCATCCAGTACCTTTGCGGATATTTGAAGGTAGTGATCCAGAAGTAAACGTCCATGAATCAAATTTATATAACAGTATAGGCCTAAAAGCTTTTTGTGTGTGCAGGCCAATGTGTTGGCCTGTGTGTGTACGTGTGTTTGAGGGTTATTCCTACACTGAGTCTGCAAATTAAGCATGAATCTCTTCCCCTTCTGTTTGTGAAGTGCAGGGTCAATGAGTTTGAATCCTCACAAGCAATCGCACTTACTTTATTGAATCCAACAGCTGTTGACAACTTGCGTGGGAATATTCAGAGGCTTTAGGATAATTTATATAGGCTTTGTTTTACCGTCATAATGACAGTAAATATCAATAACACCCCGTGTTTTGTGTCGCCCGAAATGATGTACGTCTCCGTCCCTATCTCCATGGCAACAGGTGAATAAACATCTGAAAAGATGTGTTATTTAAGGTGCTGCTGCGGATCTGCGGACCGTTATATGATGGAGTTATGTAATTGCTTGGACAAAGAGAATGTTCTGGATCTTTCAGTGCTGTACTGAAGTGTGAGAGAGCTGCGTTTCGAAAGGTGGGAAAGGGCTCAAGGGTGACCGATCACAGTGTGGGTTTTGTGCTTGCATGTGTGTATGAAAGATTTATAGTGTTCTCTGCAGCTTCTGATCAAGGTTAATGATGATTGCAGGGAGCACGTGTGTGTGTGTCACTGCCATCAAGGTTAACCTAACATGTGACCATGTGTGTGGGCATAATGTATGAAGCCTGAGAGAGAGAGAGAGAGAGAGGGAGAGATGTCATGGTTGTCTGATCTATAAGGCTGAGGATCTCTGTGCAGTTTGTCAGCATGACTGATATATATGTTCATTTATGTGTGTGTGTGTGTGAATACCTAGAAAATGTGCTTAGTCTTGTGTGCTCTGTTGGGGTTGTTCTTATAAAAAATTAATCCCTTACATCTCCCAAGATTAATTTGAGTATGTCCTCCTGTTATCTGTGCTATGTGCACTAATAATTAATTTCCCATATCACGAAAGATCATGGCTTTTGCTTTATCCTGAATAATATTTGACCATGTCGGTGTGTACTTTCAGTAAGAGTGCAGTACACTCTTCATCACTGATTATGTGTAAAGCTTCCAAGCTCTTTTTGAATGAAAATTAAGTCTGGCCTGTTTATGCTTGGGGCTATCATCATCCATCAGCTGTATTTTAGTGTGATTAGATGTTTTGGCAAATGGCTCGTTTAGAGTTCACAGCAGTTCACGCTCACATTCACAGAGGCATGCAAGTTATGTAAAATGACAGGTCTAAATAAATGATACAGAATCACACTTTTAAAAAATTGTGTGCAATTAGTACTACTCTCCTGGTGACATGCCAGTAATGCAATAAGTAGCTAAGTAAGATTTGGGTTTTTAGCTTCTCCAATCCAATTAATATTTACAGCACTGTACTGACAACAATGGAAAGGTTTCCAGGTTTCCAAACGCTTACATAGTGCAGCCTCTGCGGTTTTGAGCCCAGAGAAGCAAAGACTGTTTAAAAGGTAAGTGGAGCATTGTAATAATTTTGAAGCTGTAATTTTATAGTAAAAAAAATGACGTCTATTTAATATCATATAATACATATTTAATGATGTATATATCTTATAGGAAAAAGTAGTCATAGCACTTCTTTGTTTTTATTGCAGTAGCTCCAGCAGTGCCTCTGTGTTTGTTGTATGAGAAACTCTTGAGTGTGAGTCTTCCTTCCTTGTATACCTGGCCCGGAGAATGTGAGGAATGTACATGTAAGTGTGTGTAGGCGAGTGTTTGCTTGATGTTGTGTGTTGTTATATGGTGCTGAAGGACTTTTGGCCTCTGTTCCTTGCCACACCTTCCACACTGAACTTTAACTGCGATCTAAAGAGCTAAAATAGGATTAGTGATGAATGTATTTCAAACATTCAGCAGGTTCACATAGCACAGAGAGTGACACGTTGCATAAATGGAACAATGCTGTGGACAATTAAGTTTGAAATACTAGACATTCAAGGTGATCAGTATTTTATTACCAACTAGATATTTTAATAAATGTTTAAAGTATTTTTTTTTAGTCCGTGAGGAGTGTGGTGTATTCTCCCCGTGTCTGTGTGGGTTTCCTCCCACGGTCCAAAAACACACGTTGGTAGGTTTATTGGTGACTCAAAAGTGTTCCTAGTTGTTTTTGCTCGCAAAGGACTGGTGTCCCTCCAGGGTGTATTTCCGACCCTGAATTGGACGAATGGTTACTGAAAATGAATAAATGAATGTTTGTCTTGTCCATCATCAGGTGTAACTCTAGCATCTCCAAAAGCAGATCAGACTGAGGTGCAGGAATCCCAGCTATGTGCAAAAGAACTCTAAATGTTCCAGTTGAGTTTTCAAGGGGGTGGAATTTTCCAAAATGCTTTCAGTTTTCCCCACCACTTTCACTTTTTCCAAAACTGGAAGTGGCTGATTCAGTGTCCATTTTGGGGGAAACAGACATGTCACGACATTAAACTTGACTTGTCAACTTGAACACAAGTTGACTTTAAACTCTTCCAAAGGGTACAGACACCCAGAAGGAGTTGGAAAGTTTCAGCTAGGATTTCAGCTTGAACTGAACAGTTTGTTCTGTATGTTCCCAGACTTCTTCTTCTTCTTCTTCTTTTTTTTTGACCAAGACACACAATACAGAACAGCCAGTGAGAGTAAATGTCATTTACATAAATCAGTGTTTAACAACACAACAAGAACTGCCTATTTAATGCTGTGGGATAAAGAGAAGTTGGAAAATGGTTATGTAATGATGACATATGACATTTTTGTATATAAAACTTCACCAACATCAAAAGTAGTAAGAAGGAAGCAAATAAATAAATAAAATCAAATAAATTAAAAATAAATAAATTAGTAAATAAAAATTGCCAGAAGAGATGAATCACTTATAAAACTGAAATATGAATATAGAACGCACACAGAATTTTGTTGGTCATAATTATGAGATTCCCCTCACAAAGTCACATAATTTCAAATAATGGTGACAACCCAGGAAATAAAACCTGGATGTTACAGATTTAGTTACCTATTCAAGTAGTCCTTTTTTTGTCATTCCTAAGGGGAACTACATTCATTCATTCATTCATTCATTGTCTGTAACCCTTATCCAGTTCAGGGTCGCGGTGGGTCCAGAGCCTACCTGGAGTCATTGGGCGCAAGGCGGGAATACACCCTGGAGGGGGCGCCAGTCCTTCACAGGGCAACAGGGAACTACAGCTCTCTTTTAAATGTTCAGAAGCTCTGTCTTTTTATGTGGAATGGTACACTTGAGGATAAACACACTTTTGTTTGTACATGGCTAAATTTAACTTCTTTGTAAGTTTTTATTCACAGTTTTAATTACCACAATAACACATTTGTAATACATAATTACAGGCTCATATGAGTGCTATAATTATACTTATCTCATCATTACGACATAACATCTCATAATAATGAGATACTATCTCATAATACGAGATGCTTATCTCATAATGGTGACGTACTGAGGATTTTTTTTTACAGTGTTTGGCAGCAATACGTTTCCGTAACACGACACTGAATAGAGAAGATATAATACAGATGGCATTAAATTGGCCTCAGTTGCCCTGATGACAAAACAGGTGAGAACCATCAAGATTAGTGCAGAACTTGAGCTTTCCAGCTCTTGAGTTCACACCCAGGTGTGGTGTTTTTTCATAAAGTTTGCAACTTGTAAATAAGTTCTGCAAATTCATTCATTCATTCATTATCTGTAACCACTTATCCAAGTCAGGGTTGCAGGGGGTCCAGAGCCTACCTGGAATCATTGGGCGCAAGGCGGGAATACACCCTGAAGGGCGCGCCAGTCCTTCACAGGGCAACACAGACACACACACACACACACACCCCCACCTACGGACACTTTTGAGCTGCCAATCCACCTACCAACGTGTGTTTTTGGACTGTGGGAGGAAACCGGAGCACCCGGAGGAAACCCACGCAGACACAGAGAGAACACACCACACTCCTCACAGACAGTCACCCGGAGCGGGAATCGAACCCACAACCTCCAGGTCCCTGGAGCTGTGTGACTGCGCCACCTACTTGCTGTGCCACCGTGCCACCCCTAGGTCTGCAAATATGTAATGCAATTAGTGCTTTGAGAAGAAATAATAATGTACTAACTGTACCGACAGATTGCAAACCCATCTTCAGCAATGAGCTACAGGTTGTGGTCACTTCTTTGGTCTATTAGTAAGGGAAGGGAGAAGAATGGATAGATGGATGGACAGGGGAAAGGAAGAGAGGAAAGAAGTGTGTCCTTCTGATGGATTCCTACGCGTTACACAGCTGAAGGCTGGAGGGGATTTGTGGGATTTGTGTGTGAATGACAAATGAGAGCGGGTGATATATATATATATATATATATATATATATATATATATATATATATATATATATATATATATATATATATCATACACACACTCACATTCACTCACACACTCATACCTACGGACACTTTTGAGTCGCCAATCCACCTACCAACGTGTGTTTTTGGACTGTGGGAGGAAACTGGAGCACCCGGAGGAAACCCACGTGGACACAGGGAGAACACACCACACTCCTCACAGACAGTCACCCGGAGGAAACCCACGTGGACACAGGGAGAACACACCACACTCCTCACAGACAGTCACCCAGAGGAAACCCACGCGGACACAGGGAGAACACACCAACTCCTCACAGACAGTCACCCGGAGGAAACCCACGCGGACACAGGGAGAACACACCACACTCCTCACAGACAGTCACCCAGAGGAATCGAACCCACAACCTCCAGGCCCCTGGAGCTGTGTGACAGTGACACTACCTGCTGATTTATATATATATGTGTGTGTGTGTGTATGAGAGACAGGGAGAGAGAAATGGAGTGAACCAAGAGGGGTTAACTGGGTAAAGGGTCAGTGGGCAGAGAAGAAGATTCACGCACACACATCCACACTCCACAGTGACTGACCATCACGTTCCTGTGAGCTGAGTCACATGACCACAGCATGAGTTGCTCCACTGCGGCGCCAGAGCCGACCCCATCTGCTCTGGTGCGTGTGTGTGTGTGTGACTGTGAGGTCTACCGCTGGATTCCTGAACAGTGACTTACAGAGGCACCTGTCACAGTGTCCGATCTGCCGTAATGCAATCAGTTTGGCGGTGAAAATGAGTCTATATGTGGAATTTTCCATTCAAATACAAGCTCAAAGATACCTGTCATAGTGCAGGCATGTGAAAATGGGTACCATGTTTTATGGTAATTTGAAACATCTCAGTTATGTGTAAATATTTAGCGTGTGCGCTGTGTACTGGGGAACCTGAAGAGTAAAGGCCTAATTGTTTCTGAAAATTTGGCGTTGTACTTTTCATGCAAAAGAATATGTGTTGAATGCATGTTTATATGGTTGTTATAATGTTGTTACTATCTAGTTTATTGTTTTCTGTTAGTTTGAAACAATGGGCTTAAAATGGTTTTTAGGTCAAGCGAGCGCTCCCATTAGTAAGGCCTTCAGGAGTTGGAAAGTGTTCCATGGACAGTAGAAGAACCATCAGCAAAAGGTAGAAGAGACAGATGAATCGGCCAACCATATCCGGTGTTTTAATGTTTTTCTTTTTATAAATTGCTTTTATTGTACAAGTAATTAGCCTAATATTTCCATGTCAAGGTCAGGGTTACATTTGTGTGTTTGATGTCAGCATGTGCAACAGTACGGTGCTCCCAGGAAAGGCTGCACAAAATTAGTAATAAACACTGGTATGTAGGGCTGAAAGATTAATCATTTCCATATTGAAATCACCGTGACCCTGAACTGGATAAGCAGTTACAGATAATGAATGTAAAAAATGAGCATTGAAATCACAGTCTGAAAAAGAGTTAGAACTATTAATATACCTTTTTATCACCAATCATCACCAGTTGACACAGTAACACACAGCTTGTGTATTGTGTGTAACAAATTCCATGAGTTGTGACATCACAATCACAAAAGGAACTAAAGGAACATTATGTAATATTTTTACCTGAGAATTAAAGCTTCAGATCCGTGACGATTCACTGATCTGTAAAAGTGAATCTGAAAAAAAAAGTTAAAATGAATTACACTAGAGCGAACCCCAGGATAAAAAAAACTCTTACCTAGAGTCTCTTTAATTCATAGAATTAATAGATTACTTCTGTATATTATCATAGCAATATATATAACAGAAAATGTATCTTAATTAATAGAAAATAACCACTGCTTTAATCCATGGCATTATTATTATTATTATTATTATCATTTATTTTTAAAAATTATTTAAAATATTTTTTTTTGTAAAAACTGCAGAGATAGAGAAAGAGAGATAGAGAAAGAGAGAAAGAGAGATAGAGAAAGAGATAGAGAAAGAAAGATAGAGGGAGAAAGAGAGATAGAGAGAGAGAGATAGATAGAGAGAGAAAGAGAGATAGAGAGAGAGAGAGAGAGAAAGAGAGATAGAGAGAGAAAGAGAGATAGATAGATAGAGAAAGAGAGATAGAGAGAGAGAGAAAGATAGATAGTGAGAGAGATAGAGAGATAAAGAGAGAGAGAGAGAGATAGATAGAGAGAGAGAGAGAAAGAGAGATAGAGAGAAAGAGAGATAGATAGAGAGAGAAAGAGAGATAGATAGAGAGAGAGAGAAAGAGAGATAGATAGAGAGAGAGAAAGAGAGATAGAGAGAGAGAGAGAGAGAGAAAGAGAGAGAGAGAAAGAGAGAGAGAGAGAAAGAGATAGAGAGAGAGAGAGATAGAGAAAGAGAGATAGATAGAGAGAGAGAGATAGAGAGAGAGAGATAGATAGAGAGACAGAGAAAGAGAGATAGAGAGAGAGAGAGAAAGAGAGATAGAGAGAGAGAGATAAAGAGAAAGAGAGATAGATAGAGAGAGAGATAGAGAGAGAGAGAAAGAGAGATAAAGAGAGAGAGAGAGATAGAGAAAGAGAGATAGAGAGATAGATAGAGAGAGAAAGATAGAGAGAAAGAGAGATAGATAGAGAGAGAGAGAAAGAGAGATAGATAGAGAGAGAGAGAGAGAAAGATAGATAGAGAGAGAGATAGATAGATAGAGAGAGAGATAGAGAGAGAGAGAAAGAGAGATAGATAGAGAGAGAGATAGATAGAGAGAGAGATAGAGATAGAGAGAGAGAGAAAGAGAGAGAGATAAAGAGATAGATAGAGAGATAGAGAGAGAGAGAGAGAGAGAGAGAGAGAGAGAGAGAGATGTGCTGTAGACCATTTGGTTTTACTGAAGCAGTAGGTGTTTATCTTGCGACTAGTTTGGGCAGAAGTCTCCCTTCTGCTTTCCAGATGATTATAAGCTTGGAGCTATGTACAGTCCAAAAAGGGTCTGAAACATCTGTTTGCGGTGACATGTTGTTTTTGATTTTCACTCTGTAGTAGCGTGTTCACTCCCACTGAACCTCACTCGTTCTTCAAACACAAACCAGTGCCCAGCGTCTGTCGAACTAACTACATGACCACAGTGCACCTGATTGCTTGTGGCTTTCGTGTGAAGTGTCCACCTAGTGGTCACAGAGGGAAGTGCAACAAGTGATGAGTCAGAATTAAATCATTTACTGAAAGAGCGACGGGGAAAAACAGGGAGAGGGAGGGAAAGAAAGGGAGAGAAAGAGAAAGTGAGAAGAGATGGCTTACTTGTTGAGTCACTTGGTAGTCATGGATTGACTGGATGTGTCGTAGATGACTGTTACACGCACGCGCACACACACACAACACACAGATGCAGGAGAGGCAGCTCAGCTCCAATCATTCCTTTCAGTATGCTGTAGAAGACGGAGCTCAACTGCTTCTCTCTTTCTGTTTCACTCTCTGTCTCTCTATCTTCCTCTGTTTTCCTCAAAGTTGTTGAAGGCGATAAAGATGGACTGCAGCTCTGATCGAGAGATCTCAGTGAGTGAGTGTTACTATTTCATCTGAGGTGTTTGTAGAGAATGTTACTGTAGTTAGAGCTGTGGGTGTGTGAAACCTTTTAGAAGTGAATACTGTGTGTGTAAATGTGTGTGCGCAGGTGTGGTATTGGTATATGTAGCTGGCACTTTATAAATGTTGTGTACTTGATAAACTTGGTTAAAACATTGAATACTGGATGATACCAATCTGATGTATGTGTTGGTTACAAATAAATAAGCTTTTAAATGATCAGTTTTTACTGGGAACACTTTTTCAGTGTTTGTGATAGAGTAAAGAGTACAACTATTTCTCTCCAGATGACAGCTTGAGCAGCAACGTCATGCCATAAACATAAGAGAAACATCACTAAGGGGGTGGTATACACATTTGTTTGGTCTATGTATCAGTGTGGGCTTGTGTATCATGAGCATCGAGATAGGACTTAATGCCAAAACATTAATGTACTATACAGGTGCTGTCTGATTTCTCTTCCCCATACCATTAATAGCATTTAGCCTAGACTCAGCACTGCAGTTCGTTATAAAGGTTGTGCACAAGTTTAGATGTGGTTTAGACAAGACACACTGACTTAGTGCAAACAATTAACATTAGTTACACAGTGAAGCTGTGTTATTATATTAAAGACAGTGGTCAGCCATTTTAGGCAGCCCTGAGTGTTTTGCCTAATTCCAACTATTGGAAACGTGTGTTATATGGTTACGTAAATCTGCAGTAAATAAAAAAAATTAAAATTGGACCATATACCCAAGCTACTTAAAGGAACACCGCTTCCAAATCATTGTGACTGAGAGAAAAGAGCCTCTGTTGTTGCTACTCTGGGCACAGCACTGCAGAAACTGAATTATGTAACCTTTGGAGGAGGGTAGGTAACCCCCCCCCCCCCAGCCCTTCATATTGATTTGTTAAAATAAATTGCCCTACGGTGAACCCCAGAACCACCCCCCTTCCCCCAAACATTATCTAGTGTTCCTTTAAAGCTTTGGTATTTTTGCTCCTGGGCTCCCCCTGCAGCTGTAGAGTGTAATTCTTTTTTACAGCGCAGTGCTGAAATCAAGGGGGAGAGAGGAGGGAGGGGATTGGTTTACACAGTGCTGTACACAGTGCATTTTTTCGGTGCTGAGCCCGGAGTTTCAATGAGAGAGGCTCTAGTCTGGTCAGTGAATCACAATGATTTTGAAGATGTAATTTTTATCTAATGTTGCTTTAAACATACTACTAACCTGTGTGAAGACATACACAGCTAGTAACATATCACAAAAAAGTGAGTGTGCACTATTTCATGCTATGTCTTTTACAAGTTTAGATTAGATTCATTTTTTCCTTTCCAAACTTCAGTCCAGGGTTTTTTTTTTTTTGCTGATATTGGCCCACTGCTTGATATTGGATCAGTGCAGTCTCTGTTGATTTCTGATTTGTGAGTGACACATGCGGAAGATTAAGGCTACTGTAAGCAATACTCATGAGCTTACATACTTTCATGTAATCAATGATAAGCTTCTCTGGAAATCAAATATTTAGAGAGGAACTGTACACTGTAGGTGCTCAATAGTCAGATAAGGGTCTTGTTAGAGCTAAGAAATATGTGATGTGAGAAACATTACAGTGCAGTGCTCAGGCGCTACTGAGAAGAAGTTTTAAATAATCAAAATTTTGTTTGTTTTATATATATATACACATTTTATATTTTATTTTTACATATATATATATATATATATATATATATATATATATATATATATATATATATATATATATACAGTCTCTTACTGTGGGTTTGGTCTTTTTGGTGTTTTGTCGTTTGATACAATCCACACCTAAACTCCAGGAATGAGTATGTAATATCACTCATGGTGTTGGTGTGGTGCCCACACAGTTTGTCCCCACCCATTAACTGTCCTCTCGCTAACAGTGTGTGAGTTAACGTCTTAATTGTTTCTTCCTGGAAGCTATTTTACAGTGCAACCTAATATCCATAGACCAATTTCTATCAGAATTTCTTTACAACAGCTGCACATCAGCTTAAATACACTAGGAAGCAACACTAGGTAGTATTTTTACCTTAAGATTGCAGCTTCAAAATCATTGTGATGCTTCACTGGACCTGTAATGGGGAGTATATAAACTTCATAAAACTTTATAGAACTGCAGAAACTGAACTATGTAATTTTGGAGGAGGGTAGTTTTGGGGTGTTTTCCCTGTGGCATAGGCTTCCTCTGGATGCTCAGGTGTCCTGACAAACTATGCTAACTATCATGCTATGCTAACTGAGTCTCAGTCTTAACTCACTGTTATTATTTGTTTGAGTGTTTCAAAACCGCACATGGTGAATCAGTGATTTTTAAACAATAAAACAACGTATTATAATCGTAATTACCATATATTTACCCTCATGTTGGGATTTAGGCTGGGCATATCTCCTGCTTATACTTCTTTCGGAAAGTGGCCTTCTGAGAGGCTATATTTAACCTATCGAAATATCCTACTTACTGCTTTATTTAGGCAGCTATACTTATAAACTGCACTATGGTAGCACATTTCGACATGGTAGCACAAACCACTGGTTTCCTCCCACCATCCGGAAACACATCTCTTTAGGTTGACTGGCCATGGAAAACTGTCCACAGGTGTGCTATGTCTGGCGATGGACTGGTGCCCTGATTCCAATTAGACCCCAGTCACCCCAAGAACAAGTTCACATTAGATTTAATTTAACTTTAATGAATGAAAATGAATGAGTGACTAATTTTCATATGCTGGGGCCCATTCATTTTCTTTTCAGTGGGGCCTATAAGATCCTAGTTAACCCACTGTGTCTGTATGTTTGCAGGAACAGTGCACAGTCTCAGGCCTAATTCTGTCTCCAGAACTGCTGATTCATTGGGGTTCTGAAAAGTTCACTATCGTTAGCGCGTTTGCACGCTGCTTCCTCATCACTCAGCGTCATCACATGCTTTAATCACAAGCTCCACTAATGAGACTAGGGCTGTGGCACTGAGTGATGATGTCAGTGCTCCTGGAATCCTTAAGATCAGGGTCAAATGTAGTCAGACTCTGGGCTCAAGGGGATGTCCCTTTCAGAGCTTCGCGTAACTGAACTCATTGGCTCTAGATTTATTACACATTTAGACACATACATCTTAAAGGAGTACTCCAGTATTTTAAAGCTAAAATCTACCTTCTGCACCTGTAGTGTACAGTAGATGACCATGGCCCATAATTGAGACATTTTGCTCTGTAGAAGAAAACCAGTTGGCTTTGTTTGTTCAAGATACAGCAACCTCATCTTGGCTTATAATTGACTTCTGAGTATATGGGGTTTCCTGCTGTTTACCTGTTCACCTTACAGTATGTATTGTGCCCCTTAGTAAGTGATGGGCCCCTTAAGCAATATTTAAAAGGAGTAAGTTTTACTTGTGGCAATGTTGCTTTCACATCTTTTAACATGCACCGTTTGGAGTTTTTCATGGATTTTCACAAGAAGGGAGGCATTAGAGGAGGCATTTGGTGACGTAATGTATGGCACAAATTAGATGACTCCTTCAAGTGCATGGCTAATCTCAGGTGTTGAAGGATGCCGCACACTCAAATTCTCAAGGAGACGTAAAATGTTATTTAGAGGAGTGAAAGTCTGGCAGCTGTGCACAGTACCAGCCTATTTATGCACTATGAATATGTATCTGCCTAATTCAGTTAATACAATTAAACGATTAATAACATTAGTTATAATACTTGCTTGAAGGATTATGAATGAGCCACATTATAAGTTATGAAAAACTAGACAATAAGATTGTTGAGGGCTGGAGAGCTTTGGTTCGTGGGCTGGTCTTGGAACAGAAGTGACATTCTAAAAACTCCAGTAGCACTGCTGTGTCTGATCCACATGGAAAAACACACCCACAAATATTCTAATAGGAAGCAGCCAAAACGACATAATATTGTGTTCTTTGATGTGACGGCAGTATGTGAATCGAGTACCCAGCCCATTTTCTGTTATTCAAACCACAATTTCTTATTCGTCGTGAATCCATCGTAAACATTACCGACATCCTGTGGTAAAATGACATCATTTAACATCACCCCACGTAAAACCAATCCCATCCAAATGGGGCTTTAATGATTTAGGGGTAACACTCTGATTGTTTTGAGTGTTTAATTCCAAAGCATGTCAGGCCATAGACCACCACAATAGCCACTAATTATGATCATTGATTGACAAGTAGGAGTTATTTATCAAAAAAAAAAAAAAATGAAAGAAAATAGGGCATAATACTTGAAAATGTTTGATCATGTACCACATTAATCTGAAATTGCAACAGAAGTTCCACATACAAGAAAACAATGATTTCTAAACTGTATCATTAGTGTTTTTTTATTTGTACAGAGTGCTTCAAGTACTGATAGCAACAAATGCCTTAATGACGTATCATGTTCCTGTTATTGTTATATTACTCTCATTACAAGACTGTAACAATAAAAAAATGCTATTCTTTTCTAGGGTATTGAAGTCAGATACTTGGGTTTAAAATGGTGCTCCTATCTATTTCCAAATAATTAAAAATCGAGAAATATAGGGAAAAGACTTTGAATTTATATAGAATACAAAACCATGCTTAGAGGAAGATGCTGAAACCAATTAAGAGTGAACTTTAGTGATGTGGAAAGTGGTTCCTGCAAAAGAGCAACTCACAGTTTTGCACAGACTCTAGAATCTATAGTTAAAAATAGATGAAAATCAGAGGAATATAGAGGGAGGGAGGGAGGGAGGGAGGGAGGGAGGGGGAGGGAGAGAGAGAGAGAGAGAGAGAGAGAGAGAGAGAGAGAGAGAGAGAGAGAGAGAGAGAGAGAGAGAGAGAGAGAGAGAGAGAGAGAGAGAGAGAGAGAGAGAGAGAGAAATATTGGAAGCTAAAAGGGAACTTCCATTCAGTCAGAGGTGTGTGTGTGTGCATTTATTCGGTCAGGACAGGGTCACCCAGGCATGAGGGGTGAGTCCTTCCTCTCCTCCCTGGTCTCCAGGGCAACAGACCTTGGCATGGTGGTTATAGTAAGTGGGATTGCTGTTAGGAGAGTGTGTGAGCGACTCGACATTTAAACACCACTGAGCTGCATTCAGTGACATACAGGAGGCCTGGAGCCAAGAGGTGCTGGGTGTGCAGCAAAGGCGGTCGTGTGTGTGTGCAGTACTGTTAGAGACCACCCTGCACTTGTTCAGTGTTTATTTTGCCAGAGAGTCCTGAGTTTTTCAAAGACACTTGCAGAGGTATTTTTCCACACCTCCGAATTTCTGTCTTAAAATCTGGTTACACTTTTTCATCTTGCAGTCCAAGTAATCACAAATTCACTCAGTGATGTTAACGTCAGGGGCCTGGGGTCTCTCTCAAAAATGTCAATAAATGCTTCCATGGTGCCTCCATCTTTGGTCTCTCTCCAAAGTTACATTTTTACCTATGTACGTCATTCATGTAATGGACGCTGATGCCCCCGCATACCGTGACAGAGTTTGACTTTTTCATCTTTCGCTGATAACACTCTGGTATATTTTGTTATTTGCACAGAGAACTTGATGTCTGTTGTCCCCCAAAGCAGGCTGAAACTAGCAGCAGCTGATTGTGTTAAATGACAGCTGTTTTCTGACATACTTCAAATCTCATTGAGCTATGTTTAGAACGGTTTCTAATGCAGTGCCATCTGAGGGCTCAAAAGACGCACACATTCAACAGTGATGCCCAGCCTTGCCCTACATGGACAGAGAATATATATATATATATATATATATATATATATATATAAAAAGCTAAATTCTTTTTAAAGAAATAAAATCTTGCTAGTTGAAAATGTGCCAAAATATTGTGAGCCACAAGCTACCTTTGCTAGCTGTGTTTGTGCATGTGGTAGGTGCTTGTTTTAACCCTTTTACAGTACCAGTCAAAAGTGTAGAATAGGGCTATTCACTGTATAGAACTGTGTACCAGTCTCTACCTCTGCACAACACAAGTTATGGTCTCAAACACATTAAGAAGGCCAGCAGTTCTACAAATGAACTCTTGATGAGGCCACAGCTGTTCAACCATTCCAGGTGACAACCTCATGAAGCTGATTAAGAGAACGCCAAGAGTGTGCAAAGCTGTCATCAAAGCAAAAGTTGGCTACTTAAGAATCTAAAGTATAAAACATATTCTGTTTTGTTTAATACTTTTTTGTTTACTACATCATTCCATATGTGTTCCTTCATAGTTGTAAAGTCTTGAATGAGAAGTCAAAATTTTTGACTGGTACTGTACATTCACAGTATGTGGAAAATGGCCGAAACAAAGTGGGTGTGTCCAAACATTTGACTGGTACTGTTTATTCACCTTTTATAGTGGAGTGTACTTTAAATATTCTATCAATTATTTTTTATTATTTATTTATTAATTGCCCCTTTCTCATAAAAATCCAACAGAATTAACAAAATCACAGATTGTTGTTTTTATTGCATTTCACAAACATCCAGATAGGAAACTGGGTTTGTGAAGGAAGGACTGCACGCTGCTTCATTGAGGTCAGGAGCAATAAAACAAAAACCATCACTGTTTATTTAACACTTTTGATTAAATAAACATGTGATTTAGTTGTGAAATCACCCAATGCTGACTTGCAGATGTATAGGTGTGTGTGTGAGAGAGAGTGAGAGTAAGAAAGAGAGAGAGAGAGGAATACATTGCCAAAGAGGGTGAGGGTGGAGTTATTCTCTCTCTCTCTCTCTCTCTCTCTCTTGCTCCCTCTGTTACTCTCTCTCTCTCTCGCTCACTCCACAGTGGTGCCATATTTCTTTAATTCTCTCTCATGGGTGTGTGCTTCCTTTTCTCTCTTTTTTTTTATGATTGTATGTATTTTTGAATTTGGATGTTCTGTGCTGCTTAGATAGGCACACCCAGCTTTAGAAAGAAATGCTCATGTGCGCTCAATCTCTCTCTCTCTCTCTCTCTCTCTCTCTCTCTCTCTCTCTCAGCAATCAAGATCTGCATTTGGATGCATAATGGAGCACAGGTAAACAGATCACTCAAGTCCAACTCACAGCCGTTGGTATAGGATCAGGCCTTTTATGAGGTATGTGCATAGGTAAATACATGATAAATGATCAGATAAGATATTATCTCCCTCCTCTCTCTTCACCATTGCCTTGCATTTTACAGATTTTATCTCTCTGTAACTTGTTAACTCTTGGATTTCTAATAATGTTTCCTTTCTCAAATATGCAGCTCTCATAAACATACCTCTAGACCTCCTCTTGAAGTCATTATTTCCATAAAATCGGGTGGACAGATACACTTGTAGTTGAAATTAAAATTTAAAAAATTGTTTACACTGATATGTAATGACACATTCCCGCTGCACTGTGCTATAAATATGGAGATTAAAAGCTGTAAAGGAGCTAAACCATGCAGCCAATAGCAAATATCGTTGAAGCTGCAATAGGCATGAAGGGTACCCTACTTTAATTCAGGTGATTTTCTGTGCTTGAGTGCACACTTTGTGTGCTTGGAGAGAAAAACCTGAATGCTATACGTTGTGAGTGTATGACTAGATAATTAATAATTAACAATTAATTATGAGTATGTATTGTTTAATAATTGCATGTATGATTTGGTTCCAAAAAATGAGTTTGTGTTTGTGGATGTGTGTGTTGTTTTGTACATGCATCTGTGTGAAACTGAGAGCTGAAAGCACGTCAAACGGAAAGGTAACTGAATCTGGCAACTCAGGCTAACACTGTACTGCTCCACACTTTCAGTACACTGTGCTGCGCAGTTTACCTGGCCAAGCTCTCTCTCTCTCTCTCTCTCTCTCTCTCTCTCTTTCTCTCTCTCTCTCTTTCTCTCTCTCTTTCTCTCTCTCTCTCTCTCTTCTCTCTCTCTCTCTCTCTCTCTCTCTCTCTCTCTCTCTCTCTCTCTGTGTGTGTGTGTGTTCATTTTTTAATGTATGATGTAGAGAGATAGAGGGAGTGATAAAAATAGGAATATCATGAAAGAGTAAGGCAAATGAGGACCAGACACAGAAAGAGAGTGAGAGAGAGAAAACACAAAAATAAGGATAAAATGAGGGCACTCACTCTGAC
Organism: Hoplias malabaricus; assembly: GCF_029633855.1. Lineage (NCBI taxonomy): Eukaryota > Metazoa > Chordata > Actinopteri > Characiformes > Erythrinidae > Hoplias > Hoplias malabaricus. The sequence goes on from NC_089803.1 coordinate 51,603,747, forward strand.
GCAAATTTTGTGAGAACCACACCCCCCCTTTTCGTCAGTGTGCTCATGTGTAAAGAGAGGGTGTGTGTCTGAGAGTGTGTGTATGCATGCTCACTTGTTATGCGGACAATTGGAGCTCCCAGGAAGACTAGGAAAAACATGTTTGTGGAGGGAGGCGAGCAATTCAGTAACACTGGCTGGGATTTTTAGACTGTTCTCACACCAGCTGACAGGACGTGACAAGTAATGACGACATTGCCACGCACACAAACAGCCAATGAACTGAAACTCAGCTTCACACAGCCAGGCATCTGTGTACGTGTGTGTTTGTGTGTGTGTGCGTGCGCTTGAACATATATCAGGACATTTTATCCCATGTCTGTATTTTTAACCTATTTCAATGTAATAACAATCACATTATTAATTACATATTTACTACACAAGTTTCCTAATGGTTAGTACCTATCAAATGATTTGCAAAGGAGGACAATATATCCTTTTTCCAGCAAAGCGGAACTAGTTTGGTTTCCATTCGCAAACATAATTTGAAACCTTTTGGCACATTGCCAAATTTCTGAACAAGAAAAGTTAATTCACAGCTGGAACCAAAGAAGAGCAGGCTCTTCAACATGACATCGTCCGTGGGCATGTCAAGTTAAAGTAGCTCAAGAAAGAGCACAGAGCCTCAAATAAATGTAAAGACGCAGTGGAGTGTTTATGATAGGTTATCCTCAAAGGTGTGATGGGTAAATAACAAGCAGGCAAAATCAAATATTTCTCTACATTTTCATTTGAAATGAGAAAATGGAAAATGGGATTTAACCCATTATGATATTTCTGGGTTCTCTAATGTGACTCCCAACATCTTAACATTACAATACAAAAATATTTCAGGTGTATGTATAGAATAATACAAATGGGTATTAAATCAAACTGAGATTTTCAGTTACACATAATAGATGTTTTACAGTGAAACATATCAGTAATGCCTCTAAGACTGTTTAATTTTAGAAACACATCTAAAATAACTGACTTGCTGACTACTAACTATTAATTAATTCATTCTTTCATTTCCTGTAACCACTTAGCCAGTTCAGGGTCACGGTGTGTCCGAAGCCTAACCGCAATCACTGGGCACAAAGTAGTAACACACCCTGTAGGGGACACCAGTCCTTCACAGAGTGACACACTCACACATTTACTGACACACTCACATCTATGGACACTTTTGAGCAGCCAATCCACCTACCAACGTGTGTTTTTTGGACTGTGGACGGCTCTTTGGACTGTATAGACTCTTGAGAATATTAGGATCAACTCAAATTCAAAGACATTAGATTAAAAAATCAAAGAATCAGACAAAAAAAATGTATGCTAATGTATTGTAGCTGACAAGACAATACCACCCCCCTGCACACAAAAAAAACACAATAACAATAAAAGATGTTCTTAATTTTCAGTATGAGTTAAATACTGATGAAATTTATGTCATTTTAAAGTGTTTATATTGCATTTTGACTGTTGTGGGAAATGTTAACGAAAGTTGGCATGTTCATTATGTAAACAATGAAGAACTCAAAAATAAAGATTCAAGGTTTTGTTCTGATTCTACACTTTCTTGCAGTGTGCAGTTGGGCTGTTAAATCATTTAGAGCACATAATGTTTAGAGAATAGCTCTACTTTATCTTCCTATGCAGAGCACTTTTAGATTTAATGATTAAAAGTGCTGTATAAATAAATATGGATTTCTTTTATTAAAATCATAATTCATTATTTATCATTTATTAGCTTGCCTGTCGCCTCGTGATTTCAGGTGGGCTCCAGACCCACTGCCACACTGATTAGGATGAAGTAGTTATAGATGATAAATGTATGAATGAATTTATTAAATACTCACAGAATTCTTAATGTATTGAATATAAATACCTTAAAAATATTTAAAAACAAAGGTGAGTTACTATGGGATTAGATCAGTGATGTAATAAGTGTGAAGACTGAATGACTGTGGTTGTTACTGTATTTGCTTGGATGGATGAGTGCGTTTGAGAACACACACTGTGGCATGTGTAAGGCAGGCGGGATTATAGTGAGATTTGGCTCACCCCTCAGTGTTTGCAGTATTTAGGTCCGGAACAGGTTTGGTTTGTTTCTGGATTCCTTTAGGACCGCCATGGCTGCACCAAACCATGACCTCATTGTTTTATGAGGCCGAGCAGGTCAAGCTGGACTGTTCTTATTGTGTTCGTTATTTAGACTGTAAATATTACAGGGTTACCAAATTCCCCTTTCATTTGTGGATCTCCATAGTTTGTGATAGAGATCTCAGTTCCATACTTTACAGCCTCTGGTAAGAATGTGGTTTATCATTACTGATAATGTTAAAATGTATCGAATGAAATGTGTATAACATTCATGAAACATTTCATCAACTTGACTTTTTTCTCTCTCTCTCTCTTTCTCAGTTTTTGTGGACACAAACATCAAATTGTGTATGCACAGCTTGTATATAATTCCTGTTTATAAAAGCATGAATCAGATAGCTTTGGTTAAGCTGCTGAATGCCAAGTTCATGCTTATGAACTTCATGCTCAATGCCAAGTGCTGGGTAGAGGTTTAAAAACCCCTCTGCATTTGGGTTGTGGAGCTTTGAAACTGTGTGTTCTGGATGGAGGAAACTTCATCCAATAGCTTTAGAATGAACTGAAGTGGTGTTTTGTGATCCAAGACTAATTGTCCAACATCATGCTATCAGATTCTCAGTGAAATGTACCAAAGTCTATTGGGAAATCCTCCCAGACAAGTAGATTCTATATACCATAGATTTCAGAAGAAACGTTGGATGAACAGATGTCCACAAACCTTTGGCCATATTCTATGTCACATTCCCTCTGTCTCTCTCTCTCTCTCTCTTGTGGTCTGATGTTGAACTAGCTGAATTCAATCATGTTAGATGTAAGTTTAGAAGAGCACGCAGTGTTGAGTGTTTTACAGAGTGTCCGGTTACTAATTGAGCCCAGTGCAATAATTTGTGGGTGGAAGGAGTCTTAGGGGATGAGTTTTGTGTAGTTATTGATTTTAAAAGCTATGGACATTGCCATGGTAATGGAGGAGGACTGAAAAATTACTGGAGGAAGATGTCAGAGAGATCAGAACTGGCATGGTGCCATGGTGTTAAGAAGCTAATCACAGTGGGAAGGGTGCAGAGAGGTAGGAAGACAGTTAAACTTCTCAGGGGAATCATCACTCTCATAGGACACCGCATTGATTCAGTTGTGCTGTGTAATACTGGAACCCATGTTTGAAAAGTGGCTATTCTAGACCGTTTTGGGCATTGTATTTGAATCCCCCTCAGACAAGCAGCTTATACTTGGGTAGTCATCAAACAAATGTAATGTAGTTTTTAAAACCCTGAGGGTCTCTTTTCACCTGCTAGTGAACTATTGTTCTGCTTTCTCCTGGTGGAAACACATTTATATTGTTCACACCAAATGAAAAGTATAAGTCATTCTGTATAATGTTGCTTTTCCACTGCATGGTCCCTACAGTACACAACTTGGCTTTGCCCAGCTCTTTTGCTTTTCCATTAGGCAAAGCTGGTAAAGCTTCTTTTCGTCCCTGCTCACTCCTGTTTCCAAGCTGGGCGAGCACACTCTTACAAATGGTACTCACACTGTGGTGGTACCCTTAAGAGTACATATATACTTTTAGTTAGGGCTCATAATTGTGCCATATTCTGTATTAATTTTAGATTTTTAGTTGTATTGATCTCATATGACCAATTTCATCTCCAGAACTTATTTTTTTTTTCTTTTATTTTACACAGTTCTGCAATGAAACCTTGCAAATATCTCCCTCTCCTTCTGGAGAAGAGAATGTAATGTACTTCTAGGGAACACAGCTGGACTCTGAGACCAATGTGATACTTTTAAAGGAACATTTACACATTTCGAACACTAGTGAACAATAATGTGCCTGTTCTGTATCATTTTTCTGAAAGTGTAGGCACTAAACATGACATATATACATTGCAGAGCGCTGATTGGCCAGAGGGATTTGAGAAATGCAGGCAAATAAGCCGTTTACTAAAGTCTCCAAGCTATAGTAAGAAATCACATTTGTTTTTATCTGACTTACAAAGGCAACATGTCAAATTATGCTGTGGTCCTTTGAAGAGTTTCAAACCTTCCTTGAAATCCAGTGAGAGATGGACATGCAACAAGGAATGAACAATTATACTTGTCTGTCTGAACTGATTTGTGAAGCTTTGTTCAGTCCCAAAAAAAAAAAAACAACAACACACAAATGCCCTGAATAAACAACACTTAACATTACCACTGCTGTTGTTGTGGTCTCCAATCCATGTGGTTCCTGTTAGGGATGTGTTTCCTTTAAGGTTTTTGGGGGGGGGATTTATAGTGAAAAGGAAAAAAAACAGATACCAAGCATGTACAGCTCAGTAGAGTAGGTACCAAACAATAGAATATCTGCCAGATAGTTGTTCATTCATTCATTGTCTGAAACCGCTTATCCAATTCATGGTCACGGTGGGTCCGCAGCCCACCCGGAATCACTGGGCGCAAGGCAGAGGGGGCGCCAGTCCTTCACAGGGCAGCACACACACCAATCCACCTACCAACGTGTGGTTTTCGACCATGGGAGGAAACCAATGTCCTACCCGTCACTACTGCTGCGCCACCGTGCCACCAGAATGTAATAGATAGAACATATTTTGGTATATTAGGTCAGTGGAGCGTCACAATGAAATCATGACACACTTGCCTTCAGCAGTGTTAAATTGTTAAGTAATAGCAAATAGTCTTGCCCATCATATTGTCCTTGTGACTCGTACGTCATATTGTTATCTCAGAAAACAGATAGCACTCAAATTTTGAGTCACATCTTTTCACTGTGCATACAGTAGATAAACATTATTAGATAAATAAATAAACTGTTGTGTCAGAAATCACATAAGCATAACTGTTAGGGATCACTTAAAAAGGTTGATGTGATTTGTCATAATGGGGACACCCAAAGTCCAGGCTGATCCATTACATTTGAATTTGTGTGAACAGTGCAATCTGCAGTGGCAAAACTTATTTTATTTGCTTGAGTGGCATAGACTAATTTTACAATGTCTTCTTCCCTGGTACTGTATTTCACTCCTTAATTCCCTGCTTTATGGGTGCAATAAAATGATTCGTTGATCATTAAACACACCCACTACAACGTAGCGGTGTATGGTTTGATGTTGCCACACACACACACACACACACACACGATTGTTTTTTGATACTGACTGTATCCTACTACAGGGTTCATCCACTAACGTCTGAGAGTTTATTGTTGTTTGGTACAGTCATCCAGTTCCTAGTAATTCCAGGAAAGAGAGGGGTGTTTACCGTAAGTCCTTTCTTCTTTCATTTTTTTCCCCTCAGCCTTTGGGTTTTTGGGAAGTGGTCCTGGGTCATGGCCAGAGAGGCAAGAGCTGAGGGATTTCTCCTATATGAGTCGTCCTCGTGGTTAGTTGGAAGCCTGCAGCGGAACGCAGCCCATCAGCAGCTCCACTGAGTTACAAGGGTGTCTGGGTGCACTCAGGCAATCGTGGCTGCTTTTTCACTCCTTTTTATTTTTTTTTGACGATTAATCATCACTAGAGTTCGGCACACTGACAGATGGAGTGATTTAGGGGCTGCTTGTCGCCTGACTCAGAGGAAGTGAGGCTCTAAGCAAGAAATGAAAAGCAAATGGGGCCTGATCTAAGGAGAAGCCAAAGCTACTACACTACTGGTGGTCTGGTAGCTTTGGAATGGGGAGGAGGGGTGGTCCCTGGCTGGCAGCTATAGATGAGTCATTTTGAGACATATAGCATCTCTGTATAGCATCCAAACAGACTTCAAAGCAGCTTTTAACCCTTCATTTAGCAAGGGCATCTACTGCATGTAGGCTCACAATAACATTTCTCATTCTTCATAGTTTTTAGGTGTATAAATAAGGTTTAAATAATGTTTGTACAATATATAATTATACTTTAGAATTCAAACATTCTCCTGCTGTTGTGTGGTCTCAAAAATGACAATTGTCATTTTATTTAACAAAAATTAACTTAATAATTAAGTAGGTTTTTTTTTGTATATATTCATGACCACATTCATTATGAGTTCCATGAAGGAAAAAGGTAACACTTTATTTGGATGGTCTACTCTAGATGGTTTGTAGATGCTCACTATATCTTCAAGTACCTATTAACTGCAACTGAACTTGAAGTTGAATGTAAAAGATCTTTTAAATCTATCCATAACCCTAACCCTATCTTTATTGTTAAGCTCAAGGCAAAACCCAATCCTACTCGTAAACCTAACCCTAACCATAAATGTTGATGATAATCATCTAAGTATCACCAGAACATTTGTGAATCTTTTAATTATGTGTACATAATTTACAGGGTACCATCCAAATAAAGCGTGACCGGAAAAAAGCACAGCAAAAACGTACATTGATTTGTTTTGTCCTTGGGGATAATATCGTATCCAAAGATATGTATGAGTTTTGGTTTAGATGATTTAAAGATAGTGTACATAGTGTACCAATAGGAATATCTACGATATTGGGGAAATGCTGTTCTCTCTGGTTTGTTTATGTTCAGAAGCTCCAAGTCTTCTAAGATTGAACGGTATATTTGAGGGAAAAACCAACTGTTGTTTGTACATGGCTAAATTTTAACTAATGTTCATTCTGTAAAGTTTATTTGTACCATCAAAATTAATTTGTAACTCAAGTTGTTTAGTTTTGTAGCGCTTTCGGCCTGTGTTTACATTCATGCTATTACTGCTTTCTGAAATTTAGAGTCAGTTCCAAATTACGTAATCTGAAACAGCAAAAATAAGTTAATATTACCCATGTATGAAGAAGGAATAGAGCAATATTCTTATTGCTTTTCAATGTTTGGAGGTCTCTCCATTGTCTTTGCTTCTTTAGCCATTTATTGACACCAAATCAAATCAAAGTGTATTTATATAGTGCTTTTTACAACTGACGTTGCAAAAACTAATACAGGACTTTGTAAACACATTAGACCAGTTTGGAGCATGCAACATGCAATTCGACCTGGAGGTTGTGGGTTCGAGTCCCACTCCGGGTGACTGTCTGTGAGGAGTGTGGTGTGTTCTCCCTGTGTCTGCATGGGTTTCCTCCGGGTGACTGTCTGTGAGGAGTTTGGTGTGTTCTCCCCGTGTCCGTATGGGTTTCCTCCAGGTGTCCGGTTTCCTCCCACAGTCCAAAAACACACGTTGGTACGTTGATTGGTGACTCAAAAAATGTCCGTAGGTGTGAGATAATGAATGAATGAATGAATGATTACAGTTGTGAACGTCACCTTTAATTTACACCTTAATAGTTTATATTTAATAAAATGACTAGTGTTATTTTTGATGACAAACATATTTAACACTACACAACAGTTAGCATAAAATGACAAAAGAGTGGGAGAATGTTTGAATTTTGAATTACAATTGTACTTTACACAAAAACGCTTTAAAACATATTTGTACAACTAATATTTAGCTTACAGATAGTAGATATGGAAAAATCCATAATGTTCCATCTACACGGACATTCTTTCATAGCAACTGGGATAAAGAAAGTTGGGACAAATTTTACAGATTCACCTCTTTCTTGGCGCAAACGACACAGTGGTATATGTTTGTTTTGTTCAGTGTGTTACTTGGTCTAAATGGCTTCACATGATTTTAGACGTCATTGCAGTGCTGAGACAAACAGTGCAGTGCAGTTACCAACAATATTTGGTAACTCTTATTTCAACTCAATATTTCCAACGTTTGTGGAATGCTTATGTGGGTGTAATGGGGCTTCGTGACCGATTATAAATTATTACTATTATTAGCTGTAAATCTGTTTTCTGTATTATAGTTTGTAAAACACTGCTGGCCTGTCTCTTAAGATTTACAGTTAAATAACAAGATGTTTAAGTAGGGCTGTTTTCCAAAGAATTACTAGTAATAGTTTAGAATTGCATCATGCGTCTGGTTCTGGTTTAGTGTTGCAGTAGCACTCTGTGGTAGTTTTAGCACACAAGGCAGGGAGCGATTGATGTGGCCCTTTTATTTAATAGGCGAGCTGGGGGAGGTTACCTGTGGTTATTGTTGGGGGTAAGTCATGTGGTCATGCCAAGCAATATGAGACTTACACGAGTATGTAAAAGAATACTGAAATGCTGTAATGCTGCTTTTGGCCATGATTCTTTTGATAAGACCAGAATTCCCAGAAGTCAGGTGAATTCTCAGAAGGGCTTGTTGTGGGACTCCCTTGTGTAAATATCATAGAAATCACATCCTCTAATAAAGAACGTTTATGAAAATGAACACACACACACACACACAAGAGTGAAAGGAATGGCAATGGTGAGTCAGACAACCGATTATTAAGACTGCAGTGTTTAATATGATGCAGACCAAATGACATCCCCTCTACTCACATCACACTTGTGTGTGTGTGGGTGCACACTCATACATGTGATTGTCAGACTCAGATTCACTCATTCTTTCAACATGGAGAGTGCTCTCTTTTCTCTTTCTCTCTGTCTATATCCCTCTATTGTCTCTCTGCCCCCCTCTCTTTCTGTCTCTCTCTCTCTCTCTCTCCCTCTCTCTAGCTCTCTTTCTCCTTCCCTCTGTTGTTATGCTCAATACTGCTGTGAAGTACTGGATATTTTCTCTGGCTCTAAATTTAGAGCTCCACTCCAATTAGACTGTTAAGATTGTTTATCTGTTTTTGCCACAAAAAGTTCAGTTCTCTCGTGGCTGTGTCACACTGAGCAGAGCTGAAGTGGGCCAAGGTTCAGCCTCTTCCTGTAAACACATCAAAAGAACCAGCCAGATGTTTGAAATTCCCCTGAAAAATTGCCAGAAATTCTAGAGAAATTGCACACCAAAAGCTGGCCGAAGATGTAGCCAAACCCAAAGTTCCGGGGCATCTAGTTTAAGGAAGAAGATATTCTGCCCCAAGTGTAGGGAAAGAAAAGCACGGCCTGATTATGTTCTGCACATGTTGCTTATGTGGGCGTTTTATACTCCTAAAACATATTAAACCTTATGTATTGTATCATATAGGCTTAGCTGCAGAGTTCATTGGGCATATGGAGTGAATTCCCTCAAAAGCTTGTGTGTGTGTGTGTGTGTGTGTGTGTGTGTGTGTGTGTGTCAGAGTACCTGCAGTTCTCAGTCCATAAATTCCTGAGCAGGAAAATGGTAGAGGATCCAACTCATTGTTGTGATAAGTATGAATAAGAGAGAGTGAGAGGGAAGGAAAGGGAGATTGAGAAAATGAGAGGAAGGAGAGAAAGAGAGGAAAGGGGAGGGAATGTAGGAGATGTAGAAAGAAGGGAACATGTGAATGAAAGAAAGGAAAGGGTTGAAGAGAGGGAGAAAAAAGGACAGAAGGGAGAATGATAGAGGAAGAGAGAAAAAAAAGGGGGAGAATGAAGGAGATGGAGAAATAATGAGGAATTATGAAGGTTAAGGGAGGAACTGGAGAGGGATAGAAACAAAGGGATTCAAAGACTGAGGAGAGAAATTAAAGAAAGAGCAGTAAAGGGGGAATGACAGAGGGAGAGAGTAAAAGAGAGAGAGCAAGAAAGAGGGTGTGAAAGTGAACGATAGATATTAGGAAGGTTAAGGGATAGGGAGAGGAAGGAAGGGGTTGGGGGGAGAGAGAGAGAGAGAGAGAGAGAGAGAGAGAGATGTCAAAGATAGTAAGAGAGAAAGAGAGTGTGCATTATGTCCTGACATTATAGCTATCACTCCTCTTGGCCCATACATGAACCTAGCAGCACTTGCTGAGCTGCATTAACACTAGCCTGAACTCTATAGGCTGATCTATATTACCACCAATCTCTATTACACACACACACACACACACACACACACCCAGCTGCATTAAATCCCTCATCCCTCACAATGGATGTGCTTTATTAGCTGTGTCAGTGCTGTGGTGAGCCCTGGGCAAAACTAATAGCCCTCAACCCTTCTCAGAGGGGAGTCTTTAAGATGATCCTGCCACACAGATTCTACCTGCTCCCAGCTTCTGTTCTTTGCTTTGGTGAGCCGGGTTATTAGGCTGTTGCCTATTAGGCTAATAGGCTTGTTTTCATGTCTGTTGGTGAAAGGCGTGTTGCTTTAGTTTGTAGGGTTAGGCTGAAATTACTTTAAACGATGTGAAATTAGTTTTCCTCTGCTTGTTTTAGATGACTCACTCTGTGTCAGTGGAAACATCTATTCTGATAAGTCCGTTCATGGTGCTTTCTGTGGTAATGCATGTGTGTGTGCGTGAGCGAGAGAGTGAGTGTGTTTTTTTTTACATTTTCAAGACACAGAATGTCCTGAAGTTTGAAGCGATCAGAAGAAACAGGGCAAACCTTCAACAACATGATTCTGAACATAGTTATTGAGAAGCACTGGTTTATTCTGAGATAACATACATACTTTTGTGTATTGACTAATGGTTGAATGTTTAAAATGCAGTTGTTTTTCGAATAAATATAAAGCACATTTAGTTTAGTGAGGTAAATATATCAAATATTCGACTTTGGTTCTTAAGATTAATAGGCTTTAATTGGCAGGAAACTTTAAAATATTGAATATAAAATATACGTCCTGAATTCCCGTATTATGTAATGTAGTGATCAAATCTGCAAAAATGCAGTATATTATCATTAAAACATTTGTTGTTCTTCAGAAATGTATCTCGTGTAAAATATATCAAAACACTATTTGCTGTCACACAATATGTATCTTCATTTCTATTTAACTTCATCTTGTTAACACAGTGGCCATCCTTCACACAGTGTGAAGATTTCATGACGAATAGACCAATAGAAATGCTCCAAAATTTCTTTGATTAATAGCTAAGAAGAGTTTTTCCTTCTGCCATAAAGTTACTAGTTTGAAGATAAATGTTTTTTGGACAGCAACAATATATTGAATAAAATAAGAACGGTTAACTGCTGAAGGGACAAAAAAGACTAATTTAGCGAAATTACAAAAACAGTACGTTTATCGAATGAGAAAATATTTCGTTGTCTGTGGCAGTAACTGTATTTCCAGCTATTTCCATTAGCCTGGCTCATATATGTGTGTGTATATATATATATATATATATATATGTATATAAAATCACGTAAAGGTTTTGACAGCAATGGTGAGACCTACAGAACCTACCCCGTGTTCTCAGACTGTATGAAAACAAATTGATGTGTGTGGGTGTGTGGCTGTTCACAGGCATGCATGAGGCCCTGGCACCAATACAAATGATTCATAACAGTTTCAAAAATGTTGTGTCAAGTTGAGCCAACTCTTAATATTTTGCTTGTTGTCACAAAGTGGCTTTACAGATATTAGTGTGTTATGTCACAGAGCTGATGAAGGAGGCCCTGGTTTTTAAGGGCCTGGAGTTTATTAGGCATCCATTTTATCTCTCAGCTGCACTGAGGACCTGTAGTCATCACCATCCCCTACTGCCTGCTTTACTGGAACTTCACTGTTTAATGACTGCTCCCCTAAGGACCACTTACAGGAATAACGCACAGCTTAGACATCAGGCCTGTGTGTGTATTTCTGTGTGTGTGTGAAAGATCAACTGCTTCACTGCTGAAGTGTGTCACGCTTTGATAATTCGTCATCCGCTAATTAGTTGCTTTTATTAATACACACACACATACATACATAAATATGTACGTATGTATGCATGTATGTTGCTGTCCTTCTATCACACACACACACCAAGACAGGATGTCAGGTCATTGACATGACAGAAATGGGATAGGTGATTGTTTCCCCTTTGTAATTCTCCAAGGCAGGCTACGAGAGCAGGTTATAATAAATTGAGAGAGTGTGAGGTGTTTGTGTGTGTGTGTGTGTGTGTAAGGGATTTTTGTTGGGCAGAGGTGCTGTTAATGTGTCTTATTAAGTCGGAGAGAAAAATTTGATGACTCACCCTTCCGCTCCCTCAAGGCAGCATGATAACTCTGTGCACACACACGAACGACGATAGTGGGTAATTGTCTCTGGGGCAGAATAACCTTTTGTGTGTGTGTGTTTGTGCGTAATGCTTCCTGTCCTGTGATGGCCACATCCTACTTTTACTCACTCCTCAGCCATTCTCAATTGATTATTTGTCCTTGACATGTGCAGACTACCTGCCTGGACCATAATGACCATTCACATAATCTCCCTTCCTTTCCTTCCCCTCCTCTGTATACCCTTGTCTAATAGCGCTCTACTTTCCTTTTATCACAACCTACAATTCCCTCTCCTTATCATCCATACATGGGGTAAAGGTGCATTCAGAAGGTCATTTCAACTGCATAAAATAGCAGAATTGTCACATTATATTGTAACTAACAGGAACATTGGATACAGAGTGGCAACTGGTAAGTAACATCTAAAGTGAATAACACACTTGTGGACCAATCCCATGGAGGCTGGATGGATGAAGCTTGCTACAGATGCACTGCCACACGTGCCCCACCTCCCTGATGAGAAAACTGCCCCAGGAAGAAGCAAAAACTTTAAACAAAGAGGAGGGATTCACAGCTGAATCACACAGAGACAGATGAGGCTAAGGCCACATAAATCTTCTCACTTTGGCTCACTACCTGTCGGCATCTTCATAATTTAAAACACCTACAAAGTCACATTGACAAACATATAAAAAGAACCAAGCTGCATCCCAATTGCACACTTATTCTAACCTATGCATAATAATTATATCTAGTGTTTGAGTATGTAGTATGTTGTGAAGTTAGACGTGTCTAAGGTGAGCATACAAACAAATCCACAGTGCATACTTAAAACCATTTGATGTTTGAGTATGATAATGATGGACACTATTGTCCACAATCCAACTGATCCAAAAAGAGGAGATTCTGTCAAAAATAATACCCTACTCCCTACATAGTGCACTTCGCACACTGTAAACTAATACTACACACAGACAGTGCACTAAATATTAGAGGGATGTGAAACTTATATTGAATATAAATTCTTTTATTATCTGACATACAATGCAATATATTAGTGCAAAAACATTTATTTTATGATCAACACTATGCAATATGCTGTGTGGAGGGGGGTATTTGAGTTTCAGTCTTTAAAACTAAATGGTGTTGTCATAGTAACAGTTCATTGCATCCTGTTACTAGGAAACTGTGAAGTATGTTAATATTTTGTGCACTAGCCTGTCAAACTCAAACTATTAAGATTAATATGTCGTTTCCAAAGAAAACAATATATCTTACAATGTCTTTTGAACACAGCAGCCGTCTTCCTGCATTCTGTGACAACTTCATGAGAATTGAGAATGCACCAATAGAAATGCACAATTACAAAATTAAATTCTTTTCACATTGACTTCCACTGAGAGTTAAGAAGGTTTGTTCTTTCTTCTGTGAAGTTACTCTTTTGTAGATGCATTGGACAGAAGCAATATACTGTATAGTATTAGTGTGTAGTACAGAACAAGGATGGACCCCTAGACAGTGCTGGGGCAGTCAGTGGGAGAAGAGAAAGTAAGAAAGAGCACAAACACATCAGAAGGTGGCTGCCTGATTAAATCTGTTGGGACTTTGAAAAGATTAAGCAGCTGAACGGCCATTTTTTTTATATTATTTGAGTTTTGTTAAGGCATATCTCCTGTTATATATTCGTAATTTCAGCCATCAGAATTGATGGTATTATCAATGTACAGACATACAGAGAATAGTCCTTTTCTAAGTGTGTGTGTATATATATATATATATATATTAAAGGCTATGGACGAATATTGTAGGCTAACAGAGGGAAAACACCACTACAGGCAAAACCATGCCTTCCACAGGACCACAAATACACCCAGCACTCTTTGTAGGAGTGTGAAAATGGAAAGTGTTTACCCATCCTGGTTGGGTGCCTGGAAGGCTTTGACTAGGCGAAAACACCAGAAGAGAGAGTGAGCAAATGAGAGAGAGAGGTTACATAAACGGCAGCTCTCGTCACTCTCACCAAAAAACAAGACAGAGACAGGAGGCGTTAAGAAAGAAGGTGATGTCATTGATGGTAGGGATCCATGATCACCCATTCATCTGTGTGTGTGTGTGTGTGTGTGTGTGTGTGTGTGTGTGTGTGTGTGTCTCTGCATGTCACTTCCTAGGAGAGAATGGAGAAGGAAGTAGAGTGAATGGATAGAGGGAACAACATCTCTATGGTGGGTCTCTCTCTCTCTCTCTCTCTCTCTCTCACACACACACACACACACATGCTGGCAGTATATTCACAATCCAGTGCTGCTTTTCTCTGTTGTAGCTTGTTAACTGCTGTCATTGCCATGTTTAAGGTTTAAAACTGAAGCACTGCCTTTTTCTGTTTACTCACAGTACTGCAAAACTTGCTGCTGCCTGCAATTTATTTGCAAGAGAACATACATAAAATGCAGTATCACAAGCAATGAAAGGATAATTCCACAACTTCCTTGAAGTGACAGAAAGAGAGGATTGTACCTTTTTGTGGAATATTAGATTTATTTTGGAATATTCTCAGTTGAAACCCTTTTACATTCCTTTTTATAATAACTAAAAACTGATTTAAATAAACTAGTTTATTCTATGGTAATCATAGCTGTCAAATAGAAACAATGCGACAAAGCTGTCAAAGCAATGCTCTACTGTGGTTTTAGAGTATTTTTTTATTTGCCCTCATAAATTTAATAGTAAGTGCATTTAAATGTTATGTCCTCTCCACCACTAAATTAATGAAATTTAACTTTAAACTGAAAATAGAAAGTGAAGCAGTGTTTGCTATGTATGCTAACTGCCCTATCTACTCTCCTATTTTATCTTTTAGCCTGGGCAAAAATTAGCTGCTTAAACAAACAATTTTATAGATATTCTAGCATGCTTTGAATCATGTGCCTCCTATATTGGAGGAAAATAATTAATTATATCTTTGTCTGAGATTACAGGATGCCAGTTACGTACCGTCTATTGCTACGTACTCAAGCTTATATTCAGAATAAAGGGTAGTGTTACAAAAATGTAAGTATGTTTTAACTGGTTGACAAGTTTCTGTCAAGGGCCTAGAGTTCTGATTCCAAAAACCAACAGTTCATACAATTAAATTGTAGATTAATACAGCCAATTAAATACTAGCAATTAGCTTCTAGCCAGTCTGCTAACTCTCACTGTCTTGTTTATTGATAGTCTTGTGTGGGGGTGGGGGTGGGGCAGTTGTCGGTTTTCACGAGTGACCCACCAATTAAAATTTATATGACAGTTGTTGACAACTGGAAGATCCATCACAGTCAGATTGAGTAAAGGCATTTCACTGCAGGACTTTAACAGAAACAGATGACAGTTACCTGTGAGTATGTGTAGCAGTCATGGCTGCATTTCCCTCCTCTTACATAAGCACTGGTTTAGTTCTTTTATACTTGGCCTCTATTACAGTGTAAAGCACGACTGAAGCCGATATGAGATCCTGTCACTGTACCGCAGATGGATCAGGTGATTAATAATCACATCTAAAGATGAACTCAAAGTCTAGAGCCATTTAACCAATAAAACAAAGCAACAGTTGTGTTATAGAAGGGCAAGGTGGCTGCAGCGTGAAACACCATGTCTATGTGAATACGTTGGTAAGTGTCAGAATCGTGCATCATGCTTCTCATCTCATTTCTGGTGTCTTAACAGATGTTGTGCAGCTAACATGGTCTGATTTTTTCACTTAAAAAAGGCATACTTCTGAATTAATTTGCAAGCATTTGAGAGCAGTTGTTGTCTTTGTGCCTGAATCTAGTCTGTATATATATTTTTGCATTAACATTTTTTACAATTTAAGGATCTACATTTAAGCAATTTTTTTTTTGCTTAAAGTGGCATTCCAGCTTATTAAATTGTATATATTAATTGTCATATGACGTAATATTCTCTACTGCAGCACCATTGGTTTACATTCACAATCTTGTGTCCATTTTGTTGTCCACTGTTCTCCTAAAAAATAGACAGAACACATTTTATCAGTGTTTTTATGTATTAGTTACGGATTTATGTTCAGCCAGGGCCTGTGAGGGAAAACAAACAAACAAACACAAAAAAACCAACGACTTGAATATTTCACCCTCAAGTGTCCTCAACAAAAAAGCTGTAGTTTTACAGAAGTTTACCACATTTTCAGGATACATTAAAGGAACACTAGCCCTGATTTTCAACTCTGGTTTTAACTTGTCCTCGCCCACTTCGCCTTGCTACTTCCCCTCAGGGGAATCCCTGACGCCATCTTAAGGGCAGTTCCATTTCTGTATTAGCTGAAGTGAAGTGTGGTATATGATCCTTCAGAAAGACGAGAGAACGAGTCAAAGCTAATGCCCACTTAAGAAGCAAATCTTGCCCAGTATGCATTGCAATGTCACACAATTTCCATAGCAACTGCAAAAACAATGTTGGACAGAGTAGTCTATAAGTAAATTTTACAATGCTTTTCATGCCATAAAACATATTAAAAAAAAAAAAAAAAAGAAATACTTCGATGTTCGATGTTCAGCTTTTGTTATCACTCATTTTAATCTTCCCCTAGTTATCGATATGCAAATGTTGGCAGTCCACAGCAAATGTAAAGTTCAAATCAAAAAAGAAGGTTAGTTTCTTACACTCCTCCCATAGTTACATAGTGTGGTTTCTGCAGTGCTGAGCCTGAAGTAGCAATAGCAGAGGCTCTGTTCACCCCAAATACAGGTCAGTGAAGCATCTAAATGATTTTTAAGCTGTAAACTTAGGATACAAATTCTACCTAGTATTCCTTTAAAATTAGGGTAGTTTAAGGTTTATTTATGGAAAACTTTAACAGGTTAAAATCTTTATTTGACCAGAGAATCATTTTAACAACTGACTAAGGTTTGAGGCTATGTTTGATGATTTAAAGATGCTGTTTGCATAAAATTAATCAAAGTATCAACAGCTTGTTACGTTAAATTCATGGCTTTGCTGGAGTACAGCATTAAACATAGGAAAACAAGTTGTGAATGACTGACTAACTTCTGAATATCTATACTACAAATTTAAGTACGTAATGTACGTAGTAACAGAAGAGCCTTATTAGAATTAGTATTAAAACACTAGTAAACAATACAGTAAGGGCCAGTTTTGTGTACACTGATTAAGTCCTGAATTCTGTTGAATTTTCAAGGGGATTCCTATTTGATACTGACATTTTCAGTGACACGGTTTTTCATGAAGGTTTGTGTTCTCTAAAAGTAGAACAGGTAAATGTTGCATGTTCATTCAGCCATTCTGAAATTAGCCCACAGAATGCCACGCCGCGGGTCAGGCAGGATCGTTGATTGAAGTCCAGACCAGTTTAAAAGATGATATTGTTTAGAGAGCTCTGCGTGACTCATGTTTTCCAACTCCTGGTAGTCGCCCTGGAAGTGCAGACGTCATCCTCCCACGGCAGCCGCTGATGCAGGGTTACTTCTGGCCCTTTCAGACACTGAATTACAAAGATACAAAGTAGTCCTGGCTATGCCCCCACCCCAGTGAGGCTTAAGTGGAAAACAGCAATTTAACTGCTATCCTCTTTTTTGGAATTAGATCTTCCCTTCTGTGCTGCTGTGGTTGTGCTTGAAGATGACTCTGCACTTCATTTGAAAACTCTTCAATTTAAAGCCTGGCTTCCTTATCAGCTTTAAAGAAAGCAGTAGTGAAATCCCATCTGTGTGGGAGGGGTTTTGTCAGAGGTATGTTTTGATTTAATTTAATTATTGTGTTTGGTTTTTTCTGTCTTTCTGTACAGAAAAGACACTGCGTCACGATGACATTCTCCTCAGCTGCTCTGTCACAATGTCTGAAAGCTGAAACTAGGCTTGGTCCACGTCAGCACTCAGAGGTGTGTTGCCATGGCAACCATGACGGTGACATTTGTTTTCACAGACACGGCCACTTCCTGTTCGAGTGTACCACCTGCTATGTCGTCGACCTTTCTCCTTTCCTGTTGTGTTGGTCATGGACCTGGCCATCAACTCTGTGACGAGTGAAACAAAACTTCTCCCTGGATGCTGGTTTCATATGGTGGTTTAGATGTGTTCTACCGTGTCTAGCACCATTTGAAATCAGTGTTCCTGGAGAAGAATAACAACCAGTGTACAGCTGTGAAGAAGAATCTATGGAAGAACAATGGGCGGTGATTTCTCTGGACACTCCAGATTAGCCCACATAGATTAAGGCATTAAGGAAAGTGCCATGGCAGCATTTACCAAAGATAGATTTTTCAATAAATCTGGATAAATGAAGCCAAAATTCAGCACTATTCAATAGGACCGTCCCTGACCTCAAATATTATATATAGCACAACACCACCACTTCTGTATCACTGCAGCACTGAGAATGATCCACCAGCCATAACGTACCAGCTGCGTGGTGGTCCTGTGGGGTCCTGACCATTAAATAAGAGGGTGACTATAAATTAAATATAGACTTTTGTTAGTCATTTGCACAGTTCTGTATCTGAGGCATTGCCAAACAAAATGGTATCAATCATGTTGCCCCTTGCATCAATTAATGATTAAATTCGATGTGATATATCTTTGTTTTATCTACTGAAACGTTCTGCGTTTAGTGAGGTAAGAGCTCCTCTCTTGCGCTCACACAGACTTCCACTCCACGCTCTCCCCACTAAAGGATGACTGATTTCCTCTGGTGCTTAGAGTCGATCTTGTCTTCTAGCACCATTTGAAATCGGTTATAATGACTGGGGATCAATTCTTCGCTCGTTTTGCTGAACTCAGTGAACCAACAGTACCCCTTCCTTGTGAATTGGTTGATCTGATCTACACATCCTGAATCAGTCATATTCAGACTTGCTGTAACATTCCACTCACACCCAAAGTTTAAATGAATAAAATTCCTTTTCCTCAATATTTGGTGTCTTGTAAATGAGTGCTGTAATCCATTTAACCCACACTTGGATGCTCCACAGTGTTTACACAATAGTCTACCACCACATGTCCTGAACCTCTGTGATGTTTTGGAATTAGCTTGACTCCTGCCAACCCCTTCATGAACTGCTAAACTCTTTGACTGACATTTATCATTGATTCTTCCCATGAATGTTTCCTCTTTATATATGTGTCGCTTTTATTATTTGTCATGTGTCAAATCCACGCTCAGACCCAGAGAAGGAAGCCTTCCCCTTTTTCATCTTGGTTTGTCTGTGAGATCCTTCCTTATTTATTTAATTTATTTTATTTAATTATATATTTCATACTATTAACTGATGTTATCCAGCGTAATCAACCTGAGATTTTATTTTTAAGTGAGCCCTGCTCACAATCAATCCAGTATTCTGGAAAGGTACTTTGTAGCAGCTTATTATAAAAAATACAATACAAATTAAAGGCAAAGTTCACCATTTTATAAAATTTTGATTTTACTCACCACTTGCTAGTTCTCCACTGTTTGCATGCTTGAAACTGGTCTAATATGTTTATGAAGCCCCAGTGTCAGTAAATGGGCAAAAGAATATATTTCTTGCCAGGCTTCCTCTTGTTCTCTGCTCATGGTAGAAAAAAAGCATCTGGATTTTTTTAGACAATGGAGAGAACTCAGTTTTAACTTTCTACCATTATTCCTGCTCCATAGTTGGGTAACGTTGATTTTGTATGCTTGATTTTTTTCTCTTCCAAATCAGGTGAGCATTAACTGTGTGAAAGTAAACACAAACCGAAAGTGCTACAAAACTAAACAACTTGAGTAACAAAGACATGTTATTTCAGTTCAACTTCAGCCATGTACAAAGTCATTTTTCTCCTCAAATATATAATTCCACCTTCAAAAACAATGAGCTTCTGAACATGAACAAACCAGAGAGAACAGCATTTCCCAACAATTGCCACCTTTCATTTAAATAGAATAGAACTGGGGCTGAGAAACCTGTGTTCTGTAAAAAGTTTAGCTTCAGCTCTAATTTAATACACTTAGCACACTTGCCTTAAGTGTCCTGACCTCTATATTTAAGAAGCTCTGCAGCCTTTCCCAAACCGGTCTCTCCCCACTAACACTCCATAAGGGAGTGCCACTCCAGAAGAAGTCACGCTCTGTGGAAGATACAAATACAGGGGTAACGCAGGGACACTGGCCACTAACTACAAAAGGGCAAAGTTGCTGTTACCATGGTTACAGACTGACCCTTTGCTTGACCATGCAAGTGGAAGAGAAGTGAATAGACTAGGATGGGCAGAGCTCCCTGCCATTGTGCTTAATACTGCCCCTTTATTGGAATTACAGCTTCAAAATGACTGTGATATTTGCTGACCTGTAACAGGGAGAATAGACCCTCTTTCATTGCTACTCCAGGCTCAGCACTGCAGAAACTGCACTATGTTAACCTTTGGAGGTGGGTTGGAAAGCACCCCCCTCAGTTTCACTTCCACCTTCAATTAATTACAATGCTGTAAATATGCAACTCTAGGGGAAGCCCAGGTGCAAAAATACCAAATCTTACCTAGTGCCTTTTAAATGTTTCACTTTGGATAAGTTTTATTGAGTCATGAAGGTTTCAAAAGAAATATATATATTTAAATTGCATCATGTGACATTGTAGCTTGTCTAAACATTACTGCTTCAGGTCGGGTCTCAATGTGTGTTTACAGTGATGAGCAAAGCATGAAGAAATGAGAGAAATCGTGTCCTTTCTATTTGTGCTGTAGTATCTCATCATTTAGTGGTACGACGTCCGTTTTGTTGTAATGAAATTACCTAGAAACCCCTTGAATAGGCTGAGCATTTGGAATGACACCGGTCAATGCAGAACCACTGATAAAATATCACTTGACTCTTACACGATTTTCAAAGTCGGATATTAATTTAAAGTTTTAGTGCCCTCTACCGGTTGAGACAATGCATCACATCCAATTAAAGAGCACCAGAGGACTGTGATTGCGTCATTTGGAAATTAGCCCCATGTCGTATTTGAGCGAGCTGGCGTCTTAAGCAACAGAATGAACTGGTTTGGCAAAAGGTTTAGTAGTTATTTTTCTGACCAATAAAAATACTGCATTTTAAATGTTTAAATGGTGATTATACTCTATTGAAGCCTTTTTTTCTTTAAAAAAAACTATTTAATTAGGTTGAAATATGCCTTAGCAATACAAGACATAGACACAGACGTTATCTTTGGACATTTGTGGATTTTGCAGAGGAAGATTCTGAGAGAGAAATCTCAGCAAAATCTGGAGACCTCCAAAAGTCCATTAAGGTTCAAGGTTTACTCTTTGTTAAGAAAAATAGTGATTTGGGGTTTTTTCTGTATTTCTTGTTCTTAAAACAGCTCTATTCAAAGCCCATCAGTGGAGCTGTGTCATTATGTAACTCTCATCTAATACAGCCCTGTTCTTTTCATGTCCGGCTGTTCTCCACTGTGTTTACAAAAACCTCAAGTCTCTCTGTACTTTCTATTCCAGTCACTAAGCCGGATACTATACACTAGACATGTTCTATTAATTAGTTCAGAAGTGGAGCCAGGTGTGTTTATCAACGGTGAATAGACAGTGGGCAGTGAGGTCTAAGTTGACAAATGACCACTGTTAAAAATCATTATTTTTTTAAAAGAAAACCCCCCAGTTTTACATTTGGTGAAACACTGAAAGCACTAAAATTGTGCTGATGTGCTTTATTCTGTGCTTAATTCTGGAATCTCTAAATTGTACTGAATAACAACAAATATTTAATTCTAATTATATGATGTTACACCTACTGAGTGTACAAGTCATGTTACTTTTAGCCACTCTTTTCATTTTAATTTTGGTGCTGTCCAATGAAAAAACATACATTTTTTGTCGGTTTTTACTTTACCACATAATTTCAACACAGCAGCTATCCTTCACATTGTATGAAAATTGGATGATTAATGGACCAATAGAAATGCTCCACGTACTTGGATTTAAATCTTTTTACATTGACTTACAGGTTAGGGTTAGAGACATGAGAGACAGATTCATTGTACAGCAGCGATATATTTATATGCTTAGGTCACATACTTTTGATTTCTGTTACTTGTAATTTTCTGTTACTGCATTTTTTTTGTGAAATTTTTGGACACGGTGTGTTTGTATTGTGACCTTTTTTATTTTAGATTTAGCACACATTTAATGTGTTTTAAAAATACTGTTGGAAACCTCAAGATACTTAAATTGTGCAAAAATAACATTAGTGCACTCAGTATACTTTAAGAGTAACTACAACTAGTGTAAACTAACCATCCATCCATCCATTATCTGTAACCGCTTATCCAATTTTAGGGTCGCGGGGGGTCCATAGCCTACCTGGAATCATTGGGCGCAAGGCGGGAATACACCCTGGAGGGGACGCCAGTCCTTCACAGGGCAACAAATCTTGAGGTAAAGATTTCCATACACTTGTGGTTGTTTATTGCTTGTGGAACAATGCTAGACATTAAACATTCGGTAAAATATTAGAGGGTTAAGCTCTTTCTAGTTTCATTGTCCTCGTTTTTGTTACCCTTTTATTAACTTTGCTGATCACACGAAGGACGGGAAGCTGCTGGAACATCAAATTAACTCTAGATGTGTTATTGCTCATGTGTTATTAATGTACAAAGCCTCTGAGGCTAATACTGACCGTACTGCCCTAATAATGACTAACAGCAGAATCCAAAACCCTACAGAGTGGACAGCCCATCTAAATACCTGTTCTGTGATCTGTTCACCAATGTATTATTTACACTCACAAACACACATACAGCTGCTTCCTCTCAGTCCTAATTGTGTTGCAATAACATTGCAGGTTCTCAGCTCATATAGTTTAGTCGTCATGTATTGGAGGGTTTTTAAGTCAATTACCATTGATTTCAGACCAAGACTACAAATAAAATTACCATTAGCAAGCTTCTACATTCATGTGTTTAAAGAGCCCATTTCTTCCATTATTACTCTATTTTAAATTTTTCCATGAAAGTCCATTTATAACTAGTCATAACTCATTTTTACATTACATAAATATTTTATGCTTCTAAAGCGGATACTATATATGCAAATTGCCAGCATTCTGATTGATGGCCTTGTATTGGGTGTCACTCTAAAACCAGTTCAGACTACATTTCACATTAGATTACATCTGTTTAAGCTCTTAAGCACGATAATCCATATGCAAATGAACTGTTTTTTGATGGGCCTTTTATTGTGGCTCATTCACAAAGCAGGTTGGATTGAAACATCCCTTATTGTCAGCATGAATTGGGAGAGCTAAACTGCTGAAATTATGGATATGTTTAAAGGATTTGTTTAATAAAATCATTAAAAAAATTAA
This sequence comes from Hoplias malabaricus, assembly GCF_029633855.1. NCBI lineage: Eukaryota > Metazoa > Chordata > Actinopteri > Characiformes > Erythrinidae > Hoplias > Hoplias malabaricus. The sequence continues at coordinate 51,627,086 of NC_089803.1, forward strand.
ATTGAACTACCTTTTGTTGCTTAATTTGGAGGCTTAAATAATTTCTGTCATTTTATAGTAAATTACTGTTTTTTTTTTAATAATCAAAGTTTATCATTGTATTTTGCTGTGTATGTTGGACTCCCACGTCCATTCTTAATACTTTACATTAGGTTCCTCTACATTGCAGCAGACCTGAATTCCCTGCAGTCTTTAGTGAATCAGAATGAGAGAGCATAGTTTCAGTTCCACAGTGTTAGTACAAAGCATGCAAGCTATGAGTTCATTTGGCTCTGTAATTGACCGGCGCCTTGTACAAGGTGTGTCCTTGTCTTGCACCCAGTGTTTCCAGGTAGGCATCAAGATGACAACAAGAGGAGCAAATGAGTCGTTGTAAATGCTTCAGAAATAACAGTAAAGTGAGTCTCTGGTGGTGTTTATATAAGATGAGGCAATAGTGAATCAGAAGGTTGTTGTTGTGGGTGGATAACTACATTATCTATAAACTGAATCTGAAGTTGGGTCATTTTTGCTTTGCTAAACTGTGTCTGGGCGGCACAGTGGCGCAGCAGGTAGTGTCGCAGTCACACAGCTCCAGGGGCCTGGAGGTTGTGGGTTCGATTCCAGCTCCGGGTGACTGTCTGTGAGGAGTTGGTGTGTTCTCCCCGTGTCCGCGTGGGTTTCCTCCGGGTGCTCCGGTTTCCTCCCACAGTGTCCGTAGGTGTGAGTGAATGTGTGTGTTGCCCTGTGAAGGACTGGCATCCCCTCCAGGGTGTATTCCCGCCTTGCGCTCGATGATTCCAGGTAGGCTCTGGACCCCCCGCAACCCTAAATTGGATAAGCGGTTACAGATAATGGATGGATGGATGGATAAACTGTGTCTCATTCTCTCATAGACATCACTGCAGACAAAGGTTGTGCTTTAAGTGTTATTGTACAATATTTGTCTGTAACCATTTAAGCAGTTCACGGTGGGTCCGGAGCCTACTCAGATGAGGCAAGGCAGGAACACACCTTGGAGGGGGCGCCAGTCCTTCAAAGGGCAACACACACTAACACATTCACTCACACCTACGAACACTTTTGAGTCGCCAAGCCACCTACCAACATGTGGGGGTTTTTGGACTGTGGGAGGAAACCGGAGCACCCGGAGGAAACCCACGTGGACACGGGGAGAAGGACTTGAACCTACAACCTCCAGACCTGACTTATGGAGCATAAATTGGTTTATTCAGGGGAAAAAAATTAAATAAATAATGATAGCTAATATTTAATTACGGGTGTCAAAACTGATTGCTCCTTTACTATCAAATGTACTGCCAAAACTTACATCAGTTAAAATGGTGTATGACAACTGCACTAAAAAAGTGACCCATCACTTTTTTTATTATTATTATAACATGATTTTGTTTGTGCGCTCACTTTCCATTCTCTCAGTTCTACTGACCATACTGGAGCATGTTACAAATCTACAATTAAAGATTGCAGTCAGTCTGTTGCTCTGCATACTTTGTTTGCCCCTTTTCTCCCTGTTATTCAGTGATCAGGACCACCACAGAGCAGATATGGTTTGGATGGTGTATCATTCTCAGCACTGCAGTAATGGTGGTGTTTTATTTTTTTTTTGCTCTAGAAAAAAATATATCAGACACAGCAATGCTGCTGGAGTGTTTAAATTTCACTGTGTTACTGCTGAACTCAAAATATTCCACCAACCAAAAAAAATCCAGCCAACAGCGTCCTGTGGGCTGTGGGCAGTGACCGGTGATGAAGGACAATATAATGACACGCACACACACACACACATATATATAAATACTTCAATTGGGCTGTCATACTTGAACTGTTGTGGGTGTGGAAAATGAATCAGGTGTTTTTCCTCTTTTGCCATTGTTTCTCTGAATATTGGTATTATGTGTTGGTTTTAATGTGAGCATTCAGAGATGGAGTAGTTTCTTTCTTTTGGGTGCCAGTGTGGGGGTGTTTAAGACAATCGAGCCACCTGCCAAATGAGCTCAAAGATGAGAGAAGTGCATTTGTGAGTGTTGCATACTTGTCAACCAAGTAAAACAAACCATTTGGATATTATTGCATATTCATGAATCCACATATGCCTGGTTTAATGTATTGTGGCTTTTCTGAGAAACTTCTTCTAGGGTTCTTTTCAGGGTTTAATCAATGTCTCAAGAGTACTTATGCATCTTTAATCCACAAAATATATAAAATTACTTAATGACAAGGAAATATCCTTCTGAAGTTGTAGTCTGATGACAGGAGGAACTTGTTGCTGCTAGGAAGACCAATATCAAATAGGTATATTCTCCTCTATTGTTGGTAAACTGATTTTGATGTAGGGGGATACGCACTGTGAATTTGTGATGCATTACAGCACTAAATATATAACATGTGAAAAAACATATTTTTCATTCCTGTTTTAGGTTGAAATACCTATTAACTAGACCAGAGAAGTATTTTAGTCATGTGATAGATTCCTCTATTGTCAAAACTGTTAGCTGAAGATCCTGCATAAGGTTATATTCAAATTCTAAGAAGGCCTGTAAGCAATTGTATTTTGCTACTTATTACCAGTAAAGATAATAATATTGTCCCTAAACAATTCAAAATGAGCATTGTTAATATGGTTGTTTTGTGGCTGGGTGTCGATTCCAAACTCGATTCAAAAGTCTTTCCACAGATTTAATATATTCATGTGTTTAATGAACGCTATATTTTTTTGGGTTTTACAAAATCCCCTGCCTTGTATGCTGATTTCTGAAACAGATAAATTTACTGTTTGATTAAACCGGCTAATGTAATTGACTTGCTCGGTCAATGTCAGTTAAATCAGAATCAGAGCCGACTCCAACATTTCTGGAATCGAACAACGCGATGCTCCGTCACAAAACAATAGGCGCCAGACATAACCCCGCCTATGTCAGCCCGTATCCTAGCGACCATGGCCTGTCACCCTTCCTATTGGTCCAAATTCAAGGTTCCGCCATATTCAAACCTCATCGTCCGTTTGGATACATTCCCTCCCCCGTTTATCATTTCAAAATATTACATTCATCAGTTTATTGGGTGGTGCGCAGTAGTTAGCTATCTTCCCGTTTTTCTTTATTTCGCCTCGGTCCGGTTTCTTTTCGATGGAGGACATAGACGAGCCACAGTGCGCGCTGTCTGAGTGCGAGACTGAGCGGAGTGTGAGGCCGAAGAGGAAAGCTAGCTGGGGGAGAAAGTCTGTGGTAGCACCGGCCGCAGAGCCCGGGTCCCCCGAGAGCAGCGACCCTAGACGGTGAGGAGAAACGACCCTCTGTGGCCCGTTTTTTTTTTTAAACATTGAGGTTCACTTCAGTGTTCGTCTAGATATTAAAGCCCCTTCCTTCTACTTGGCCAAACCGCTTAATACTTTTACTGTGACACCGTTTAAGGCGGACCGGATAATTCAAATAAGGAGCCGAGTACGGTATCACTACCTTATACGTGTTTAAGGTGGAACGTGAAATTTGAGCTAGTTTACTTAAGCCTCCTGATGGTATATCTTGTAATGTTAACAGTTAAAAAGACGAATACTTTTTTCTTGCAACAGTTTATATTTTAAACTGCTTTAACTTGATAGTTAGATAGCACTCTTAGCTGCTAGGCTCACTTTAGGCCTGCTTCCATTAGAGGCCTTTCTACAAAATTTAGACTCCTACAAGAAAAAAACGTTAGTCAGTGATGTTTTAGCCTATAGTTCTTTTTTTTTAAATGGAAATTTGCAACGGTATATTTGAATGACAATGCTACCCATCTAACGTTATTTAAAAAGACTACACAATAGTGAAACATATTTACTTACTTACATACCTTTTTCACTTTTGTATATCATGGGCGAAATAAACAGTCATGGCGGAGCATATCTGCTTTGAAAATTCAGCGATTAAAAAGAGTCAAGCGAGGTAATGTAAACAGCCAGGCTTTCTAATGTCATTAATCTACAGAACCAATGCCATAAACTTACTTGGCTCGGCTCATGAGCTGCAGGCGACTGTTGGAGGGTTATGTGGAGACAGTAGGGGTGGGAGATATGGCCCTAAAATGATATCACAATATTTCACAGTATTTTGGCGATATGATAAAAAGCTCAGTTTCAAACGCTCAGAAGAAGCGACACAAACAAAAAATGTAACCATGTGTTTATTTTGTCAATAACATTAACTTACCAAGATTCTGATTTAATATTTCATTCATTCATTATCTGTAACCGCTTATCCAATTCAGGATTCATGGTGGGTCCAGAGCCTACCTGGAAACATTGGGCGCAAGGTGGGGAATACACCCTGGAGGGGGCGCCAGTCCTTCACAGGGCAACACAGACACACACACATTCACTCACACACTCACACCTACGGACACTTTAGAGTCACCAATCCACCTGCAACGTGTGTTTTTGGACCGTGGGAGGAAACCCACGCGGACACGGGGAGAACACACCAACTCCTCACAGACAGTCACCCGGAGCAGGAATCGAACCCACCACCTCTAGGTCCCTGGCGCTGTGTGACTGCGACACCTACCTGCTGCGCCACCGTGCCGCCCACTAATTTAATATGTAGTGTATAAATATGTAGTGTAGCACAGAACCATTATTGCCTTACATAACACCATGGTTTATTGTACATCTGATGTTTTGTAACCATACCACATCCACAAGACTGAAATCATTCCCCATTTTTTTGGAGCAAGTTCTACTGCCTCAGAGCCACGTTCTGTCATACATTACAGTTCATGTAAATAAGATATGTCATATGGGTAACTGCATGATGTCTTTATGTAAACAAGACAGATTATCTCTCTCTCTCTCTCTCTCTCTCTCTCTCTCTCTCTCTCTCTTATTTATTTATTTATTTTTTTAATGATATGGCACGGCACTAGGAGACAGAAATATGGACTGATTGCATATTCATATATTCACACGTACTGAATGATAGCAAAGTTTTAGATTTATATCTGAACCAATTCTAAGGTGTTAGGGAATAGTTTCCTTTGGAAATTACTTCTAACTTTGTCATTTTGAGTAACAGATATGGGTTGTCAGTTTTCAGTTTAATCGATGACCACAGGGAGTATTCCCCCCCCCCCCCAAAGATTGATGTGGAAAAATGCTATGGTCAGGGGTTTTGGGCTAACTTATTTAAGAAACCATTGTAAATGTTATTTTCCTGTTGAATTTTATTTGTGGCAATCGTGTGGATTTGTGAATTCAGAAATTCATGTTAACATGTCTGTTCCCAACTCCTTTTTATCTCTTACCCTGTGTTCACACTAGCAGGCGACAAACGTGATTTGTAGCTGCAATTCAGCGACAAGCAACAAACCAAGTTGAGGTTTTCATGCAAATTAATTTTGACGCATTGAAACGACATTCTAAACGATTGGCTGCAAGTTCTTTGAGCCAATAATAGACACAGGGTCTGAAGTTCCGTAATTCATGCAACTTATTATTGAACAATATAAATGGGCAAATAAAATTTACAGTAGATAGCACAAGTGACATTCATTATGTATCTCATTCATTTGCCCTGCTTTGTTCTGAAGTTTTAACAATCTTTATATTATTATTTTTTCACAAAAGCCAGAAATTCCCTGTTCCAGGATGTTGCCCATTTGAAAACATTTGTTTACAGGCAAGTGATACTTTTCCATGTTTAATATATCTGATTCAACACATCAGCTACGTAACAAACATTTGTTGCGTAAATAGACTAAATTTTCATGAATACTCTAAATTATTGTTGCCAAGTCTGGTTTATGGATTTAAGTTAGATTATATTGCAATTCGTCTTTCTTCCACTGGGTGGAACTCTATTCACACTGATCACAGGATGGCATGTTTTTAAGACGTTAAAGGCTGTGATTCTAGTCATAAATATAGCACATTGTTATCACAGGAACTTCATGGTTTAACTGTACTGTGTACATGAGCTTATCTGTAAATGTCATCCTTTTTCTGCAACTAAACATGAATTTAGTTAATCTCTAATACACCTGAATTAACTGTAATCCTATTATTTGGAGCCTTCAGTTCTGCCAAGAATTTGTGTCCAAAACTGATCCAAATATAGTACTGGTCTAATATATATTTAGCAGATCTCTCCAGTAAGTCCTGTGAAAGGCCATGGAGAGCATGAAAAGGTTGTTCCGTTGTAAACCAAGATGAGAAGCGAAGAGTTTATGTTGGCATAAGTGGCCAGTTTCCTTCGTCATCTTGGGTACTTTCAGTACCTCCTGCCAGACTCAGGGAAATAATGAGTACTCAAAACAAAAACAAAAAAAATCAGCCATGGTAAATTTTCATTATTAGAGGAATACCGAAAGAGTAGGAACATTTAACAGGTTTTAATTTTAGGAACATGCTGTCTCTAGTAAGTGAAATTATACATGAACAACTTATGCAAGATTGCAACTACCATTGTCATTGTTACAGTTTGTGTAGGGCTTCTTTAGGGTTGGGCAGTATAAAAATTATACCATATACAGCTACTATTTATTTAAAAATGTGGATGGTATCTCAAAATGAGGGCAGTATTAACCACGTGTGTGCTTCTCTTAACCACGTGTCAAGTTTCTGTTCTGTGTCTTTAAGAACATGGCTAAACATCTTTGTGCATTTAAGTGAGCCACAGGGAGGATGCGCAGTGGTAGCTCACTGATTGGAGATGTCACACTCTGAAAATGGGTGGAGAAAAACTAGCCCAGTAGCCTACAGCCGTTGTGAGTTTAGCGCTGAGGGTTACGAGAGGAAGTAGGATAAAAACAAAGTACTCAGAAGACCCTTCACCCAACTTTGTGCTCACATGTATGAGGCTTCATTCTCTTATTGTTTTGAGCCTCAGTTCGCTGGAAAATGATGTGCTGTGGTGTGCTAAATCAAGTGCCTGTTAGCTGGCCAGCTCTGTTTCTTAATAGTGTAGAACTAGGGATGCACTGATTTAGAAATTTTTTTTATTTATTTTTTTTTTTTTTTATTTTTTTTATTTTTTTTTTTTTTGCTGATATGATAACTGATAATTAGCATCTTGGAGTAGATTATACCAATATTAATAATCAATAATTATCAAAGATTTACTGCTGGTTATGCATAAATGGTTTCTAGAGGGTTGTTATTGGTTGTAATGTCGGCTAAATTTCCTATTATTGGACCGATGACAATAACTCTCTGACGTATCTACATTGATGACTGAACATCACCCCCAATTGAATTTATCCAAAACTGAACTGCTGGTCCTCCCAGCCAAGCAAGCTATTCTCCACAACATCAGCATCAAGCTAGAGTCCCTATCAGTGGCTCCCACCAAGGTTGTAAGAAACCTAGGTGTCATGGTTGATGACCAGCTGACCTTCACAGATCACGTTACCGCTGTAGCTCGATCGTGCCGCTTCTCCCTATTCAACATAAGGAAGATTAGGCCATACCCAACTCAACATGAAACACAGCTTCTTGTTCAAACGTTAGTAATCTCCCGTCTTGACTATTGCAACGCTCTCCTGACAGGTCTTCCGGCCTGTGCTGTGAGACCGCTACAGATGATCCAGAATGCTGCAGCACGCCTGGTTTTCAACCAGCCTAAAAGAGCACATGTCACGCCCCTATTAGTTGAGCTGCATTGGCTACCCTTAGCTGCTCGCATAAATCACTAATGATGGCCTTCAGTGTCTTCACTGGCTCTGCTCCCATCTATCTCAATAGACTTAAAACCATACGTTAGCGCCCGCCCTCTCCGTTCCTCAAAGGCCAACCCCCGGTACAGGTCAGTCGAGGCTATTCTCATCTCTGGTACGACGCTGGTGGAACGAGCTTCCAAGCACCACCAGAGCAACAGAAACCCTCTCCGCATTCAAGAAATCCTTGAAAACCCAACTCTTCCGAGAGTATCTTTTGCACTGAAAGTCTTTCTTTAATGCACTTATTACTTCCTGCATATTGCACTCAATGTAAGGTATTTTGTATAAATTGTGCTGTAGTTTGAATGTTAGATCCTCTTTTGTAAGTCGCTTTGATAAAAGCGTCTGCCAAATGCATAAATGTAAATGTAAAATAACTAAAAAAAAATCCACATATTGGCAAATAATATATCAGCTGCTGATATTTCGTGCATCACTATTTAGAACCATCTTAGTTCTCATGTTTTGAACATTTTTTTTCTTCCTCCTAAACCAGTCACTGATATTTGCTCCCTAAGAAAAGTTATTTTATTTATTTATTTATTTTTTAAATCATCAACACGTGTTGGTGTACACTGTTGGGCTTTGCTGAGTTAAACTGCACAGCACAAACATGCAGGAAACCCTTCACTTTACTTTGTGCTCACAGAAATAAGGCTCAGCTCAGCTTGACAGCGCAGCCCCCACACACCCACATTCACCCTAAAGTAATACTGTATACACAACAAAATTTTGAAACCGTATGTCGGTATTAAAATGTGGATACTACCCATCCCTAGTAGCCTCATGTTTATCCACTTCAGTTTTGCATCATGTAATTGCATGAAAAGTTAATTTGATAATTGTAGCAGCATATTTTCTCTCATGTAAATTGATCATGGGTAATTATTTTATTATTTGAACTGGATAAATATTTGTGTAATTAGACATATTCCACAATAACTATGTAAATATCACACATTTTATATAAGTGGACAGCTCCTATGTAGTTCTTATGTGCACTTAATTCATGATTGCAGAATGTGGATTGGCCTTGTCTTGCTGAAATAAACAAGACACCCACCCCCACACACACACAAAAAAAAAACCTGATCAATAGACCTGAGAGAATGAACAATGAGTCTAAAATCTGTCCAAATCTGTAGTTTGATCTGTGCCTTCAAAGATGTGCAAGTAACCCATGCCATGTGCATTAATGTACCATAGTGTTTAAACTGGCATTTTTGGACATGGCCACAAATTGTGTTCACAGACAATGTTTTCAAACATAGTCCTAAGTGATTTTCACTAAAGAATTGTGTAGGGCTGGACAATAATTCCGTATTAGTATATATCACCAAAAAATGTTTCAATAACAGTTATATGACTTTATACACGTTTTCAATATATTACAGCATCTGTCTCTGACTGACGGTCATTACAGGGCACTGCCATCAGTTTTTATCAGTTTTAAATTCATTCATTCACTCATCTGTAACCCTTATCCAATTCAGGGTCGCGGTGGGTCCAGAGCCTACCTGGAATCATTGGGCGCAAGGCGGGAACACACCCTGGAGGGGGCGCCAGTCCTTCACAGGGCAACACAGACACACATTCACTCACACACTCACACCTACGGACACTTTTGAGTCGCCAATCCACCTACAAACGTGTGTTTTTGGACTGTGGGAGGAAACCGGTTTTAAAGTTAGTATAAAAATATTAATATTGACAGCCAAGTGGTTTACTGGTGATGTCATGTTGCTTTCAGTTGTTGCTAGATTCTCTGTGGCTTTTTTTATTGTTTAAAATTATAGCAGAATTATTTAGTATTGACTGAAATAAAGCAATATATTGTGATATAAATTTTGGCCTTTTCGTCCAGTCGTGTCTGATTTTAAAAATGATGACATCCCCAAGTTGTCTGTTATTCTAGGTTAGTTTTTCTTGAATTGTTTCAATATTTCCTTATTCATGTCTTCACAGACTGGTGAACCCATCCTTGTTTTAATTCTAAAAGGCCCTGCATCTTTTTTTTTCTATGCATAACCATGTTACAGACCTGATGCTAATGAACCTAATTAGTTGTGAGTAGTGCTGGGCGGTATGACAAAAATTCTATATCATGGTATTTTTTTATATATATCGGTTTCACTGTATTTGACTTGAAAATTGTACACATTAATGGGTAAAACATTTCCAAATTAGTATTACATATAATACATATTTGCATGGCCCCACAGTTGTCATCAGTTTTCAGAGGGTGGCTCTAAATTAGTGAAGGAATCATGGCATGACCATTGCTGTGAAAATGTAGAACCTTTTATTTCACATTTTTCAGACAACTTATTTTTTCACAAATTATGTAAACCAGCTACTCTAAATCTCTCTTATTTTTTTAAAGAAAACTTTATCTTCATTAATTTACAACATATTAAAACAAATAAGAGGTAACTAGATACAAAATAGCCAGGGCTGCTTGTTAGTGGTTGTATTGCACTGAAGAAGTCCCAAATATCTTCATTATTTAATAACATTTAAACAAATAAATAATAACAATAACTGTAAATAACAACAAAGTGCAACTCCCAGCAGTAATACTGCAAATACTGTCGAGCTAAAGTATTAATAGTAAGTCAGTGGTTCTCAAACTTTTTCTGTCATTTCCCACCTCAGACGAAGGGGAATTTCAGAGCCCCACCTGTACCCTATCACCCTAAAAAATGGTATAACTGCTTCCCTAACAGTTATATACAAGCTGCTTCATTACTGTAATTAGTTGTCATGGTTATCTGTTGTGCTCTCGTTACTGACCTCAAGCCCAGAGCTGGTTACGTTATAAACCAGACTCTGACAGTGAATCGGAAGCCAGTGAAGTTGAAGATTAGAGCAGCTTTATATTTGAACAGGCTCTGTAATTAAGGCTGAAAGGAGACCCACTGTGTCTGACTTGCAGCTAAAATGAGTTAATCTCAGTGGCGCATTTTCAAAATAAAGGTTTGCGGATAAAAGCATATATTGGTTCCAGGCAAGCTATGTTTATCTGGTCTTCTATCAAATGTTCTTTTAGTATGTTTATGGGCTATTAATGAATCCATTGTGAGTGGGTGCGTTTTACTGAGTAAGCTTTATAGGCAAAACAGATGGGCATTAATAAAGAAATATCCCAGTAAGTGTTTGTTTGATCCACGGCTGACCTTTTAAACCCAAAGTACTTTCAGACAACAGACACAGTCCTTTTTTTTGGCAAAAGTTCTTCTGGGTCATCATCTACTTCAATGTCTGGTACAACTTCTGGTTCAGAACTTCCCCTGTCCACTTTCACTGCACTCAACAACTCCAAGTTCCATGCTTCTTTAGCGGCACAGAGATGAAAAATGTCCCCATATGAAACAGTTTAACCCCGGGCTGCCTTCCGGACATGGATAGGCTTTTTAAAACCGGTATGGCCAGTATATGAAAAATTTCATATCATAACAAAATTAAAAGCCGGTTTTTGGTGCAAACCATCACTAGTTGTGAGATGTTTGCTAGTTTTGTTGCCCATGTCCCAACATTTTGAAACATGAGAATTTAGATCAGAATGGGCATATATGTTCAGGTAATAAAATGTTTAAATTTCAACGTGACGTCTTTGTACAGTGTTAAAATATAGGGTTTACATTATACTATTTCACTCTGTTTTTAATTGATATTTTGCACAATTTTGTCAAAATGTAAGTCCTAAAATAATGGGGTGTGTGTGTATATTACCATGTAATTATACAAATATCCACAGATATTTCAACTGAATTTTTTGGTGTCTCAGCACAAGCCATTTATTATGCTGGTGGTAAAATCTTAGTGTGAGTTATTAAGGACTTCGGCTTATTGCTGGGAAAATAGGTAAGACAGAACTAGAGTATTTCTAGCAAGTTTTAGCACTAATGACAAAACCCCCGCAAGCAAGTTAAACATCCTCTCTTTGATCAGAAGGCAGAATGCTGAGGTCATTCTAAAGTCCTTCCCAGCCTTAAAGGCACTATCATTCAGTCTTTCTTTTTCTCTCACTCATATCATATTCTCTTTCCTGGGTGTTAGTTTGCATTCAGGTTGCTCAACCTTGCATTACAAATTTTATGGTGATATGATCCCTAGTTCATCCATGGCTTTGTTGCGTGTGATCTCATCTTTTTCTTATAACACAGATCATCTTCCTTTACATATGTTAGGAGGGTAGAGGGGCAATTTTAGGTTTTGTGTGGGAGACTTCAGTTACCCAAGTAGGTTTGGTCTCTACTTTGACCTTTCTACTTTGGCTGTCCAGACCACCCACAACCTTTCCACTCTGTTGCTTTACTAAAGGAACCTCCATCACTGTACATCTAATATCAAATATGTCGTGTGTGTGTGTATGCCAGCCCCCAGCCCTTCTTCATAAACAAACACCACTTACTTTACATAGGAATCAAGTGTCAGTAGACCTAAAGGCCATGTTAGTTCCTCTGAGTCATTTTGTTTCTTGTAATTAATTCTGGTTCTTGTATTATGCAATAGTAGGCATTGGGTGATTTACTGTAACAGCAGTTGTCTTTAAATTCCAAAAGTCGAAGTTCCCAGGTTACTCACTTGAATCTTCACCTAATTGACAGTTGTTGATTTTTGCATCACTTTTTCATTCACAAACTTTAACAGCTTTAACAGGAGTTTGCAAAAGCTGTACTAATTGTTCGGCTTTTATAAGAATCCTGTTTGCTCACGGACTTCCCCTTCTATTTTCTGTTTCCATTAAATTAGTACTTGCTGGTGCAGAAGGAAATCAAGCATTAATGGACATTTGCTTTTTCCTGTTTTTCAGCTCCTCTCCATTCTATTCCACCTGCACACATACCCTGAGCACTTTAAGTAACAAAAGGATGAACATCTTTGAGTGAGAGAAATGGCAAGGGCAGAGTTGCTAGGCTGTTTAAAGAAGTTTGCTCAAAATGAAATGTAATGTGCTCATACAGCTCAATATACTAGGAATATGAAGAACATTCATAATAAATTATATCGGTGTTCTGGTGTGTGTGTCTCTGCAGAGTCGAATCTATTGATAAGAGTTGTTTTTTGGGGTGGGTGTTTTCTTCTTTAAGTACGTTACATGCACTTTGTGTTTTTGAGCAAATACTGCTTGTTTAATGGAACTAAATATAGTAAGAGCTACTGTAAACATGGTGATATTAAAACAGCAAGCTCAGTTTTTGTCTGTTCATTCACTTATCATCAAATCAAAGAAAGGCAGGATCAAAGCAAAATGACAGCATTACAGACTCAAGGATTGAAAATAGTGCTAATAGCTCTGTGACCTGAGAGGATTAAAAAACTAGGCTTTGTTGACTTTTTTCTTGCTGAACAGGTAAGATGTCTTGTACTGAGTTGTACTGTAGCAGATTATCCAGTAAGCCCCCCGCCCCCTTTTTGCCTCTTTTGTATGTTAAAAATGATGCAATTTCACATGACTATTTATTTACACTAAACGAAACAGTCACTATTAAGGATATACATTTTTATTTTCTGTAGACAGTGACAATGTGTCTTCATTTAAAATGTTTAAAATCTAAATACAGTTATTTGCTGATAAGAATGACCACAGAATATAATTCCCTTACATTAAGTAAGTCTCTTTTGACTGAAACTCTCTCTCCTTTGATACTTTCCCACTGTCTTTAAATTACAGGCAGAAAATGGGCGTTGAGTAAACCAAAAATGCTGGCTGTGCATGGATTACAGATACATCAAGTAAAGATTAATGTAGAAACGTTAAAACTGAATCTAATTCCGAACTTTCATGTATTAGTTACTTGGAATTAAAAATATTGAATTTTAAAAGTCATCCTTGCCGACTATTAATGCTTATATAAGTAAGGTTTTGTTCATTTTTTTCCCCACAAAACATGTGTAGAAAAAGTCATTAGTTTCATAAGATTGAACATGCATGGGAGAAAAATCTATTTCGTCTGTGTTCTTTTTCCTGATCCACTCAGATGCTGGGGACTTTGAGTGGTCAGGCTTTTAGAATGCAGATAAGCTGATGAATGAGAATTTTTTTTTTTACTGTTTGTGGGGGCCTCACCTGTGCATCCAAAAAAAGGACTCTTGTTATCTGTGCAAACATGACCTCACAGGCACAGTTGTTACCAGGCCCCAAATAAAGAGAGTTGGTGCAGAGCTTTTGTGGGCCGCTGGAAACAGAAAAAGTGGGAGGCAGCCAGGAAAACAACGGGGGTAGTACGTTGGTTCTTCTAAATGAACTAGACATAGAACACAAAAGTCAGAAGAGTTAAAACCCTTCTGTGAGACAGCTCTCATGGTTGACAGCTCTGTTTCTTTCTCTCGCTACCTTTATACTCTACGGCTGAAGATGCAGCATCACAGAAAGCAGTGCTACACCAGGCTTGGGTTGTGGTATGTACTGTAATCTTTGTTAGGTTGTCTAAATACACTTAACTTTCTCCATCTACTTGCACGGTGGCCTGGGTAGGTATTAGTATAAATTTAGGTTTGGTGGTGGAGGGATGCAAGTATATGGTTGCTGGTGCACACAAATTTCCACTTTGCACAATTCTAGGCGTACTGGGCTGAAACTTCTGTTTGTTTTGGTCATTGTTTTAGCTTGTTCAACTTGGGAAAAATCTACAGTGATTTGTACCCTTTGAACTGTAATAAATTGTATTTAGCTCAGGTTGATGTTTGTGATTTAGTTCACAAACCTTTGCATATAGTAATATTTCACGAGTTATATGGTTTAATGACATGTTATTTCCTAGCTCTTATTTCTCTCTCTCTCTCTCTCTCTCTCTAGGCCTCCATTGAGAAGAGGAAGTTCCTTCACATTTCTAACACCTGGTCCTCAGTGGGACTTCACTTTGGTGAGTAGACATCATCACACATTACTTTGTGTCTGTTTGTCTCTTGAGCATTAAAAAAAATAGAAATTATTATCTTAAAGGAATAGTTTGGTAAAAATCCAATTTGCATTATTTTCTTCTTGTAGTTGAAGAAAATACCTTCACAAAATTTTCCTCAAAGACAGGTAACCATACTTAAAGACAAACTTAAGTAAAAGAAATGAGTTAATGGCATTTTTTTCTGATCCAGCAGAGGAATAAATTATGGGATGATTCAGTGTTGAGGGAAATTTATGGATTCATGACCCAGAACATCAGTTAGCACCTTGGTGTTCCTTCCTCATCTGCCTGAATTTTTTAAGGCGTGGACTTCACTAATGAAAAACAGTTTTCTACATCAGACTGGTTCCAGATTTCTTGAATAATTAATAGAAGAGTTTGGCAGGATGGATCCATGTGGATAAATGTAATTAATTTGGGACATTTACAGTGTTAACGTTCTTCTGTTTAGACATTATTGCTTGTTTTCATTTATCTTTTAACTTTGTCATGACACTTTTTTTATTCTTTTATTACTTTTCAATTTAGTTCATATTTGCACCACATTTTTAACAAAGCTGACCGCTAACAACAAACATTTTAACCATGCTCTATGTTGGATTTATTTAAGGATTTTCATAATAAATTTTCTGTGTTTTAGTTGAAAGCTTTCTTATTGGAGCCAGGTGTTCTTTCAGTTAGCCAAATCGGCCCCAATTCTATGTAGTATTTCTACCTTAAAATTACAGCTTCTAAATGATTGTAATGTTCCACTGAGTTGTAATAGGGTGAATAGATCCTCTGTTGCAGCTACGCTGGGTCCTCTTCTGGTTTACTGCACTAAGCAACTTCTGAATCACGGGGCAAAGGACTCTCGTGAGAAATGGGCAATGCTTAACGGCACATGGCTCACAGGTAGATGGTTGCCTAGCTATAAGAAAAATCTAGCTCAGTGTTCCCAGTAAGGACATCATATGACTGAATTTACACAGCAGAGTGAGCTGAAATAGACACGAGGACACAAGTTGAAGCAGTAAGTATTTTTTTGCCCTTTTTTCATGTGTTGTGTAGTTTCCACAAGCAACTCGGGCTGGAAACTAAGGGCAGCTGTGAAGGAGTTATCAGAAACAGCTGAAAGGTCTAGTCAGTGGTTGTGGATACAACACAGACTAGTTGGGGAAATGCACTGTAGGGGTGCTGTTGTGGTGTTTGGTGATGTAGCACGTAAAGATCACATGGAACTGGTAGCACTGAGCATGCATTAACGGTGCCAGTGGGGCTAGGTACAGCCTTAGTCACCAGGGAGGCCAGTGTAGATTTACAGTTGTTGATACTTAAAGCTAAGGTAGGACTGTAAAGCTGGCTTGGAGTGGGGTGGGTCTGGGATGCCAGCTTTCACTGTTGACAATTAAGGAGGTGGCGTGGGCTTAATTCAGCAAAACACCAATGAGGGGTGGTGCCTGCCTGATGGCCCCTGTGAAGAGCTACTGATGCAGTGGGTGGTTTGCGTACTCATATGATGGGCTCAATGAGTAACCGTAGATGTTAACGGTAGCTGGTTGTTGGTCGGATCATAAACGGCCACAGCAAACTTAGGGTGTAACTGTAGGATTGGAACAATCCTTTGTTTACGTGCTTGATAAGCATGGGAAAAAATAATTGTAGGTGAGCATTCTAAAACCTGGAATCCATGGATTGGACAGTAAAAGTGAACAAACTGCAGTGTGCAGGATACTGGGAATAATTGTGATTTGTTTCTGTTTTTAAGTAATGGGTAGATTTGAATCTGTAAGCTAAAAATATGTATGCTGTGTATTTGAATAGGAACAGGACAAACTGCTTTCATATACCTGTGAGATGTGCATGCATATTGTTAGGCACAACACCTGTTGTCTAAAATCTTTGGAGTGTTAAACTATGCAGCGTTTTGATAATGTTTATTGTTTGCAACAGTCAAGCTGTGTCCTAAACTGCCTTATTTAGAGATGCAAACTCCTCACGTTCTCATGAAATGTTCTATTTTGAGATGAAAATCTGTTATCTGTAAGACTCCTGCTATGGGTAAGGAACACTTATTTACCTTCTCTGGACTGCATTTTCCCCCAACCCACACAACAAATCGTTACTGATTTGTTCTGACCCTGATATTCTTACTTTACAATCTCACTTCTAAGCAACAAAGGCAATGAGTGCCAGCAGGTCAGAGGCAGACTTGGGCGTTCTTAACACTGTACCTGAAAGATTGCAAAATTCTCCATATGTATCGCTGCCTTCTCATGAGCTGAGATGATGACCATTTCTTTACAGCTTAACATTATAATAGCCATGCTACACAGTTGGCTAAGTGGCCATACATGATGATTTGGTTGTTGTTCCTGACAATTCTCAGGGATGCAATGACACTAACATGATGATGTCAGAGAGGTCAGTGTGGTTTGTGCTGGTATAAGTGGATCAGACACAGCATTGTCACTGCTAGACTGAGGATAGTCCACCAACCAAAAATATCCAGCCAACAGCGTCCCATGGGCAGCACCCTGTGTCCATAGATGAAGGACCAGAGTATGTACAGCAACAGATGGACCACAGTGTGTAATTGTGGAACTATAAAGTGCTTCTATATGGTCAGTGGAGCAGTGGAGAATGGACAATGGCTGTAGAAACAAGGAGGTGGTTTTAATGTTATGGTCGATTGGTGTATATCTGCATAAACGCAAGATTTAACTCCTACAATAATACCAAGTTTAGTAGTTGTATTGGCAGGGTAATCACAAAAAGTTATAGAACGTGGCCCTCCAGGATTAGGGTTGATTACCATTTGTAGTAGAAGATATAAAACTAATAGATATGATGTGCTTATCAATAAACTCTTTTTACATCCCCTTAGACTCTAGGAGGTTTGAAAGTGTTTGTAGATTTTGTGATACAAACAAGATCCAGTAGCGTTCAAATGTGTGCATTTATATGCAGCTCAAAATTCTCTTCCTGTCCCACACTTTAACCTTGCTCACAAGCAAGCGACAGCGCTGATCTGTTCATTCTCACTTAAGCTGTCTTGCTATTCCATTAGCTTCACTTCTGATTTAACAAGTTACTTACTTTGTTTTGTTTCTCTGCTGTTCCCATAGTGTCCTTCCCATTTCCTAAACATATAAGTCACTGTCTAAATCCCTTGGTGAAATCCTCCTTTTTCTGACTGTGCTCTTTTATTTTGGAGGCTTTGAACTGAGCACGCAAAAGGTTCAAAATGAACGTTAACAAGGGTGGGCCTGAACATGGATGAATGGATTTTGTATTACAAATACAATATCCATCATTAAGCAATTGCTCTTTTCTCCAGGTCTTATATTTTCTTTGAAAGAGTGAAAAATTAGCTAGCTAACCTAGCTTCTAAATTGCTAGGAGTTAATTCGTTTCTGAAAAATCAAATAATCAACTGGTGTATATTTCTAAGTGTTTTAAACAACTAGTAGCAAGATGCTGTGGAGACATCTTGTAGAACTGTAACTGTTTGTTTTAAATTGTCAAGTTTAATACTTTTATGTGCGCTGTAATTCCAACGTGTGAGTTTAACCCATCTTATACAAATAACCACAAAGCCGTCTTTCTCTAGTTCTCTTTTTCCATCATAATAGAATCAACAAGGCTACCATTCCCTTTGGATTAGTTAGTGCCATTTGAGGTAAACGTAAACTGGTTTCTTATTAAGAACAGAGAGCAGAAGGGGAGATTAGAAAGGGAATAAAAAAGCCTGGAGCATTTCACATTTTATGAAGGCCAAGTGAAACTCTGTCCATCATTCATCTGAAGAGAGGGAGGAATAGAAGAAGGGGTTGCTTCATCGTGTGCCAAACGATTGCTTTGATATGGAGGGGTCTTTTTTCTCTAGAATGTATGTACGCATTAGCTCATCATTTTAACACATGGAACTTATTAAGGGTCCAATTGAAGTTTCATTATCTCACCTTCAAACCCCTGTTAAGTTCAGTAAAAGATGGGCACATTTCACCCACCCCCTTTATATCTCTGCCAGCATATTCAAAGGTGAATGAGGGAAAGAGCCTTTTCATGTGGGAACTCTTCCGTTGCCTGAGTTGAGGCAGATTGGGGAGCCAGAGGGGTAATGCTGGTTTAAGGGTATTCAGTAGTTCCCACTGACACCCTGCATTAAAGATGGCTCTCATACACCTCTAGTATTAAGAAGGTGTTGGATTTCCTGACCTTTTTTGTTACAAACTTTCAAACTTTAATCTTGATTATGGAGGTAATTAAAAGAGGATTTGCTGTTGGTGCCCCAATAATTCCTGATAGATTAATTTGTGGAAAGAAAGAATTGGGGATGGGGGGGGGGGTTGTTATTTCTTAGTTTCCAAGCTATACTTTTGGTTATCCACATTAGTACTGTTTGTTACTGTAGGTTCGAGGTAATAAGTATTATCCTCTTAAACTGTATTCATTTCTGTACTCTGGTCCCTAAGTATGGCAGGGAAAATTTTCATACATGTTTTTAGACAGATTCCATGTTAATGGGTAAAATTTAGACTGGTGTACCAGTGCCTGAACATTTCTGTTTATAATGGCACTGCAAACTCCTGTGATGTGTTGTAGCCAACTCAGATTAGAGCAAATACTGGATCTGTCATCATGTGTGTTCAGGATGTAGAGCACTCTAGGCTGTTGTTTTGCTTTCCATCCGAGTCAATAAAACAGCTCTCTTAAACATGGGAGTGGATTTGTCCTTTTTATTTATTTATTTATTTATTTTTTCCCCCATAGTTCTGAGCAGGCCATGTACACAAGCTTAGCGTTGGACCGCTGTTTTTAATATTCATGAATACTATTTTGTTTAGTGTTGTGGAGAACTTAAATTATAAATTATACAAAGTAAAGTGAATGAATAATATATAATAGATTGAATATGTTACATGTATATGTTGTACACACCACAGTTTATATATACGGATTCTAAAGGACTTGTGCACTTGTATGCTGCTCTTATGGATAAACTTCATTGTGTTTTACAGTTATCTATTAAACTTTAATCTCATATATTAAGAAAAACATCAAATAAAGCTCAGGTTATTTGTTTTTTCAAAAGCTCACATTGGCCTATACATTCCATTTTTATAGCAAAGCCTAAAATGCACAGTTTTAAACCTATTTCATTCCCTTTTCTTGCATATTTTCACAAATTGAATTATATTTATATGTTGATTAATATAGAAAAGCTATTGATAACACAATCTGTTAATGTGAGAAAGCAAATGTTTCGTTTTTAGTCTTAATTTAAGGCTGGATAGAGGTCTTTAAACATTTTCAAACACTTTACAACTAATCTTGCATAATGGAACGGGGGAGGTAGAGAAAAGACAAAGGGACATGTAAGAACTGCTTTTGAGCTTTAACGTGTTTGAAGCAGACCTTTATAAGAAATCACTTTATAATTTCACCTACTAAAATACATGTACAAATTTTGTTGCCGAATAGTTAATACTTACTTAATAGTGAGGTGTTAAGATTTGATATGTTCCTGTCCACTCTTTGTATGTTAAAAGACTTTTATCTCTCCACAGAAACGTAAGCGCAGAGAAAAAGACGATGATGCCGTCAGTCTTTGCAGCTTTGACTTTAAGGTAAGTGGCACTAGATGCTAACTTCCATCTTGATTGTAAGAGATGTTTTTCAAATTGTCAAATCCAGAGCCAGCTGAATGACCTAAAGCCTTTAGTGCATGTTCCAAATACACATCAACAAGTCCATATCAAAAGTATCTCACTCTGTTCCATAAATAACCCAGTAAAAATACAAACGAGAATAAAAACAAACTTGTAAGACCCAGTTTCCCAGAATCACTCTAGATCACCAGGAGATAGCAAAGCAAGTGGATATCATTTTGATTTAAAGTAATCTTCACACTATTTTTGGGTAGCTTAATTTAGGAGCATCTGATAAAATCAATGTTTGTTTGCAGGAGAAATCAGCCAAGCTATTTGTAACGTCTGGAATTTTAATCATTTAATCTTCAGGTTTAATATAGTTAATCCTACTGTCATCTCCTGAACAGTAAACCTTGCCTAATTACTCCAAGCTATCTTTGCCTTTTCAACAACTTTTGGCATGAGATGACTCGTTGCATATGCTCTTCCATAGAAATGTTTCTGCTAAGACAGTTTAGGAAATGACTCATGCCTGAAGGGAGAGCTGGATAACCTTTTTTTTAATCTTTTAAATGCTTGCAAATCATCTTGTTCCAGTAATAAGAAAAATATCTCAAGCCAACGCAAACCCATTGTTCTTTTTTCCAACGTTTTCTTTGTCTCCTTCATTCCTGTAAAATGCATTTTAATTCATCTTAATTAGATCAGTCAAGTCAAAGTAATGAAAATCTATAAGGAATCTGAATTTAATCAGTCTTCACAAAATTATTATTATTATCAAAAGCACAAATGTTACTGTGTGGACACTTAAATCACACCTTTTTGACTGAAACCACTGTCTGAGTTTATGCAGGTGTAAAATACACACATTTGTTCTTTTGAGCTTAAGTCTTTAGTCTTTTTTTAAACATGTTTCACCTGGCCATATTACAGACCTCCATCTTCAAACCCACTTCCTTATTAAACACACATGTGCATAGCCTTGTCTGTGTAAAAGTGTGGTATGGTTAAAGAGACCTCCAGATGTTCTCCACCTCCCCTGGTTTTCTCCTGTTGCATATAACAAGGCTCCAGATGTGTTAGCACTCTGAACTCTAAAAGCCAACAAAAGCAATTAATTTGACACATGCCAAAATCATTAAGAGAAATGATGAACCTTTAGAAACCATAAGGTGTACAACGTGTTCCATAGATTTATTGTTGGAAGTAGTTTTTCCTTTTAATCTCCTATTAGTTGAATATTGTGAGTGTTCTGGCACATTTCATGACATACATTGTTTTTGGCTAATAACAGATGCTTTCAAGTATGGAGATTTACAGCTGAATAATAAAATTAAAAAATAAAAGCATAAAAGCATACACTAACAAAAAAATAAGAATAACCAAAAATAATAAATTATATTTAAAGGGGACATATATTTTCTCTAAGTACAAGGGTGCATTAAACCAAAAAAGTTTGTTTTATCGTAGGTATGCTGCTATTGTGCACATATTGTGCCTATAGCTGCTCACTCCTTTGACATAAGTACATGTGTACTTTGTCATCTTGTGGTTTTGTGTGGGGTGTGTCATTGAACTCCAGCTCATCCGTTCATGAGAAAACCCTCAAAAATGCCTTTACACCAGGATATGAGGGAATATTCCCTATGTCAAGTCAGTAATAATTACATCACACTATGTCCACAGGTAATACTAATGCTGTCTGAATACCTTTAGACAGACCCCATATTAAATAATAATAATCATAAATAAATAAATAAATAAATAAATAACTTTTTATTGACACAGTGTTGGTAAGCTCTCCAGTGCAGATGCACTGAAAAAGTGTTGGTGTTATGGTTGGTGGTTTTAATTTTTGTCTAACTCCCCCTGCCAGACAATTACCATATTCTTTTGCCTAACGTTGATTTTATCCTTCCCTTCATAAAAACTCATCCCTTGTTGTGTCATATATTGCATGATAGTGCATGACTTTGTTGGAAAAGGGTGTGTTGAATTCATGTTCATGTTCTTTTCTTGTAACCGGACAAGGCAAATCAGAATGATCAGAAATTACAAGAGGATGTGTAGTGAGTAAAGTAGAAATCTCTTCACCTTTTTACAGTACATACGCCATAAAGTATAAATGATTCAGAGAAAATCATGAACACTAGTTTCCACAATGTCGGGACGTAGTCAAAACACAAAGAACAATACAAATTAAGTTAAAGTTGCTTCTTTATTTTTTCACCTAATCCAGTTGCATTAAATTACAAAGAAATGTAATATTTATATATGGAGGGTACATATTAAGTACTTTTCAGTACATTAGTACAATTTTGTCTGAAACATTATTTTCTCCTTAAATACAATCAATTGTGGTTTCGACTCTAACTTTGGGTGACTGTCTATGAGGAGGTTTGTGTTCTCCCCATATATTTGCGTGGGTTTCCTCTGAGTGGCTGTAAAGTGTTTTCCATAGGTGTCAGTGAGTGATTTTGGTCAGTGTGTGTTCATCTACTCAACTTTCTTTTTAGATTTCTCCTAAAATATCTGTAATCCCCAAACCGTACAGTACAACTTTTACATAGCATTTTCATTGTATTAGATATATGTAATCTAGACATGATTTAAACAATGTATGACGATGCGCATGTATTATATGCAAATATTCCATAATAATAAGTCATTTAGCACAGTGGATTTGCTACATACAGGGGTCCTTGAATCAATCTCACTGGGATACAGAGGGCTGGCTATATAGCAATTTTGATGCTTCTGAAGTAATCAGTGAAAGTAAAGGAAATGAAAGAATTTCAGGAAAAGGGGGGCACAGTAAAGAAGGACAAGAAGAAACAGGTAAAACATCAGCTGAAATGTGTTTTACACTCCTACGCAAGTAAACCTACACACTGTGTAGTGTTCTTCATAGAGGATGTCATATCTTCCTGTCTGTTCAAATATGGAGATTTATACACACAGTCATTGAAAATTTTGCAAGCATGGAAACCGCACTCGCTTTTGACCACTGCAGGATTACCACAGTTTTTCTCTTCTAGGTTTGTTTAATATACCCATTTTGAGTATGGAGTCCTATGTTAATGATTTAAAACTAGAGTACAATTAACTGTAGGTTTTGCTCTTTGCAATTAATCATGTTTCAGAGGAGATCCATGATGATGCCTTAACATAACTGTTTGTTATTATTGTATAGACATATTTTTATATTTTGTTAATCCTTTATTGAAACAAATGTCCACCAAATGTACACTGGAGTTAGATGTTGCTCTTGCCTGTAGGAGTTTAGCGGCCAGTTGAGGGCAGCAGTCAGCACATATGTGACTATATCAAAGATCAGTTTTGCAGTCCATATTCTGTAGAATTTTAAAGCTGAGTTATCAGATAAACTAGAAATGAGTATCAAAGGATGTTATGTTCAGATTGTCCCTGACAAACCACCATGATGACTCCAGCATGCAGGTGGGTGGGAGTTGTCTAGTTTCTGTTTTATACCCATTTCTACAAGCTGCCCCAGGTGTCTGGGTGTTACCCTGCAGGAGGGAGACCAGAAGATGTTGAGCAAGTTCAGCCATGTCTACCATCCAAAACAGTGCCAAACCCCTTGTCAAAACATAAAGGACAATACCTCTATCTACTCGCATTATGGAAAAAGTGTGAAGGCTGTGTGGTTGGCTAGGTTCTCAAACACAAACATGAGTGCGTCCAACAACATTCAGCCAGTGTTTCACTTAGTTTGCATAATCCATTTTAGCTTTTAATTCTAGATATGACTTAATCATTTAATTGAATGAGATTTTCAAAGGAATACTATCTATAACAGTTCATTTTCTCACTGAATAGGCAAAGAAGGTTAGGCGTTTACGGCAGTGAGTTTCGTTATGTTGTAGACTTTGCAATTTATCATTATTGGGTTTAATTTTATCATTAAAACTGAGGCTAGTGTCAGAATGTTAGTAGAAATTGTTCTTGTTGTGCTGTGTTCTGCTTTTTCATGTTTTTTTGTGTGGTATCAAATCTCTAACCTAGAGGAGCTTGTATGCCTCCTCTTCAGTGATTAGTCAGTTGTCTGAAGTCTCACAGATACCTTGAAATAGCTGTGTATGGCAACTTCCCACACAGCAGAGTGCCACTTATGTGCGTTTTCACACTTAACTATTGGCACCGAGGGTGAGTGGGGGCAACTAAACTACTGTTCCATTTGCTTAGCACACGCTGACAAGTCTTATTTACACCATTTCACACTTAGTCTTCACACACAAAATACTCTCCTCCATTTGCACAGCTGAAGTCTTTTTATTTACTGCTTGGGAAAGAAAAAGTAAATACTGTAAAGACGTAGGTTCTCACAGTGTACCATACACCTCAGAGGTCAAATTTGTCCTTCATACAAATGTAGATTAGCTGGTTGTGCAGTTTTGGGTGCAGAGTGTAGATTGATGCAGAAGCTTTTGTTAATGGAGTTTTGGTGTGGCCCTGTTCAGTTTCACACTTCTGTACTGTTACCTTTGGACCTAGCTTGCCCCTCCTTTTAATCAATACACAGAGACAAGTGGGGTCAGTGGTTGGGTGTCTGACAGCCCTTGCTCCTTAACTTTGATTGATATTTCTGTCTATCACACCCCCTCCCTCTTGCCTGATGAGGGTGATAATGACTCTCTCCTTCATTAGGCAGATTTTAGAAGACAAATGATTGCACTTTGCACCTTTCTTACAGCCACACAATAACTCTTAACCCCATTCACATTTACTGTCAGTCCTTTACTCTGTTCTGTAGTCATGATAAATAGAGCTTTTTTTTTTTTGCTTTTTTGCTTATGAGAGATGTAAAATATTCCAACTTGGAAAAATAAATTGTGTTATAAAAGTAAAAGTTGTCAGGGATTGGACAGAAAGCTTGGGCAGTTTACCTTTTTAAAAAATATATAGTTATAATAGCATTTGAAAACTTTATTGTTGCAATTAGAACTGCAAAGTTTACTGATATCTGATTCTCCTGTCTATTCAGTTTGGTTCTGTAGCATTTATTTCTTCAACATTTATGAACTATGAGTTGATATTTCCAAGTCCCCCCACATTTGATTTTTTTCTGTAAAATTGCTACAAATTATTTTGTAAAATAGCTGTAGTTTCTTGGCTGTTCCCCTGTCTGGGTCAGGTCTTTTTTATCCCCACCCAAAAAAGGCTGAGTTTAATGAGCTGGCCCCTCCCTTCTCCAACTGAGTATTTGAGCTCTGTTCCCTCCCACATCCACAGAACAAAGTTAGAGATTAACAGCACACTGCGTGTGTGTTTTAGTAGTTGGGCAGTTCCGCTTAGGCGGACAAAATCTTAGGGGGACAATTTTTTTTAACCCCCTTAAATGTTAAAACTATTTTTATTTTTTATTTTTAAATCACTTGTGGATTGTCACTAACTCTTGGGAATCAAAGAAACCTACCAGTGGATTTTACTAAAAGAAATGGTGGCTTACGATGAACCTGGTGTGGTGCCTATCAAACGGACTCTACAGAACATAGACTACCAGAACCAAGCTTGTAAAGAACTTGAGGTGAGATTCAAATACTTAATGACATCATACATATGGAACAGGCCTTTTGTTCCTACTGTATTATCAGTTGAGTCAGAACCTTGCCCTAGTCTTATCTTCTTCTGACTATTGGACTGTGGTAGTCATACAGGTGTGTTTTTGTGTCCACGCATTACAAATCGAAGCATGTAAAGTAGCTCAGAGGTCCACTACTGTTCGTCAAAGGACAAGCTGATTTTAACCTTCTGCTTAGAGTTGAGGACATTTTTAAATCGGTCTACTTTGATGTCAAGTCATGTCCAAATGAATGCGCCTGAATGAGTGGCTGCTGACCTGAAGAGCAGGTAAAGTTGACTGAGGTGCCCTCGGGTGCATGAGCGTACACATGGTGATATAAAGCATTCCAGCAGCTTCACAGCAACCACAGACTTCTGTAGCCCATGGCTCAGGTGTGCCCCCCTGTCCCGCAACAACCACTTCACCCTACCTTTCTGATAATAGCAGCAGCACTGAGGGGAAAGAGGATTTAGTGCTCTAGTCTTTTCTTCCGTTTTTAGGATCCACTGAATTACTGAAAAAGGGAAGTGGAAAGCTGAATGAGAAGTCAGAAAAGCTGAATGAGAAGTCAGAAAGAATTGTGAATGAATTAAGTCATTTAGGTAGTGCTGTCCACAGATTTTATTTATATTTTTGTATTACCCAGCAGTTTCTCAGAAATTTATTTGAACATTTGTGTGGTCTGCCTTACTAATCAGTGGCCAGTCAGCAGGGGACTAAATAAATGGACACACAAACCCCCTCCTCACACTCTTCACCCCAGTGTCAACCACAGACCAAACAACTGTAGTGTAAACTCATTCTTTTGTGAAAGGGGGCAGGGGGGCTTCCTGAGCACAGTGCCAGTTTACAGTCTCTCCTGGGAGCTCCCACCCAGTTAGCAAAGCCACAAATAGCTGCTCGTATCAGTCTGTGTGTCTAACAACTTGTTGCTCTTTCCAAAAGATAATATACAGTTCAGAATATAGAGGACATTTGTTATTACAGGGCCAGAACATGACGTATGAGAAGGGGGAAAAAAATGCGGTGGGCAGCTGAAAACTTGCCAAAGTTTAAGGCCATTGATCATTTTTATCAGCTTATTCTATTGCTCCACTAGTGTATGCATTTAATATATATGTATTTACTAAATATTTTTGTTTGTTTATTTATTTGCTCGTCTTAAGTAAAGACAGTTGGTGGAATACAGCTGGACATCAGCGGCAGTTCCAGCTAATGTAACATACTGGAACTGCTCTACAGCTGTTCGTACTGATCAGAGCCTGAATAGCAGAACTGTTCACTGTGGCCAGCTGAACGCACAGTCTCTCACTGCTGTGGAGAGGACGAGCCTATATTTAATAGTGCATTTAAAATGGAGTATACACTAATATTTGTCTGTATCATACTGTAAAATGGAATATTGTTTTCCATCCTTCAAGCCCTAGACTGTTTTGAACAGTTTAAAGTAGTCCTGCAGGCCTACTTTAACTTTTATCCCCTCCCCCTGTGGTTTGCTAAGGTTGGCTCCAAGCCCAGTCATTATGGGGTTCAGGTGTGCTTCTCCCTCTCACGCAAAAGCCCTGTAGGGCCTGTCCCAACATGAGGCTCTCAGCCTCCCTTGAGAATTACAAGACAAGCAAGAAGGTCAATGTGGAGGTGTTGCACCCCCCACACCAAACTTGCTCGCTGATTTCTTGGACTCCCTCAAACACACACGTTAACAATATTTTGACTTCTGTGTATAAAAAAAAAAAAAGGCAGCAGAGAATTTTTTGTGTATGTGTTTGTATCAGCACATCACAGTTAAGTGAGAGGTCTAGTAGACCCCCAGATTTCCAGGGCAGCCGGCAGAATGGGGCATTTTGTGAACCCCCCCCCCCCCCCCCCCCTTTGCTGAGGGGACTTCCTCATATGACATGCCCGACAGCTGCTGTCTCCAGGGACTCCAACTTCTGCCTGCATATCCATAGCCCAGGAAACGCCAGCCTGTCTGACCCCTAATCCACCCCTTTAGCTCGCTTTCTTTTCCTTTCCTCCCCCTTCCTTCCATCTCCCCTCTCAGGCAGGCAGCAGACTCAACAAGGAAAGTGTGTCCTGTGGCTGGTCATGCACCTCCTTGTTTTCTTGTGATTAGTCAGCTGACCAATTCCGTGACCAGAGCTATCCTTAGGCTGTTTCTGAACAACACTGTCATAAAAATCAGTTAATGAGGCTTAAAGCAATTAACTTCTTGCCAATTAACCTTGGTTCAGACTGTGTATTGATCCCTGTTCTTTCTCTCTCTTGTGCAGGAACCAAGTACTAAGCGTGTGCGGCCACTGGGCCGAGTCACCTCGCTGGCGAACCTCATCTCCCCCGTTAAGAATGGGGCCGTCCGCCGCTTCGGCCAGACCCTCCAGGCTTCATTCCGGGGCGACGGACGGTCCCCAAGTGTGCCCCAGCACAAAGCTTGCAGCAAGGCGGCGGCCCCTACGCCCCCCAAGCGTCGGAACAGCACACTGTGGTCTGAGACCCTGGATGTACACCAGAAGGGCACGTTTTCCACCAAGGAGATCAAGCGGCAAGAGGTGAGTACAGCGAAAGCCGAAAGAAACCGAAGAGTATACAGCAACCCAGACTACTAGATCCCCCTCCGCCTCTTAGTCAGACACTACCAAATCAGCCCAAGTGACTTATTAAACCCTAAGGGCCTGAGTCTTGGAGACTTTCCTGTTTTCACTTTTTTGCTCTTCGTCTCAGTTGATTTTTCTGAGGCTGGCTGTTTATTTGGTGTGTGCGCTCTGGCCGAGCAGAGTGGAATAGATCATTAAGACTGAATTTTCAGGCCTTGCAGCCAGAAGCTCTGAATTAATAGAGGCACACTAGTGTGACGCACACACTCCACTCTCCAGCCTTCTTAGCCAGCTCTTCACAGCAAACAGCCATAGCACTAATGGATTCCACACTGGGTAGAGGGCTGGAGAGGGGAAAACATTCAGGCATTTAAACCCAGTTAATGGGGACATTTCCTGAAATGGTCTTTTTAGTCAACTTGTATATATTTTTTAGGAAATTAACTAAATACATTGCTTTTTTGTCTTCTTCTTCATATTCAGGCAATCTTTGAGCTTACTCGGGGAGAGCAGGACCTGATTGAGGACCTTCAGCTCGCCCGCAAGGTTGGTAACATTTTTGCGTTAACACCATAAAATAAAATGTGAAGAGTTCAGTTTGGCTATAGTCTGGACAGTTTTCTTATTTCAAGTTACACTACTACGGACTGTTATGGAATAATTGAATGCTTTGTTTACAGGCATACCATGACCCAATGCTGAAACTATCCATCATGTCAGAGGAGGAGTTAACAGCAATTTTTGGAGACCTGGATGCTTATATCCCACTGCACGAAGGTGAATATGACAGGCAATGTTTATTCTATTATGATCCGTTTGCGTTTGTGACGTCTAGTCCAGTGATACTAACATCTCATTCTCTTGCCAGATCTGTTGGCTCAGTTGGCCAAGGCTACAGGCCCTGACGGTACAGTGGGAGAGATTGGCCAAATTGTAGTCAGCTGGGTAAGCTCAAAAGTTTAGTCTAGTTCTCCATATATTTTAGCATTAAAAAAAAAAGCAAGTTATTAACTCTCTGTTCCTCCATAGCTGCCCAGGCTGAATGCCTATCGAGCGTACTGCAGTAACCAGCTGGCGGCCAAGGCTCTTCTAGACCAAAAGAAACAAGACCCACGGGTGCAGGATTTCCTGCAGCGTTGTCTGGAGTCACCGTTTAGCAGGAAGCTGGACTTATGGAGCTTCTTGGATATTCCGCGCTCACGCCTTGTTAAATACCCACTTCTGCTGAGAGAGATACTCAGACACACACCACCCGAACACCCAGACACCACCAGCCTTGAGCAAGCTGTAAGTAGAGACGTTGCAATGTGTTGTGGTGTGTTTTACAAATAGATATTAGATAATGAGCTTTTAAGTGATCTTGTTTGTCTTTAATCATCTCAGGTCAGCATTATACAGGGTGTACTCGCTGATATTAACATGAAGAAGGGGGAATCCGAGTGCCAGTACTACATCGATAAACTGGAGTATCTGGACGACAGACAGAAAGACCCACGCATAGAGCAGTGCAAGAGTCTGCTGTGTCATGGTGAACTACGCAACAAGAGTGGGACGGTGAGTCTTACACATACTCTGACATTTTGCCCCATTTGGATTGGATGCATTTTTCAGGGGGACGTCTGTAATAAAAGAAATTCACATGCCAGATAAAGTATCTGGTTCAGTAACACTTCAGTTTCCATATTGATTCACCGCTCAAAAAAAAAAAACAGTAGGTAATTGAGCCTGTAACTTTCTCTAAGGATGTTGGGGGTAAAAACGCTAACATGGATGGAAATAAAACTACAGAGGACACCCATAAAAGACAGATTTACCCCAGGATGACTCATCACTAGCCAAAAAAGGCTCTCATGTACTAACCATGTCTAATCTTTCTGAGGTGATACAATGCCCCAGGAATCTGTAATAAGCACAATAACTTTACTGGGGGAAAAAATACTTGGTCTCTAAGTATCTAGACAATCTGTCCAACAGTCTTTAATCTGTACTAATCTTTCTGTTCTTCTCTGCAGAAACTGCATGTGTTCCTTTTTACTGAAGTGTTGGTCCTGACCCGACCTGTGACGCGGAACGACCGCCACTGTTTCCAAGTATACCGCCAGCCCATTCCTGTACAGGATTTAGTTGTGGATGACCTGCAGGATGGAGACGTACGCATGGGAGGCTCCTTCAGAGGGGCATTCAGCAACTCAGACAAAGGTGAGCCCACAATGTTCGAAAACAGTGTGTTTCTAAGAGCTGTGGGACCTGAGCACTTAGACCAAAATACCAGAATCTGCTGAAGCACATCAGCCTGAGTGATTGGCAACATGTTTTTTTGTTATATAAGCACATGAGAAGGGGTCTAGTTATGTAAGCGACTTCTAAGTATCTTAAGTAATTTCAGTATATTTATTGATTTAACTGTAGTCCCTCTTGCACACACTCGTTTATTTTAACATGGCTTGTTATCTCTGTCCTCCCGCAGCCAAAAACATCTTCCGGGTGCGCTTTCAAGACCCAGCCCAGGGCCAGTCTCATACACTGCAGGTCAACGACATCTTCCACAAGCAGCAGTGGCTCAACTGCTTGCGCAGCGCCATGTCTGTCATTCAGAGTGAAGCCCCAGCCACCAATGCCCACTCCAAACGTCGACCCTCCACAACCTCTGCGATAGTCCATATGGAGGAGACGGATGAGAACCAGCCTGAAAGTGCTGAATCAGTCCCCAGCTCACCCCAGAGCAACGAACCTCCCAGCCCTACCCCCTCAGCCACTTCCACCCTGTCTACCTCTTCCACGTCCTCCACTTCCTCCTCGTCTTCCACATCATCCTCACCACGCAAATCTAAAAAGGACAAGCGTGGGCTCTGTTCTCTGGGGAAAAGAAAAGAGACCATGGTGTAAAGCTAAAGAAAGGACTATCCCAGGGCAACGCCCAGGGTACAGCAGACTTGTATTTATGTTTGTGTTGGAACCACATGGTTCTGCAGCAGTGTTTCTGTGTTACTGTCCTCAATGGCAGCTATATTAACCTCCCCAACTCCAACCCGTCCTATGGGGGAAAGAATCCGTACCAGAGACATGCAGGACTCTCGAGGTGGACTGTGTCTGTTGCAATCTCAAGAAACTGTCAGTGACTGTGTGTAAGAGTTTGCACGTCCAGCCCTGTTTACTGTTGGTTTGGTATTATTTTATTATTTTTGATTAATTTTGTTTGTAATTCAAATTGTACCTTTTTTTTCTATATTTTCAATCAGAAATTTACTGTAGCTCTTTTTAATTTCATTGAACCAGCACTGTTTAGCTTTCAGCTCAAAAACTGAGAAAAAAAAATGCATCAAGGGAAGAACAGCTGCCAAGAATCTATGAAATCAGAACTGAGAAATGTCTGATGCTCTGTAAAAGTCTGATTTAGAGCTCTTTTGGAAGAGTCTTATGTCAGTACATTCCTGTCAAATCTGCTTCATCAACTTGACCCTTCAGCTATATCTGATAGCACTAATTTAAATCCAGTGGTTTGTACCTTTTTTTTAAAGCCTAAAGAAATCACAGTGAAGTAATGATGTAATATACAGTCGACAGATCCAAATATGTGGTATTTTATTTTACTCGTGTAAAATTGAGACTGAGCCATGTTGGCTTTTTTATTTTTATTATTATTATTATTATTATTAAGAAAGCTGACTTCCCCCAACATGAAATGGTTTATTTTTCAATGTAGCATCTTGCATGGAGCTTTAATTGTGGCGTCCCGCCTGTGTGAGCAGGATGGGCCATGGCGTGTATATGCTTGTCTAAGCACAGGAGTTCACTGAATGACCAGTCACTGATCACTAGCAAGGAACCTGTAAGTTATGAGGGCTTGAGGTATGTTGTTGCAAGGATTGATGGAAAATGCGAGTTGTATTGAGTGAGATGAGACTGACTTTGATTCAAGGCACTACACACGACCACAGTTGTTGTTCTGATTGTGGGTTGTTGTTTTGTTTCTTTTTTTTTGTAGTGTCTTGAAGAAAGTACGAAAGTTTGATGCACTGGTGAAAAGCCAGTGAGTGTATTTTTCCCAGAAGGATGAAAAGCATGTTGCTAGAAAGGCAAAGTTTTTGAAGGTTGAAGAATGTCACAAGCATCAGTTCAGTTTGTATAAAAGACGACAGGATATGTTGATATTTGAAAGGCTGCTGTGGGCTTGTAAATGTTTGATGTAAAAAATTAGTGCGATAATTAATGGAACAATAAAGGTCTGTGTAAGATTTGCATCTGAAAAAGGTCTTTTCTTGTCCTCCTTTAAACTTGTCTATGCTGTGTGGCTGAAACATTCCTTCATTCTACCTTGCAATGCAAAACAAACAAAAAAGCTCTTCCAAAGTAAAGTTACCCTTATTCCTCGTTACACTCTACATGCTGGCACATTGCCCTCACTGTCAACAAGCTGAAACAGCATGCAGTTCTGTCACTTTAAATCAGCCACATTCACACAGCAGATGAAATTAGATTTAGGCTACTTTTGTGATCGAATCTGTTTTTTGGTTTATTTCTGCTGTTCACACCACCTGTTTAATGAGATCTATATCTGACATCAGTCTGGAC
Source organism: Hoplias malabaricus (assembly GCF_029633855.1). Taxonomy (NCBI): domain Eukaryota; kingdom Metazoa; phylum Chordata; class Actinopteri; order Characiformes; family Erythrinidae; genus Hoplias; species Hoplias malabaricus. Next base: position 51,660,066 of record NC_089803.1, read on the forward strand.
AGATCATGCTCCTAAACTGACCCACGTGCAAACGGACAATGATTTAGGCTCTTGACCAGAAGGAAAAATCCATCTGCTTCTTTCCAAAGCACTTTAAAAATAAATAAATAAATCAAGGTACGAAACCGGACTGGTGTTTTTCTGTGCAGCATTGTATCTCAAAATGACCCTTTTCCAAATACAATAATAAAAACTAAATTAAAACGAACCAACAATTATTTATGGGCCAGGCGTATGAACTTTCTTTTCACTAATCATGAACATACCAACGTGAACAATATAAAATTCATAAAGAAGTACTATGAAATAAGTTCTTATTTACAAGTCATTTTTACTAAATGAAAAAAGAAAGATCTGGGCAGGCTGAATCCATGTCCTAGACACCTAACATTAAAGGGAAAAATGCTTAATCCACAAATTGTTCTCAATGGTCTTGGAGTGATGTAAACATCACATTAATTACGATTCTGGTTGTTAAGTGGATTTCAATGCCATGTTTGAAAATGGCACAAATCTGATCTAAAGTTAGATTCCATACGACTTTTGCTGTTCACACAGACACCATGTGTCACACATGAAGAAACAGATCAGATATGGGCCACACCTGCGTTGTAAATGTAGCCTTACGTCAACCAATTCCTTTACAAAAACTTTCAGGGGCAAAAATAAAAAATTGCCCGTATTGGCAGAGTGATTGAAACACTTTCCATTTTGTCCACCCACATCTTTGCTCATTTCCAGTACGTTAAAGTATGCCACTTGGCAGTTGTATAAAGAAACCAAGTCACCATTAAACAGATTTGGCACATTTATCTCGATCTCTCGTTCCAAGCCCTCACTCACTGGCACTATTTAGATCTGCCTTAATCTCTTTCTGCGGGCAGGACCTGTGATGATGTATGGGCCGTCAGGAGCCACTTAACACATCCAGAAGCACGCTTTTGCTTTGTCTCACACCTGACGACTAGCCATTGAGGTTTTGTTGCTTTACGCTCGCCATGAAGAATGCAAGGGTCTTAGAGTGGATGAGCTCATGGGTTGGAGCGAGACTTACTCTAAACAATTTTTCGGCAACTTGACTGGCCTCACTCTAACTGGTCGCTGCATGGGTCGGCAGAGCCTCCTTTTTATAGAAAAACAGCCTCATGACTTCTATTCATGAGAGACTTATTTGACTCTTTGGGTGAATCCAATTTCATCACTTAACCTAGGGGTAGGGAAAGAGGGGTGGGCTATATAGTTTATAGCTATAGTTTAACTGTCTTTGTTTAATGTGGTTTAAATTCATAATGTCCTTTCACTTTATAAAAAGAATAAAACGTTGCTAGTTGATTGCTGATGTCTCAGAATTTCCATCTTAAATAGCAATGACATTCTAGTGAAACTGGAAGTTTCTAACGAAATTTTGTAGAAAAAGCAGCTGAATTTGTCTTATTATCACAGAGAGTGGGGAGTGGGTGATAATATATGATTGTGGAATGTTTTTGAAGGCATGATGCCCTAGATTTAACTATGTTTCAGTTTAGCTGTGATATCGCTCCAGACCGGCAGCAAAGCACCGCTCTTTTTTGTGTCTTATAAAGTATCATGCTCTTGAAGTGTCGTCTCATTTCATAGGGGAAGGTTTTAACTACTACACCCTCAAGGGGCAAGGTAACACTCAAAAACAAAGGGTTAGTTTAAAAAATAAGGAATTTGGATTCACCCTTTATATGAATACTCTGCCCACAGTGCCTCTGCAGTTTAACATTAATAAAGATCTAATTTATGCTGGCATAAGGGGCCCAGAGGCCAACCGGTGGACACGAGCATTTACAAGTACTGTGACGTCTTTGTAATATAAGCCTTGATTGTTGAGGAACACATTACAGCATTGTGGTTTGCAGTGAAGAAAGAAACACTGAGCGTTTGTGCTAGAAGTCACTGAATTGGAAAGTCAAATCCGAATTGACTGTCATTTTACAACAGAAAACAGACGACATACGTACCGCGAAGCTGACTCAATGTTTTGAGGGTCTGAGAAGATGACCCTTTTACAAAAATAATTGGAGTCAATCAAAATCAACCCATGTTGGCTTCGAATTTAGACAACACTTGACTCTAAATTCAGAACAAAATGTAATGGTCCAGTTGAGCTGTTTTTAGACACAATGAATCATGGGAGGACAGGCCTCTAAATAAACAGGAGAGCTGGTTCCTCGAGTAAGTGATCAAACGGTTGGATATGCCGTTAATATGAATACTCCCAGTTGTGTAACACTGTTTGTGTGACTTCAGTGTGCTCTTTTCAAATGAGTAGTTAAACAACATTAGGCCCGGGAAATAAGCAGTCACGCAACATGAAGCTATTGAACAGCACTATATACACTGACAATGCTACAGCAAACAAAAGGTTGGCTGCTCTATTGTTGTAATATATATTGGGTGACCATGGGCTCATGAATGGCAGGTTTCTGACACTAGATCCTTTGTGGGAACTGATCTGTGCTTATTATATAGGCCATTTCACTACACAGACAGGATTCAAGCTGATGACACCTAAATTACAATTCATTGTTCTGTGCTTTTCGGGAGTAGGACAGGTTATGACACAGCGCAAAAGTGTTATCCAGTCAACACTAGAAACTATAAACAATTCAGTATGCACCACAGAGCAAAACCACACCATATGTAGGCTGATGTCTTTCTATTTCTACTAAACAGTTTGGATTTCTATGTAAATCAATCACTACCTTTCTGTAAACAAAAGCATTTAGTGTGATTTGAAGTACGGGGCATTATAGATCAACTTACTGATTTATTTACAGTGGCGGTGAATAGGAACCAGGTGTCACAGTGTCAAGAACATGAATTAAAGCAATAGAGAGAGACCATGCATTACTGCAATTTTATCATGGAGAAGGGTGTTTTTGGCACGAAGTGAAGCAGTGTGTCTAAAACTAATTTAAACAGATCCTCTAGAGTGTCTTATTGCTTTTATAAAATGGTGGTCAATGTATAATATTGTAAAATACATTGATGTTCAACTCATAAATGTATTCTTGAAAAAAACAACACAATAAACTTCTTTACCCACACAATGTAGTCAGTTAACATTGAGTACTGTTGCTAGGCAACCTGACAGTGTGAATGTTTAAGTATATTTATGTGGCGTAGCATAGAATTAGCAAATGGTGTTCTTGTATTCAGTTGAGTAAGTTGAGTAGAAAAGCACTAATTGTTGTCCTCTTTCTGAAGAAACTCTTACTCAGAAGGAGAAGTTGCAGGATTGGGCTGTTTTCTTAGCCTTAATCGTTCATTAATGGACGACATGTTCAGAAGCTGACAGCATCTTCAGTAATATCCACGAAGAACCTCCAGGAATAAATAAATCACCTAAATCAATATAGTGGCCTGAAATTCTCTTTCATCTGACACACATACACACAGAGAGATAGGTCAGGGGTAATGCCCAGTCCTTTTTGCTAATTTGAACCTCGTGAGAGCATATGATTTCATAGCTAGGTCAAATTTCAACCCAAAACACGGGTAAAATGAGCAGCTGCCAGCACACTCCCTCCTTTTGTAACTCCCAAACACTCTGCTTAGATGACTAAAGCCCCCCACCCGCCCCCTCAAGCACATTTTTCAAATGCTAATATAGCTTTCAAAACACTCAAAGATGGTAAATCTGGTGCATTTCTGCAGAAACCATATTGAAATATACAATTTTAGAATATTCACAATAAAAATACATTTAAACCCATGCAAACACAGCTGATTGCATATTTTTTAGCTGTTTTTTTTCTAGTGACACTATCAATCAGGATAAAGGGTACATCTTAGAAATTATTATTAGAAAATTGGAAGCCCCATGCTAACTAACTAACGAACGAGATAAATAAATAAAAATCTGTAAATAGTATCTCTCACTAGGCTTACAGGGTATGCCAAAAATAAACATATATTGACTTTTCACATGGGGCGGCACGGCGGCGCAGCAGGTAGGTGTCGCAGTCACACAGCTCCAGGGGCTTGGAGGTTGTGGGTTCGATTCCCGCTCCGGGTGACTGTCTGTGAGGAGTTGGTGTGTTCTCCCTGTGTCCGCGTGGGTTTCCTCCGGGTGCTCCGGCTTCCTCTCACAGTCCAAAAACACAGGTTGCAGGTGGATTGGTGACTCAAAAAGTGTCCGTCCATGTGTGAGTGTTGCCCTGTGAAGGACTGGCGCCCCCTCCAGGGTGTATTCCCGCCTTGGGCCCAATGATTCCAGGTAGGCTCTGGACCCACCGCGACCCTGAACTGGAAAAGGGTTACAGATAATGACTGACTGACAGACTTTTCACATGCCATGCTTTAATAACATTATTAACAATTGTATCGACTTCTATAAGATTGCCCACCAACTGAATATCTGTATCTTCATGTGCAAACTGTTGCAGCACTGGAAGGAGTTTTTTTTGTGCTTTCTGATGTTATGCAATAAGAATTTTTCTTCTTTTTTTCAGGTTTCAAAAATCTGCCAACACCATGGATACAGGAAATTTTAGAATCTCCTGTCTTTCCTTTTTGTTGTCACTGCCTAAAATTTATACAGTGTGAATAAATGATGCAAAGACTATTGGCATTTTTCACAGACTCCTAAAATCCAGAATATTTGCCTTGCTCTAAGGCAATGGTTATATCATAACTGACACAGCTAGACTGTTTATTATTATCTATTAGTAAAGTTTTCTATTTTTACACCATTTGAGAACGCAATGTCTGCTTTACACTGTGATAAATGGACCAAACAGAATGTTCCAATATAAATGGAAGAAAATTTAATTACATTAGCATATATTAAACATGCCAATATATTTTCTTTCTCTTGAAAACTTATTCTGTGAGGAGTTTGGTGTGTTATCCCCGTGTCCCGTTTCCTCTGGGTGCTCCGGTTTTCCCCCACAGTCCAAAAACAACGGGTGTTTCTTATGGAGTTCGACTTAAGTCAGAATGTGTCGTATTTCTAAATTGTGATTACAAGTGCAATATAGATTTCAAGGCTTGCTTTTATGATTGTGTTTCTGGGAGTAGTGCAACAATACCACCAAAGTTTGCACATAGCACACTGAATTGCAAATTTGTACAAGCTGATCTGAATGAGTGATAAACACAAAATGAAGGCAAAAAGGTAAACTTAATGACATTCATTCATTCATCCAGTATCTGTAACCGCTTATCCAGTTAAGGGTCGTGGTGGGTCCAGAGCCTTCCCAGAATCACTGGGCGCAAGGCAGGAACACACCCTGGAGGAGGCACCAGTCCTTCACAGGGTGACACACACTCACACAATCATTCACACACTCACACCTATGGACACCTTTGAGTGGCCAATTCACTTGCCAACCTGTGTTTCTGGACTGTGGGAGGAAACTGGAGCTTAATGACATAAGACCCCAAAATTAGTCACATAGCACATATTTTTGTATCTGTACTTTAATAAATGTACTTTCAAAATCTAGTGTATACATTCCAAATCACAATATAGAAATACAATGCTTTTTAGCTTAAATATTATTTAATATTTTCTGATAAGGTGCCCAGTGACTGTAAGCACAATGTATCTATAGATAAGTGCATTCATGCAAAACCATTTTTAACCAGGTGATTAAATGCCAGACCAAATGCAGACACCTGCTGAAGTATTAATGCAAGACCACACCTACTGTACCTGGTATTCTAATTAAATTAATTATAATCTAATGAAACTGCCTGGCAGTACCAGTAAGTAAACATTTACAAAGTGAAGCTAATCTCTGGTGTTTTCTAACACCGGTTTCTAAATAACTAAACAACTAAGGAAGCTTTACACTAAGCTATTCAAATATAAAAGTGAACGATTACAAGTACACACACACATTCCCAGCATTTAAACACACTCATGGCTGACACTGCAGTCTAAACTCCTGTTAGTGCTGACACTGAAGCTTGCACTCAGCATATCGACTGAGAGCTGCTATGATTAGTAAATTATAGACTGTTATAATTGCTATAATCATTCTTAGTCTATAAGAAGGATGAGAGCAGCCAAAGTTTAACTGCTGATGGTCACTGAGGTGTAGATGCACTCACTGTATGTACAAACGGTGTAGCCACCTCTTCCAGTGAGGGATATATTGACTTTATTGTGTTGAAGACACTATTTATATATTATTTGTATAATCTTCTCACGAGAAAATGGGATGATCTGAAAGCAATCAAATCCTCACTGTAATGTTCCTAAAAGAGTATTGATTTTGCTACTGCAGCAAAGGGTGAACAAATCCCTTATTAACACCATCATCTTCTAATGATGATGAAAATCATCATCAATGGGAATGTGTGTGTACTTGTAATCGTTCACTTTTATATTTGAATAGCTTAGTGTAAAGCTTTCTTAGTTGTTTAGTTATTTAGAAACTGGTGTTAGAAAACACCAGAGATTAGCTTCACTTTATCATCAATTTCTCTTAATTGTTTCTTTGTTTAAATTCTTGATTTTTGTTCTGCTGTTTTGCCATTTTACTCATTTACTTTGCATTTATTTAGTTATATTTCTCTGAAATGTATTTTATTTATTATTGTTATTACCTCAGGTTATCCCCTCAGGTGTGGGACGGTGTTTTTAAATTAAAAAATTACTATTCAGTTTCAGTTAAAATGATAAACCATTGCTGTCAAATCCTTGTAGTTCAGCTGACTCCATGTTACTTTTGGTTGAGATACTTTTACTTCTGTTTTAGTCTTATTTTTCATCTTAAAGACAATACTTCAGCAGGCTTTTATGTTGCTCTATACCAGGCTGCTTCAGGCACATAAAAGTGGCACAAAGAAAGACAGATCACGGATGATGGATCAAAGCAGTCAGATATTGCCAAAAAGACCTTGTGGGATTCAAGAGCCGTGCCTAAAAGCTTCTTCTTATCTGAAAGTATTAGAAATGTTAGGTAACCTTTATGATAGATAATGCGGCCTGTTTCTCTGACTCTACATCAACAAACCAGATGTGCTGTTCCCCTCGTACTGCAGCTCCTGCCCTGTTTAATAAGTCAGAGCAGACCTTTCATTTCCTGTCTGGAAGCCAGTGGGCTTTGGTGGGCTAAGATGTTGTGGCTGAGAGGGTTTGGTGCTGGAAGAATTGGTGCTGGACCTCTCAGAGAGAGAGAGAGAGAGAGAGAGAGAGAGAGAGAGAGAGAGAGAGAGAGAGATGAAAACAACACACTCTACACATATTTGAATGTCTGTTTCCCTATGTCTGTCTTTTAATGTCTCACACATTTTCTGTGTCCCTCTGTTTTTCCTTTCTCTGTTTGCTGTCTGCTGACTTCATGTGTAAGTGAACTGCTCATAGCACATGCAGAAATATGTTGCATATCTTTGCACATTTAATTTCCACTACAGATAAATACAGTACTCTGTTCTGTGTCTATGCCGCACAGTCCCTTCTGTCTATTGTGACTAGTGCTTTCATATTTATCCAGACAGTTTTTATGCTCTTCTGTATGCACAAGTGTAGTCTTGTGGGGTGGTGTGTTGCTTTATTTTGCAGCATACTTCTGGACGTGCCATGGTCCTGTCTGGTTTCACTGTTAAATTCCATACTTTTTTTTGTATGGACTTAATGTGTTTAACTATCTCTCTAGTCCCCTCTGTTATTCTCTCTCTCTCTCTCTCTCTCTCTCTCTCTCTCTCTCTCTCTCTCTCTCTCTCTCTTCTCCCCTCCCCCACCCCACTCCACCAATCCATTTGGCTACTTTTGTGTTTGGAGATTCACTGCAGTGTAGAGTGTAGACACACGTACAAAATGGCTCTCATCTTTTCTCCAGCTGGGTATACACTCTGGGTACATTTTTCCAGTGTCTGTTCCAGTTCACTCTCTCTCCCTCTCTCTCTCTCTTGCGCACACACACACACACACACACCACAAGTTATTCAGTCTAAGTATCTCAGCATGGCACAGATTATTATGGTCATAGCAGAAAAGAACAGGAAGGAACCAAGTTATTACTGCTAACGTTTTAAAAGCTTAAATCCTAATTTAAGACATAGAGATTTTACTAATATGTTTATTGTGTCATTTGTTTTAAACCTTTAAAAGGTTCTTCACACTTGCACATATCTCTAACAAACATCATTCTTTAACAGACCAAAAGTGGTTCTTCCATAGCATCACTCAACAAACCATTTGATGTGTGTCTGACAAAAAGAACTCATCTGGTTAGTGTCTTCTTTGAGTTCTAAAATGCTGTCAGTTAATTGAGTTGCACTGGAGATATATGACTAAGCAGCAACTCTTCAGGGTGTTCTGTCTAGATTCTTGTGATGTGTAGTAAATTGCTGTCTGCAGACTGATCAAGATGGAGCAGACAGGAGCTGATAAGGCACTGACGGAGACAAGTGTTATTGTGTGCAAGACAAAATCAATCAGAAATCCCATCATTGTGTTTAAGGTTATGCAGACGTTTGCCAAGGCTTAAAGAAGTAGGAGCTGAGACGTGTGTGTGTGTGTGTGAGTCAAAACAATAATGTCCTCACCAGTCAAAAGGTGAATTAACTTACAGTATCTGAACCATTAGCATGAGCTAGTTGCATGATTTTTTTTTAGTTGAGAATATAACTCTGAGGTTATGTTCAGAGATTAGAACACTTTGTATGATAACAACAGATATTGACCTCAAGATTTGGGCCTCTGAGTCAGGCCATAAATGTCACAACTAAGAGAAAATGGGGGAAAAACATCCATCCATCCATCCATTATCTGTAACCGCTTATCCAATTCAGGGTCGCGGTGGGTCCAGAGCCTACCTGGAATCATTGGGCGCAAGGCGGGAATACACCCTGGAGGGGACGCCAGTCCTTCACAGGGCAACACACACACTCACACATTCACTCACACCTACGGACACTTTCGAGTCGCCAATCCACCTGCAACGTTTGTTTTTGGACTGTGGGAGGAAACCGGAGCACCCGGAGGAAACCCACGCGGACACGGGGAGAACACACCAACTCCTCACAGATAGTCACCCGGAGCGGGAATCGAACCCACAACCTCCAGGCCCCGGGGAAAAACATGTTTTTGTTCATGTTAGCATTTGCAAGCGCCCCCGGCTTGGAGGCGTTATACCCCTCCTTCCAGTGCTTGTCATTGAGCATGACCTATAGTTCATGTGTAACTGCTCCAGTATCCCATTTCATTTCATGCCTGATACCAATCTCAAGGTGTGTCCAGACATGTAGTTTGATTTCCTTCGTCTGGAGCAAATAAGGAAATTATATATTGATACGTTTTAGTCTTGTATTTGGTTCGAATTCACAAAGACACATTTACAGTTGAACAAAACAGTAAGAAAAGATTAATACATGACGTACGTATGACTTTTATTTTGCGAACCAGCCCTCAGTGTCGTCAGCTGGGATTAATGCACTTATGAGGGATGTGTTTACATGGAGGTGCTTTCATCAACTGGTAACACTACAAATAGTGGTAAAATGAATAGAAAGTCCAAACAGCGCCAAAAAGTCCTCCGCTGCATGAACTAAAGAAGGCCTGCTACAGAGAGAAGACGTTAGGAGGTTTGTCCTCGGCTCTTTCTTTGTTTTTAACACACGCGGCGCAATTTTCGTTATATTTAGAACTTAACATCCTGTGTTTGGTTCGTTTTAGATTAAATTGGTTCGTATTACATTCACGCTTGAAATGAACCAGTAATCTATTAGAAATACACCAAGACCCACCTGCTCAGGCTTTTCGGTCCGTTTGTTTGATACGCACCAGAGTTCGAAAGGGAGAGTTCACAATTACTATAACTAGGGTGAGCAGACCTCCTCTTTTACCCGGGCATGACCTCTTTTTAGACCTAAAAAAATGTCCGGGCGGAATTTCACAAACATCCGGGATTTTGTTTTTCTAGAGTTTACATAGAACTTTGAGAAGCGTTTCGTTCACAAACTAGTCCCGCCCTCCCCTACTCCGATTGGTTCGCTTGAGTGAGAAGGTGGAGTGGTGAAGTAGCCTAAAATCTTCTGATTGGACGGTCTGACTGTAGAGCTACCGTTATTGGTCGATAACCTTCTTTGTAAACATTTAGTCAGTCTGCACGTCAGTAGTCGTACACATATTGGCAACATTACAGAATAATAATAATAAACAGTTAAAATAATTGATATAATCGATATATAGACAAGATTATGTCGAAGTTCTGAATGTTGATTTCAATTAATTGCCCAGCCCTATTTGGTAATATGAATAAAATACTTATGATATATATATATATATATATATATATATATATATTTTTTTTAAACCAAACAGGGTCTTTGTTTACATGTACATTTGTTTACCTTTCTACATTTACATATCGTTGTTGTCCAATGAAAATCTCCAAAATAGCAACATCACTGGACGTCGAGAAAACTTTAACTTTCAATGGAAATCAATGTTAAAAGATTTTATTCCACGTAATTTTGGACCATTTCTATTGTCATTATGAATTTTTCACACCATGTGAAGAACAGCTGCAGTGTTCAAATGATGAAGTAAACTAAAAATTGATAAAAATGGGCATACATGTTTTTAACTCGACCTTGATGATATATGTATAATCTTATTTTGTAAGTTACATTTACAAATGTATTAAAGTACCTCTGATGTGTGTGGTGTGGTGGTTTAGTGTATATGTGTTTGGCTGAATGTAAGTACTCTGTGTGTCTGTGTGTGTACCAGGTCTCACTATTTTAGTAGTAGTTATGGTTACATTTATTGTAAGTCTCCATGTATGCCAATGTGATACCCCACAATTCATGCAAACAAATGTATATGTGTGTGAGGGGAGGAATCAGATCTTGAACCTGGCTTCCTCCTGAACAAGTCAGCAAAGGGACTCTGATATACAGCTGCAGACTTTTATGCTACCACATTCATGTACACAACTTTGCCCTAATGCACTTCTGGCTCAGAGCTCCCACACGTATGGAGGACTGCATTTGTTCTGAGACAGTCCAAAATGCCCATAGGAACATCTGTGTTGGCTCTATCACAATCCACATGGGGGGCTCAAGACCATTAGCAGACCACCCAGTCCTGTTCCAGGATAAATCCGGCCCTGCTTGGCACTTATATTCACTTTGCTTTTTTTCTTTTTTTAAAATTTGTCTAATGTGCTTTAATCATATCCAGAAATCCTGCGTTTGTTTCAGGACGCCAGGAGATAAACATTGAGAGCTAGATTTAGGATGGAGAAATGGAACGTGTATGATTGCCACTGTGCTTTAAAAAAAAAAAGTGGTTGACCCTAACCTAGGTGGGGTTGTTGATTGGATGCTGTCCAAAACACATACACACATGCACCCTGGGGGTGTATTTTCCCCTCAGAATGAGCCTCCTCTCTTTTCCTGTGCTATTCCAGTTAAACCAGATTTGGAACATTAAAGGCCCTTCGTGAAGCCCCCTGTTCCATTGTTTTCTCACTAACCCCTAATGACCTCTGTTTCCATCGACTCCTGCCTGTCTGTTCATCAGCACCTTTGTGCAGCTCCAGCAGCAATTTTGCTGACAATGATGGACACACTCGCCTAATTATTTACTCTGTTCTGCCCCTTGTCCCATGATTTACTCCTATATTGTATACATGCTATCATGAATACAATTGGATAGATTATTCAAATCCTAAATTCACTTTTAACAACCAGCCTTAAAAACCTCAGATTCAAAACATAAACATAACCCTGATTTTATATTAAATTTCGTTTGTAATCCTAAGCTTAACACTGTTAAGAAACAGCCATTTATTATAAGATTTTTTTTTAAAAATTAACAATTTGAATGGAACAAACAGTTATATATTTTAAAGTTGTAATCTTAAGTGGTCCTTACCTCTTACCTACATTCAACTATCATATTTGTTACATTATAACTGTACTATATTCTATGTTAATTGTAGATATTAAAGATGTGTTTATTTCATACGCCTCATTTCATGTCCAGGCCTTTATAGTTTTAAACCAATATTCACCACTCCTTCTACAGAACAGTATATAATGTAACTTTAGGGATCACAAGCAGACTTAAAAACCTCAGTTAGTTTAGCTAACGCTTTGCTAAACCCATCCCTGGATTAAGCCAATTAAATGTTAGCCCTCCAGAGTTTGTTTGTTTGTTTTGTTTTCAATAAATTAATTGGATTTAGCACAAGCTAGCTTAAATAATGAGACATTATAAACAGAACCAAATGTGCCATAAATATTAAACTTTATACATGTGCATGTACTTATATAAGTATCTACCATGCAGTACAGAAACAGTAATCCTCATTTAGTTCCATCACTTCTTTATAAATTGTTAATTAACGAGACATCTCACTATTGGATTGTGATATAAAGGTTTTAAATCTAATTTTAAAAACATTTTTAATGCACAGATTCAAAATTACTTAGACGTTTATGCAGTAATTGATTCACACTTGACTGTGAAATTTTCTTGACATATGCCAAACTCATAAGTTTTCATGTGCAGCAATAGTAATAAGGCAGTGTTTCGCAGGGGGTTCCATAATATACCATTCATGATTTGAACTGGTTTTCTTGAGACTGAGAGAGCAATAAATTTTGTGAAAAAGAGATACTCCAGAACAAGGATTGGAAAACAATGATTTAGTTCATTAGGTTATAATATGGAATTACACCAGAACCCAAACTGACCTCAAAAGTTCAGAAAAAAAAGTCTTTGTCTGAAGATAGAATCTGATGTCTGAAAGGTTGGAAAGACTGTACAAATAAGTAAAAGAGGGCTCCTTAAATGTATTTGTGTTTATCCTGTGTTAAATACTTCAAAGCACCTTTAAAGCATTTTTATGTAACATATAATTGTAATTCAAACCTCAAACTTTCTCATGCCTTTTTTTTGTCATTTTATGGTTACTCTTACACAGTATTAAAATCAACTTTAATTTTTTTGAACCAAAGCTTCCATGTACTTTTGGATAAAATATTATCCCCAAGAAGAGAACAAATGCTTTTGCAGTTTTCTATTTTTTTAATGGAACTTATAACGAATGCAGTGAGTAATACATTTTTATCCCTTGACATTTTCAAACTACTTTATTTATTTATCTATTTTGTGTCAAATCAAATTACAATTGTCATTTAAATACTATGCAAAAGTTACCATAAAACTGACAAGGGTAGGGGAATGTTTGAATTTTGAATTAAATTCATACGTAATGCTTTTTTTAAAAAAATGCTTTAAAAATACTTGAACATATACATGTATCTAAGTACAGGTTTGAAGGATTTGTCTGTCTTAGGATTTTTGAAACATGATATTTGGGTATATTATTATACTGTATTTCCATTGTGCTCAGTTACATGTTACATTGAATTCAATATTTCACATTAATTTCCTTATTTGTTTCTAGGCTAATTTGTGATTGGCCACTTCACTAACAGGGATTCAAAAAAGAGAAGATACAATTATATAAACTTGAAGTTTTTTTTTTGAGCTTGGAATTTGAGAACTCTACCCACCTCTGCAAAAATGACAGTACCACAGCTGGACAGAGTTAAACAGACTTTTATTCGATGCCCAAATGGCAGGCCTCACTTTAAAACGTAAGCATTTCTAAGAGCTTTGTGCTCAATGCTGGACACTGAAGAGTGAGTGTTATGTAAAGAAGTCCTGAAGCCATCCAGCCTAGTGCCCCTTCTCAGCAAGCATCAAAGAGAGAAGACTCCATCCCAACACTCCAATTATGTGTTCCTAACCTTACCGCAGCACTGAAAGACAAGCCTGAACAGCTCCAAGTCCAACTCAGCACGACTTAATCCTCTCACTGGATGTCTGAGATCCCTTCTTCCCTCTCTCTTGCCACCCTCAATCTGTCAGATTCTCCCTATTTCTCTCAGTCTGTCAGAATACAGAGGCAAGATCCGTCCTGTCTACAGTTCTCAAAGCTTTTAACCTGAATCTCCTAACAGAGTCACAACAGAGACATAGAAAGCAGGTGATGTTCTGTGGAATGGATTACCTTTCAATTAAATGAAATCTACAGAGAAATGGTGCGGATAAATTATTCTAAGTATGTTTCTACTTAGTTCTCATTTTAATTAGTTAGATTTTAAGATTTTATTCCTTTAAGAAAAAATGTATTTAGTTTTACATAAATTGGTATGGGGCTACAGGGTGTCGTAGCAGGTAGCGTTGCAGTCACACAGCTCCAAGGACCTGGAGGTTGTGGGTTCAAGGCCCGGCTTGGGGTGACTGTGTGTGAGGAGTTGGTGTGTTCTCCCCGTGTCTGTGTGGGTTTCCTCCGGGTGCTCCGGTTTCCTCCCACTGTCCAAAAACACACATTCGTAGGTGGATTGGTGACTCAAAAGTGTCCGTAGGTGTGAGTGAATGGATGAGTGTGTGTGTGTGTCACCCTGCAAAGGACTGGCGCCCCCTCCAGTGTGAGTTCCCACCTTGCGCCCAGTGATTGTGGGTAGGCTCTGGACCCACTGCAGCCCTGAACTGGATAAGCGGTTTCAGACAATGAATTAATAAATTGGTATAGATGATGTTTTATAACTGAACAGTGTACTACTTCTCAGACTGTGTCACAAAATTGTATAAGTACTGAGTGGTGCGCCATCGTTCCAGACAACACAGATCTGTTGCTCTGAGGTCTTTGTAATGCACTCTTGGCACAGAGAATTGTGACCTACTCCAGGGTCTGCTTTCAGACTGCAGGTGTTAGAGACTGGATGTAGTGAGCTGGATGTAGACATGACTCAAGATATTACAAGGTTCAGACAACCAAGAGTATGCAGATGAGACGTTTCACAGCTGTGCAAGTATAGGGTAAGTGTTAAGAGAGAGTTTTATAGCCAGTCTACACGTGTCAAAGCATAAAGGATGTAAACTAACTTTAGACTTGTGTGTTAACAGCTACACACAGCTGGACCCAGGCTCTATAAAGTGTATCAGATGATGAGGGTGATGTGAGTAAGTGTGAGTAAGTTTTATCTGTGTATGTTGCCAAGGAGTAAGACTCCTACTCTGTGTATGAGGTGTGTTTTCATGTGGGTGGATACACTCAGTTGATATGTGAACTCATCACTTTGTCTGTCGGTGTTATCTTTTTTGCTACGTACTCCTGTCTGTATGAGCGAAAGCTGATACGTCAGCAATAATGTGTGTTCATTTTATGGTGTGTGTGTGTGTGTCAGTCAGTACGTTAAGGTTAAAACGCACTGATGATTCCTTCCGAAATATTCTTTATCTGTTTTGCTTTATGAAAGTGTTGGCTTTTGGCAGGGCTTTCCTAGAAATCTTCCCACAATGCTTTTCAATGGCAGTGCTGGGAATGCACAGAGGATTTATGACTTCTGTTCCTCAATCATAAAATCTTTTCCGGGCTAAGAGCAAAAAAATGAGAGAGATACGGTTAAAGTCAATAAAACAAAGGAAAAAAAAACCCACAAAACAAAGGAAAAAAAACCCACAAAACAAAGGAGTGTCTTAGAGAAAACATGGACTTTTTACCAGTTTACAGATAGTTACTCAAATAGGTGACTATTTACATCTTGCAATTATGCTGCTTATGCTAGAATTCCAAACATTTGTATACATTTCTCGTAAAGAGCAATTTCTTTTATTCACATATTCACTCGTTATTCACAATTTTACAATTTTTTTACTTTTTATTGTTTTTGTCCAATTTTTTCAGGTGTACAAACATTGGAAAAAAAAACACCAGAAACTAACAATGAGTGCTGCAATATATATTTCTACATATACATGTATATACATACATACACATATAAAATAATTAAATAATAATAAGCAAGACAACAGAAGACAGGTAAATGAATATTTTTATAAATTCTGAGGATTTTTCCTCACCATTTGCTAGTTCCCCAGTCTTGTCTGTGTGCTGGAAATTCTGTTTATGATGCCTCAGTGTCATTAAAATTGTTAAATATAAATAAAAAACACACACAGTAGGTCTCGGCCCAATATGCTAGGCTTCTCCCCTCTCTCTCTCTCTCTCTCTCTCTCTCTAGTCATAGCACAGAAACGGTATTTAGAGTCATTTGGACAAGACCTTCAAACATTGAAAAGCAAAAACCAAGATGAGAATATTGCTTTGTTCCTGCTTCATAGGTGGGTAAACTTGACTTATTTTTGCTGTTTAAGATAACTACATTCGGAAGAGTGCTAACAATGAAAGTAAACACAGATTGAAAGTCCTACAAAACTAAACAACACAAGTTACAAATGAGTTCTTGGGGTAATCAATAATCCCATGGTAACAAAAATTGTGGATGAAAACTTGGAGATAAAGTTAAACTTCAGCCACATACAAACAATGCCCCCCCCCCCCCCTCAATCATACTGTTCCATCTTAAAAGACAATGAGCCTCTGAAAACAAACCAAAGAGAACAGCGTTTTCGCACCAATGTCCACTTACCCTTTAATGTCTACGCTCAGCTGGTACAGTTTTACACAGTTTGACTGTATAATTTCTTTAGGAAAACAATGACCAATTGAATAGACTGTTCTTGTGCACCCACATATTAGCTCAAGGTCACCATGACCATTGTTAAGTGTGGGCTAGATGGGAATAAAGCCCCCATCTTCAGGCTTTAGAGCAGTGGAACTGTGTTCTTCACTTTCACTCAGGTGAGTTTGACTTGTGTGATACAGAAATAATGACTTCACTACTGCTTTTACTGTTACAATAGTGACTCAGTATAAGTTGTACATCTCTACAACTATTGGAAAGATAAACATACAATGTACAAAAAATAAACAGTACAAAATAAAAATAATTTAAAATGCTTGTCACTATTTCCACCTTTGAACCCAGCACAGCCAGATACAGTGTAATACAGCCAAAAACTTGATAAAAATGATGAGAAGTGATCAAATCTTTAGGAATGTAACACAAAGCTTTCAGAGCTTTTCCAGAATATAAATTGACCTCTTCATCGCTGTGATCTTTTCTGGGATTTTGTAAACCAGAATGACTTAGATATTTTGCAGATTGTGCACTGAGCACTCTTCTTCAGAAAGACTTTGCTGCGACCCATATTTATGAAACTCAGACTAAGAGTTATCCTTACTTGGGTCTGTAGTTTAAACCACTGGGTTCTGAAGGGTCTGTTAAGGGCTTGCGTGTGAGAGGCTTGCTGTGCTGGACTGAAGCCATGGCCTTTAGGCTGTACTCGACTTAATCAACCGTCTGAGTCACTATTATATCATGCACAAACAGACTTAACCTTACAACACGTTTCCCAACAACAACCACACTCTGAAACACCAATTTATCCACTCTATGACCTCACTGAGAAAGTAATAATTTTCCTGTGTATTTTTATGTTCATTGTCATTTCTGTATATAGTGTGTTCATGGTCTATTCTGCACCCGTTCCATACTGATGTATATCTGCACTTTATATAGGTTTGGTGTAATGCACAGATGTTGTCTGTTACACCAATGAAAGAAATTACATTAAGCTCCAGTGTGTAAAAGTTATACTGAGGAATAAAGACTGTAAATATAAAGACAGAAAGAAATGCGGAATTGGAGAGTGTAGACACACACACACACAAACATTTCATCATGTATCCCTTCAATGGTTCATCGTCCATACAGTTTCTTAAGTGTTTGGTACAGACCCTGTTACCTAACCCCTCCTCAGCACTCCCAATGAAAACAATACCCTCCATCTCTGTCTCTCACAGATTAATGCAACATTCCAGCCTTCACATTCAGACCCAGCAGCCAAAACACTCCTGCTGAGAGAAAACCAGCATTTTTCCAGCTGCCACTCTGGACGCAAACATGTTCCATGGATCCCAAAACACAGCAGGTTAGCATGGAGTACTCTTTGTTATGATTGCCTGGGGATCCAGTTATATTAGCTAGAACAGTGGTAAGCGAAAGAACTAGTGTTGATTAAAATATTTAAACAGTTATTTATTTATTAGGAAAAATGACTGTTTGGCTCCTATTTTTGGGTCAGTTCCCTAGAAATACAAATTCCTCCAGTACAGCTGAACCAAACCGGTAACAAGCCATTTGTCACTGTCACAATATCTCGAGTGACCTAGTTTTAGGTCAATAATTTAGACACAATTATTTGTCAGTTTTATTTTTTCTTTGACTACACGCGATACTAAATCACTAGACACTTTCTCATTCTGAATCTAATGGTGTTAAAATGGTTTGTCCCTCTTGCTATTATTCTGAGAACGCTTTAGATTAGATGATGGGCCATTTCTATGAAGACTTGGTGGCTTTCAACCACAAGAGAATTTTAACTGTTACTGAACTTGGAGGATTAAGCCTGGATCGAATTGAATGTACTGGACAGCTTCAAACAACACAGTTTCATTGATTAACAGCCAATTGCAAGGGGATTTTTACCCATCTGGCCAACAGCTGGCATTTGGCATAGTGATGATTGTGATAAGCTGCTTAAAGGTTATGTTCATGATGTAGATACAATATATTTTTTATCAAATTCAGAGAATGTTTTCTCAATATCTGCTATCTCTCAGTTGTTTAAAACATCATACATTGTTCTCTTAAATGTAAAACTTAACCCAACACTATGTAATATAGTAATCCTTAAAATGACAGCTTCAAAATGATATGATGCTACTTTTTAGCATTAGATATCAGTTCTTGTAATAAGTGCTTTTTCTGTTGGTGCTGTTTGGTTGTGTCAGTGGAGCCCAAGCATCTGTTGATGATAGTGTTATAATCAGGTTTTTGAGAGTTACTGATGAAGGGTTACTGTCGGATGCTGTGGAGTTGAAATGGCTGAAGTACCACCAATGTTACATTTCATGGTTTTTATTAGACAGTCCAGTGTATATTATGAGGCATATAACATTTAGCATTTAATCAGCATAATTTCCTTAAAATATATACATTCCCAAGAGTCAACTCTGAGAAAATGTGTGTGTGTGGGTGTGTTTATCACTAGAATGACCGATGTGAATATCCCTTGGCTCAAGGATTTTGTGAGTGAGAGAGAGATGGATGTAAAGTGTGTGTCACTTGATTTCCCCACAGTACTGTAAATGTGAATTACCCTCAGAATGACACTTTAGACATTTAAGGGAAAACTGTAAGGAATTAACTGAAGTGACTGAGGTTTTGTGTCTATAAATGTCTATAATTTCCATGACAACAATAAAGCATTTACTGAACACAGAAGTTTGAGTGCTGCTTTAACAGCTTTTAAAATAAACATAATGGAAACATACTGAGTAAACACAGGGGAAGAAATTTATACTTTTAGAAGAATATGAAAAAAGAAAAAAAGTGCAGCACTATCAGGAGGTATGCAGGTATCTCATGATTGCTCTGTGTGGAGTGTCATAGGTTAGTGATGTGCGGCTCGATATTGAAATATCGATACCTCCGATACCAAATCTTTATGCTCTAAAATCGATTCTCAAATCAAAATGTCGATACGTTTGATCCCTCAGTCCTTTGAGGTAATGTATACCATTAACCGGAACACAGTGGAATGTAACTAAATATACTTTTCTAAATGATACACAGGTGGTGGAACTACTTTTTCTTCTGCTGGGTAAGTGCATAATGCACAAGCACAGCAGCACACTGCTCAGTCAGTCTTTAGATAGACACAATGGCAGAGTCATGTGTGGAGCTATTTCGGCTCCACAAGAGACAGTTTGTGATGGTTGTGGAAAAACAGTAAGAAGTTGTGGCAACACAACAAACCTTGTGAAACACCTCAGGTTAAACCACAGCTCAGAATACGAGGCATTTATGATGAGGCGGACAGAAGAGGAGACCAGTGTCAGGTGCTGCTGCTAGGACAAGATAGACGTCTCTGGTGGAGAACTTCGGTGCTGCAAGCCGGCACTATTCAGGTATAGAAGGAGAAAACGTGGAGCTTTAAGCAGTTCTAAGCATAGACTAGGTGTCATTAAGTCATACAGAGCAATTACAATAAAACGGCCATGGTGAACTTATACTAAAAAAAGATGAATAAAAATAATTTTATCTATAAAATATGTTATTATTTATAATCAATAAATTACTCTGAGGTCTTGTAAACGTTATGAAGCTATGATTTTAAAATAAACTTCTTATTTTACATTTACCAGACATATTAGGTGTGTTTGCACAAAGTATCGGTATCCCTGATACCAGCCAGAATTTTACATTGTATCGGATCAGAAAGGAAATCAGTGGTATTGAACATCACTATCTGAGGTTGACTTCCAGCTGTGATTTCATATATCTAACCACACTTAAAGGCATTACTTAAAGCATTTTCTCTGCAACACATCTAACTTTAAAGAAGGTCTGAGAGGTATCTTAAAGGAAAAATGTCACTTGGGTTGTTTTATGCAACCAGGCACTTGTGTTTATACACAGTCTTGGCTCAGAAACTAATGGCGCTTTTCCACTGCATGGAACCTACACAACTCTACTTGACTCGACACGGCTCTTTTGCTTTTCCACCGGCCAAATCTGGTCCCTGGAACCGTGCAAGTTTTCAGCTCGCTCCTTGTTATTTGCGTTCCATTTATTTTTATCGGACTCACAAAGGCAGCTGCTAAATTTACCTCGAGGTGTTTTGAAGAGTTTTATAAGCTCCTTGGACCGGTGGCCGACTAAAATTTCCATTGAAAGCTAAACGTGCAAAGAGTAAAACTGATTCAGTCTAAAAAATAAAAACAAAACACAAATACACGATGAATAAACAGCGCCTAACTTTACCGCTGTTGTGGTTTTCAAAGCCAGCAATTTTTGTTAGAGATGGGGTTTGTGATGTCACTGGCTCCATTTTGCGGGGGAGCTGTGCCAGTGGAAAAGTGACAAGCTTAATGCGAGCCATGTTGAGTCAAGTCGGGTAGAGCCGACCCATGTGGTGGAAAAGCTCCATAAGTGTCTTGGTCCAAATCATATTTTGTTGCTCTATTCCTGCTCCACAGGTGGGTAATAGTTACATATTTTTGCTGTTAGTTATATTACTTAAGGGTCAACTGACTCCAAATTTCTGAAACCACTAGCTGTGTGAAAGAAATCATATACTGCAATGCAACAAAGCTAAACCGTTACAAATGAGTTTCTGTGGTAATTCAAATAATAAATAAAAATTTACAGACAAATTAAACTTCAGCTACAACAAGGTACTGTTCCATCTTTTCTATGCAGGTTATAAAAGAAGTGTTTTCACAGCTGCACCCGATGAAGTAGCTGAATTCACTATTTATAAGGGCAACCCTTTTATTATTATTTTTTTGAACATACAGTTCCTATTTTGCTTGTGTAATTAGGTTGTGAATCCCTGTACAGATTTGAAATCTCTGAACAGATAATGAAAGAAACATTAACGGTCTACACAGCAGTGGAAAAAACACAGTGTTTGACCTTGGTATGGGTTTCTGTAGATGCATTTCCACTTTAGACATTTGTTCAATCGTCTACTAGCTTCTGACATCCTCACAAAGGGGCCATATAACCAGAGAAATCTTGTAGGACCTAATAAAACAACGCTGTAAGTGAACCCTCTATTTTAACCAAGTCATTTGAAATTATTTCCAGTTCACATGGAATAATGCCAGACTAGTGTCACTGTAAAAACATTCATTGACATGATGCAGTGTAGAGTTTATTGAAAAGAGAACCATTTCACCCAGTGGACCAGAGATTGTATGGAGGCATCCAACTGAATGAACCACTCTAGGCATATAAACAACACTCTGGGATTATTAAGACATTAGACTGTGGGGGTCAGGTATGCCCATAAAACACCAGTTTCTGCAGAGGAATTGCATTTCATTGATTGGTCATTAAATGAAGTCATGCCCATTAGATTTTATTATTGCTTAATTTTAACATATTACCAAAGACTCTTCCTCAGAGGAAAAACACTCTGGAAATAAGATACATTGTTGGAAAGCAGTCACTGAACTGATTCTAGAACACTAACCTGAACCCACTGGCTGCCACTGTGAGGAGTAGCACAAATGACAATTGCTCAAGTACCATGTGAGTGATATTGTGTTAAACATAAGGGGTCCTACACGAGCAAAATCTACTTTTTACTCATTTATAATTGAGGCACTTATATTTAGTAACTAATTAGTTGTTTGTAGGGTTTTTTCACATTATGTTTAGGTGGTGTGCTGATATGATACTTAAAGTTAACAAAGGGGCTGGCAACACTAGGCAGTATTTTTACCTTAAGATTACAGCTTTAAAAAGTGATGTTTCACTGAACCTGTACTAGGGAGAACAGACCCTTTATATTTGCTACTCCAGACTCAGCACTACAGAAACTGCATTATGTAACTCAAGTCAAACTTTTATAGTCATTATTTCACCCAGTGCACATGTTCTTTTAATACGAAAATCATAAAACCGACTTAATTATTCTCTTAGATGTAGATGGCATAGGTGATGATATTAGGAAATCAAAGGCCACAGAGGTTTGGGGGCTTCATTTTTGCAGACATTCATTCTTCTTTCGCTTGAAGAGTAAGTTAGCAAATGCCATTTCCAATAAATGGCTTCTTTATAGCCAGGGGACAAACTCACAATTAATTATTTTCATTTTTGAAGAGTGTATGTTTAACTATGGAAGCTTTCCCCAGTGTTACCATGTGACTCACACATCTGTGTTTTCTGTTAACAGAAAACCTATGTTTATCTTTAGAAAAGGTAACAAAGAAAGCATTCTGGGAAGAGGCAAATCACCTCATTGTTTTATTTATAAGCAAGAATTACATGAAGAATATTCTGTGTTGCCCTGTGATGGCCTGGCGTCCTGTCCAGGATGTGTTCCTGCCTTGTGTCCAGTGATTCCAAGCAGGATATGCACTCACCATGAATCTGATCAGGATGAACCAGTTACCGAAATTGAAGGAATGAGTTCTATGTCATAAAGGATACTCGTGATTTCATATTTAACATAATTTTTGATGTGTGTGATAAAAGCATCATTCTATGGAACATTAAACATTATATAAAAAGTGGTTTGGCTCAGATGAATACCTCCTAATAATATGTTACACATATATAACACCTTTCACATACACAAAGTGTTTAAAAATTTTAATCATATTCAAATACACTTCAGTGCTTGTTGTGACAGGATAAATAAAAATAAAATAAAGTTGAACGGTTGTTTGGTCATGTGTGTATGTAGTTCTGTCCCCTCTATCCCTCTTTTTTTTTAACAATCGGACCCTTTTTTTTTGAAAACGGACAAGTGCCTCTTTTTAATGCATTCAATAATCAGATAACTCCAGAAAACTAAATTTTCAGCATTACTCATTTAAAAAAACATTCACAAGTACATTTATAGATTTCATGGGTAATCAGATTCCATTAACAGAGGATGTGCAGATTTACTTTTCCTAGCAACATTCCAGCCAACTGAACATATGACAGCACATGATGAAAAACTAAACACTACGTATTACAACTATGAAATTGAAAATAACTCCATTTTGTGCTATATGGGTTATATAAACTCCTTAATAAATATTTAACAGTTTACTGGAAGGTCATCTTTACCCAGCTCTGTTTCACACATTCAGAAAAACTGTATGTCTATGAATAATGTAACTAATCAGAGAAAGGGTACACATTCCAAAACATCCCGATTATTGATCAAAAATCCTGTTCTTTTTAATAAACAAAAGTTTTAACTGATCTAAGAAATTGGAGAATGCTGTCTACATGACTATTTTTATAATAATAATATAACTAGTGAAATGTTATTGACTGTAAACACACTTTGTAACTTCTTGTAAAATTCAATTTACAGTTTCAAATGTCCTTTTATAAGCTATGTTGAAATAACTGCATTATTTATTGGCTATTCATTTTGAAGTTGAATTAGATGTAAAAATATTGATTAAAAGTGTTTTTTTAAGGTATAATTGTAATTTAATATTCAAACATTCACCTGCACTTTTGTCTGTTGCATAGTATTAAAATGTCATTGGTCATTTTATTCAACAAAAAAAATCTCTGAAAATGCAGTACTAAAATAGTAGACAATAATAATTTATATATCACTCCATTTGTAATGTGTTTCATTAAGGCAAAAGGGCTGCAAAACAAGTCCATTGACTTGTTCTGTTCTAGGGATAATATTGTATCCAAAAGTATAGCTGAGCTTTGGTTTCAAGACAAAATATGGTGGTTTAGATGTTAGCATATTAATATGATTGTAGCATATCATTCATTATCTGTAACCGCTTATCCAGTTCAGGGTCCAGAGCCTACCTGGAATCATTGGGCGCAAGCCAGGAATAGTCCTTCACAGGGCAACACAGACACACACACACTTTTGAGTCACCAATTCACCTACCAATGTGTGTTTTTGGACTGTGGGAGGAAACCCACGCGGACACGGGGAGAACACACCAAACTCCTCACAGACAGTCACCCGGAGGAAACCCACGCGGACACGGGGAGAACACACCAACTCCTCACAGACAGTCACCCGGAGCGGGAATCGAACCCACAACCTCCAGGTCCCTGGAGCTGTGTGACTGCGACACTACCTGCTGCGCCACCGTGCCGCCTGTAGCATATTAATACATTTATTTATGTATAAAAAGACCATTGTAATTTTAATACTACGCAGCATTCATTCATCTATTGTCTGTAAATTCTTATCCAGTACAAGGTGGGTCTGGAGCCTACATCGAATCACAAGGTGGGAACACACCCTGAAGGGGGAGCCAGTCCTTCGCAGGGTAACACGCACTCACACATTCACTCAAACTTATAGACACTTTTGGGTAGCCAGTTGACCTACCAACGAGTGTTTTTGGACTGTGGTAGGAAACCAGAGGACCTGGAGGAAACCCATGCCAACACAGGGAGAACACACCAAACTCCCCACGGTCACGCAGGGATGGGCTCTAACTCACAACCCCAGGACCCTGGAGCTGTTTAACAGAGACACCACTTGTTGCACCACTTTGCTGCCCTACTATGTCTCAGTTACAATAAAATGATCAAAAATTGGGTCAAAATGTTTGACAAAATCTTTTACACAAAAATGCTTTTAAACTAATTTGACACCTAATAGTTCAGAAGAATAATAGAGCACCATCTCACAGGAAAGCCTCATCATATCTCTTAAATGATTTTTGCTGTAGTAGCCAAAGGCAATAACTTCAATAAACTTTAATAAAAGAATAATGTTATGTTTAATAAAGACCACAAAATGTTAATTGGCACAAGCTGTGTTTACACTGTTATGTCAAGCTTCTGATGTGTGGCTAGATTTCCTGTGTCCAGACCATTGTTTCAAGATTGTTCACTCAAATGACATGATGATTAAGTCTTCCAAAAATGGATCTGAAAAATGATAAAGGTGTGAAGGAGTAGCTGGGGTTGCCTCAAGAGTGTGGAAATAAGACAAATATAAGTGACTTAATTTCCATCATCCCATCACACCCATACACCGAACAGTAGAGTCTGTGTGTTCTCACTTTTTTCGAAGCCTGGCTTCAAGCCTAAAAAATGCCGTCCTGTGGCTCACTTTATCCTTGAAGGGTGTGAGAGTTTGCCTTGTGATACTGAATAAACAACAACACTGGGTTGCCATAGCAACATGAGCAAGAGTGAAGAAATGACCGAAAGTGATACAGCATTCTGAAAAACGCACACTGGCTGATAGCGAGGAGTGTCAGCTGTAGAATGTATACAAATTACTTTGGTTTATATTAAAGCCAGGAATGCTGGATCGGATATTGGAGGAAAGAAAATAATTAATTCAATCCTGTAACAAACATAGGCTGAAATGTCTAATATATATATGATTATATATCATAGTGTGATGTCATATTGTAAAAGTGTATATTTTCTCTTGTAGAGGAGGTAGAGCAGGTCTTTATCAGATGTTATAAAAGATCTATATAGGTGTCAGGTAACCTTGTAAACACTGGCCTATACATGAAAGCGTGAACAAACACCTTCCCTGATGTCATAGCACAGGCACATTGCTCTGGGGGTAGATAAGATCAGCAAAAGACGTAATGCACTGTGTGAAGTTAGTGGATAGAAACAGGTAGGACAGGTGATACTTTAGGTGGACTGGAAAACCCTGCTTTGATTTCTGATAGTACAATCAACAAAGAAGACGCCAAATAATATGTGGTCAACCCATAAGACTCTACAGCTCATTTAAAAAAAAAAACACCAAAGAAAAAAAAACACAACAGTGGGTGAAGCATTACGGTCACACACAGACCACACCTCATAAACACATAAAATGCTACCATTTTGGATTACAGGGCCTTCATATGGAAAGAGAAGATTACAAGCAATTGTCACAGTTCTGAATGGGCCTCTGTATAAAGCCATAATATTTGAATGGTGGTCACATGATCTGCAAGTGATTCAGGACATACTGTCGAAACTAGACTTGTCATTGGCATAGCTTATTAATTTCAGGCACATTTAGACATACAGTCTATGCTTTAGATGAGCAGGTTTACCTAAATTTTGGTCATATACTGCAAATTTTCTTTTTAAAATATGACATAAAATGTGGTACAGTCAGGCCTTTATGACTTATCATAAATGTCTAAATTAAAAATTTGTGACCCTTGGATGTGAATTCACCATTTAAGGTGGAGCTTCAAATTAATTAGCTACTCAGACATCATCATACTACTAGTGAAGTTGTATGATTTTTGTGAAGAAAAGGGCCATAGCACATTAAAACTACATTAAAACAATATAATAGAATTGTGCTAATTCATTTTAAAGAAGTAAATACTGACGTTCGTGAGTTCATTTCCCAACAACAACTCTCCACCTCTTCGCAAAAGGGAAAAAAATGAGATTCACCCTAATTCGGAAAATTATTAATAGTGGTATGGAGAAACAAACATGCCAGCATCAGTTATATTCTGCTGAATGTAGTGAACATTCAAAGTTTGTGGTGCCTGGGTTGTGATGGACAAAATGTGGGTTGCTTGAAAAAAAGTTTGAAAAACTCTGCATTAGTGTATAATCCTACATTCTAGAGCAGGCTCAAGCAGGCTCTCCTCCAATGAGAGTGGAGTTTTAATGAGTAGATTCTAGTGTTTTAAAAATGTATTTAACAAAAGGGATAAAGTTTTATATAGGCTTTGCTACAGTTGTAGACTTGAGGTGGAGTCTCTTATCACTCAGACAATCTTAGCACTGGAGTCATAATGACAGGCTATAGGAAGTACTTCAGAAGAAGTATTCCCTCTAGCAGTCTGCTGTAGTTTTGTACTACACACACACACACACACACACACACACACAGTGTTCTTTCAGGACTCAGCTGTGGCAGCCACAGCTGGAGAATATGTTACGGTGATCACAGACAAAACAAGGCTCTTGGACTGAGGCTGAGAGGAAGCTCTTGATTAAAGCACTTCCTGTGTGGCTGGCTGCATTTGCGGTGTTGGTTTTCTCTGCCACTGTACTTCTTCGAACTCTGAATGTCTCCCTGTACAGTGGAATCAGACAATCTGACCACACAACACTTCTAATCAACAAATCAAGATCAAAACTGGGTTTTAAAATAAAATGTACTCTGCTGTAGTATTCTAGTTCTGAAGGGTTTGTCCTTCA
This sequence comes from Hoplias malabaricus, assembly GCF_029633855.1. Taxonomy (NCBI): domain Eukaryota; kingdom Metazoa; phylum Chordata; class Actinopteri; order Characiformes; family Erythrinidae; genus Hoplias; species Hoplias malabaricus. Next base: position 51,687,675 of record NC_089803.1, read on the forward strand.
AGGCCTACTAACATAAAGTATGTTTTTTCATAGGTTAAAAAAATGTCAGTTCAAATCCAATACTAAACAACCCAAGGCCATGATCACATGGCTGAATTCCAACAACTCTCCACAGTAGTGTTTAAAAATCTAGTTTAAAGCCTTAGCAGAAGAGTAGAGGCTATTACTGCAGCAAAAAGGGACCAATTACCTATTGGTACTGTTCATAATGTTGGATGAGTGGGTGTCCACAGACGTTTGGTCATGCAGTGTAAATGTTATAACAGAGCATTAGGTTCTATAAATGTTTATAATCAAGAAATCAGAATGGGTTCTGAAATCAAAAATAGTATTTAGGGTCAATGTATTTTTGTGGGTTTTTTATTAAAGGCCTGTTAATAATAAGTACAGTTTGAGATGAAAAGATTGAACACATTGTTATGATATTTTGTTGAAACATGGAAATATATATGTTTTAGACATTTAATCTACAGTCACTGGGGGGGTGGGGGTGAAGCCCATTAACTTGAATGGAAAAGGATGTGAGGACATGATTCACTACTGTTAGTATATAATTCTGCTTTGTGATGGGTTCGTATACATTCTTAAATATACAATGCTACAAATTGTTCTTGAGCGATGCCACACACTCTACCAAAAAAATATGGTATAGGTTCATTATTGTCACTTAGGTACAGTGTTTTTTAAAGGCCAGTTTCTCCCTAAAGGAATTTACATTCTCTTCTCCAGAAGGCCAAGTGAAAATTTGTAATCTTTCATTACACAACAGTGTAAAATAACATTATGAGATTGGGCATATGAATTCAACACAATTTTTTGTTCCCTAATTTAGGTTTCCTATTTAAAGGTACAACAATGTAACCTTTAGGGTACCACCAAAGTGACAGTTTTTCTGACATTGAAGAAGAACCATTTTTGCTGTTTACCATTATATAAAGTGAAGGTACTTAAAAGATTCTTTACACTCACACATCTCGTTAACGAACATAGTTCTTTATGGAACCAAAAGTTGGCATGGCACCTCTCAAAACCCTTTGTAGCACCATTATTTTTAAAAGTGTAGGTGAACTTTGATACAGATCTAAGGACATCATAACCAAGTGTTAGCATAAAACAAGATGGACATGTTTTATGTTTTCATTATTTACCAACTTCTGCCACTTCTCTGGAGTTGTGGATATTGCGATTATGATGAAAATCAATTTAGTCTTTAGACTTTCAAAGGTATGATTTGATTTTTACCTTCCTTGTCCACAGAAACTGACACAGGTGAGTTTTTCACCACGTTATTTCGGATTACGTTCGTATAAACGTAATAAAATAATTTCATATGCACTCAATGTACAATTATATTTCTATAATTATATAAATATACATTTAAATCATATAACATTTCATAACATAATAACTATACTAGTGGTGGTAAAATGAAGACCAAAACGTAGCCATGCAGTGTTTCCATCCACTGTAAACCACCTCAACTGCTCAACTACAGGGAACAGTTCTTGTGTGCGTGAAAGTTTATCCATAATTTAAAGTTCTATGTTTGTGTGTTGGAAGAGAGCAAAGGCTAGTTCTTCTCCCCTGGGTTTAGACAGCTGTCTGAGTCTGTACTTAACTTTGAGTCACAGCCAAATTAATGACAGATGGGGCCATGCTGACAATGATGAAACATCCCCCACATCTCAAAACCATCTCTTTCTGTGTCTTCACCAGAGGCGACCCCCATACTGTCATCACCACAACCTTATTATGACCTCGTTACATCCTACGCTTATAATTAACACTTTAGAGGGCCTCTTAAGGACAGGGAGCCTAATGGGCAGAAAATGAGAGAGAGAAAGAGAGAGAGAGAGAGACAGAGAGAGAGAGATTTAGTCGAGACATATGATTTACAGTCATGCTTAAACTTTGCCTGCGCTGTGTAAGGTTATGTTTATGCTTGTGGGACGGCAAGAACATCAAGGCCTTTGTGTCAAAGCTAGACTCCACAGGCTAGTTTTATGTAGCTGGTTTGTTCAGGACTCAGTTAAATAAAACATAGCTAGAAGGGTCAATACGTCTTGAGAGAGAGAGAGAGAGAGAGAGAGAGAGAGAGAGAGAGAGAGAGAAAGAGAGAGAGAGTTTCTTCATGACCAGGTCATATCTGGGTCTTTATTACACAACTGTTTCTGACACTATATAGGGGGTGCGAGGTAGCTGTACTCTCTTTCTATGTTCTTGGGCAATAATAAAATGCCCCCAAACAAACTTCCATGCCTGTAATCTCACTGCTGGGCATCCATAACCCACTTTTAGACCATATTTGACAAATTTGAAAACAGAAAAGCCTGGTTATGTCACAGACCTCACTGATACCAATAGACCACACTGGGATTTGGGAGTGTGTTCTATTCAGTATTCCCTCAGCATGACATCAGCACTGGAAAATGTGTTTTTCACCTCACTATTTATCTTGAAGGACTTCCCCTACATCACCTATCTACCCAACTCCTCCTTTCTCTCAAAAATACACACACACACACACTTTTTATCGCTATAATCTTTCCCCTGTCTGGCTCTAAACAATCAGCAGTTTCTATTTGCTTCTGGGTATTTGCCAAAAAGAGGGCCGGAAACATACAGTTGCTTTTAGTTGACCCCAGCTGGTGAGTCACCAAAGACAAAAGCATATAACAAAACCGGTTTTCTTGAAAGAAGGGACAATCTGATGTTTTTGTCGCCACTGATTATCTAAAACACGTAATGTCCACCTGAAAAAGAACCATTCATTAAAACACGGATGACTCACCTCAGATCTGATTAGATCCATGTTTGAGTTTATATAGCAGTTAAACAGTCCTTTGATGGTTAGGTGCCAGGACCAGTAAGAATCTGATTTCTGACTGAAACTCAGTGTAAACCTAAAAAGATAAGGTGAGTATGCAGCCGTACAGACCTACATAAGCTTCACACTGTAGTGGTCAAACTTGTTTTAAACACAAAGATCCTTTGTATAGGCACTGTTCAAATTGTAGCTGAATAATATTTTTGAAAGTGTTTAAGTGCATTGATGTATTTTAATTTTTATTTTTATATGATTGATAGGTAGTACAACCCCATCCCCCTCAAAAGGTGAGACATTGTTCAATGTTTAAATAAAAATTAAAAGCATTAATGTGTAAATCAGTTAAACACTATATTTAATAAAATTAGTACAAAGACAACATTTTAAATGTTAAAATTCAAAAAGTTTCTTGAAAAGACCAGTTTCTGTAGTTTTGAATGTGATATGTTTCACTACTTGCTTGCTATAAGATTTCAGCTGCTCAACAACTGGGGGTCTCTGTTATAGTGTTTGTTTCATGCACCAGTTGTTTTCAGAGGGTGACAGGTCTGAATTAGTTTAGCTCCCAGACTCTCGTACTAAAGAGAAATGCTGTCGTGTTCAGCAACATATATAATATCTCTACCCATTTGTTGCACAGTACTCCCATATTCCGTTGATATTAGCGCATTATAAGTTTTCTCATGCACATGACCAATAGTTTTGTGCCTAATGTGCAGGCAAAATGCATTCTGAGTTTCACCTTAACTGCAGCCAAGGGCTTAATACGAGGCTATGAGTGATCTCATACATATGAATGGGCAAGTAAACAAACATGGAACACACACACACTCACACAGACAAACATTAGGTTTTCACGGGCAGCTCATTGACTCCAGCGGTGGTATTAAGTTACCGATGACAGCATGGCATAAGCCACAGGTCTTTGTGTGTGTGTCCACACCCCCCCAAACTCTATATTCTGTTACTATACTATACTCTGATTTCAATACATTTGTATATTTGTTTTACATTGGGCCTGTAATGAACACATCCAAGTGTTTGCCTGTTTCCGTCAAACTTTTCACGTGTGTCTATTTGTGTATACACGTGTGCATGTGTGCGTGCGTGCATGCGTGTGTGTGTGTGTGTGTGTGTGTGTGTGTGTGTGTGTTTGTGTGTGTGTGTTTAAACACATACACACATTAGTGTAAGTCTTTGCTCAGTGACAGGAACCTACTACATTCTCATTGCTTGTCTTGGTAGAATATGACCAGCTGTGTTCAAGAAAAACTCTCAGAGGCACATAGCAAAGTTTGGACACTGTGCTGGTACACTCAATGGTACATATTTACTACCTTTAATTACAGAACAGTAACTGTCTGTGAGGATCTCTGGTTTCCTCCCATGGTCCAAAAACTCTCACATTGGTAGGTGGATTGGCGATGGTAGGTGGATTGAAAAGAGTCCATAGGTGTGTGTGTGTGAGAGTGAATGTGTGAGTGTGTATTGCCCTGTGAAGGACCGGTGCCCCCTCCAGGGTGAGTTCCTGCTTTGTGCCCAGTGATTCTGGGTAGGCTCCAGACCCACCGCGACCATGAACTGGATAAGCGGTTACAGACAATGAATGAATAAATGAATTACACCATATTCTATATTAACTGTAGTTTTTTGTGTTTAATAAACATACCCCAATTTTATATCCAGGACTTATATTTTGTTTTTTTAGCTTACACAGTTCTACACTGAACAATCACAGGATTAGGAACACCTACCTTGTATCTACTCTCATTGTCTGTTTTATCTTCTCCAATGACAATACAGGAGCACTTTGTAGTTCCACAATTACAGACTGTAGTACATCGGTTGTCTCTATTTCACCCTGTTCTTCAATAGTCTGGACAACCATAGAGCAGGTATTTTGTGGGTGGTGGTTTGGGGAGAAAAAATAACATACATAAGATAAAATGCAAGTTGATATAATTTAAAAAATATATATTTTATTGGTTTATTGGTTTTAAAACATTGTAAAAAAAGGAACTGATATTTTCAAATAAGAATAAAATACCTAAAAACAAGGGGAAAAATAAGATATAAGTTTTGGTTCTGACAGTGGAGTGTACAAAGGAAAAAAAAAAGAAATCATTAATGACCAGGACCTCCACGTTGAAGGTGATTTGGAACAATACCAAGGAAAGTAAGACATTTTTATGGGCAATATGTGTGTTGTGTATATGCGTGTTTATGTATAAATTTGAGAGTGATGGATTTCACATGTGTGTACATGTCACTGATCCCCCTGCTTTATTTTGGATAATTGGCTAAGTGAAATGCTATTGGGCTGTAATGGATCTTGTGTGTGAGCTAAGACCAACAAGAACCTCAAAATGAGGTGTGTGTGTGGGAAAAAAGAGAGGGTGAGCTCATATTTCAGTCTGTGTTTTGTGTGAATGTTGTTGTGTGTTTGAGTCTGTTTCAACAGTGCATGTGATTGGGTAAACAGAGGGTACCAATCTGATACCCAGCATCAGTCTTAGGGTGGTACTTGTAGAAAGTCCTGAATCTAATGCTGGAGGATAAAAACCTCTTCGGACCTGACCAGGTAACTAATCATGCAGTATAATAGTAAAAGTCAAAGATGGTAGCAAGTCACTTTATGTTAGTTCAGTTTAGTCTTGTTTATAGCTCCAGGCATTGCTCTAAACACCTCATACACCTTTAGGATGGACATGGTTTTAAAAACAAGCCTTTTTTGCAGAACATCCTTCAATTTGAAGTGCAGACCTGAAGAACTACATACAGTAAATGCAGTGTTTTATGGAAATAAGTTAAACAACTTAAAGGGATATGACATGTAACTAAATCACTCAGACTGGCTGACAGTATCGGCTAAATGAGCTACTAAATTAGTTAGCATAATTGCTCCTCAGAATCCACTTACTGGAAGCCAGAGCTTCAGTCCCAGCGGAGGGCACTTTGTAGATGCTACACTTCTTGTAGACGAAACCTCCTTCGATCATTTTGAAATGGCCAGGTAGTTTTAATTAATGTTTAATTGAAACATTAATTCAGTATTTAATAGTGCTTAATAACCTCTTAACTAGTGCCAATTAATTATTATTTAACCAAGAAGTAATGTTTATTACTGTCGTCATTTCTGTAAATTATGTACCATAAAGTATTACCCTGTAGTTCATTGTAAAAACACTATAATGCAGTTGCAGACTAACTGCAAATGCAACTACAGGTTCATAGAAACTTCTGATCAATAGGACACCCAAATATATACCATGTATTTCAAATGAATTAATTTACTAACAATAAGTACCATAATAGATCAGTCTGGATTTAACTTGTTTATGTTCTAGGGTCAGGTTAAATTTCCTGCATAGCCCAACAGTCTAAAGGTTATCTGAAGAGAGAGGCTTGGTATCTTAAGCCATTCCAAACCTGAAGCTACTACTTGAAGCATAAAAATATTATCAATTATTCTGCCAAATCCTTGTATCTCCATTTTGGCCTTCAGTTTGGTTTCCAGGGTACAATGGGTTTCATTGTTTGATATTTAATAATGGATATTATCTTTAATCACTTTAATCAGTTTTAGTCACTGCCAGACATTATGCGATACCAAGCTGAGAGGGTAAAGATTTCTACATGCCTCCTAAGCCAACCACTGCTGCTTTTTACCTGCTAAGACAATGCAGCTGAAAAGCTCAACACAGTAACTGCTGAAATATTTTATGCAAACTAACAGATGCTTGCACTGACTAATGTCTTACTGAGTGATGGGAGGAGAGGTACGACAGTCCTACACATCCAGAATAGCCTGGTCTCCAGATGAGTTTGTACATACTTGACTATTACACATAAGACCTTTCCCAGGGTTGGTGTAATTGTGTGCAATGTGTAAAAAATGTAGATTGCCTTTAATGGATATACGTGTGCTCAGCGTGAAAACCATCCTTGATACTAACCCTAAGCCTATGTTCCAAAAGTGCCAGGATATATTTGTTCCAACAAAAATAAACATAACCTTGTGACACAGATATTTAAGTTTAATAAAACAGTTCTACTTATATCTATACATTTGATGCCTGAGATGTTGTTGCCCAGGAAGAATGAGGCCAGTTACACTCTCTTTTATGACGGGCCTTGGTTTGCTTCACCTCAGGAGCTGGTAATTTCTCAGTGGTAGTGCCACTGCTTGGGCAAGCAAACTACTTACAGTTTTGTACAACTCATATTGTATATCAGAGTGTTGCTTTGAGCAATTTGAGAAAGGAACTGGTAGAAGTGCTTAGTTCTTTTTAAAGCTTTGATAATATTTAAGGAAAGTACACTGTATCAGAAATTACAAAAGGAATTCATTTTTGTTGCTAGAAAATATGTGAGTTTTCTTTTCCCCATGGGAACAACTGATACTGAACTACCCTCTGAGATACAGCTTTAATCTGTGAGGACACACACACACACACACACAAACAAAGCATTTAATCCTCATTGGCTGCAGTCACACACAGCGTGATGATGTCACTCACCTGCGGTGAGTGTTTGCTTGGACAAAAGCCCCCTTTGTGCTTCGGCAAACACACACTCGCTCTAACCTCACGTGAGATGCAGGAATTGAATAGAGCCACGTTCAAATCCAAATCTCTCTTTATTCGCTAACAAGGCTCTTTAGTGTACATAACACCCCGCAGTGTTAACACTTATTAAGTACTAATGCAGTTTAAACAGGACGCTTGTTTGGTATGAAGAAGTCTCTGTTTACAGCCTTTCATAAAGCAATGTGCCTCACCTGCTTCCTGCATCCTGTTTACGTGCCTTTTCGCATGACATGTCAATTATTATCTCAGGTACTACAGTTTTTATTTACTGTAGGTCTAAAGGTTTGTGAACACGTCTTATAATTAGTTAATTCAGCTACTTTAAGGTGTACCAATAGTGAACACAAACATTCAGTTGTGCAAATATAGTTTTATGTTTCTGAGAAAAGCATGATATAAAATGACAGGATCTGGTGCTTAAGGTCACCATACTGAATGCTAAGCTTTGGCTAGAGGTGTATAAAGCCCCAACAAATGAAGCTATGGAAGCTGTGGGTCAGTGAAACTGTTTGCTATGACATGATTGTGCAGCATTAAACAAATCATTCAATATAAGTAAGTGAACTGTTGGATAAGCTGGTCTCACATTCTCTACTATTATTCCTTTTATACTGATTGTTCTTGCCTAAGGGCAACCAATTGTTACTTGACTAATTGCAAACACATCAGTCTCTGCCTGTAATCACTTTCTTTTACTAAATTGTTTTAAAAAGGCATTTTTTCATTATTGCTTCATAAGAATGTTTGGTGTTTGTCAACTTGAGTCATATATTTACTAATTACGGTGCAATCTTTGAGAACTTTGGCCCAGTTCACAGCCTGCTAAGCTAAATTTTAAACCAGTGGCTTGGGTCCAGCAGAGGTGGGAAGCCCCGTCCTATGCTCAATCTATCCTTATCTCATTTATGCATATTTACAGACTGACTACTGCACTAGGTATTACGTGATCCCATGCACAGAACTGGCCTCGTCATACTTCAGGAATTGCTTAAAGTTAACTAATGCATTACTGTTTACTTATTTGTTGATTGGCCTTTGCAAGTCATTCAGGGTGAGAAATTCTCAGGAATGTGGTTACTCCCATGTTAATTATTAATAAAGCATTTCTAAATAATTTTTGCTGTATGATTGGCAGCACAGAGTGCCTCCATATGTAATCAATATTTCTGTTCATTGATACTATCTATTTATACACTCCTCAGAGTAAAAACTTCAGTCTATTACACACACACAATATACACTAACACACAATGTTTTGCTATGATTTTAAGTGATATTTCTTTTTGCCCTGCTAACACCACCCACCCACATATACATTATATATATATATATATATATATATATATATATATATATATATATATATATATATATATATATATATATATAAAACTAAACATGCAGGTGGCCATGTAAACATAAACAATCAAGGAAATAAAAATGAGATAAAGAGTAAAGAAACACAACTATAATAACAATAATAATATCAATAATACAATTATTATAAATATACAATACAAAAATAAAATAATAATACATTCATTATTTTTTTAAATTAATAATAAGATAATTATTTATAATTAATAAGAAAAAATCCACTTGTTCTTATTAGTGAAGCAAGCACCTCATAGGGTTTCATATTTTTATCTTGTTGATTGGATCTTTTCAGAGCAGATCCTGCACTCTACAAACTGTGAGCTGTTATGGGGATTTTGTTTTATCTTTTACATGACACTTTAGAGGTAAACAAGCTCTGAGGTTACGTTCTAAATAGATTGACAAACTCTTTCATTTTAAACAAATAATACATTTGTTTAAATTTAAAATTTAGAAATTATGTGGAGTGTTTGTTTTTGTGTGCATTATTTCACATCAGACTAACATATAGGTTAAATAAAAATAAACTAAAATAACTTTGTAGAGTTACTGGCACCTTGGATAAAGATAAACAGCATTTAAAAACTGAGTTGACCAGTAAACAGAACCATTTCGCTTTGAAAATGTAGATAAGCTTTGATTTATTATTCTGCTGGAATATCTAATCACGACCATCTCAGACTGCTGGCGCATATGGATTTTAATCTGAACTTAATGTCTGATGATGTAGCCTAACAAGAATTCCATCGCCTGTGGAATTAAAACAATCTGACAACATTGTACATTGCAGTTTATGGTTTAAACAAAGGCTTTATTGTGGGAAGTGCTCCAAATATTTCAGTTCCTTTTCCAGTTTGCTGGCACAGTGGTGGTAATTAACTGTAGTATTATGTTTCACAGATCTAGTTGTTTAAAATTTCTCAGTATATACAGTAATAGTGGAGATGGCTATTTCCTGGTGGAAGGTTGTTGTTATAGAGATTTTGTGGTATATTAAAGAACACTAAGTATTATTTTTACCTTAAAGTTACAGCTACAAAGATGATTTACCTACAAAGTTACATATTTGTTGTAATGTTTTAATGAGATGAATAGGTGTTTTTGTTCATCTGGACTTTGGAGGAGGTTAGGAAACCACCACCCTCCCCCCCCTCCATTAATTTCAGGACAGTTCTGTAAAAGTGAATTAAATTCTGCAACTGTAGTTGGAGTGCCACAGTAAAATGACCAAATCTTACCCTTTTCCACCAACAGCCCTTTTCCACCAGTTTGGTTCCCATTCACAAACCTAATTTGTAATAATTGTATTAATTTCCACCAACAAAAAAATGCTTCCTGAACCAGGAAAGTAGGTTCTTAAGCATGGACCATGTCTGCATCAGTGGGTGAATCAAGCTAAAGAAGCTCCAGAAAGAGCTCAAATAAAGCTTTATCGAACAGCAGAGCGGAACATGGTCTTTTGCAGCATGTTATATTTTCCTGAATGTTGTACAGGAAAATGTTATGTCTGAGTGTTCTGTGGCTGTGGCCAGTGAGACTTGAGGCATGTTGGCTCCTTTTTCCTCTGTTCCCACTGTTCACAAGTTAATCGGGATGGCTAAGTACTCAGTATAATTTATACACGTGTATCAGACCCCACTGTAAACAGTGGATAAAACATGGTTCTATTTGTTAATCTCTGGCTCTGGTGCTGAATTCAGTCAGAGCAACTCTGGAACTGCACAAACCTGCAGTGCCTCCTGCTAATGAAGAATCCTTGGTTCTCATCAGAACTGGTAGAAATGTGGGCCGGTTTGCTGAAGAAGACCAAGGGTCCCAGAATCTTTAATGGAACTGGTTCAAGACCTAGAGTTCTTTTGGTGAAAAAAGGCTGCTAGTGTTCCTTTAAGACCAAAAAACAGAATTACATAAAGAAAATTATCAAAGAGAATGTTTCTAAAATCTTCTATATTAATTGATAATTTGGAATCAATCTTAAAACACTGATGTGAGAAATTGATGATATTTATTTTAAAAATGAGAGCATTTGTGATGTCAGGTACTGTAATGCAGGTCTTAATACATGAAGCTCCACATCAGATAAAATGCAGTTCCACTTCTCCATAGTCCAGCGCTGGGTAGTTTGTAGCCCAGTCATTTAAAAATAGTAATGGCAGTTACATGCCATTAAAAGACATATGAGATGTTAGGGCTTTCCATAATACCGACTTGCATTTGAGAAAATATAAAATGTAACATCTAGCTATGTGTGCATTTCCGTTTTGCTCAGAAATGTACAGTACCTCAATGAATGATCACATTTCTCTTATATTTTCAGTGTGCGAAACTACAGAGATTATTTCCTGGCCTATTATGCTCATCTTTTAACGTGGATGCCAGTAATTCTGGAAGTGTCATAGCCCCGTGCTAAAGGATATAATTGTAGGGAAGCCTCTGTTGGGCCTCAACAGGGTTATATTTGTTATGGTTTTAATAGGATAAAACGGAGATGGCATAATTCACAGTGTGTGCGTTTGTGTCTGTGGGTGTCACAGAGCTTATCCAGACACCACTGCACGTTTATACCCAGCTCTTAGGGAAAGGCCTGATTTGGAAAGAAGTGCAGGGCTGGAGTGTTACTGTCTCTCCACATTAAAGCAAGGTCTATGTCAAGGTCTGTTTTGACCAAAGCATGGCTCTGTGGGGCTCAGCAGGCTGCTTTATTACTGGCTGAGACTCCAGTGATGTCATGTTCATATCCATTCATATGATCTCATGCTCCACATTTGAAGATGTTAGGCATGTGCTAGTGTTTGATGGTTGAAAATTCATGTTGCAGGCTTGTCAGTAAATCTTCTGAAGCTTAATCTCATGCCCAGTATTATTCATAAAAATTAAGCAGCACAAGTTTTTAATATTACCAGTAAAAATGGGCAGTATAGGCAAAAATTTATATCATAATATAATTCCATTTCTGATGGTTTTGATATATGTCATTGTGCAGTGTATATATGCTTAATTAAACTTTATTCTGGGATGCCTCTACACTGAAGTAAATTTTAAATATTCGTATGGTGCAAAATAGTAAAAAAGAAAAACAAATAAATAAATAACTAGATACCTCTATGACATGTATGTATAAGCATGATGACTTCGCTGGGCCTGGGTAAAAGAGTATTAAAAGTTATACTTTTAAATTAAGCAAATATTACAAGTAATTTCATGTGATCTATACCTGATGAAAAGATGCTTTCTGTAATGACCATGCTCCAAGGCCATGACCTTGTCTGATCCTTCCCTCTCAGGGATGTTTCTACATCGGCAGCAGTGAGACGTGCAGAAAGTGGGTTGGTATTTCTCTCTGTTGTCCACTGTTTCAGCAGTAAACTGGTTTAATGCTATGATTAAGATAAGGAGTGTGGGGGTAACAACAGGTACAGCAACATTTTCTTAATAAGTGTAGTGTTTATGTTAAATTATATATAATTACAATAGAAAAACATAAATATAGTTAAAAGAAAAATATTTTTTTCTAAACAGTAGATGTGTTGTGAGCAAGCGTGAAAAACAAAGTTTGTTTCCAGATATTCTCATTGACTGAATACATTTGTTAATCAACTGCGCATATTCATATTATGAACTGATAAATCTGATAAATATTTTTATCTTAAGATGACAGCTTCAAAATTATGGTGATGATTCAGTGACCTGCAATAGGGAGCATAGAGTCTCTTTGTGCGTGTATTTTAGTGATGACAAGTTCATAGTTCACACAACAACAAATTTCAGGTGATTGCATAGGATTGTTTACTCTGTGGCATCTTGCTTATCCAAGCTTGTGTCCAAATTGCCTTGAGCATGCAAATAAAAAAAAGGGATGAAGGTAAAAGTTGCTGCACTGCATTTACTTGAATCAAATATATTGACAAACTAAAGAGAAATACAAAATTGTATAGGTGCCCTATATTTTTTTTTATTCATGTGACAATGACAGTGACTCCAGCCAGCTGAGCGTACTACATTTTTCGTATGCTAACGCCCAAAGTCATCAACATAGACATGAGAGATGTGTGGAAAAAAAATGAAGCTGGGTCTGATTTTCCCCTGCGGAAGTGCTGTGCTGCGAGTGTTTTCACACCGTGACTGTGTGTATCTTATCAGCACGGGTCAGGGGCTAATTGCTCAGAAAGGGGAGGCAGCTAAAGCCGATGACAGATGACTACAGGAAAAAACTGTGAAACAAAACCTGCTTCAGCCTGGTTGTAGACATGTGCTCTGAATAGCCACATTCTTTTTTTTGTTTTGTTTTGTTTTGTTTTTTCATTTCTCTAAGGATTGACACGCTGTAAGTCAAAGAGGTACAAATCACATCCTAAAATGGAGCTTTTGTATTTTTAGAGGAGTCTGATGGTCCATTACACCATTTATAATGAGACGGCGTACCATGATTCATGATTTCAATTTAGGCTTGATAGGAATAGAGCTAAGTGTGCTCATGGTTCTGCAGAGGACTCTTAATGCAGTAGCAGCAGTGATAATCCCAGCCTACGGCAGTTTTGCATTTGGGCCAATCAAGCTATAAATGTTAGCTATAGATAGAAAGGCCAGAGCTTAGCTGGAGATGGAAACAATGTTTTAGTGCAGGAGTTTGGGCTGTTAGATTACAGAGCAATCGCTTCTCTTGCTGTTCCAGGTCTGTGTTTTCTCTCTCTCTCTCTCTCTCTCTCTTGCTCTCATTATAAATTAATTAATTAATTTTCACATTTTTTGAAGTTCACCTTATTATAAGCAGACTCACTGACATGTTGACCCTAGAACCCTTTGAAAAAGAACCCTTTTTTATTCCATTCCTGAAAAAAAAAGTACAATGACCTTCTGTCATCCTGTCTCTCTTTGAGGCTTCGGGTGATTTAAAAGGTGTGGATCATTTTTCAGTCAGTATTTGAAGCCTGCCTTGTCATGTGCTCTTTCACACCTCCCATTCTCCGCTCACTCTCAAATCCACCCAAACAGAACACCCCTGTGCCTCTCTTTATTGTTTACACAACATAGCCCACCACTCACCCAGAGCCCATGGCTTAAATTAGACTAGGGATAGGCAATACCACACCTTTTCTTTTCGATCACACACCAAGCAATACTAAGGTTATTGATACAAATATTCAGATATTTTGCCATTACATTATGAACATTCTAGTGAAAATGTGGACTAAAAATGTTATTCTTTAATACCTCACTAGAGTTGTGGAGTGTATGTGCTGAGTTCTGTCTGTGTTTGGTTATTGTTTATTACTTGCTTAAAAGACTTTTAATTGTTAATTGGGCTGAAGCAGGGCGGCACTGTGGTACTAGAAGTAGTGTCACTCACACAGCTCCTGGGTCCTGGGGTTGTGGGTTCAACCCCTGCTCTAGGAGACTGCCTGTGGGGAGCTTGGTGTGTTCTACCAATGTCTACATGGGCTTCCTTCAGGCTCTCTGGTTTTCTCCCATGGTCGAAAATACACATTAGTAGGTGGATTGGCTACTCAAAAGTATCCATAGGTGTGACTGTGTGTTGCCCTGCGATTAACTGGGGCCCCCTCCAGGGTGTGTTCCCACCTTGCACAGAGCGATTTTTGGAAGGCTCTGGATGGACCGCAACCCTGAACTGGATAAGCAGTTACATTGAATGAATGTATAAATGGACTGAAGCAACTCCATCTCATGTACAGGTGCACATAAAAACGCTACATGTAAACATTCACTATAAACTATTAAAATATAAAATTAATTATCAATGCATTTATAAATGAATTTACATTAATGCATATTTTTGTGTGATGGCAAATTTTCAAAAAGATTTCAGGATTGGAAGCATTTGAAACAAGAAGACTCAGATACTCGGATATGGGCCAAGAAAATAGAGACGGGAGAGAAACTGGAGGGAAAGGAGAGAGAGAAGGGTAAACAGGAGCACCATGTTGTGTCCAAATGTAGTGCATGCCATCTTTCTGTGGTCAGCTGGGCAACTACAGCTATCCAGCACTGTGACAGATGCCCTTGTATTGCAGTCCAATACAAAGCCACCCATGAAGCCTGGTTTATTTTACAGCTGAGCTTCAAACAAGACCAGGGTGATGGTGCTTTTTAAGCTGGCCCATAAACAGCCTGTCAGGAGAGCAGTTTTTAGACTTCGGTAGTATTCTCTGCCCTTGTTCAGACTTGTTTCCCTTAAAGACATGAAAGTATTCCTCAGACACAGTGGTCTCAGTGACATCTGCTAAACACCTTGGAGTGTATTTCACAAGTCAGACAGAAGCATGGTCAAGGACAAAAAGGCCAATTTTTGAGGGTTGTACCATTAAAATTGACCTATCATATGCTCTGTTAAAAATGTGTAATTGTGAGATATATATATATAATTAGTGACCTCACAAACTTTAAAGAACACCCATTTTGAATGCAGATGTTTAATTCTGTTGTGCACTGCAGAATAATGCCCTTAGACCATTAGTGTGTGTGTTTTCACTGCCACAGATGGGTTAAATAACAAAGACACCTTATGATGTACAATAACAAATTTTTGCATTTTTACATTTACATTTCTTCTAGTAGTAAGTGTATCAGTTGGGATGTTCCTTTTCTCTTTGCTGCAGTAGCAGTGTTTCTAACACCCATTTTTGTATCACCTATACTTTAACCAACACTCTGTAAATGTTTGGGAACTTCGGAAACTAAGTGCTGTAGTTCTGGAATTGAAATGTTTCACAACCTTGCTTGTTATATGATTTCAGCTGCTCAAAAGCTCAAGGTCTCCATTAAAATTTTTTTTTTTCAAAATCCGTTGTTTTCAGTGGGTTATAGGTCTGGTCTAATTTAACTCCCAGACTCTTTTACAATGTTGTTGTAATCCATGCAGAATATGAACAAGGCCTTGACAGCAAAAGACATTGTCTGGATAGCAGCATGTTGCTTCAAACCCCTATATATCATTCAGCATTAACGGTTCATTCACAGATGTACAAGTCACCCGTGAAATGTGCACTAATGCCCCCTCGTACCGTCAGAGTTTTTGGCTTTTGAATTTTGTGCCTATAACAAGCCCGAAGAGGCATCATACATGATTTACAAAAAGAATTTCAAACTCTGATTTGTCAGAGCACAGGATACTTTGCGTTTGTGAATACAGCAACAGACTGTGTTCACAAACAAATATTTTTTGGGAAGTGTTTCTGAGCCCATGCATTGATTTCCACTATAGAATCTTCATTCATTCATTCATTATCTGTAACCCTTATCCAGTTCAGGGTCGCGGTGGGTCCAGAGCCTACCTGGAATCATTGGGCGCAGGGCAGGAATACACCCTGGAGGGGGCGCCAATCCTTCACAGGGCAACACACACACACACACACACACGGACACTTTTGAGTCGCCAATCCACCTACTAACGTGTGTTTTTGGACTGTGGGAGGAAACCGAAGCACCCGGAGGAAACCCATGCAGACACAGGGAGAACACACCAACTCCTCACAGACAGTCACCCGGAGCGGGAATTAAACCCACAACCTCCAGGTCCCTGGCACTGTGTGACTGCGACACTACCTGCTGCACCACCGTGCCGCCCTCACTATAGAATCTTGTCTGTTTTTAATTCACTGTCGTCTGAGGGCCTGAAGACCACAGCAGGCTAGTATTAATTTTTGGGCCCTTTCCCTTGCATATAGAAATTTCTACAGAGTGTAGATGAAGGCCCCCACAAATACTCTGCTATATTACATTGAGAAATGATATTTTGCAACCTTTCACAGAGTTGAGAACTCGTTCCCATCACCTCCTGCTCTCTGAGATGGTCTTTTTAAACTCAGTCTACAACTCAGTTACTGACTTGTTGCCAATTACCCTTTTTTATTATATATTTTTAGTAGCATTTCCGAAATTTACCTGTCTTTTGCTGTGCACTCTCATTATTTTTTTTAGAATAATAAAGATCTTCCACAAGCAAATGCTAGGGTTTTTTTTTTCTCCTGTAGCAGACATGTGACATTGGTTTTAGGTTTGTCAGCAGATGGTTCAGAGCATCTCAATGTGTTCAGTGGATTTATACAAGATGTACATAAAGAATATCTGTTTTAGCATTTCACTGATTAAAGTTTTATTTTGGATATATACAGGTCTAAAGCTGATCTAACTGATCTTTTAGTGACTGTAGACTGTAGCAGCCCTGTTGGAAATATTCAGGAGCTTTGAGAAAAAGCCAGTTGTAAAATATTTTTTCCATTAACTGGGATTTTTGCCAAAACTCTGTAAAACATGAATGTATTTGTAGGCAGAGCATGGCTAGGTTAATTTGCGGAAATCTTCCCACTGTTTCCCACTCTGTCTCTTTGTCTCCTACTACCTCCCAGGAAAACCCTTCATACAAGTGAATGGTCCTCCAGGTTTGTGAGGCCTGAAAGCAACAGTAAGATTGGAGGCTGCTCTATGTAAAAGACTCTTTTGTGTGGTGAGGCAGAAAGACCGTCTGTGCTCAGGAAATCTTTGAAGGGGCTTCCCGAGGTAAAGCAGCTCCCTCTGCAACTCATCTGTCATAGGCACTATTAACACTTCATCTTTGTCCTTTGCAATCCTTTTCCCACTCCCTCATTCCCCTCTGCCCTTATCCTGAGCTGTTTCCTGAGGAAAGGAGGAGTGAGGCGGAGGTTTATTCGCTCTCTATGTGCTGGCGCATGTAATAAAGCTCTCTGAGGCCCAGAGCAACTCTCAGATTTCCCTGCTTCAGACTGCCACAGAGCTGGCCAGACTCGTCTCGTTCAACCTTCAAAATCTAACTCTCTTCTAAACACAAACACACACCCTAGGGGTAGGCGATATAATATCGTTCACGATAATGGCGGTATGTTTTTTAATTTGATAAGACTTAATATTGCGATATTGTGACGTAAGTGCGAACTTTCAAACGCAGGCACGTGAACATGACTTGAGCTCAAGCGAGAGCTGGTGGATATATCGCAAATATCCATACATACTCTAATGATATTAGTAGCAACAACATGATTATACACACATTTCTTTATTAGTATTATAATGTGAATCTAGAATTGTGTATTGATTTGTCATAGTATGTTGTTAATGGCAGAGCCATTAATAGAAATTGCCATTTAAAACCAATATTTGAAAAATACATGCTGCCATATCATTAACTTGGGCATCATTTACAAATTATAAATGTCTGGTGTCAAAATAGGAACAATATTACTTGAAAAATGAGTGCTGTTATACATTTATTAAAGTTATGAAATAAAAGATTAATACATTTATGTGGACTCTAATATAATCATGTGTGATCTTTCTTGATACTTACTACTGAAGTAATCTATTACAAATTAAAATGTGAAGTTCACAATTAGGTAATGCTGAGAGTCCTAGAGAAGACAATTAACTCTCGATGTGGGTATGACAGCCCCCTGTCAGCCATTTTTGCATTTAGTGCTAGCTAGACTTATATCTGTCAGCGGATGTCCAGACAGTGAATATTTTGTGTTTCCTCTGACACAGTAAAGGTAAAGTTGTGTTGCATTGTTGTCAGTTCAAAAGCAGCAGTTGGCTGGCCTCACATGTCACAGAGGACACAAAGAGGAAGTATGTGTTCGCTCCACTATGCTACTACTAAAAAAATGTGGCTTAACCAGTCAGATATGTTCAGTTAAGAACTTGAACCACATGTGAGATCTCATCAGTGCTCCACTGACCATACAGAAACTCTTGGTAATTCTACATTTACAGACTGTAGTCCACCTGTTTCTCTGCATACTTTCTTATCCCCATTTTACCATTCTTTTCAATGGTCAGAACTTCAGGATCACCACAGAGCAAGTATGATTTGCGTGATGGATTATTGTCAGTGCTGCAGTGACACTAACATGGTGATGGTGTTGTATGAGTGGATCAGACACAGCAGGGCTGCTAGAGTTTGAGTGGACACTGGACAATGGACAATCTTTGTAGAACCAATGTTGTTTTTTTTAATCCTTTGCTCATTCCGTGCAAATCACAACAAGAACTCTTTTATATTTTACTAACGTTGTGAAACTACCACTAATGTAAATTGCAAAGTTAGATTTTTTTTAACAAATATTTATTCCTAAAAAAAATCAGAATATTTAAAACCACCAGGAGTGCAGCTATAAACAATACAATGGACTAGCATCCAGTTGGCTACTTGTCTAACCTGCTATTTAGAGAGCTGATATTTTTTTCACAGCTTTTTAATTACAAAGGTCTAATTCAGGTCAATCTACTGGAAGCAGCAGGTGCCCCGCTTAAAATATGTATACTTAAATGACTGCTATGACCCCAGTGTTGATCCCATAAAGCTGTCATGACCTCCTGACGATTATTGTTTTGGTGTTCACTATCACACTGAATCAACCCCAGTGCCATACCAGTAATAAGAGCATATAATAAGAGTAATTACAATTGAATGGGGGTGTTACACGCAAAGTTCCCCTAAGCCTTGGGGCCAATCAGACCTGAAGCGCAGGAATGCTGAGCACAATGACAAAGGGCCGATGACGTTATCAATCAACTACCCACTGCACTGAGCTATAGAGTAATTACCTGTCATTAGACGCCGAAGCTA
Organism: Hoplias malabaricus; assembly: GCF_029633855.1. Lineage (NCBI taxonomy): Eukaryota > Metazoa > Chordata > Actinopteri > Characiformes > Erythrinidae > Hoplias > Hoplias malabaricus. The sequence continues at coordinate 51,707,065 of NC_089803.1, forward strand.
TTCCTAATAATCAACACTGGCACTCTCTTTTGTCTGTTACAGGAAATTTTCCAAATAATTTTGATCAGTGAATTCAAGTGTCATATTTTCACACTGACATCAGTGTTCCGCTGCACCAATGGTAGACAAGGGCAGTTGCAAACACACAGCTTGTACTCTTAGAAAAGTATGGCATTAAAGGAATGCTATGTAATATTTATACCTTAAAATTATAGCTTTGGAATCTTTGTAATGTTCCACTGACCTGTAATACAAAGAATAGAGCCTCTGTTGTTGTTACACAGGGCTCAGCACTACAGAATGTGCACTATGTAACTTTTAGAGGAGGGAAGGAAACCACCCTGTCCCTCCCTTTCCCCATGCTGTAAAAATGAATTATGAATCATTATAATGAACACCAGGTGCAAAAAATCTTACCTACCGTTCCATTAAATTGATGTTATGTAGTGGCTACACACAGGCTTTTGGTCATTATGCCCAATGCTAAGAATGTGTCATGTTTGTTTTTATCGGACTCACAATGGTAGCTCGTAACTACTCCTTCTGCTCTTAAAATAACACACGAATACATGATGAGTAAACAGCGCCTAACTGTTGTGGTTTTCAAAGCCAGCGATTCTTAAGAGGCCTGGTTTTGCGACGTCACCAGCTCCATTTCCCGGGGGAGCTCTGCTAGTGGACAAGCGACAAGGTTTAAGTGTGCCGAGCCCACTGTGTAGATTCGAGTCGATTAGAGCTGGACCCATTCGATGGAAAATCGACATATGACAGCCTCTCAATGTCTCTCATTGTCTATCAAACATTCTATATTTTCACAGTGTGTAATAGTGGTAATCACAGCTACTGATTTTCTGGTTTGCAGTGTTCCTTATTTAAAAAGCAGAAGTCATACAATGTTTGTGAGAGAGAGAAAAAACTGACAAAGAGAAGACAGTGTGTAATGGAAGAGGGAGCATGGATTTCCCTTCACTGTATTTGCTACGAAAACTCTTCATCAGTTAAAGTCCTGTATTTGGCTCTATGCCCACTGCCCTGTGCAGCATATGGAAATCTCTCTCTCTCTCTCTCTCTCTCTCTCTCTCTCAGTTTGCTGGAACCCAAACTACTGTAGTGTAAAACAAGCCTCTGAAAGCTCCCCACTGCTGCTGCTGGTCTGGCAGAGAGAGAAAGAGAGGAAGAGGGGTGGGGGGAGGGAGGCAAAGGCTGAGACTCCTACCAAGTCATGCTTAATTTTAATGATCCGCCTAATTATGACTGTACTAGTGTGGAATACATACTCCCTACTTTCGTGTGTCTGAACTGTTCAAACACTGACCTTTAACAGCTGAGATGGGGAGTTTGTGTGTGTTTGTGTTAGTGAGAGAGAGGGAGGGAGAGAGAGGGAGGGAGAGAGGACAAAAACTGCTTATACTTGCAGCTTCTGAACAGACCCGAATTAACTTTCAGTCAATATTCAATATGGAGCATGCAAACATTTCTCCACTCATTTTCAGCATCTGGGGTCATTCATACATGAAGGTGTGCATCATTAATGAAATCAGACACCTTAAAAGTGCTCCCACTGCAGACAGAGGTTTTCAGTTTTCAGAACTAGCCACCATTCTGTTAATTAGTATGTCCTTAATTTTTGACCCTTAAAATAGGCTCTATTTATAATATTTTTAAATTCACCATTTAATGTAACCAGTCAGGCTTTTAAGAACAAATTTTATAGCGTATAGTAGCAGCTTGGCCAATGCAACATACTTGAAAAGAAAGAAAGAATGTGTAAAGGAGAGGAAGAAGAACAGATCCACAGATCTGAAAAATATATATAAAAATATATATTTTTGTCTTCTTTATGACCCCCTTGCACTAAGAGAGAGATATAGACAGAGAGAGAGAGAGAGAGAGAATGAGATAAATAGTGAGATAAATAGTGAGAGCGGGTGGGGGGGGGGTGGGGGTGGGGGGGGGGTTGGGGTATAGAAAAGAAAGGGTTGTAAAGCAGAAAATGAAGAGAACAGAAGTGCTTTTTTTTTTTTTTTTGGTTCCTGGATTTATCCTAAAAACTGAAATATTTTTAATAGAAATAGTTTGTTTTTAAAACCTCCATTTTTAAAAATATCCAGGATGGGGTCCTAATATTTAGCTACATAATTTAATAATATTTAGCCATCATTTTGCAACTGAATCATTTTATTTTTTTTGCCTTACTAGCTTACTCCTCCTTGTCCTGCTAGTTGGCGTGACTGGCAGGCAGCACTGCTGATCACTGCTCTTTTTCTGCCTTTCCTCTGTTTTCTTTAGGGCTCCATCACTTGCTGTGCAAACACCACTGCCCGAACCTCCTTAATTATTCTTCATTTCCCCTGCAGCAGCCACAGAAAATGATGATTGTGCACACACGCTCTCACGCACATGTACACAGTCTTAGAGACTCACCAAAAAAAGAGGTGAAAGTATGGCAACGTAACCCGGATAATATCTGGCCGGAGTCTGATTGTTCTAGCAGATGTGTTTGAATTGCATGTGCGGCTGCACATGGTTAAGGCTTACGGGCAGACATTAAAAGAAGCTTTTTCCCCCCCCCCTTTCTATTTTTTAGGGGAAAGTTTGGTTTCCGTCTGCTGGAGCACTGCTTTAACACGGGTTCAGACTTCTAATGGGCCCTAGAGCTCTGGCAGTATGAACACAGCGGCCGACTCCAGCTCCTCACACACTGGTCATTACTCACTCCTTCTGTCTCGCTCCATTATTTCCCAGAAGCCTAAGGCTCAGACCTTACAACAGTACATGCTGACCTACAAGGCCTCACGTGCACAAGTAGCAGCAAATCAGACTATAACCTGATGTACAAATAACAGTAGGATGTAAATCCATTTTTAGCTGTGCACAAATATGGAGCCATTGGAGCACTAGTGGCTATGTTAGCTGGCTTGTGTTGTTACCAAGGTCTGGCATTGGGATTGATGTTTACTCAGTAAGTAGTGCATCAGACCATGTTGAAGAGCAAAACAGATTCATATAATGCCTCTGAGTTGATGACTAAATTGAAATTGCGTGTTTAGGTTCTGTAGGCCTAAGTTTGGCATATAATTAAAAAATATAAAAATTAGAATTTGTCACATTTGAATCTTTTGTTTTAACAGAGTTTTCTCACGTCTGGATTTACCCTGCAATATGTATATTCATTCATTAAATCATTCGTTATCTGTAACCGCTTATCCAGTTCAGGGTCGCGGTGGGTGCGAAGCCTACCTGGAATCATTGAGTGCAAAGCAGGAACACACCTTGGAGGGGTCACCAGTTCTTCACAGGGCAACACACACACACTCACACCTATGGACACTTTTGCACAATTCACTTAGCCAACCTGTATTTTTGGACCATGGGAGGAAACAAACCAAACTCCTCACAGACAGTCACCCGGAGCAAGACTCGAACCCACAACTTCCAGGTCCCTGGAGCTGTGTGACTGCAACACTACCTGCTGTCGCCCTAATATATAGATCAGCTTTCTATTAACACAAAACTGATTAAATGTCCTGACTTTACAGATTTTAGAACACTCCCTGCTGAGCTGATATTGGACAATCTAATGCCAATTTTAATGGTTACTTTCTTTTCTGAATGTTTTAAGGACAAAATGTGCCTTCGTGGTTTACACTTGGCTATGCTAACACATTTAGCTGATAATGTGTACACTACTGTATACAGGGCTTGGTTTATAGCTTGTCTCAGGTTTGCTTACTGACTTGTAAGAACCTTCAGTAAAGGGCCCTGGTGAGAATTCCCAAGAAAAGCATGAGTTGAGCAACCCTGAAGGCCCAGTCAATTTCACTTTATGGTGCAAATGATCGTCTGGTTGGAGAGGTGGCAGAGCGGGGAGCTGACGTCACAGTGAAAGGCTTCTTTGTGTGAGAGCAGCAGACTTAAGAAGTCCACCATACGGTTCTAATAGTTATGTGACTGTGTGTATGTGTGTCGTATGACGCAACAGATGAAATTGTATGTCTAGCCAAAGCAGATGTGAGTAAGGGGAAAATGGGCCAGACTAAACATAAATCGCAGATGAGGGGTTACCAGCACAGTCTGATCGAAGCTGCCCCTTTTCTGGGCACCACAGTTCACATATGTTTCTGTAATGCTCCTTTAAATTTCTCTTAAAGGCTGCATGATGTTTTTCAAATGAGAGATTTAAGACTGTCCTTGTCAATCTGTCATCTGTTTTCTGCCAACAATTTTTGAACACATGCGTTTTGTTTTCTCATACAATAACATTATGTAACATACCCTCTTTTAGTGGAAACAATAGGTGCATATTGCTACCACATAGTAAATCAATGACTGAAAAACAGTATATCTGTCTATGTGTTATGAGAGAAAATAAGACATAGTTCAGATTATGGCCTTAACTAATTATATGTCTGTATCAATCACATGAGGATCCAGGGGCACCCAAAGTCCAGGGACAGCAAAGAAGATGCTAAAAATGCTTTAATCTTGTTGACATGCTTGTGTATAAAACACAAAGAAAATAAGGTATGTTACACCACAGTTAAGGCCAATTCATGCTTCTGAATGTGAACCATATGCCCATAGTCTAATGCACACCTCCCCAGAAATGTAAGCTATGCTTCGCGTCGATATAGACTGCAATGATTGTGATTGAGGGCGGAATGGTGGTGCAGCAGGTAGTGTTGCAGTCACACAGCTCCAGGGGCCTGGAGGTTGTGGGTTCGTTTCCCGCTCCGGGTGACTGTCTGTGAGGAATTGGTGTGTTCTCCCCATGTCTGCATGGGTTTCCTCCGGGTGCTCCAGTTTCCTCCCACAGTCCAAAAACACACGTTGGTAGGTGGATTGGCGGACTCAAAAGTGTCCGAAGGTGTGAGTGAATGTGTGTGTGTGTGTGTCTGTGTTGCCTTGTGCCTAATGATTCCAGGTAGGCTCTGGACCCACCGCGACCCTGAATTGGATAAGGGTTACAGATAATGAATGAATGAATGATTGTGAATTGTCCGCAGTTGGACGGACATTGATCAAGTTGAACCCACGAGGTCCAGAAATATGAATTCCTCTTCACACTAGAGACTGCAAACAGCAGCAGCACATTCATAGCAAGAGATTTTCTTTCTCTCACTTTGTTTTGGATGTCACGGAACAAAATTCAAAGGTGGAACAAGGGAAAAATAGGAATGACTCCAAAAACATAGAAGCAGGCGGGAAAAAATGTGCCGTTTTGTATTTGTTTTGGGTGTCAACTACGCTCTGTCTCAAGTACCGACCTACTCTCTAAATAATGCACTTTACAGATTTATAAATCTATGTCTCTACATATTGTGTACTAGTGTAGAGTATATTCAAACCTAGTGTTTTGTAGGTGTAAATCCAATAAGTGACGCAAAACACAACAACGCACAAATATATATTTGCTCACAAGGGCATAGGGAACTTGGGCAGGCAACAGGTTTGGCCCTGCTTTGGGTCAGTGTAGAAGCATATATCAGCGTTTTGTTCTGACCAATAAGAATGGCTAAAAAGCATTTTGTTACCACCAGTTTCTCTCCTCATAATGATATTATACTCTGAATTAACCCTTTTAATCCTGCCTGATTATTTCTACCATAGCAGTCAAACACAGCTGTTAAAAACAGACAGGATTCTGAGTGAAACTGCAGTCTAAGTGTTTACTCTTTCATCAGAAGACTGTGGGTTTTGTCCCCAGTGATGCTTCAGTTATCTGAGGCCAGGAGTCCAAGAGAACACACTCTCTGGGCAGTTGGCGTTCTCCTCTAATGTCCCATTGCATCGTGTTTTCCTTGAGATGAAAGGTGGTGGTGGCTTGTTTCAGAAATCTTGGAGGAAGCTTGTGTTTACATTCACACTCACAGGGGGATCCATTGCCTGCAACTACAGGGAACAGACAGCAAAATAATATTGAGATAAAATAATTTTAAAAATAAAATTCAAGCCATAAATTATTACAATAAAAGGAGCAATGCCATAGAATTACTTTTTGTTCCATAAAGAACAGTTTTTTGCTAACATATTTAAATGGGTGAAGAACCTAAGATCAAGTGATTGATTTAATTCATTCTTCACATCACTTAAACAAAAACAATTCTTTATGGAACCAGAAGTGGTTCTTCTATGGCATTGCTCAAAGAAACCTTTGTAGCATGTTTATTTTTAAGAGTGTACATTACAAATAGGCTTTTAAAGGAACACTGTAAGGACTTTGCTTTAACTTTCACTATAGCTTTCTTATAAAACAAGGTTATGTGAATCACTAAGGTTAGTCCAACATTGTGGACATCCATTCATCTAAAATTTCATCTTAAATTGTTATTTATTTAATGAATATGTAGTGACTAGGTAGTATTCACTCAGGGGTGTAATACTGAATATTAGTGATGTACTGATGTTCTTCATTACTTAACACTGGTCCACATTCACTGCTCCAAAGCCCAGTGTTGGGGGTTTATATCACTCTAGATGGTGCTTAACATTGAATATGTTAACATTAAGCTCATGCGCAGCTGCTAAGGTTAGTGTTAGTTTTAGACTAAGCATCTCATTTGATGATTTCTATGTGGTTTAAACAAATTTGAAAATCCAAATTTGAGCATATGTGTACCATGTGAAATGTGGGTATTTGATGATGTATGGTTGGCTAAATTTCTGTAAATAGTGGTCCTCTATGGCCTACATTTATTTGTAATTTGCTTTCCACTCCATACAGAAGTGTCTTTTAAGCACAATGATTTCCTTGTGACTGAAGCTGACCTCTGTGTGTTTTCAGAGTGCTGAGGACCTGTCCAGGAGTTTTATAACCAGCCAGAGTTGACTACGAGTGTACAATTGAAGCTAGTGTCTTACTGCCAAACAACCACCTGCACCTTTTTCACTGGCTGTTTAAGGTCTTTGAAGTAAGAGGTAAAATAACAACGTAGAACAATCAATCAGTACCAATCTGGAGCACATATGGTTCATGTTATTCATTTTGGCTGTGAATCAGCTGAAGCCTGTCCACAGTTTAAAGAAAATGACAGCAAATCAGTCTATATAAAAAATACGAACTATATGAAAAAACACCTATGACAGTGGACATTTTCCCTTTCTGTCTGCATGGAAAAAGGTCTTACATAACTGGTGGGCTGTGAGGAACAGACGGATTGTAGGGGAAAACTGTGATTCCCATTAGCAGAGCAATCTGATAGCAGTGCTTTTAAAATCCATTACATCTTTTACAGAGTAAAAAACTAGGACTGGATGGTTTAAGTCTATGAAACCTGATTTATCCACTATTATAAACTATTTCTTGGGGCGGCATGGTGGTGCAGCAGGTAGTGTCACAGAGCTCCAGGGACCTGGAGGTTGTGGGTTCGATTCCCGCTCCGGGTGACTGTCTGTGAGGAGTGTGGTGTGTTCTCCCTGTGTCTGCGTGGGTTTCCTCCGGGTGACTGTCTGTGAGGAGTTGGTGTGTTCTCCCAGTGTCCGCGTGGGTTTCCTCCGGGTGCTCCGGTTTCCTCTCACAGTCCAAAAACACACGTTGGTAGGTGGATTGGCGACTCAAAAGTGTGTGTGTGTGTGAGTGAATGTGAAGGACTGGTGCCCCCTCCAGGGTGTATTCCTGCCTTGCACCCAATGATTCCAGGTAGGCTCTGGACCCACCGCGACCATGAATGGATAAGCGGTTACAGATAATGAATGAATAAACTATTTCTTCCATCTGACCAAATGGAAATAATAAAGTTCACCAGAGTTCTCATGTTTTAATCAGTATAGGGAGCTCCAGTTTGAGATAACAATTTGGGTAACATGATGGTAAACATAACACTGACATATCAACTGAACATCGGGTTCTAGATATTCCCTTAGCTACTATGGATATGAACTCTCGTGACACATATTTGGATAATGAAATAATAATTGGCCGCATTTTCAAAAAACGACATTGAAATGATGAAGAGGATGAAACATATTTGCTTTTAGCTATTAGTGACAAATGACAACATAAATAGTTGGTGTAAAATGGTAGTAAGTACAAACGTATTCAAATGAATGTTCACCTTGTGTAGGCAAATATTTTCATACAACATACAAATGCATAGTACCTCACACTTAATACCTATCAACTTTTGGGCATATTTTACTTACATTCCCTTACCCATTATTTTCTAATGCACTATCAGATGAAAGAAAATACTATTCGTGCAGCACATTTTCTGTTTTTTTAGAGGTACATTTATAGTATTTACTTCAGGTCATTTTTTAATGGCAAAGCTTAATTTTAATTACATTAATTATGAAGACATTTACAAAACCTTCAGTAAAGGTATTATTATCAGACCATAAAGGCACCAATCACACTGCTATCTTACTAGTCTTTAAATGAAAGGTTTACAACTAAGAGATAATATCAGATAAAATTAGATAAGATTAAATACAAACAATGTAAATGCATGTAAATGTGCTCTCAAAGATAAATAAAAGGTTCTCATGCTCCAGCTGTGAAAGTTTCTGTGAGTTTTAAAAGTAAACTTTACACACCAGGAAAAGGAATGTATTTAAATATTGGCATAATTTAAATTTAATAAAAGAAAAGAGAGAAAATATTAGCAAAACCTATAGTTATGTTTCCTTTAACTCTGTTATGTGGTAATAAGCACTTTGATCAATTTAACTCAAATAAATACTTAAAGCCGTATTTTATGTTAAACAGTTCATATCAACTTTTGCCCTATACTAATTTCGAGTGAACTATACTAAAAACCTCTGGGAAATAGAGTTTATGGCCGTGATTATGAGACTTCTTAGTAGTGAATTAATTTTGATATTCAACAATGTTTTTCAGAGTTTAATAATAAGGCCAAACAAAAACTTGCCCAATCTTTTTTCCCCTCAAAAACATGAGGCATATGATGCTCTTTCAAAGTCTGTTAAAACAAAGAAATACAATGTTTTGTTCCAACAGTGGCATCACCGTTATTAAAATGTGTGCAGTTGAAAGTATACCGTGTTTGTTACTTAAAAGTGATTGAAAAAAGAAATATATTTGTGGCTTATAGCCTAAATGACTAACCCTGACCCCTACATACAAAATGCAACCTTTGACATGTTTTAAAAGCCTCAAGGCCCACCTGCCCCACTGTTTCAATAGCACTGACCTTACACACACTGACCCTGTCTGAAACATCTGTGTCATCAGTATCATTCAGCATGTGTGTGTGTGTGTTTGTTTGTCACTTCATACACAGGTATATAAAGAAGTGAATAATGCACATTATATGGTATATATATATATAGTGATATAACAATACATACATTACTCTACAAATATCCAAGTCCACTTTTAGTTTATTTGATTTCTAGTCAAATATAAATAAAAAAACGATTCTTATTAAAGTCATACTAAAATACTTAGTACATTTATTTACATTTATGCATTTGGCAGACGCTTTTATCCAAAACGACTTACAAAAGAGAGATTAATTAGATTGATAGATAGATAGAAAAGAGAGATTAGTAGATTAATAAGATAAAATAAAATTGAAATTTAAAGAAAAATAAGTGACAAAATGAGTTCTAAAAGAGATTTACAGACATTTTAAGACAGAGAAAATGGGTCTCCTAATAACCATGCAAGTCTTGGTAGATCACAAAGACCGTCGCCATCAGATAAATAGCATGTAAACTTTAATCTTTGAGAGACAAGAATTTAAATTCCATTTTTATATCAGATCTGAAAAAACCCACACAATCACAATTTAAAAAACATTTTACTTAGAAAATTTAAACAAATCAAACAAAAAAAATGCTGATATTTTCAGAATATTTAAGAATTTCAGAATTGAAATTAAATACATGGGCCTGAAAATAGGGGTCTGTGACTTTTGCACTGCTCTGCAAGTACTCTTCATGGTCAACAGCCTTGAAAAACATTCACAGTGGGTTTCCCTCCTGAAAACTGAATCAGCTCATAAAAAGTCACATTGATATTTAAGGCCGCCAGCTGGCTGTACCGAGACTCTGAAATGGCACAAAGAGTGGAAGAGCCATTTCATACTTGCACTCTCCTCTCTCTTTTGGCCTTTCTCTCTCTCTCTCTCTCTCTCTCTCTCTCCTTAAAGATTTAATTTAAGTCTCCTTTTACATGTGTCTGCTTCCATGGTCTGTGGACACCTATAGTAGACGGTAGGCTCAGAGCCCTGTGTGGAAAATGAAGGATCTCATGTCATTAGTACATTCTTTACATCCACAGAGGTTCTAGTTCTTCTTTCTAATATATGTGTGTGTGTTTGTGTGTGTGTGTGTGTGTGTGTGTGTGTGTGAGAGAGAGAGAGAGAGAGAGAGAGAGAGAGAGAGAGAAAGAAGAATTCTGGAATGTAAGCAATGTGGGCAGATGCCCTCTCTGCTCTTGGGCCATTGTTACTGATGGGCTAAGCAGCTGAGCAACTCTTAATACAGTTACCACACACAGACACACACTCTACCTCACACACTGAGGTTAGGGTTCACTATGTTTTTAAAAACGTAAAGAAGAGAAGCTAAAAAAAAAATCACCTTTCCAAATGTAAACATTATTGGAAATAACTGTTATTGTCCAGTAATGAAATCGTCTATTACATTACAGTTTCAGTTCTTGTAAGTATTTAATTTCTAAATGTACAGTTACTGCATTAATATTACTTTTGTTATATGCATAAAACTATAGCCATATGCCAAAATGTTGATGCTCCTGGTCAAATGACATACTTAATGTTGTTTGTTTTGAAGAGAAAATAGATACATCTCTGTTAGAAGAAAGAATATTTTAAGTTCCGAAACTAAATAGTAATTTGCAGTTACATCTGCTAAAATTAGCAGACGATTTTAATTTGCTTCTCTGTTCAGGAACTTGTTTTTTCTTAGAAATTGAAGAAAGCATGCAATTTGACTGGGAATGTCCAAAGTCTTCTAAATAAAATTGAAACATCAGCAATTAATTTGAGTCTAAACAGGCCATTTTTGTGTCAACAAGCCTTTTACAAGCAGCTATCCCATTTCTGATTGAGTTATCAAGTGGTACAAGTAAATGTGTCACTAGCGCAGTAACAGATAATTAAGAGCATAAAATTAACAGACATTAAAGCATTATTGATGTCTCTTAACTACATATAGATTGGCAGCTCCCCTCCTTTAAGAGAGATATCACTGAATTTCCACAGGAAAATGAACCCATTGCTTCCCTGCATGTAATTAAATCATGTATGATAGCAATAAATGAGGCCAAAGGGGGCCACAGAGTCAGAAAACTGAGAGGAATGCATTCGATTTAAATTTGATTTTCTATTTCAGAATAACTTGCTATAAATTAAACTTAGAGAGAGAGAGAGAACACACATAACATCATAACAACGGATAATAATTATTATTATAGGATGATAATTAATTTGTAACACAAAAATGAAAGGGGGCGGCACGGTGGTGCAGCAGGTAGTGTCGCAGTCACACAGCTCCAAGAGCCTGGAGGTTGTGGGTTTGATTCCCGCTCCGGGTGACTGTCTGTGAGGAGTGTGGTGTGTTCTCCCTGTGTCTGTGTGGGTTTCCTCCGGGTGACTGTCTGTGAGGAGTTGGTGTGTTCTCCCTGTGTCTGTGTGGGTTTCCTCCGGGTGACTGTCTGTGAGGAGTTGGTGTGTTCTCCCTGTGTCTGTGTGGGTTTCCTCCGGGTGACTGTCTTTGAGGAGTTGGTGTGTTCTCCCCGTGTCTGCGTGGGTTTCCTCCGGGTGCTCCGGTTTCATCCCACAGTCCAAAAACACACGTTGGTAGATGGTTTGGTGACTCAAGAATGTCCGTAGGTGTGAGTGAATGTGTGTGTTGCCCTGTGAAGGACTGGCGCCCCCTCCAGTGTGTATTCCTGCCTTGCGCCCAATGATTCCAGGTAGGCTCTTGACACCCCGCGACCCTGAACTGGATAAGGGTTACAGATAATGAATGAATGAATGAATGAAAAATGGAAGAAAGAAAGAAATTCACTTACATTTTATCTGCTAGGGAAATGCCTGCATGCAATGATAGTCACACTTGTATGTAAAGGTTTGGGAAGGTTTTGCCTGCATCACATTTGCTTCCAGAATTTGGCCCCGTTTGGAATAATCTTATATACCCTCCACCTTTGCAGTGTGTAAATTGTTTAATGCAGATGTTTGACTTCTGATTTTAACTAATTAGCAGTGGTGGGTGATTGTGGTGTTAGGAGTCTTAAAAAACCCTTATTGTAGATACTTACCAAATAATGTCTTCCATAGTTTATTTTAAATGCTATTTACCCTTAATGTACAATAACTATTTTGACTTTGTAAACTGCAAGCTGAGAATTGTTTGTAGGTATTTATTTTCATAATTTTAGCCAGCAGCTTAAAGGAACCCAAGGTTGTATTAGAGTATTAGCACAAGGTTTGAAGAGTCAGAGAATTTCTTACACTCAAAAACTGTCAGATACTTTTTGACCTGCTTGAGTTCTGAGAGCTTACAGCTGACACCAAGTTGCTAATACAATAAGAAATTGCATTGACATTTGCCGAAAAAAGTTTTGTAATTTGCTGTAGAGAAGTTGCTTGGTAATGTTCAGCAGGTTAGTGTCGCAGTCACACAGCTCCAGGGACCTGGAGGTTGTGGGTTCGATTCCCGCTCCGGGTGACTGTCTGTGAGGAGTTGGTGTGTTCTCCCCGTGTCCACGTGGGTTTCCTCCGGGTGCTCCGGTTTCCTCCCACAGTCCAAAAACACACGTTGGTAGGTAGATTGGCGACTCAAAAGTGTGAGTGTGTGAGTGAATGTGTGTGTTGCCCTGTGAAGGACTGGCGCCCCCTCCAGGGTGTGTTCCCGCCTTGTGCCCAATGATTCCAGGTAGGCTCTGGACCCACCGCGACCCTGATAAGGGTTACAGATAATTGGATAAGGGTTACAGATAATGAATGAATGAATCATATTTACGGATGTCTTTCTTCTAAATATACATTTAAAAAAACTACTTTATAAAGTTATTGTCATCCATGCATCAATAATACACCGTTTTACAAAGATACTTAGTTCTTTTCTTCTACTAAACTTTACCCTGTATGAAGCTAAGCTGGGCCTGCTAAGAATTTTTAGAAATGTAGAGTTTTTTTTATACATCCCTCAACACATGGTAGGATGTTAATAGCTTATTGGATCATGCCTGGAAACATCCCCCCAACATACTTAGGTTTCATTTATTCTGGATTTTCCTTTAATTTGTATATATCAATCTGTATATATATATATTGGGAAAGTAAATTAAATAAAAGTTTATTTGGAAAGCTGGAATCATCGTTTCCAGAAGACATTTTTTTTTCGGATGGATTTTCTGCTCAAAAACCGTTGTATAAACCTCTAAATCTGAAGACAGATGTTTGTGCGGTATTTTCTATTACGTTTACGTAACATTCACATTATGTAATACGAAGATGGTGCTTTTTGAAGTAATCAGTAACAGTGGAACATCTTAGTGCATCAGGGAAATTAAATCATGGAAATAATGCCATGAACATGGTTGAACCCTTGAACATATACCTTGATCGTATGTGTGTACATATATATATAGTTTTAGCAACCACAGAAAGCATAAACATAGCTGGTTAGATGGACTGAAGCAGACCCAAACTTTTTGTATGAACGTAGCCCCCAGGTAGTTATTTCCCGACGTACTAAGATTGAGGGTCGTTGGATAGAGACCTGTTGTTTACAGGGGAGTATTGAGCTGGACACTAACCCCTAGGATTTCACACTGGCACCTTTAAGACACCTCTTCTGAACACTGATCCAACCTTTAAACAACCCTGGAGTCAGTCACAGAATTGCAGCTGACTGATAATTTATGTCACCTCAGTGCACTTTAAATCAGTTCAACTGGTACACAGGTCTGTGAGCTAGGAGTGATCATAGATTTCTTATCCAAAAGCCTTGAGCAAGAAACTCTCAGAAGCTGGAATCGCTTCTTTGCAGCTGTGTTGTTCATTGCTACATAAACAAGTTAAGCAGTTATCTCTTGTTAGAGATAATAATATGATCAGCCAAAACTTAATGACCAATTGCACAGGAGCACTTTGTAGCTTAACAATTAAAGATTGTAGTCCGTGTGTTCCTCGGCATACTTTGTTCTTCAATGGTCATGGCCCCTTCAGGACCTCCACAGAGCAGGTATGATATGGGTGGTGGGTCATTTTCAGCTCTGTAGTGACACTGACATAGTGGTGGTGTGTTAGTGTGCATTGCACTGGTATGTGTGGTTTAGACAATGTCCACTGTTCACTCTAAGACAAACCTGCCTTTGTTGGGCCACCTTATAGATGTAAATTAATCTAACTGATGCACAGATTGTGTTTGACACATTATTGCACATTGTGCAGGGACAAACAAAATATGCAGAGCAACAGATGGACAACACTGTCAGAAAAACTTTCACAGTGGTGGTATCCCCAAGAGTACATATACTGTACCTTCAGTTAGGGAACATATTGGTACCTTAATCTATTATAATTGTAGATTTTTACACAGCTCCAGGGTCCTAGAGACGTGGGTTCGAGTGCCATTCTAGGTGACTTGCTGTGAAGAGTTTGGTGTGTTCTCCCTGTGTCCGCGTGGATTTCCTCTGGGTGTTCTGGATTCCTCCCACGGTCCAAAAACATGTTGGTAGGTGGATTGGCAACTCAGAGGTGTTCATAGGTGTGTGTGTGTGTTTGCCGCCTTGTGAAGGAATGGCGCGCCCTCCAGGGTGTGTTCCTGCCTTGTGCCCAGTGATTCTGGGTAGGCTCCAGACCCACCGCAACCCTGAACTAGATAAGCAGTTACTGACAATGAATGAATGATTTCATGCATTCTGTTTCATCTACAGGACTTATATTCTTTTCTTTTTTTTTTACACAGTTCTGTAAAGAAACATTACAAATATTCACCTCTCCTACTGGACAAGAGAGTGTAATGTGTCTTTAGGAAACACAACTGGATTTTAAAATACTTGTTGGACCTTTAAAGGTACATTAATACCAATAATGTACTTGTACAGTACCTTTTTTTCTGATTGTGAATGATATTTCATGCCTTTCTATGAAGAAACAAGTTTTAGCCCATAATAACTGCACTTTAATATAGGTGAATTCACTTATTGTAAGAATTGTCGACAAACATTTTGTATGTAGCATAACAACTTTATCCATAGCCTCTTTCATGTTGTTACACATTCAACTCTAAATTTTTAATTTTTCACTTCTTAGATATATTTGCTGTCCAACGAAAAATGGATTTCCCTTATTTTTGGTTCATTTTAAAATTATTACATCATTTGAATGCAGCTGCTGTCCTTAACATTGTGTAAACGTTTCATGATGAATAGACAGTGATAATATTTTTTTTTTCTGCGCTCCATGCAAAAATGATCTAGACATAGGTTATTGTTTAATTTCTGTATTATATATATATATATATATATATATATATATATATATAAACCTTTGATGTATAATAATAGGCAAAAAAGTAAATCTTACATAAGATCAATTTGTTGCACTTCTTTAGAAGCCTGTGCCAAAAAGCTGAATCCTTAACCTAATAACACACTTCTAAACATGTATTATGTGTTAGGTAGGGAAGATACCAGAACCTCACACAAAACAAAACAAACCATTACATCTCTCAGCCTGCAGTTACACCCTGTCATTATCACCACGGATGAAACCATAATTGATGCCTTGAAAGAGAGAACGAAGCTACCTGAAGCACATTCTGTTCTTGTTTGCTTTAACAGCAAGCATGGAATCTGTGACAAATGTCTGAGCTGTTTCAGAGATTAGGTTGTACCTAATAAAATGACTAAATTCTACAGTGGCATGCAGTGTGGACTGTGACAGTTTTACATATGCCCTAAAACGTCCTTCATTCCTTCACTCAAATCTGGACAGCAAAGAAACCACATGAGCGGTGCATATGAAATATCAACGTGTTTGAAGAACACACCTCTCGGGCAACCTGCGTGAGACAAGAAGCACAAATGCGTTTGTGTCTACAGTCTCAAGGGCACAGCACATGGCCAGGAACAAAATGTACGTGTCTGTGGTTTCTCAGCGTACGTCTACTAGGAAAGAAATCCCCTGAATGTTTTTGGTGTGAAATTGTAAACAGTTTCAGTTACGTTTTCATTTATTGAAAAGAGAAACATAAAAGAGGCACAATTGCTGCCGTCATTATCATTTTTCCACAGTTAGGTCAAATGAGTCTCATTCCTCTTTTCCATAGTGTTTGTGCTGAGTTGGCAGGTAGAAGAATAGGAATGATTCCGCTATGTGGAATCATGCTTATACAAGAATGAATGAATATCAATATCGTAATTTTTTGTTTACAAAGTTACAATGTTGATTATAGCAACCGCCTTGCTTGTAACCACCAGCAAGCACCATGCAATGTCTACGCCTCAAACGATGACAAGTTGTCCAGAATTCTTAAACCCTCTTAATTATTGTTTTTGTTTTGACAAACTATATGACATACTGTTATTTACAAACCATGATTCAGCTAGAAGTTGTACCGTAATACAGAGTCATTTGCTATGGAAGCAAACTACAAAGTGTAGATGTTTTGGATGCTCATCAGTATTTGGGGGAAGAAAATTGTGTAAATTTGATTTTGGTGGGTTCATTGGTTTAAATGCTCTGCTCAAAAGACTAGAATTGAGAGTGAAGGACAATTACTGAATTGCACTAAGGCCCATATTAAGACAGCAACCATATTTCTGGTACAGAATTTAGCACACTAACAGGCTTTAAAACTGTGTGTGGTTCCTATATATATGTGAAGTGCTTTTAGAGTATAAAAAATCCAGTTGTTCTTTTATATACAGAGTGTCCCAAAAGTAAGGAAATGTCCATATACAAAAAGGTGATCCAATTTTAGAAACAAGCTCTTCTCTAATAGCAAAGGAACCCTTTCTTTTTGTCCTTCCCTTACAACTTGTGTCTAAATGGACTTACTTTTGTACGGTGGCCCCCTGAGTCATATCACAACAACATTTACAAAGCAAACAAAAGGTCAGAACACAACAGCATTAAGGAGAACACAAATACATTTAAAAAACGCTGCATTGAAAAAAAACACTACACTGAAAAAATTTGTTTTATTTTCAGTGCAGCGTTTTTGAAATGCAGTTTTTTTCAATGCAGTGTTTTTTAAAATGTATTTGTGTTCTCCTTAATGCTGTTGTGCTCTGACCTTTTGTTTGCTTTTTAAATATTGTTGTGATGTGACTCAGGGGGCCACCATACCCTTTTGGGACACACTGTACATCACAGACTCTGTCTTACTTTGAAATGTTTAACACTTGATATTTGTAAACCTTACAAAAGATAAATAGGGAATGTGGCATTGGCTCAAACATAATTTTGTGCTAAATAGTTTTTTAAAGTAGGCTGTTGGTGTCTGATCCTTGATGGATAAAAATATTGATCAATATTACAATTTTTTTATGATTACAGTATAAATATAGTATAAGAGAAAATGTTGTAGAATAAATAGCTATTTAAAAAGTATGCATAATTGCCTGTACATTACCTGAGCTAAGAATGAGGCAATCGTCTTTAGCTGTATGACTATGGTTAACGTTCTGAACTACATATACATATAAATTACATTATTAAAGGGAATATATTTTTAGGATATTATTACTTGGTCACTTGATTTGCACATTCATTTGTGTACTGCCCCCTCATCTGAGTATTTTCAGTCACAGTGCACAACCCATGGTTACGTGAGAGCAGAAAGACAAGGTTACACCGAGCAAAACACACAAAACGAGCACTGAGTATTTAGCAAAAATGGCAAAAACAAGAACGGAGAAGAAAAAGAATGAAGCAAATATGCCTAAAAACGAGACCTTCCCATTCTCACTGTGTGCGTTTGTGTTAAAATGAGCTGTGGCTCATTATCACTTAAAGGAACTGGCACTGAAACGGGTCGTTTTTGAACAGGGCGGTTTGGTGGTGGTGGGAGAATAGTTCATTGGTGCTTCATCTTTGTGGTATTTTGACCAAATCATTTCACTTATGGAAAAGGTGTGTAATATGCCCCCTTTAAGATTGTTTTAGTTCCACTCTTTATTTGTATTTAAAGAATCTTGACTATTTAAAGTTGTTACTGGTATCAACTATTACCAAACAGCAAATTTTCATATCAGTCAGGCCCTTTAGCAAACACACAAACATGTCTATACAGAAGCTGTATAAGCTCTTTAGCTATAGATGAACTCATGGACTTTGTACCAAGAACCGAAACCATGTGCTGTCCTCGTGTTTATGAAAACTCAGAGGAAACCTGATGAAATGGTGGGGACTCCCTTTGGGGATGAGGGGGTGGGGGTGGGGTTGGAGAAGTAAAAGCAACACATGTGGTATCATCATTTGAGAGAGCGAGTAGAGAGGGGGGCTGACTACGAGAGAGAGAGAGAGAGAGAGAGAGAGAGAGAGAGAGAGAGAGAGAGAGAGTGTGTGTAAAGTTTGCAGTGCTGTCAGCTAGACAAAGGAACATTTTTCTGACTAGACTTAGACAGTGGTTTTCTCCATTGTCTGAGCTGGAGAATGTTTTGCAGACTGAATAAAAACAGACATGACTTGTCTAGTTCATCTAAAGAAGACAAAGCCAGACAAAGTCTGAACTGAAAGTGAGCTGGGTGGCTTTTAAATAATGAAGCAGATAGTCACTTTCATTTCATAGTCAAATAACTGCATTATTATTATTATTATTATGAAATGCTAGGAGTCATTTTATAAAAAAAATGATGCATGGATCAGTAGAAATGGTCAGAAATTGACTATAAAACGGATTTGTTTCTCTACTCATTGTCAGTTTTATTAGCTCCACTGACCATATAGGAGCACTTTCACCCTGCTCTTCAATGGCCTGTACTACCCCCCACAGGACCACCATGTGCATGTATGATTTGGGTGGGGGATCATTCTCAGCCCTGCAGTGACACCGACATGGTAGTGTTGTGTTAGTCTGGTACAAGTGCATCAGACCAGCAGTGCTACTGGAAATTTTTAAGCATTGTGTCCCCTCACTCTCCACTCTGTTAGTTAGAGGAAGACCAACACAAACTGTAATGAGCTGCTGTAGGTCTATTTCTTCATTAGTTGTTATAGGACACTACTCACAGGATGCTGTTGGTTTGATATTTTTTGGGTTGGTGCACTACACTCATTTCAGCAGTAACACTGAGCGGTTTAAAAACTCCAGGAGAACTGCTGTGTCTGATCCACTTTTAACAGTACAGCAACGTGCTATCACCACAGCAGTGCCACTGCAGCACTGAGAATGATCCACCACACAATTTATAAATGAATACCTGCCCTGTGGTTGTCTTGGGGGTTCCAGGGTGAATGGCTTCTAACAGAGTATGCATAGCAACAGACTACATTTGGTAGGGGTTGATCTACAAAGTGCACCTATATGGTAAATATATCTGTATGTATATCTAATGTACATTAGTGATATAACAAATGAAAAGTCCAGAGCAGGACACAAAACCTAGACATCCTGCTGAAAACGCTGGCAACAAATTAATGCATGGAGTACATCAAATAACCTGCCAAACTGATTAGAGTACAGTGAATAATTATCTAAGCTATCCAAATCCCATAATAATAGTAATATACAATAATGCATTTTCCATTCCACCTTAAATGGCCCAGATGTATTGATTCCAATGCATTTGAATGCAACTGTTGCATCATTTAAGGTGGAATGAAAAATTAAAATTCAAAGTGAATTATGCCACTTTTTATGTTTAGTTTTGTTCTAATCTGTGTTTCAAACAGGATTTTGTGTTTCAAGTGGTATTAGGAGAGGAAAATGTATTTGCTGCTCCACATGAACACCATTAAAGGAACATTTTAATTTTTTCTAAAAGAACAAGTATTTCTTTTCGAATAAAAAATAACATTTCAGTGGATTTCTAATTAAAGCTAAGAATTATTTTACCATCTGTAAGGTTGCCAGCTGTTGTAACTGTATTTTATAACAGCACTGAAATAGTACAATTCGCTAATAGAACTGTATTGCATTTGATGTATTGTGTAGGAAAAGTCACCTAGACGTTGTGTTTGTGATTTGGTTTCCCAAGAATGCTGTGAGCTCTCTGAATCTAGGCTCAGTGGTGCAGCACATCTGTTTCTTGTTGGGCCAGAATTCCTGGATGAATTGGAGGCAGTTTTGCACTGGGGGAGACTATCAGCGCTAAAAGCTGAGCAGCGGACCATCACAGAAACTGAATCCACTTTATCTTCTCCTTCAGGAGGCCCTTTTCCCTCTTCTCTAGAAAAACCTCAATCAGTCCTGCTGACCTGAGCACCCTCTAACTCAGGGGTCATCAGTTTTGATCCTTAGAGGGTCCGTTTCCAGCACTATTTTGATGCTTTACTTGCTCAAAAAACACCAATTAAACCTGGTAAATAACTGCTGCCTTGAGCAATGAGCACATAGTTGAAGTCCTGCAAGACATCAATTGATGATGACCCCTGCTCTACCTCAAATTGCCTGTTGATTCTCCTCCAAGGAGAGCGTCCTTCCTTCCTCCATCTGTCAGAGAGATTGGAGGTTTCAAACAGGTAGTCTGGAGATCGCAGAGATCTTTTCTCATAGGCCTTTGACTTATGAGTTGTTATTGTTCTTCAGTTCAGTGTCATAAAGCACGCTGTCCTGAATTCTTGAGCTGAACAATGTTGCTTTACTGTCAAAGGATATAGTAAACAGATAGTAATAAGCAGACTTTAGATACAATGTTGAAACATTTCTGTGAGGATTTCATTGCATGCATTGCATGATGAGCACTTAACCCTTTAACTGTTGTATTGAGGTTTTATGGTTAACTACTCAAACATATACCATGAGTTAACGGTTAACTGTCAAGTAGTTTTAGTACAGTGGCCAGCCTATAAGACTTAAGAGTCAGGAAAGAAAAAGCATTATTACCAGGAGCCACAATCTATACATGACTCCTCAACTTCAAGAAATTTAATTCCAAACGCTCAAAGGATCGAATCTTTGGGAGTCGATTCTATTCACAGTGAGAGTGGCAGAATAAACTAAAAGTAAACAGACACTTCAGCAGGAACCAGATTCTGAAAACCATATTGGATATGGACTGTGAGGAAGAAGGAAGGTTTTTAAAATAGTGTCGGCACATGCCATTTTAAAACAAAATCTCCTCACACTCTAAAACTCTCATTCTTCCTCAGAAACCTGTGACACAACAGAAGACACTGCAGAGGTTTCTTTTTGCCATGTGTAAAATTATTTCAGAGTATGATTTAGGGCTGTCCTGCTGGGAAACAACATAGAGAGCAACGGGAAACGGTGAACGTGAACACGGGTGGAAATGCCTTGCTAGATTTGTTTAAAGATCAGAAACAAGTTGTTTTCCATTTTCCCATTTTGAAATTAAAATCGAATGGCACAAACATAAATAGACTCATCAGTTATATTTTCTTTATTATGAATTGAAGAGCTGAGTGTTGGCCTCCCCTGTTCTAATCATACCACTCTGTGCAAATGTTTGGAAGCTCCAGTCATTGAAACATTTGTATGAGATAGTGCTTTTAGTGCATATAACTAATGCTATATTTCTTCAGGGGGTAAGAGCGAAGAGCGAGCTTCTTCACCTGATCGGAAGAAGGTAAGAAGTCAGCGTGTCACCTGTTGGTCACCAGCATAGAGAGAAGACTCTAAGGAAACGCCTTTCAAAACAAGGCATAGGCCCAACACAATATTCTCCACAAATCCATTTAATTGAAGCTCAAGTGTCTGGAAAGTGTTACCATAGACAAATCTGTTTCTTCTTTGTTTTTCAGTCTTTTTTGTACAAACTGCTTTGAGAAATAAGGGGAGTCGTGCAGAGGGACATGTTTTTTTTATTTTTAACCTAAGTCCAAGACAAAGTGGTAATATCTCATTCGCTAAAGCGGCGTTGAATAAAAATATCCTTTTAAGAGAGGAGGAGGAAAAGCAATCATCTGTCAAATGTAATAGTTCTGCTGCCTCCTTGTGGCAGCAATAAAAGTTGACAACTAAAGAATTTAGTGTAAGTTACAAAAAAAAAAAAAAAAAAAAAACCCAAACAAACAAAAAAAGTTAAGCAGATAGCCCCTCATAATTCGTGAGCTGATTAATAAAGAGCAACTAAGGTGCTTCCATTTGAGTTCGAATGCGTACTCACAACTTTGGAGCAGTAGTAACCAGTGCCAATTATTGACTAGAGTGGTATACAGCTCTCCATCACTGGACAGTGTGTTGCAGTGGAACTGTGCCCTCAAAGTTGATGGTGTTGGACTGGGATTTGTTTTCCTAAACGAATCATCCAGCATCAGAACCTGACCTCACTAATGTTCTTGTGTGGCTCAAGCCTTTCAAGGGACATTAGATCCCCTTTCACACATGCACAATAAACTAGAAATGTTCCAGAATTTATCTGAAGGAGCTGTATGTGTGAACGCTCGAAACACTCGCAACATTTGTTTCACACATCATGCAAACCTCATCTCTGGTTGCCCCCTGGGAAGGCACCTGACACAGTAATTTTCCCACAGTTCACTCCATGTTTGAAAGGACTGCTCTGGGACAACTCCCTGGACCTGACACTTCAGAGATCCTTTGGAGTGAAAGGGCCATGGGTAGTATTTTAAAGCTTTTTCACTTACTTGTAATAGGCAGAATATGTCATCGATACTAAACTGCACTATGTACCTTTTGTAGGAGGGTAGGACAAATGTGATTTTATTATTTAGAAAACATATGAAAGAAAGGACAAGATTAACATTCTTCATCTCAAATTTTAATTTTCATAAACATATTTACTGTTATTGACACATTCCGGATATGGTGCACATTTTACATTACGTGACAAGAAATATACAAAGCAGTGTAATGCAGCTGATAAAGATCTATGACCATTACTAACTTTAGACATGTATAAATGATCCAATTAATAACTGAATTAGTTAAAACTATCGTTCTTACAAATGTTCCAGCACCAAAAGCCGAGCTGGCATCTCTGTAAGAACATGGTTCTATTTTTGCTGTCTGGTGCTTACAATTAAGACTGGTTGAGAAAAACATTTAGTCCTTTAAAGGCTCTGGCCTAGGAAAAAAGTAGGAAAAAAGCAAAGCGGAGCATTCCAGCCATAGCTGCCGTCCGGTCTGTGTATGTGTACTTCCAGAAGAGGGCTAGTGGTGCTGGAATAGCAGCATTCTTCTCCCTGTTCTCAGCTCTAGGCCTGCATGTCAGTGCAGGAGAAGAAAACACATTTCTCTCAGAGCCAGCAGCCGAGGTATTTCTGGATGGCCCGTTATTTTTAGACCACTGCCCATGTGTATAAATATAAGGAGGAAGAGGCACATGGATATGGAGGCATCAGAGGGTTGAAGAGGACAGTCTGAGTCAATTTATCCAATTACTAACAGCGTTATTTTGCACAAAAATATGCACAGAGAAAAGCTTAAGAGTACAAAGCAATTTCATTCTTAAGCACAGGGGTTCTCAAACTTGTGGTTGTGGTCCCTATTATGAAATGTAATGAAAATTAATTAAGTGTTGACTAACCACAAGTTACAGCCATACCACACCTAATTAGTGTTGTCTGTATGCAATAGATCAAGGCTATACACATTGTATATTAAAGTCAGAGATAGATACAGAGAAATAGTGCTTAAGCAGTAGTGAAATGTACATGATTCTCTTAAAGGTGACAATCATGATTGTAATCAAAAATCATAGGATGCTTCACCACTTGCTAGCTCTCCAGGCTGTTTACATGCTCGAAATCAGGCTAATGTGTTTACGAAGCCCCGGTGTCAGTAAATAGGGAAGCAAACGTTTTGGTCCGATATACTGAACTTGCTCTCTCTCTCTGTTCCTCGCTGAGAAAAAGCAACTGGAGTTTCTTTGACAACAGAGAGAACTCTACGGAGAGAATAGAGATAATGCTCTATTCCTGCACCATAGGTGGTTAATATTGACTTATTTTTCCAGTTTGGGATTACTTAAGGTGGAAGTGTCTCCAAACTGAAAGATCTACATGCCATAGGACTACTTGAAACATTGCTCATAAGCAATTAGCAGGATTATAATCATAAGCATGGGCTTATAATGAAATCAGGTTATTGGAAATGTATGCAGTATACATATTTTGCAATGTACTACAGCAGACTGTACTATGTCTTAATGGCTCTTTCTGAACATCTTCACAGTAAGAGTGGGTGTAAGTCAAATACAATATATGTGAACAATACTATTAGAAATGTCTCACAAATCAACTGATGATGGAAAAATGAACCTCTTCTGTAAATGTACATATAAATATACTTGTACAATGTGTACAAACTCTAGTTTTAGTAAGAGGTTTAGGATATCTACTTTTTACAAGATACAAGCAATTAAATGTTTAAAAACTGTATTAAAAGTCCAGTGAGTCAAAAGTTAACATACAACAAACTGACTGACTTTAAATAGCTTAGAATATTGGCATGGCTTTAAAAGCCTTTAATAGGCTAACTGACAACTTCTGAGTTAATAGGGGGTGTATGTGTGGCAGTATTTTAAAGTCCTATTTTCAAGGCTTATATGCTTCCTTGCTTAACATCATTGGATGCCTGGTTCCTCCTTGGGGGCAATTTCCAAACACTCATTCAGCTGATCAAATGACTAAATATACATTTAAAACAACATGAGACCAGACAGCTATCATACTCTTCAGGAAGGAGACATGTTCTGTCTCCTATGTACATACAAATCAATTCAAGAACAACAGCAAGAGACCTCATGAAGATGCTGGAGGAGACTTCATCAAATTATATCATCAACAGTAAAATGTGTCTTAATGATGCCCAGCAGGGAAGCTGACACTGCTCCAAAATCACAATATCACAATAAAAACCAGGTTGCAGTTTGAAACTCCACATGGGACAAAGGTTTTAAGTCTCATGAAATAAAAAATGGAACATTTTGGCCATAATTTTGCAGGCCAAAGATCACCATCTCACCCAGGAAGCACAGGGCTGGCAGCTTCATATTTCTCAAGACATTAGCCAAGAAGGTAAAACCTGGGCGCAAATGTACTATGACCCCAAGCGTTCAAAGTGGCAATATGGCTTAAAAACAACAAAGTCTAGGTAAAGAAGTGGCCTCAAACCCATACATGATTTATGGGCAGTAAAACTTATGGTATTAAATTAGGGTTTGAATAATAAGAAAAACAATGAAAGCTGAAACAAATCATAGTCTCTGACATTATTCTACATTCTTAAAATATAGCAGAAATCCTAAGTGGCCTAAAAAATGGATTAAAATGTCAGCAACTGTGAAAAAGCTTTAAAGAATGGGGCTAAGTTGTATAGGAGCTTATGACATCAAATATTGAGCATGCATTGAAAATTCAACATGTGTTCCTTCTGACATTTCTACAAAGAGTTTCTATAGGAGAGGCTTCATTTACCACAGCACGTTACATAGCAGGGATCGCATCGAACCGTGACAGCACTGCACTTAAAAGCTGTGACATGGGAAGAATTTGGATAAGTTCCTTTCAAATAGGAATCCACGTCTCAGTGGGGCCTGCACAGTTTCAGTCATGGCTGATGATTTAGATGAATGGGCAGAACATCTGTGCCTCTTTGTTTACTTTCTCTGGTGTGTCTGCCTTAAACACATCCTGTTGTCATGCCTGCGAGAAACACCTCTCTCAGCAGCCGGATCGTTCCGCCTCAGACCTGCTGAGTGTTGGTCACAGAGCACAGCTGTAGCCAGTGCAACTAATGTACTGCCACTTTTTACTCCATATCACAGTCCAAGCTGATCCTGTGTACAGACAGCTGCCAGATTTTTATTCCTTATATAATTATGTGATGACATATTTAATTACAAGGCTACGCAATGCATTACATTTACATTGATTTACATTGACAAATGTGGCTAAAATGCAAATAATGTCCACTTTAGAATAAACCCTTATAAGTGTTTATACATAGTTTAAAATCTGTTTAGTCATTTTTATTAGTTCGTAAACACATAAGTTATTAACATTTAGGTATAACACATAGATAGAAAGGGCAAAAGTGATTTGTTTGCCAAATAGTGAACCCCACTGATTTTTACCAAATAGTGAACCCTCTGTACTGTTAAACCTCAAAGTTTGCAAAATACTGACCTTTTTTTGTCTATCCCATCAGTCCTCATTAAGCCTGTCAGCATGCTTGTTAATGATTTAACACGTATCTATGATTCTGGGGAACTGCAGTTCTCTCTGGTTTATTTGTGTGTGTGTGTGTGTGTGTGTGTGTGTGTGTGTATTAAGGAATTTTAAGGTGTTTACAGTCAATTTAATCTCATCTCCTCTCATCTTTTCCGCTTTTCCATTTCAGGGGCACGGTGAATAAAATTAATATCCATTATAAAACAGAATTTTAACCATTTATAAACTGTTTATAAGGGGAGATGTATTCTAAAGTGGCACTTGTTTTTCCACAAAACAACATTTTTTTTCTTTTTTAAATAAAACTAATTAATGATGAATGATAAAGATAAGTGGTTTCTTTTCTAATTTAGGAACACATGTGGCGGTGATTAAAAGTTCAGAATCCACACAGAAATTTAGATTAAATTAAGACACAATGTCATCATAAATCACATGCCACCAACATGACAAGGTCAATACATGGACCAATGTGCCACTTAGTCCCTTTATGCATTTTGGTCCATCAGTGCTGTCTTGTTACATTACCATGCATGCATTGGGCAAATGCATCCTAAATGAGCACAGGGAGTTTCCCTAAATTAATAAAAAAAAAGCAATAATGTGATACTCATGCAGAGGCTTATAAATACAGAAACATTATTTTTTTAGATCTTTTGCTTTCCTCTATATTAATCTGTTAGTTGTAAAATTCAGAGTTTATGTATCAGATCCTGAGAGCTTGGGTATGAGAAAAGTGCTATATAAATGAAACATTATTATTATTCATATCGTTGTTACATTAACAAAGGATAATTTATAGCCTTGAACTAAGACATCTTGTGTCTGTTTGGCACCACTGTAGGATATTAAAAGACCTGTTTAAAATATGTGTAGCAATTGTAACATCTTTTCATGTTGGCCAGGCTGTCACAATTTAAGTACACTGCATCGCTCAATTAAATACAAAGTGCTTTTTTCAAAAGTGCTGTGGTTACATTCATAAACAGTGTATTCCATGATAAAATAGTTGTAATCTCATCTGTGATTAGGATATAAGGTCCCATTACTCATTACGATTTTCATGATGTAGTTGTTTTGTGATTCAGCTGGAGAAATTAATTCACAGTTGTCCTGAGAGTGTGTTTCATAGGTGTTAGCCTGTGTGTGTGAATCTCACTGAAAGCAGAGATAGCGGATGATGCGATTTGGAAGGTTGAGTTTGGTAACAGTGCCTAGTGCTCTGGTGCCCAGCATTGTCCTCAGTGTGATACGGCTCAGCTGCTGCAGGGACAGGGGCGTACCTGTAGGAAAACACACAGTAGCATTATGAGATATGTGGTTTTCAGAAGATGTTTGTTGTGTTGTTAAAATTTAGCTTTATATAAACCTAGCAAAACTTCAATAGTAAAACAGACTGTTTCTGTAATGAAGTCTGATTGGAAGTGCCACATAAAATCCATTAAGATACCAACAGACATCAACTGTATTCTCTTTTAATTCTGAGATATTAAAACGTGTTCCATTGTATGGGCAGTGGAATATTGTACTAATATGCAATCAGACATAAGACTGTACATATTTTCTTCAACAGCCATGTGGCAGTGCTGATGCAAGTCATGCACATATATTTTGGGACTCAAAAATTAGGTGAATTCCACAGTATTTGTAACAATGAGGTGTTGGTTTATAAAATCCCTGGTTTAGTACTAAATTGTACCACAGCTATATTTTAAAGGTTGTGTTGAAGGAGAGTACATACCTAGTACAAATACCTTTAACAGCTAGTAAAAAGCCATAACAAAAAACTGGCTGAAGAGTGATCGACTCAGAGAAAGTCAAAAGATTTGACGATCGAATGGGTTTACAAATCCTGGGTGTCTTTAAATGAGTAAAAAAACACACTTTGTCTTGTATGCTAGGCTTTCTCTCTGCTCTGCTCTAGAGCGATCTAGGCATCTGGAGTGTTTTTAAACAATAGAAAGGACTCCAAATGTTGAAAAGCACAAACCAAAATGAGAATATTGATCTGCTCCTGCTCCATAGGTGGGTAATATTGACTAATTTTTGCTGTTTCAGATCACTTAAAGTGGAAATTTCTCCAATCTCAGGAGATGGCTAACTGCGTTACCCAAAGTGCTACAAAATTAAACAACCCAAGTTACAAATGGGTTTCTGTGGTAATTCATCATTTTCTCCCCTCAGATACGATGTTGCACCTTAAAAGATGAAGAGTTTCTGAATGTAAACAACCAGAGAGAACTGTGCAGACATTCACTTTAAGGCAGCAAATGAATCAGTTTAACCAACACTGGAAAAAGTGGATGAAATATATACGATTAAAAACAAAGATGAGGCATTAGCTGTATGTGCACTAATCACTTAATGAAAAACGATTTAATGAAATGTATACTCTCAATCCGTAACCCCCACCAAGCACTTCCTTTACCACGCCTCCCCCCACCCCACCCCTTTTCCCATCTCTGTTCCATGTTATCATTATTTTTAATGAAAAGCTATTAAAAACTAAGGGGAAATAACAAAAACTTATATCAAATAAATTGCTGAGACTGGCAACTTTCAGTGCATCATGTGAACAACAGTGTTAACAGTGTACCAACCACTAAAACTGTCTGCATAACAACTTAGATTTGTTTAAACCAATATTCTTCATTAAGAAAGTCCCAGTTTTCTTAATCTTCACATTTAAACCGATGGCTTTTTTAAAACGATATTTCACTGAAAGATCATTTAGAGATCCCAAATAAGGTTCTTATACAGTTTCAGTAAAAAGGTATGGGAGAGGTACATTATTGGTCACTAAAGGTAAACACAGTATAAATTTACCTTTACAAGGTACAACAGTGGAGTTAAGTCCAATTTTGTTCTCTAAAGGTACATTACATTCTCTTCTCCAGAAGCAGAGGTGAATATTTGTAATCTTTGATTATAAAACTCTGTAAATTTGAGAAGATAATGTACGACCTGGAGATGAAATGGAGTGTATGAAATCAACACAATTTAAAAATATACAGTTAACAGAATAAGGTGCAATTATGTCCCCTACCTGAAAGTAAAGATTTGTGCCATTGAGGGACAGTTTTACTGACATTGTAGGACACTGTAATGTATGTTATGACTGAGGATTCTAGAGGTTACCACCACAGAGGCTTCACAGATAACAAACTTGAAACTTGTTATTTGTTTATTGGAGAATAACCCAATAGATAACACACAGAAATTAAAATGAGTATGATGACACTACATTAGGGCAATGACTCTCACTCATAGCAGGGAGAAAGGTCAATACTCCTTGAAAAACCACAAGGCATGCTCCCTCATAAGCCCTCAATGCTACCGCTACCTTCCTAGCACTGTGAAATCATTGACACATCAATTAATGGCAAACTGACAAATAATTAATAGTTAATCTACAATTGTGGGTAATCGCAGTCCTCTCTGGTTGTTTACATTCAGAAGCTAAGTGTCTTAAGGTGAAACGGTGTGTGTGAGGGGAAAACTCTTTTGTAACTCGAGTCGTTTAGTTTTGTAGCACTTTCGTTAATGTCGAAATAACACTGTGTCAAAGACCACTTTTAGGCATTTATGTGGAGTTTATTGTAATTTCAAATATGCACAGTACATAGTGAAACTAAACAACTCATACAGGACTCAAGTGCACGAGTGCAAGATAAGCAACAATGCAAGACATGTGCAACCACACAAAACAAGGAACAATAACGCATGAAAATAACAAAAGATAATAAATACTAAGCAAGGGAGACGGTGCAGTTGGGCAGTAACTGGCCACTATAAGATGATATGATGTAAGAGAAGTAAACTGCAGTATGTTCTAATTATATTTGTGTGTGTCTGTGTCCTGCTATCTATCCCTAACAGTAGAAACATTGACAGATACAATCCTTGAGATCTTTGCATCAACAAAGGCTAATTAAACAAGAAATGCAGCTGTAGGCCAGACACCTATACAGTAATGCCCTCATAATAAGTATCAGTACAACGATGCATGGCAACCAAATAATATTAGGAAAAAAAGACTTTGAAGGAGCTGTTTTGGCCCAGCAGAAATGGAAAACACAAGATAAAGACTAATCTAAACTTTGGGTGGTTTAGGCCTCAGGCTTGAGACTCATCCATTAGACTATTATCTGTTTATACCTCAATTCAATTAGCAGTCTTTAAATAAAAATTGCACGTATGTTTAGACAGGTTAATAACAGCATTATCAGAAGCCTGCACCTCTTCAAGGCAGTTTACATTCTTTAATGGAGTGCTGGCATGTACCGCTAAGATCTGGTTGCCACAGTGCCTCACAGCACAGACCTGCAAAACATTCCAGGAGTAGTTCTGCCACACTGGAATCTTGTTTTAGATCTGATCGCCATCCTCATCCTGTTTACTACTGCTATGATCCAAAATCGTAAACAGCACCAAGGCTGCAGGCCTCTAGCCATGATGAGTCATTACTGAAGTGAGCCCACAATTTAGTTCTTAACTGAAGCCAAAAAATATAACATTTCTTTCAATTTCCAATGTATTTATTTGATGTGTATTTACGCATTTTGCACCATCATCTCCTCCTTTCGCTTCATCAACATCTTCCATGCACTGGCATTCAAACCAATGACTCCAGAGCATGACTGATATAAATGACTCCTTAAAATGCTGGAACGCTTTGGCACATTTCTGCTTGTAGGTAGGGCTCTGACGCTGCTGGCAAGAACAAGACCCCACCTTATGATCTCTTCTTCACTGCACCTCTGCTTTATAATAGAGTACAAAATTCACCCTCTTGGCAATTGTTCAGCTCTGGCACACGACAGAATTGCTGGTGGCAGTAGTAATACTTGTTCTTGTTCCTGATACTGTCAATAGCTTTTCTGAATGTGGTAACCGGGAGGTCCACAGAGTTATATAACAGGCATTTAAAATTAAAACAAGCATAGGGAGAACCATCTGTGTATCCACCACTTGATTCTAGCACGGGGGATGGGGTACCTGTATATATAGAAATTCTGTGGGATTTTCAGCTCATAAATATGGCCATAATTTACCTTTTCTCCAACCTCTTTACTCAAAGTGGAGTCAAAATCACCAGGAGTCACAGACACTCGAACACAATAGCATGTATAATATCTCATTTTGAGACAAGAAGGGCCTTATATAACAATCTTTTATTTAATAATCTTATATTAAAATCACAGTTTGAAGGAGTGTGGTTTTCAGATGTCAAGACTTTATTGCCTACATTATGAGCCACCAATTGCAAATGTGGATATTTTGACCTAATAAGCTAGTATGTAGATGAGTGTAAAGATCAATTTGAAGCAAACAAACACTTGTGTGCTGTGATATTACAGCTACAACGACTTATCATCTAACTGGAAGTCTGACATACTACATTCAACTTTAAGCCGCATTTACACTTCTCCGGAGGTGCACACATCAGACCTCTCCAACTGACCGCAGAGGTTTTCCCTGCAACGTTCAATTAAATCACATGTGGGTGTTTGCACCTATCAGGCAAATCCCAGCTATCCTCTGATTGGTCAGACGCATTGCGTTGGCAAGATTAATTTGCATCATTGTAAATCTCGGCTCAACTTTTCACCGCGCCGCACACATGATGCACCGTGCGGCAGCGTCTGACTGAACCATGTGTACGCTTTCCATTGAAAACGAGCGTAAATGCAGCATAAGCCAGTTATGTTTGATCTTCTTGTCCATCACCCCGCTCAAAACAATAAATAAATAACATATATAAATACAAAGGAGGTTTCTTTGTCATTTTTCTGTTGAATACAGGTTTTTGGCTTTTCCACCCCTGATTCTGCAAAAACTGAATGACTTAAATTAATGAAGGGTGACTTCTGTCTTTTGTACAGTACGTCAATCATCAAGGGGAAAAAATAAAGTAATCATTTTAGCTTAAAAAAGGAGGAACTGAGAGGTACAGAACACAGGAATATTGGAAATTAGGACACGAGCGCCACTAGGTGGTCATTTTCTCATATGTCAATTAATCAATAAATGATCATTTTTTATAACGCAATATAAAACATATCTTCAACGGTCTTCTCTTTTCTTCACTGAATAGCACTTTAAAATAAGACAAGCTTTATAAACTAAAATGATGAGATTCGGGGACCTGGCAAGCAATGCCTTCACAGGGTCATTATTTTATTATAATTTTATTATTTCCTTGTCCAACGTCTGGTTAATGACCAGACCCCAATAACAGATGATATACTGGTCCTGATGTAACTGGCTTAAACAGTTACATTGGAATTTAGATATCAATTTTACATTGATATGACATGATATTATTAATTAATAATTAAAAATAATAATAACTAAAAAATAAACTAAAATTGCTGAAGCAGTAGGTTCACACCCTGAGCCATCAACACCTGTTTAATAAATTATGATACTTCCATACGTAACCATTTATTCTGTTCTCCAAAGGAACCATCATATTGTAAAAAGGATTTAACCTACACTTTATTAAAATACTTGAGTACCAACTGTGTTTTAAGTGAAATAAATGTTTAAAAAATATATTAAATGTGTGGCTGACAAATAATTAACTGTGTAGAGCAGTTGATCTTTAAAGTAATTGTGTACTCACTTTCATAAAGCTGTAGACAGAGAGCAGAAGGTGTGTCTGGTCTGGTGTAATCACCAGGTTTTTTCTCATGCTTGTCTTTGGCATACACATTTGCTCCAAATTCCACCAGCAGCTCAATCATTTCCAAGTTGTTGCCCTTTGCCGCATGGTGTAGTGCTGTCTCATGAAGTCGGGCTGCATTCACTTTAGCTCCTTAAACAGATACACTGTATCATTCAGGTGGCTTTTGTGTGCATACGTCTTTACACTACTTGGTTATGCATCCCCTTGCCTTAATGACCTTGACTCTTAAGTTCCTGCTGATTTCAGCCCTGTAAATGCGTTGTTCACATTTCAAACGCTGTTCGAAATAGAGCACTTGAATTGAGGTTTGAGTGGGCTGAGTGGAGCTACAGGTAGTGTCTCTACCACACAGCTTCAGGGTGCTGGGGTTGTGTGTCCAAACCTGCCTTTATTCACTGTCTATGAGGAGTTTGGGGTGTTCTCCCACTGTCTGAATAGATTACCTCTAACAGTCCAAACAACTGTGCTGCTATTTGGATTGGCTGTGTGTGTGTGGTGAACTATGATGTAAAGCAATGCAATCCTTAGAACAGAGGTCATCAAATACAGACTATTGTAAAATCCCGGCCTGGAACCTGGATCAAAGGTAGGGATTTGATGTCCTCTGCCTTAGAGGATAATATAGCTTATATAGCTATTGTCATTAGGCCTTGGGGATGCAAAAAAATATATTAGAAAAGAAAAATTGTATGTGACTAATAAGAGATGGCATAATGAGATGATAAGTAGAAATCATCCAGTCATCTCAAAATAGTGTCACAGCATTTCAAACTAAATTCTGAACCTGAGTTTACCACCTCTATGACTAAGATTTTTTTCTTGAGCTTTCTTTTCTTTAGAAAATAAAAGCACTGGCGATCTACCTTTATTAGGTCATTAAGAATACATTTATGCCTTTGTGCTTACAGAGGAAAGTGTGTGCAGATATTCTCCCCATCTTTACCTGCATTGAGTAACACTTTAACACACTCCAGATGTTGGTTAGCACAGGCTACATGTAGTGGAGTCCCACTGTACAGATCATATGCTTCAAGACTGGCTCCTTTTGATATCACTAGCTTCACACAATCTGCATTACCTACACAATACACACATCAACATACAGATGAAACATTAATTACTTTCATTGCAGTTGTGTTGTAATGTGGTAAAAATAAAAGATATATCATACCTGAAGACAGATTCACGACAACCAGTATGTGTTATATATATTAGAAAATATTTTAATTGTTTATATTATACATAATAATATTTAGCTTGTAACTTTTTAAAAACTGAGTTATTGTAATAACACATGAATAAAATAATATAATGACAAAATGTTCCGACGGCCAATCAGCTGCTTGTGGCTACATTATTATTCAGTAGCATGTGAATTCATGATCTATTTAGTGTAAATCTGACCATTTATTAAATATATCAGTGACATCCATTTATACTCAGAAAGACGTACTCACATAATTTAACTCATTTAAAAATATATTGCATAATATAGTAAATGGTATTTGGAATACTTGATTTTTTAACTATGGTGCATTGCTCTGAACCCTTACCACCCATGCAGGCCTCATGGAGAGGAGAAGTTGTTCGTGAGGTGAGGGCAGGGTTGACCTCTGCTCCATGGTCCAGGAGCAGCTGCACACACTCGAAACTCCCAACAGAACACGCCTCACATAGAGGAGTGCTGCCATCTACATTCCTCGCATCCACCTGGAAACCACCAATAACCCTGAGTTGAGTTCATTCATGACTAGTAAAGTTTGATGTGTTGTCAGCTTTAGAAAAATATAATTTCTGGCTAATTCTTAGTCAAATTAATTATATATATATATATATCATTATATAGATATATATATCATTAAAAAACCATACACATAATATATATGCTAACCAAAGATAAATGTTAGCTATTAACTACACTGTTAATATGAGAGACCCACATACTTCTCTACACTGTTTATACACTGTTATTGTAGTTAATTGCTATATTTGGTTAGCATTTATATTAAGTGTATGGTTTTGGTATGATTTTCATAGATACAAAAACAGAACAAATAGAGTATTATTACAAAACAAACTGCCATATAACAGCACTGTTGTATCTGATCCACTTATACAAGCACAACAGACACCACCATCATGTATGTCACTGCAGCGCTGAGAATGATCCAAAAGCCAAACTACAGCTGATAAGTCGTGGCCCGTGGGGGTCCTGACCATTGAAGAACACAGTGAAAGGGAGCAAAGAACATATAGCAAAAGATGAATTCCGTTTTGTAATTGTAGAGCTACAAAGTGCTCCTGTGGACAGTGGAGCAAAGAGAATGGACAGGGATTGTAGAAACAAGGTGGTGGTCAAATTTTATAGTTGATTGGTTTATGATTCAGCTTTAAAGCTTTAAAATACAAAAATGGAATATTTTATATTTCCTTACTAACTGGGAACAGTCCATATAGTCCACACTGGATATGCCCTAATAGATAGGACCATAAGAACCAGCTAAATCAATGGGAATAAATTTCCCTGCTAAAGGCCCAAATGCTGCAAACTGATGTTGAAATGTATAAGAAATGTTTGCCTTTATTATGTAAATCAGTAGTGAAAGGAGAACAACTGCAATTTATGTAAAAGATTAAGTTAAACAGTAGCTGAGAGCTTATTTAGAATTTGCAGACACTGAAACAAAGTGAGAATACAGATGTGTGTGTGGATGACCTTTGAATAAAGAAAATATACAAAGTGGAGGTAAGTAGAGCAAATAAAACACTACAACATGCAGGCTGTTGATTCCCATGTTCAAAGGCTAAGAAAAGAAAGATGAAGAAGGAAAGCCTATATATTCCAATTGCGTATTAAGGCTAGAAACTAGCCATTTTCAAGCAGAGAAGCATGTCTGTGTAATTTTGACCTGTGCCCCAGCGTCCAGCAGTAACCTCACGCACTGTGTCTGACCCCGGATGGCAGCCTCGTGCAGTGGAGTGATGGAATCGACAGCCACTATATTCACTGAAGCTCCGCTCTGGATTAAACTTTGCAGCTGGGAGGCCTGTCCAGAATAAGCAGCCTTGTGTACCTCAGTCCTCTCAGACCAGAAGCCTAACACACACAAAAATAACATACACACAAAATCTTTTTAAAAAAATATTTTAAAAATGTATAAGCCAGACGCCAGACTTCACTGTTAAGCCCTTCTGGAGGTGTCGTGGACTTAATTCAGTGAAACACTGACGAGGGGTGGTGCCTGCCTGATGACCCCTGTGAAGAGCTAGTGATACAGTGGCTGGTTTGGGTACTCATGTGACGGGCTCAATAACTTTAGTTGGTAAGGTTAGCTGGTTGCTGGTCACACAGCAACCTTAGTAGGTAGGTGTAGAAAATGTTGCTGGATATAGCTGGTTGCTGATCAGATCATAAACGGAAACAGCAAGTTTAGGGTCTAGCTGTAGGATGGAAACAATAGAAATTGTGGCAGAAATAGTAGGAAGAGAGTGTGGTGTACCTTATGTGAAGGTCTAATGGATTGGCATAAGATATTTTACATCTTATCTTGTGTATAATTATGATTACATAACACTGGGAATGAATGAAATTACCATCAAATTAACATTCAGGATGCCTTGAAATTTGGCAACGGAAACTGAAATTCCATAATTTACTAAACAATCAGTACAATCTGCTCATTGGCCCATTCCTGGGGGCTTTATACCACTCTAGACATTTGGCCTTGGGCATGGTCACCTTATGCCCAAATGCTAAGCATTTCTGTTGTAAGACTGAACTGAACAACTGCGTCAGCCAATGATGCACCTTATCATATGTGTTCCCAAACTTTTGATCAGTGTATCAAAATGTGTGCAAGGTAAGATGTTTACTAAAATACCACTGAACGGCGAGTCCAACTATGGTCGTATTTAAAGCAATGGCGTTTAAGCGAGAAAAAAAACTAGCGGTTTTATTGCAAAGTGTATGCGCCAATAAACACGAGGAAAAGCACATGCCGGGTGACGGCTCCTCTTTGACATGGCGTTTGGCGCAGTGCTTTCACTTACCAATGTCACCGAAGAAATACGACACTGCTGTTTCGACCTCCATCTTATACATAAAAACATTAAATAGAATCTATTCTAAATAAAAATATCTTTAATGAAATGTTTCCCAATGCCACACAAACCGTGTTTACAAATGCAGCGATTGTGTCACGTGACCATTCCCGTCTCAGCGGTCTACACAGGCATTATGGGAGTTGTAGTGCAGTTAGTGTTACAATTCAAAAGATCTTTTTATTATTGCAGTAACAACAAAGCATTTTTAAGACAGTTGGTCACGCTTACATTTTTATTTTCTGAAATATTTCTCAAGCATTTTTCTTACCTTTGTTGTGACACTTCATATACGCTGAAGTTGGTACTTATTGCAATTTTCCGGTCCACCTTAAAACGCAGTAGTTACATTGAGCCACCAGTAGATGGTGATATAGTCTACTATATCTATTTACATATTCTGGTCTCTGATTTAACAAACTTTAATAATCTACAGTTAGGGCTACTGGAAGTAAACAGGAAATACCGTTCTTATTCACAATATTCTCAAATGCCAAGGTCAGAGGGTCAGAAGTAAATAAATAAAAAAAAACTACAGTAAATGTACTTGTAATTCAGGATATACTCTACTATACCTATTTATAACAGACCATTTGATAATTAGGGCTATTTAGAGTAAACATTCAAACTGTTTGCTCAGCATTTTACATGCAAAGGATTTTCTCCACCACTGGTGGCTGAATGTAAGATGGACTGGAACATTTTAATAAGAAACTGGCAAATACATAGTCAACTTCAGTCTCATCATTTACAAGTCCATCATAAAGACAGTATCTACCACAACAATCACCACAAAGTGAGTGAAGGATGTTCCAAGAAGCAGGATTTTTCAGATTAGACAACTTAAGGCTCAAAACAAATGTCTCCATCAGGAAAAGAGTCGAGGGGACATTTGACAACCCTCAACTCATAGTTATCTAGTGGAATATCAGTCTCCTACACCAGGTGGACGTATTTTATCCACCAGAGCAGAAGCACATCTCAAACTATTCGACTGTTTGATGGAAGCCTGATTTATTTTTGAAGGGCAGTTGTCTCCAATTTTTTTAAATCATTGCCATCTCTGTGTAAGGGAAGCAACTATATAGAGCATAAAACTGTAGCAAAAAGAAATTGATGATTATTAATTTTTTAAATATATACCTTACAGAAGAAAACAAAAATAATAAACAATTCCGAAATAAGCTCCACCATGGGTAACTGTTTTGTCAGTTTCCTTCAGGTGCTACAATTTCCTCCCCCAGTTCAAAAACACATGTTGGTAGGTGGATTATTCAAAAGTATCCATGAGTGTGAGTGGATGTATGAGTGTGTGGTGCCCTGTGACAGATAATTGCACATTGTTGCTTAAACTAGAATGGAAATAAGCAGCTACCTGGGTCATCTGACAATGAGATCGGAAACTCTGATGTGTAGCATGCATAAGTCACAAGGCTTTATCTTGTGTAGCAGAGGTAACTTATGATGCGTTGTGATATGTCCAGCTTAGTCACAGCCTGCAGTGCTCTGGTGCCCAACATTTCCCTCAAAGTGATACGGCTCAGCTGCTGCAGAGACAAAGGAGTACCTGTAGGAACACAAACACCAGGTGAACAAAGCTGAATTCACACATGCTCTAATAATCTTTGTAAGAACGCTATTTCTCAACTGTAGAAACATCATATAAATAATGTACTAACTTTGGTAGTACTGAAGACAAGTGTGAGATGGAGAGCCAGAAGTGGTGTAGTCTATGGCTTTGCGCCCTAGGTTATCTGTAACATTAACGTCTCCCCCAAACTCCACCAGCAGCTCGATCAGATCAGGGCGGCTTACTTTTGCTGCATGATGGAGAGCTGTCTCATGGAACTTTATGGCATTCACGTTGGCACCTTTAAAAAAATTGATTTAAAGGAACAATCAGTCCTTTTCCAATTTTTTCTTCATGTTATGAAGCAGCAATTACTGACGCTTATGATTTAATAAACCTGTTTTAAAGTCTCCCATATAGGTGTATCACTGGAGCATAAACAGGTTAATACACTGTTTAAAGAGCAAATTTCAAATGATAATGTGTTATAGAAAAATGTAAAATAATATGAAAGTGAGCATTTATATTAGCTGATATTATGGTTTATTAAAAATGTATATTATTAAATGTATAAAATGTATGTATGTGTGTGTATATATATATATATATATATATATAGACACACACAAGCTGAATACTTAATCAGAATTTCCTACTCTCACCTGCATTGAGCAGCAATAGGGCACACTCCAGATGTGCTTTAGCACAGGCTGCATGCAGAGGTGTTCCAAAGTAAATGTCAAATGCCTCCAAATGGGCTCCCTTTGAGATCATTAACTTCACACACTCTGGGTTACCTACAACAAAATTGCTCAATGAAAATAACTAACTGAAGAGTATTACATCTGTCTAATCTAGAAATATTGGCAATAAACAAATAGATGCAGAAATTCACCTGGTTATATAATTATTCATATTAATGGAATACCGTGCAAGTTCCTATCAATAATCTACATATGATTATGTTTACTTTCTCATACAGATGACTTTGTCTTTACTGGGGTATTCCTCATAAGCTGTGCATCATGATTAAGATCATACTGTTCATGTCATATTTTTGTTGCTTATACTTAAGCAGCATTCACATAGTGTCTGTTTTATCAAAATATATATATATATATATATATATCCCACCAGGAGCTAGCTCATGAGCACCTCAGCGGACCTCAGCAGAAACTACCACTCAACTGGCACTTAAAAGCAGCATTAGTTCTAGTCTGACCTCGGATGCAAGCCTCATGCAGTGGGGAGGCCGTGAGGGCTGTGAGCGAAGGATTGACTGAGGCACCATGGTCCAGAAGCAGTCTCACACACTCCAAACTGCCCGAGGCACACGCATAACACAGTGCAGTACTGCCATGGATGTTCCGCACGTCCACCTTAAACATAACAGACAGAACAGTGGAGAGGTTTAAAGCTGATGCCATATCAATAACTAGAAATACTATTATTTTTTTACTTCAAACCAATGATATATATATATATATATATATATATATATATATATATATATATATATATATAAGAATAGCAACAAAAAGCCAATTTAAGTATACACTTATATAGCACTTATAGAGTTCAACAAAGATGAAGTTCATTCAGCATCTAGTGAAGTTAATTTTAGGTTTTTTAAATTCTTTTTGAAGTTTGTGGTCCGAGTGCTCAATTTATATGAAAGGACTATGATAAAATAATTACATTAGGATGGCATATGGATGGCTACAATGGAACTTTACAAAACTAAAATACAATTATTTTCTGAAATGTTACGTATTACGTAGATAGAACATTCAGCCATTATTTTAAAATATCCTGTCTAATACTGTGTGCAGATCCCCCTACCATCCAAACAGCTTTACGTCCTGTAAGTTGTGAGGTGCCTCACTCCATGGATCATACTTGATGTTCCACCACAAACAGATGTTCTGAGTGGGTTGTTGACTTACTGCAGGACTGTACCTGAGCACCAGCATCCAGCAGCATCCGGACACATTGGGGATGGTCCTGAATACAGGCATCATGCAGAGGAGTCATGTTGTCCACTGTCACTGTGTTCACCGATGCACCGTCGTCCAGGAGCTGCCTGAGCTGCAAAACTCGCCCTAAAGATGCGGCTTCGTGAACCGGAGTCCTGTCTGCCCAAAATCCTGCAGCATTTTCAAACCATCAGCTACGAGGCTGAAATTTCATATCGCACCTTAAATGAGTAATCATGATTTTCTTCATCTTATGAAATAGCCATTACACTGACACCTAGTGGCCAAGATTTAGGAATCTTGACCCCCCCCCCCCCCATGTGAGGTACCCGCTCTCTGAAGCATAAATTGGTTCATTCTGGGACTACAAAACCATTTCTTCATCTATTGAGTTGCCATCAGGAGAAAAAATGCTAAGATATTAAATAATCACTTTAATATATATGGCTTTTATTTTATTTTTATTTATTTTGTGTCTGTGACATGCAGCTCCTTTAAAAGTCGAAAAGCCAGACTACCGCTGCACAATTTAAGGTGGACCGTAAAAGAAAATAAAACACAAAACACCTCGGCCAGGAGGAAAACCCACAGTGGCCATTAAAGTTATTCAACGGCATAAAATTATTTCTGGATACAAACTCAGTGTTGTCGCCGTATTTAAGGCTAGCAACCTGCATAATAAACGTTTAACGGACGCCTTTATTTTAGCACAACTGTTGACAAGAAGTCACCATCAAATCTCGACTTACCGATATCCCCATAAAACGTGGGCCTGGCTGCCGTTAAATCCATATTTTATCTAATGAACCACAAACACACAATGTGTCACTCTATACTGGCAGCAGTGTTTATGTGTGGGTAAACTACATTTATTTTTAGACGAAGCTATGGTTCTTTAGCTCTCCGGTCCGACGAGGGGCAGGAATTCTGGGAAATGCAGTTTTTCAATGGACTTGTGCGCTGTATGCTAGGACAATGAATCATCTTCTGAAACAGTTTACTGCTCCAGCATATTTAGAGTTCAACATATCTATCGCTTATACCACTTAATGTGTCACTGTGTAACATACACAAATGAATATAGGGCGGGGCGCAGTCTTTTCTCCATGAAAATAGTAATTATATATTATACAGTGTTAAATTATCTACACCTCTGAGAAGATTTTACACTAGGTGTTAGAACCTTGCTGTGGGGAATACAGAAGCAAATTTTTTATACATTTATTACATACACAACAAAAAAAGCAGGTGTGGCAAACAGGTTACCTAATAACTAATTTTTAATTATTATGCCCTAATAAGGGAACAAGTAAACCAAAACTGTATCTGGGCTTGGTGTATGCAGCAGAACCCTTATCCAGTCACACAAACCACGACAGTGGATACTTCTCTGACCACATCCATTGCTGTACACGAAAAGCTCAGCACACAACCACATGAAATCAAAAATAACCCCAAACTACATCAATATAAGCTCTCACAGACACGAAGAAGCCCTAAATAAGTCCCAAACCCTTTAATGGGAGCCACTAGGCACTTTGGGAGATCAAGCCTCTTACGGTGTTCACTTTCTGTGAAGCTCTTTTGAGACAACAGTTGTAATAAGCGTTATACACATAAATTTGATTTGATGGTACATGGTCATTGGCCCACTATATTTATAAGTGCTGTTTTTTTTTCTTTTGTATTTATTTGTGCTTTGCCCTAGTAGATATTTCATGGACAACACATGCAGCCCAAGTACCCTGACCACATTTCACATTTTGTCAACGTCATCGGTAACGTTTTTTTTTTTTGCGTTTTCTCACACTTTAAACAAGATGGGTCCATCCATTATCTGTAACCGCTTATCCAATTTAGGGTCGCGGGGGGTCCAGAGCCTACCCGGAATCATCGGGCGCAAGGCGGGAATACACCCTGGAGGGGACGCCAGTCCTTCACAGGGCAACACACACACTCACACCTCATGCCTAGTGTGCAAGGGCATGGTGCAAAAACTATGACAATCCTCCAGTTCTTATACATGAGCAAGTAACTGATTTTATTTTGAATGAGTTTATTCCTTCTCTGTCCACCATCTGCTTAATTTGAAATAAATAAGCCATTCATATATTTTTTTTTAAAACTTGGTTTCACACAAAGCTTTTAGCTACAAAACAAGAAGTGTGCAAATTTGTAATTTACTTATTTGCTTAAAAGTAAACTGCTGGATAAATAGCCTCTATATTTTGTGAAAGGGTGGTAAAAGGGGAGGAAAACTAGGAGTACACTTAGGAAAATGTTTTCCTATTTAACAATTTTGGAGCAGAACGTATCTGCAGAAATGTTATGAGGAGGAGATATTAAAAGAAAATCTATAAAAGTGTGGGTACTTAATTATTCACTATTAAACATTGCACAGAAGCACCAACATAGTAACTATCAAATTTGGGGGTGTAAATTCACCATTGATAAGGAAAACTCAAAACAACAATTTCACAAGTTAACATTTTTACTTCGCAGTACAGAAATCATTTGAGCCCTTTTTGCTCAGCACAGTTCTTCCATTGTTTAAAACACTGATGACATTTTGCACAGGGCCCCCGTCATGTCAATACTGCAGTAGACATTTGGTCCTTTCTAACGCAACAGAGAAATAAAGGAGAACTAGGCCACTTTTCTCATCTGCTTTTATGAGCTTCTCTCTCAGCAATAAAAACAGCCTGAGAGAAAGTCCCTCTAAAGCACAGTGTTCAAGCAGCTCTCACAGACTTACAGTTAAGTAGCTTTCCTGTTGACATGTGATGACCTCTGACCAGTGGCCTGAGAATCACGCACTGCCCCCCGCAACGGAGTTGTAAAGGCAACTGCTAGGAAAGCCCAAGCTCCTCATCCTACCGGTTAACAGCCGCAGAATTTACAGCTAATAGGTCAGTTATGTTTCCTCATTCATTATTAGCAAAATGTGTATATAATCAGAGGCTGGATGAGCATTACTCGAAAGAAAAGAGGATTATATACATTTTGTGTGCTTGATACTTCCCTTACATTTGCAAAGCAAGGTTTGGAAATACATTGCTAGCTACAGTTTAGTAACTAGTTAAAGCACCA
This sequence comes from Hoplias malabaricus, assembly GCF_029633855.1. Taxonomy (NCBI): domain Eukaryota; kingdom Metazoa; phylum Chordata; class Actinopteri; order Characiformes; family Erythrinidae; genus Hoplias; species Hoplias malabaricus. The sequence goes on from NC_089803.1 coordinate 51,750,763, forward strand.
ATCTGTAGGAAAATACAACGCATCGATTTTCTTCAACAAAGTTGGTAAGTGCGGCATAAAGTCAGTCGACGGTTCCTTTTTCAACTGCTGTTAGCTCAACTTAAGAGACAATTTTACAGTTTCTCTCTCCAAGACACCTCTGCTCAAGAGACCATCTTTATTTGAGCATTTATTTTTGAACATAATTATAAAAAAAATACTTCTGCTTCTTGATAAAGTATTGTCTGTGACATGTGCCTTAAATCATTATGGTAGGGGAAAAAAAAAAGAAAAAAAAAAAATTGGATCATTTGGCATCTTTGGACTCAACGACTTCCCTGTGTGAACAGGTTGACTATACGATGACATGATGGCAACTAGATACCAGACGCTGACCAACAATCAGTGCAAAGTCTCATAACCTGATTATACAAAGCAGACCGCCAGACCCTTCTCCCCCCCCCCATTTAAATGCTAAATTTTGCAACGGTATACATGAAATTCCTTTATGGGCAAAAACATATACTTGAAATCATCAACTAGCCCATTTTGGTTACATTTTTTTTCTTCTTTTTCATATTTATTTTTTTCTTAAACATTACCATCCTCTGAATATCTGATATTCAACAGTGCTTTCAGCAAAGTTACTGGTCAGCCCCATCACCAAAGATGTCGTTCTTCTTGCGTTCCATCTCAGCAAAGTCAAAGTCTGTGCCAGTCATACGCTTGTAGATGTCTTTGATATCATCGCAGGTTGTCTCGAAGTGGGTGGTGGCATCGTAGGAGCGGGAGATGAAGACCTGCACCCAGAAAGAGAGACAGAACATTTATTGTTTGAAGGTTAAATATTCAGAGGTTCTCAGAGTACCAAGCAGTGCAAAAATAACACAAACTACCCATCACAGGCAATTGAAATAAACAGCAAAACTGACATTTAAAAGCTCTAATAAACTAATAATAAAGGTTTATATATGCCGCTCTCCTCTGTTTCTTCTTTTTCCAGCTGCTCCCGTCCTCCCGGATTGCCACAGCAGACCAACCATGATCTGCACACCAATCTGGCATAGATTTTTTTTTAAATAAACGCCAGATGTCCTTCCTGACGCCCTCTGTGCTCTGTTTAAATCTTGTTAACTCAAAGCTGAATGCAGTACTAGACCCACTAAAAGTAAAACACGTCATTCACGCTACACATGTCAAATGTCAAGACACTTAGGAACTAACCTGGCTTTCAGCTCCTAGATCAGTTGGAGCATACAGATCACTGATGCTCACAAACCTGTATAGTTAAAAATAAATAAATAATAAATTAATTAATAAATAGAAAGGAACAGTATGTTACAAGCAGTCAGTAAATTATTTATATTCAGATATAGGTGCACACAAACAACACATACTTCTGCTCAATAGGCTCCAGCAAGTCCAGAGCTGGTTTGATCTCTTTCTCAGGGTCGTTAGTTTCAACAGTAGTGCTGGCAATGGCAATGTATTTACCCTGGGCTGCCACATTGTGTGCATATGAGATCATACACACATAGATATCTATAAGAAAAAGCAGATTGAATAAATCACCAATCATAAATTTGTTCACTAACCTTTATAGAGGGAAATATATAAGGTCCCCTAACGAAACCTGAGACAATGCACAAAGTCGATAACATCGTTTTATGTGCCTCACCATGCTTCCTGTTGACCTGGTTCTGGGGGATGATTATCTGGCAGGAGTTGGCATCTGAAGTGTTTTTGATAGGATGGCTTAAGATGCAGATGACCCTGATCACCTTGCCAACAACCTTGGCATGGTCTGTGACATAACTGGGGTCACAAATCAACTGCTTACAGCGGGCAATCTTAACACAAAAACAAACCACATAATCATTGCATCAGAAGTCACAAAGAGACTCTGAACATGCATAAATTCAGACATGGTGATATCATCTAGAGTTACATCAGTGCTGTTAAAATGCAAGCAGGTCTTCCTGTAGGTCTGGAAAAACCTTGGGTGAAGTTTTTTTTTTTTTTTTTTTTTTTTTTTTAAATATATAGATACCTGAACAGAAGTGAATAAGACATTTTGAATTACAAAAACATTGGAAAGTAGCAATTTAGAATTTTTTTTTTTACCGTAGAAAGGTATTTTTGGTTCTAAATTAATTTTATATGAGCTAAAGTCATTTGCCACTTAAAATTTAAAGTAATAAACTAACTAAACATTAACACTGCCTTCAAAATAAAATCATATTTTTCACAGCCTTGCATATTTATGCCTGTATTTTGCTTTACCGAGCTAAGAAAAGAGAGAAGTAACATTCTGGTGGAAAAACTTTGAATATATTACTAAGCCAGACCAAATAATCTAAACAGAGTTAAAAAGGGTTAAGAAGAAGAAATAATAAATAAATAAACAAACAAACACACACACACACACCCCTCACCTCTCCCTCAGATTTTACACCCACTGCTTTGCCATTCTCATAGATGATCTCCTCAATTGGCTTGTTCAGCATATAGGTTCCTCCATAGATGGCACTTAACCTGTAAACACATGACATATCAAGCTGTTGCCTTCTAGTGCTGTAGAATACCAATACAATGATAAAATTGAGAAATTTACTAAATTCAGCAACTAAATAATACTAAACTCAACAACTGTGTAAATGAAGCTGATATGAAGCTGACCTGGCAAAGCCCTGAGGGAGTTCTCCAAGACCATACAGTGGGTAAAGATAGGGGCTCTTCCCATATCTTGCCAAGGATTCACTGTACAATTTAATCCTGTTTATTGTCTCTATGCAAGGCTGATCCAGATAACTAGAGTGAGGGAGGAGTAAAAGGAGAACAGAAGACAGAAAATGTGGGGGAAAAAATACCAACAATTTACGTAACATCTTGCAAGTAGATTTACTATTGTTCATATCCAATTACAGCTCGAGGAAGAACATTTCTTAGTGCTGAGTAAACTCACTCGTCTGTGCGGTAGAGGGCAATAGCATGGCCCGTAAAGTCAATGACATCTTGGCCCAAGTCAAACTTCTTGTAAACCTCACGCATAGTGGTCTTATTTGGGTCTACACCCTCCATAGTCTTGGGGTCGTTCTCATCAAAGTTGGCAACAAAAACTAGAAACTTCCGGAAACGTCTCTTCTCAAACAGTCCCATCAGGCCTGGAGGAGCAATTAAAATTTACAGACACACTTATTAATCTTGCTGTGCCTGTGACTGTATGATAGCAGTCTAGTTCCTGTGTGAAACCTCAGCGTTATACACCTTTAAGGAACTATCTGACTGGTTGGAAGAGGAACTACATCACAGCTACCAACAGAAACAATATGCTGATTATAACTGTCTGTTTTATGTAAAAATGGGAAGTAAAACCAAATAATCCCAGCAGAATTGAATTTCAAGACCAGGCTTAATGCAAATATCTTCCTGAATGTGTAGAGACATTGAACAAAGGCCAAATTAAGACTCTAAACTGCTGAAAGGACTAAATCTTACCAGCCAGTCATTTTTACCATTGAGAGAGTAGCAGACATTTATTTTTTTTATTTACATTCAAAGACAGACAGGAGGGGAATCCACAGTGTGTCTGAATCCACTTACTGGAAGCTAGAGCTTCAGTCTCAGTGGAGGGCACTTTGTAGATGCTACCCTTCTTGTAGACAAAACTTCCCTCGATCACTTTGAAGTCCAGATAACGTGTCACCTGCGTAATCAGCAGCATACGCACCAGCTGACCTATTTAAATAAAACAGAAAAATATAGAAATATTTAATTACTTAAGTAAGAACAGAATTACATAAGCACAGCTGATTTTTCATTTACCACTAGAATATTAGCATGATCCTATTTTCAAAGCATGAATACCCAACTAAATGACACCCCTTCTAAAACATAACTGCCTGCTAGGCAACAGGATCAGCTGAGCTGTGGAATTGGGCAGCACTTGGTGCTGAGTTTTCCAGAACATGACTTGGTTTTATGAGTGCTGTGTGGAAATGAGGAGGAAGCTGTTGTAAGTTCTGACCGTTGGCCATAAGGAATTTGGGGATGAGGTCCACGTTCCAGTCACGGCCCTTCCCCATTGACTCAGGAGGGCTGCCAGGCAGGTTGAAACGCTTGAACAGCTGAGGAAGAGATTGGTTTTTAATGTTGTTCTAAATAAAACATATCTCCAAAATTTACTTAAACAAACAAATTGTCACAACACTAATGTTTAACCATTTAAAGTTTGCCTTTTTTTGCTTTATTATTATTTTTAACGTGCTGGAACAGTTATAAGGTCTTACATCCTCCAAGGGTGTGATGGAAGCACTGTCTCCTCCATAGTATGAGTTCCTGTCCATATGCAGGACCTTCTTCCCCTTCACAGACATGATCCCGGACAGGATGCATTCCTGCAGACAAAAAGCAGAGCATACTCACAAAGACATCCTCTCACACTTTTCTTTCCTGTAGGATTACAAACGAACATTAATGCTTGTAAGAATAAAATGTATTTATTTATAAAGGTTCTAATGATCCTACATGCAATAAAGATACTGCCATAACCACTGCTTCAACCCCAGAAATCAGCTATATATAAATACACCAATCACTGTGGTCAGCTAACACTGTTCTTTCTCAAGTATTGGTTTGAGAATATTCACCAGAAGTCTGGAGATTGTCCACTTATGCTGTACTTTCATAAACATATTACAAGAACTACTTCATGTTTCTACTTCAATTTCACCTGAAGATTGAGACCATCAGAGATGGAACTTAAGGAAGTACTGTTTAAAATGTCTCTATTAAACCACCATAGCCACTGTGTCAACAACTGCACTCTACTACATATAGACACAACAATCTTTGTCATTTAGAAGTGTACTTCCTCAAATACAATTCTGCCTTGTGTCAAAATTGAGGACAAATATCAGAGCACAGCTTGTGATATTTCTTCAAATGGTGCCAAATGCACCAGTTCACCTAGTCCTGCCTTAAAAGCACTTCCAAAATGCAGCGATAAATGCAACCTGATTTTCAAACAAAATACACATAATACACAATTCAGTTTTACTAAATGTTTATGTATGTAATTTTGATGGACAAAACAGTAGTTTCCCTATCAGCCTCCTTCAAAAACACTAGTATGACCAAAAATGGGTCATTCCATCTGGTTTACATTACCAATAACAAAAAAGAAGAAAGAAGAAGAAGAAGCTTTTTTTTGCAACTTCTATGTTTAGAAAACTCTGCTCTACATTCTCTGAAACTCGAATGTGCTGGGAGGTGCAGTGCAATGATTCCCGAGTACTGGCATCAAATCATGCTCCATTTCAGTGTTGGAATTTGCATGGGCTGACATTTTAAGCCATTACTGCTCTTTAAAAATACATTTCTTAGAGTAAACCATGTATGAGAGGTACCCATCATATAAATGGGGTTAGCAAAGTAAACAACAATGTGCGCATTTGAGCTGACAAACTTTCATTGCTTTTTCAGTGGCCATAATGCGATTAGCTTTAGTTGTAGAGGTGGCAAACCTCTGGGCCATGTGATCGCATGGACTTTACACAGAATGAGCAGAACAGCCCATCCACAACTAAAAACACACCAATCTGTGCCACACCACAGACATGCAGAAGCACAACAAGAGGAATGTTTTATCGAAGAGTATTGAGGTGCGAACATAACAAAAAAGAGACGAATCTGAACTGAGTCCAGCTGTGTCACGGCACATCTGACAGTACCAAAGTGTTGCTGTGGAGGGGTGGACATATTGTTTAATTTATAATGTGTTAAATCCAGTCTATTATATACACTGATTCAGGCCACCATCACGGCCCATCAGAGGACAGGAGATTAAGCTCTACTGTGATACAGGAACTTCAGATTACTGGGTTTGTTTTGTTCTCATTCATGTCTCTTCTGTCTCTATTCAACCTGAGTGAGGCCTGGCCAGGGCAAACCATAACCAACGGGCATTCAAACACTGAAAAGCCCTCAGAAAGAAAAATGGAAATAAAAATCTTCAGAGTCACAAGTCCAGTCTCACTAATTGTGTCAAAATAATATTAAATGCTAGAAGAACCAAACTGCTGAATTTATAACACAATGAATAAGAGTAATGTTAAAGAGTGTTAAAAACACTTCCAAAGTTTCCTTTGTATTAGACTTCAGTAAATCAGTAAGGGCTTTGTTTTTATCAGTTACGCATGCTTCCTATTTTCTTTTCCAGTTCCAAAAGCTACTCAATTAAGTTTTAACTGTTAATTGCGCCCATGTTACACAAAATACTACCAAACAGACTGCAGATAAACCTTGTCTGATACTGACATAGCAAGGAGTGTAGATTTTATTCTATGGGTGGGTCATATTGTTTGACGTGTCAATCACATGTTCAGTAGTCATTGACTGATTAGATCCTGTTATCATCATATTAAGGCTCATTTATTTACAACATGAAATACGGATATGAACAGAGCCTTCTGTCCATACTCTGCGTTCATTTCGTACCTAAAATTTAAATATTTTCTTACATTACAGATGCGGACAGGACAGAGCAATACCACTGGAGACCGCGAGGGCAGTGCAAGATGAAACCACTTCCATACGGACACAACGAAGTAGTAGTGACCGAACGTGGCCTCACAGACCACCGTCGTCTAGAACGTTGCCTTTTTTTGTCGTTTTTGAATTTAATATAGAACAGGCCGTCGGCATGTTTAATTTTTACTCCGAACTGCCCTCTACTGGATGTGTTGCTCAACAACCATGTCACCGGAGCTAAAATAAGGAACTATGTGGACATTTACAATTACATCCCTTAAAGCGCCTGCATACATTTCCTTACGCAGAGGGCGTATAAATGAGTCTTTAGGACAAAATCTCAAGTGAAAAATTTTCTGAACTGAAAAGCAGACAAGTACATTTTGCAGAAAGGCTAAAACCTATTATATTTTTAAAGTAAAATAAAGGGATGATTACCTAAACACAGAAATGCTCTATAAGCAAAATCATTTTTAATATTCACAAATAATGACAATGCTCTCATTTACTAATTTTGGTTTCTTGGTTACAGATACTGCCTTTTTTGGTTCTCATAATTACTAATCATAATACAAACACCAACCTCCTAGCCTGGCCGCCGTGGTTACACTTGCTGTGCTATGTATGTGGTTTACGCTGTGTTACCTTTTAAGGCATTATAGAGTTTTATTCTTGGAAATAAAGTCTAAACTTCAATGTAGTTGTTTTTTTGGTTTTGTAGGTTTGATGAACAGTGAGGATATTTTAGGGGTTAATCTTTCAGAGGGGTGGTGATTGGGCTTTAAAAAAAAAAAATAAAAAAATAGAGAGAGAGGGGGGGGTTGTTGTGGCTGAAATACACTGTACAACGCAGCTGAGTCAAGTGCCACAGCAGCATAATACTAGCAAATTCAGCAACAAACAAAACACACCCGTGTGCCAAACTATTGACAACTGAGCCTAACGACAACCACCTGAGCCTGATGGACATCAGAACGTTTTAAATGGCTTCTTTTTAGCATTCATGTGAAACTATGCATGACTGGCTGATCACTCATGTTTATCTGCAATTTTTGGCATGAATATCTAAATAACTATCAAATTAATCAGTAGGGTATTAAATTACTAATAAACACATTGTGAAAGGCCTTGTGTACGTCAGTTTTTCCCCATGAAAAAAAAATAAAAATATATATATATATATATATTCCTAGAGATGATCAAGGACTACCCCCATCATCAGCAAGTTCAATCCTGCTTATGATCACAAAGCAGTCCTAAACTGCTGCCAATTCCAACCACTACTTGAAGGACTAAGAACAATTAACAAGTTAAAATGTAACAGAGCTTTAATGTAACAACTGGGTGCATGAGGTCTGGGCTTTTGACAGTGGAGACAGGCATCAGTCAGTCACATGAAAGAGTGCAACTGTCTGAGGTAAACTGACATTTCAACTCCTTTTTCATGGTGCTGGCTGCCTGCTGGGACCAGGAGGATTTGGCTATAGTGGCCTGCCTGTCAGCCAGCTCCAAATGTCAGCCTACTATCATAGTGTCACAATTTACCAGAGCTTGCTAACCTGAAAACTGCAGTTTCGATCATTCACTCTTGTTGTGCACCCATTTGCTCTTTTCTGTCTGACACTCATCTTGAGCCAAATGCTCAGATGTTGGCTTCAATTGTAAAATGATGAGTTGCTTTATTCCACTCCCTAAATTTCCAGACAACTGACCTTCTGTATAGTGAAAAGTATGGCTTTATTAATAATAAGGGCATTCACATGCTAATTTGGCTGTCAGTACAAAGACAAATGCAAAATCAAAATGACATAGTGATTGGCAAGTGGTGAAGTAGAAAGAGAGGGAGGAAAAGAATGATGCAGAAAGCAGAGCTCTTAGCAATGTTGCCTATGCCCTAAAGGCATTTAAAAACGTTTTTGGTACTTTTAGAAAGAAAACCATAAATGTGACCACTCCGATTCAAACCCAGTCTACGCAGTGAATGCAAAAACTAAGAATTTATGTAAAATCCAAAGCAGAAAAAGGTGTCATAAACAACAGATAAATCAGAACCTAAAAAAGTAGTTGTTATGAACTGTATCTTTTCAGATCATTTTGTGGAATTTATGAAAATTACGCAAGTGCCGCCTTTTCTAACCCTGCCCACTTTAGCAGAGCAGATTCTCTATTTTGCAGAACTATGATTTCACACTTTCATTTCCTTTCCATTTCATGCCCATTCCTATTTGAGAGCTAGTGACAAGAAACTCCCCCTGAAAAGGTGTTCCACTACATTCCCTACTTCCTCTTTCCTGTTGAGATGCGTTACTCTATGCAAAGTCTGTCTTGTGGCAATTCAATATTTCCTGTACATCAGCCTGTGTTTTCATGGTTTGCACGTCCTGGGCCATAATGTCACTATTAAAACATGCATTCAGCCAAAAGCCAGAAATCACTTTTTAATTGGATGATCATCTCAAGAATTTATTAATAAAAACGACTGTATAACTAAGTTTTTCATTAGTTTAGCAAGTAAACCCAGGCTTTTCAAAAGGTGAGGCATAACATATCCATTACAAACTCAATGTAAATCAGTTAAGTCAAGACTAATTCTTATCACGAGTTTCCCCCTGGCACGCCTCATGTCCAAGAGCTAGCTAAAGATTCACAGGCTGTGGCTATGACTTGCATAAACACACATTGTATCACACACCATGTAATTTACGTGCTGTGTGACCCCAGTATCGCTGTGTCCTGGCTGTTTTGCTTTCAGTGTCAGCTAATGTACATTGACTCTATACTATTAGAAGTGCCGGGGGTGGATTATTTGCAGAGCTTAAGCTACGGGTGTGGTTGCGGTTATTTACTGGTCCATTTTAAACAATGACTTAACATTCAGTACTGTCGTGTTACTGCACCGACACAGTTACATCTGTTTAGAAAGAAATTCCCGCCCTAACTTTAGCTAGCCACAGGACTGAACCTGTTCAACTAAACTACATTAACGTTACGTTGCTAGCCAATTTTACATTTTCTGAAGTAAATACTTTATATTTGAGAGCTTTACATAAAATAAACCACATATCCTCTTGGCTGATCACGAGATTTCATTAATCAAAAGGACTCTGAGCGATTATTTCATTTTTTCGTAAATAGCACGAAGGAATGTATACATATGCGTGCCAAACGCCTGTTCGAAATCAGTATATTAGACCGGGACTGCGTCCTAAACGATGCGAGTGCCCTAAAGTGTGGGTCTAAATAGTATGTCAATATCAGAAGTGCAGTCTTTAGCACAGCAGGTGAAACACGGTCATATTGTAAACGTGGCCGAATATCGTTTTGTCGGAGACCAAATGCTATACAGCCGTATAAGTTAGTTAGCTAGCTAGCTTAGGTTCAATTAGTCTACGACGGACTCTCCTCCTTATTCGAATTCTCCTTTCCACCTTAAAATGGTATAGTGCTAGATATTGCACATATGTTACGCGAATGTAAGTAAATACCGTGCAATTTAATGTGGAATAGGTATTTCCCATAAAAGCTAGCGAATACAATGTATATTTCTGTTTCATAGCCTGAGAACTGGTGTATTGACGCTGCTTTGCTAGCCGCGTCTTTAAAGAAATGACGAGGAAGCCTAGAACAAATAGATTTTAACAAACTGACTTGATAAGAGCAACGGTGCGAGTAACTTAAACACTCGTAACCGCCGTTTGTCGCCTCCAGTTGCACTGCTACGCGAGCTGGCGTGTCATTAGACTAACATTTGGCGCTAACATTACTCAGCAGAGTTCAGTTAAAGACTCGATTAGCCTTCTCGAAACCCGCACAGTATGGTAAGGCCAGAGAGCTAACGTTAGCCTGGCAGACCCCGACGGAGCGTCTGCAGATCCACAGTAAAAAAGGCAAACAGCATGCATAGAAAAGGTTTATGGCGCAGCAAATTAAGAATACCGTCAGTCCAGTTCCCAGTACAATAACGTCGTATTCTTCATTCATTTTGTCAAGAGTTTAATCCCCTTTTCCTGTGCGTCGGCCTGAAGAAAATGGAGATCAGCGCAGAGCTGGAAATGAAAGAAGGGAGTGTAACGTCAGACCGGCGGAGGAGGAGTCGGCCATCGACGCTCAAGGCCCTTTAGCGCCTTCTCGCCGTTTAATCCACTTCCAGCACTGGGGTGCAGCTTAACAAGTCCACTTAACATGTCCAACAGTTAGTGACAGTTATTATTGATAAAATATGCTACCAGTCACTTTAAGGTGCACCCTCTATGAACACAGGCGTTTAAATCTGCACACTCAGCTTGTGCTATACCCACAGGAAAGATTGTGTTAGTTGCTAAAGGGGACCCACACCTGGAATGATGATGAACTACTCACTGTTGAAATATTCAATCATTATGGGAATGCCTTTTATTAACCCAAAATCCATTTACAAGCATTAGTTCCTGAACTCGATAATGCTTGTGGCTCAATGTCATTCGAACTTGTACAGTGTTTAAAAACTTGAGCTGCACTGCTGTGCCTGATCCACTTGCACCAGCACAACAACAAAAACAAAACAAAACTGGGTGAAATGGAGATAAGAAAGAATGCAGAGAAACAAGTGACTAAAGAATGTAATTTTAGAACTAAATAGTGCTCCTGTATGGTCAGTGGAGTTGATAAAACGCTCAGTGGGTGTAGATACAACGTACTGATCCAGTGATCATTTGAGTATATATTGGACATATAGAGTAAAACGCAAAGCAGTGGATAAATTGATCAGCTAAAACTTAAAAACACTGAAATGTGAAATATATCTCATTATTGTGCCACCTGACAAAGGGTGCGATATTTTATGCAGTAAGGGAAGAGTCAGTCCTTGAACTTGATAAGTTGGAAGTGAGAAACACGTGCAAGGGCATGGTGTTGGTCAGTGTATCTCCAGAACAACGGGTTTTGGGCAGTCAATCCAGTATGCACCATTTGTTGTCCAAAGCAGGACAACCTGTGAACTAATGACAGTGTTGTTGGCACCCAAGGCTCAATGAAGCATGATGGAAGCGAAAGATAACCTGTCTGGCTGGATTCCACAAAAGAGCTATTGCAGAAATAAATTGCTGTAAAAGTTAATGCTGGTTGTGAAAGAAAGTTGTTAAAATACAAGGTGCATTGCAGCTCATGATGAATTATCTAATTTGTGGGATAAGAACAGACATTCTGGCTTGCTCTCCCCTCTCCTGGCACATAAGCGAGTCATGGGCACCCATGATCCTATGACTAGCCCACTGTTTGTCTTTCTTGGACTACTTTTGGTATGTACCAACCACTGCATACTCCGCACAGGACTTGCCATTTTAGAGATACTCTGATCAAAACAATATGACTTTTGGCCCATGTCAAAGCTGCTCAGATCTTAGGCTTGCCAAATCTTCCTGCTCCCAACAAATCAACATCAAGAACTGATTGTTGATTTCCTGCCTAATAGGGGGCAGCTGTGGCCTGGTGGTTATGGGACTGGGCTTTGGCGGTTGAGTTCCCAGAGCCGGCAGGTCATGATTGAAGCGCCCTTGAGCAAGGTACCTAACCCCCAGCTTCTAGGACTGCCCACCTCCAGGCATGTGTGCTCACTGCCCCTTGTGTTCACAAGTGTGTGTAAATGTGTGTTACACTGTACAGTTTGTGCTAAATGCAGAGAACAAATTCCTCTGTGTGCAAGCAGTGGCCAATAAAGTGATTCTAATTCTAATATATCCCATCTCTTGACAATTGCCATTTAAAAAAGATTATCAATTTTAATCCAATTTCAACAGTCACTGGTTTCAATGTTAAGGCTGATCAGTGTATATTTTAGCACCATGCCATGTTTAGGTGACCCTAAAGATATATATATATATATATTTCCCCCAGAATAAGTTTTATGTTCAGATTCTAATTTATAGTTTGTTCATATTTCCACTGGTTGTACACACCTAGGTCTTACCATCTTCATCCTCCTGTACCTTGAAGTGTTCCAAACATACGTGTCTATTCTATTGAACTGGTTCTCATTAAATACATTTTAATGTTTTTTTTGTGTAGCATATTTTTAATTCAAAGTTATAACGTTCTACTGGTACTGGTAACAGTTGCACTGTATTAAAAAAAATACTAAGCGAAAAAAAAAGTATTAATACAGTACATTCATGACCATTAACATATAAATCACCATATTTAAATAGTCTAAGTGAAAACTTTGATTATGCTTGGACACAAAATTATCCTCAAGAATAGAACAAATCAATGCACATGCTTTTACAGGGCTTTTTTTTTTTTTACTTAATAGAGCTCATAAGAATTGTGATATATAAAAACTTTTGGCTTGCCATTTTCAAACTTCTTAAAATGTAGGTTATGTTTTGTTGAATAAAATGACAACTGTCAAATTTAATATTATGCAACAGTTACCAGAAAATGGCAAAAGCACAGGAGAATGCTTTAATTCTGAAATACAGTTAGCCAAAGGTCAAACAAACACACATAGAAAATAAAAAAGTATTTAAAACATTATGAACGTCTAATAAAAAAGTATATATATATATTTATTTGAGGGGGGGGGGGGGGGGTTGGGGGTTAAATATGATCAGACGTGTATAGTGACTACAGTATACAACCATGACTATTTTTCCTGACCTGGTTTTCTGTTACCTAGCTTTCATACAGGTGAAACCATTTTTTGTATTTTCAGACACATACCTTTCTTTCAAGCTCTTCATCCTTGTTCTGCCAAGTTATATTACTAACTGCTCTTTTTTCAGTTTGGCTTGTTTTTATAATCTTTTATTCAAGCATGAAAAAGCTGCATAACACTTCTGCACCACATATTTAACATTAATTGTAAGTAACATTGTCCTTCTTGTTGTCACAATGTTTGATTACTTTACATTGAGCTGAAGTCCACTCATTTAACTCTGTTCTTTAGTCATTCTTATAACGGCCTTGTGTTGTCATACACATATTTTCATATCCTATGTTCTGAAAAAAACAAAGCACATTTCTGTACATACATGCTTGTTTTATATAAAGTACACTGCTAAATAGCTTATTCTTTAAGACAATTTCTAAGTCTTCAAGGGCTCTCAAACAGTCTGGTTATGTTAGGTTTCCTAGCGTGCTGTCTGGCCATAGTGCCTGTGCTGTCCTCTGAATCCATGAGTCCCATTTGCAGAAGAGACTGGGCAGTGGCTGCATGCTGGCCAATACATGCCATGTGTAAAGCTGGAAAATATAGCACAGGTTATCTTTTGTGGAACAAGTAATTGTTCATTTGGCCTTAAATTGAACAGCATGTAGTTGTTGAAATTAACAGCTAATTTATCCATCTCTGTAGAATGAAAAAGAAAGCTTCCAACTTGAGTTGTGCAAGGTTGCATGATGTTGTTTTTTTACAAGTCTGTTTACAAAGGACAAATACATATTTTTTTCCAAAATGTCTGCATAATTATACGGTCAAGGTATAAGCAAAGTAATTGCAGTTTGAGAGTGGTTGATGGTTCACTCCAAAGAAATTTGCAGTCAGTTATTCAAAATACTGGTGATAAGTGTAATCTTGTGTAAGTCTTTTTTCAGCTACATTATATTATTAAAACAAATTTAGATGGCACATGTTGCTAAGACATAGGAGATGGTGAGTATCTCTACAATGCATAATTTAGCAATTTTGCATCTCCTCTCAGTTATGCAGCATTTTGGAAACTTTAATGGAATACTCATTTAAAGCCTTGTGGCCATTTCAGGTAAATACAGTATATGGCCACAATAAAAAAAATGTGACTACATACCTGACCTTCCTTTCTTATCTTTTGCATTAAGATCAGCACCCAACTGCAGCAGGGTTTTTATTGTGTTAATGTGACCTTCCTGGGAAAAAAAAAAACAGATCTCAATACTATACAGCATTTGTCACGTTTGTATGTTGGTATGGAGATATAGGGTGAATTCCATTTTCCTTCATTTTAGCCCTACCTGTTGTTTTTGAGCTTTTGAGCCCCTTGAAACTGGTGTAGTGTTTAAAATCTTTCCCTACATAGTGGGACGACCCTTTAAAGCCCCTGGGAACCCATTTTGAATTATTATTATTTTATTTTTTGTATAATTCTAAACTTGGGTGTTATGTGAAACATTCAGCAAAGTTTAAATAAAAAAAACATAAAACAGAAAAATGATAAATCTTTCCTTAAAAATGACCAGTACTGCTCTCCTCTTAGTGTAGAATGGGCAGTCCTAAAAGTGGGTAATGCTTATGTCACTATTACCCTGACCAATCACAAGGCTACCATAGCCACGCATCCTCTCTGAGTCGAAAAGACTGTTGAGCTAAAGCTTAGGAGCCATCAGTAAATGAGCTAGTGCTAGCTATCCAGCTATTCACCAAGCTATGGGGAGGGAAGGAAAGACATATACAGAGCAAACAGGTCACAATACAATACAGAATGAGTCTGAATAGACTAAGTCTGGGTACAGCGGCGATAGCAGCCACATTTGGCCAGGGCGCAGAGCAGAGTAACAGCAGGGAAGGCAGATACACTCTGTCGGCAATAAAGAGGAGATAGTGGCCACACTGGGCCTGCGTGTACAGCAAAGTAGCAGAGGGAATAAAAGCTACACATGGTCAACTGTACACCAGAGTACTTGTGTGAGTAGCAGCCGTAGAAAGCACCAATTTGGAGACACTCTAGAAGGTATCCAGTTTGTACAATTATGTTAACATATATATAACAATATAAATAATCACACAAACCCACACCACAGACACATAAAAGACATCCATAGGTTTGTACATGAATGGCTGTATAATGCCAATTTTACTCGTCTATGCCATTTTATTGTCTAATAGTATCTTGTGTAAAATGACAACCACAGTTCATAGTAAAAACCCTGCTCTGTCTCAAGGCGGTGTGTTGCCATGGTAACGTAAACAGCATTGTGTTCTCCAGTGATGGAGAGCTGTCAGTGACGCACTGTCATTAGTATATTGGAACAGGGCCACACCGTTCTCAGAGAGCTCTGAGGAGTATATTTTGGTCACTTTTGAGGAGAGATTGATCATATTTCTGTTTTGTGTTCAAAATGGGTTCCCAGGGGCTTTAAAACCCTGATATATCATGCAATGAATCTAGGATAATACAATGATTATCACAGATTATTAAAGGAGAAAATGCTGAAATTTGTGCCTTTTTTTGCTCGCTTGCACTGCGATATTGCAGCTGATTCACAAAGCATTCATAGCCCTTAGCTTGGAGTGTGCCCCTGAAACATCAATATATAGCCCTCCCCTTCAGCCTTACCTCTTTCCACACAAGAATTAAGACACCCCCACCCATAGGCAAAATGGAGGGGTAGGGCTAAGTGGTTAAATGGGATTCACCCACATTTAGATTTATATAACCTTGCCTGAATATGGTAGTATTTTCTGTTACATTAGAAAGTGTTCACACGGTATTAACCTTAGCAGCATAATGTAATGCTGTCAGCTCCAGTTTTGTTGCTCTTTGGTTTACATCAATGTTGAGATTTTGAACAAGGAAACACAAAGCCTCTTCTTGGGCTGTCACTGCTGCTTGATGTAAGGGCTGAGCTCCCAGAATATCTACAGCTGTGGGGGAAGCCTACACACACACACACACACACACACAATGCTGAATTGTAACCGAGCTTCTATCAAAATTGCTGGTACAACTGACTTTGGTTTTCAACTTACTCTGTGTTTTTCCAGCAGCAGCTTTGCTACTGCAAGGTGTCCATTTCTGACAGCATCCATGAACGGAGTAACTCCACAGCTGTCCTTTTCGTCAGGTTCATAAGCACATCTACATAATGAAAAGTCCACTAAAGTCTCAAAGATGTTTTGTAAACCATGAACAAAAGCACACGTCAAATAGAATGTGAACAATCGTGACACCCAAGCAAACAGAATTTTAACCACTCACCTCTCAAGAAGAATCTTGACTACTTCCAGACAGCCATGCATGGCTAGAAAACAATTTTGTTACTATAGTTTTTTTAAATTTAAAATAAATTAAGGAATCAAGCCAGAGTAGAGTAACTGCAATGACATCTCTGGCACTTTTCTGCTTAGTCTTAAAAATCTTTCAACTTATTGTTGAGCTGAGTTCACCTTCTCAGCTGTGTTTATTTATAACGCATTGCCTTTTTTAAATCACTATATAAAGCAGTGGTTCCCAAAGTATGTGTGTATGGTTTCGCAGGGGGATACATAATACATGTCACTTGGAATATTTCCACTGTATGATTTGTCACTCTGTGATAGTTCAATATTTGCATTTTTGTATGAATTTGTATGAATAGTATGAACCACTGATATAAAGCATATAGATGTTTTTCTTCTTAAATATATACTTCAAAAAATGACCAAATATCAGTCAGTGTAGTTATTTTATATTTGTCAACCGTACCTGCAGTGTGCAGAGGTGTCCGTCGGGTCTTGCTCTTTGTCCTCCACACTTCAGGCCTGACCTGCAGGAGATGCTCGATCACAGCTGGATCTCCTTCACGACATGCAATGTGCAGAGAATTCCAGCCATCCTTATTCTGGAGTGTTGGGTCTGCACCATGGTCCAGAAGCACTTTAATAACCCCAAGATCTCTTTTGGTGCAAGCCATCATCAGAGGAGTCCTAAGAGAAACAAAGTTCAGCTTCTCAACGTTTATGTGCTTTAACAGATAATAGCTAAGGAAGCCCATTTTCATCACTTGAAACTACACATTGCCATTTTTCCATAAAAGCAAACTTGTTTTGTCAAAATGAATCACTCCCTGTTACAGAAACAGTGCATGATATAGTGTGTTGGCCATTTTGTAGTGTTGTTCAAAATCTCAATGGTACATTTGCATACAGCTCCTACTTTTTCCAGCACTTATTGAATTTACCCTCCTATATATTAAATTAAATGTAAGTTTTTCCTTGAATATTTCTTGTCTTGATTTTAGGGCTGCAACTAATGATTATTTCGATAATCGATTAATCTGTCGATTATTTTTTTCGATTAATCGATTATTCATCGGATTAAAAAGGAAGACAAGCCAAATTTGGTTTCCTGTCTGTTACTAGCATATTCAGGACACCATCAGTTAGAACAGCTGCTTGCTGTGGTGTGCAGATCTTCTTCAAAACATAGTCAGCAATGCTGGGCTGTTTTTATCTGAGGTGAGAGAGAAAGTGTAGATATGAACATACACCTTTTTTAAGGTAATAACTACTGATCTAAATTGCAGACAACAATGCAGGCAAATTTATTTTACATAAATGGATATTGGGTGATGCCATGTGCTGAGAATAAAAGGGAATTTCATCTAACACATGATCAGATATGATTAAGATATTTAAGATTTTAGAGAACTAATGTTGTAATTGTATAAGGAACACAAAACCTACCATTATTAAAAATTAGTGTTTACATGAAGAATTAACCCAACCGTTACATTAACTTTATATTTATCAATATTTAACAGTGTATGTAATGTAATATACACTTATAATGTAATATACACTTGGCTGTGATACTCAAACACTAACACGCAATGCCAGTCAGAAAAGACCTTGAAAAAGGCTTTAAATATATTATTTAAAAAAATGTTTGGATTTTTTTTTTAAACTCTGAATGTAACTGCCGCCACATTTAAGGTGGAACGGAAAACTCACTAAATACAAGAGTGACATAAATTTACTAAAAATTAGACATCTTGTTTAACTACTCTAGCAGGCTCTAGTGACATTTAGCTCTAGTAACGTTAGCTCGACTAAAACTACGGGCTGTTTTGGACCTGCTGGTCGAGCTGACACATTTAAGGGGTTGGGGCGTGTTCGCTAAACGCGAGTGTAATATCAATGTACTAAGATAAACAAATGTTGTTTAACTACTCTAGCAGGCTCTAGTAACATGGAGTGAGAGAAAAAGTAGAAGTAACTTACTATACTTAATCTCTTTCACACATAGCTCCAACAGCCTTCCTTTTCAGGTGCCTCATGCAGTGATGTTGTGCTGCCGTGCCATGCGAGATCAGCTGTGCACATTTTGCACCTAACGCTGTTCTTTAAAGGCGTTAATGTAAAGTGTTCCCATATTTTTGATGACTTGGGTCATACATTTTTCTCTCTGCTTGTGCTAACATTATCCTCTGCTGTGACCGCCTCCGCCATTTTTCAAACCCTTCTTCCAGAGTTTGTCACGTGTAGCAACTGTACCTATGTGTATAATAACTTAGACCCAACTAATCAATTATTAAATTAGTTGCAAACTATTTTAACACTCAATTTTAATCGATTAGTTGTTGCAACCCTACTTGATTTTATAATAGAATAATTTTGTTGCTGGTGGTGGTAGTTTTAACCAATTTCTGGTTATAGATTTTTACCTGCTGCTTGCATAATTCCAAATTGGTATTTTCCAGGTCTCCTCATCAATTCCAGGGGAACAAGGACCAAGTAGATTGTCTCAACACAAACAGGAATTTGCTGATTTAACATCTGTTGGGTTATTTTATGTGTTTCCTCACAGAATGGTGGCTTAATTTTACAGTTCTAGAAAGTTATAAATCCTGCACCCAGCCATGGAATTCAGGTGATTTATAGTTTGGGAACTTTTTGCAGAAAAACACACTTATACTCTACACAAAATGGTTGGTAATATCCAAGTACACGACTGGAGGCAGCAATGCAAGTTCAGTACTCCAAATTTATGGTCTGGTTATACAGAGCAATACTGTTATAAAAATAAATCAAGTTGGAAATGTATCCAAGTAACAGTCCCTGGTATCCTTGCTGAGTTTGTCTTTGTGTGGAGTCCTCTCCCTTTGCTCATACCCCTCCAGTTTTAGTGCTCTCACTGCTGCATAGGTATAAAAATGAAGTATGCTGCTCACTGTTTTTATTGTAACTATACAGCCATAATGGCGCACTGGTGACTTCAGGAGCAAAATCACATGTCACCGACAAAGACCTTGTCCCATTTACAAGTACTGATAAAAGTCCTTTTGTTCCAATTTGTAATTGAACGTCCTGTACTTCATTTTTTTGTTATTGTACAATAAGCAGCCATCCCTTAAATATATTTGGTATGAATGTTGTATGAAATGCGCACCATTTAAGTATAAAGTAATTAAGTCTTGATTACGTTGGCCTGAATCTTGAAAGTAGCATTGATCCAGAGCTTATATATATATATATATATATACTTTTACTATGTGTTATAAAAGCTTTATCCACTATCATATATAAGGAAGAGGGATTCCCATTGTCTGTGATTGTTCAATGACTTTCCATCATTTTCCATTTACTGCAAAATAAATAGAATTACACCAGCCTAGCAGTGCACTCAGCTGGGCTGCTAAACAGTGATCTTTGAAGCCTTTAAAAACAACCCCAATCTTAATCTTTTGAAGGCTGAAGGGTTCTATATTTAATTATCAGCCTTTTTCCATGCCACAGATATCTAAATATACATTTAAATAATGTAAATCTATTGCTAGTCTCTGGAACAACTAAAGAATTCTAGGTAGAAAACTAATTTTGACTGATTCTATTCTGGATCCAAATCCCAGGAGTTAAATTCCATCTGAGAATGTACAGTTTTAATTTTCCTGTAGGATACCAACATATATGGATCTATGGTTAATGTTCTTTGGGAGAATAATTTTTATTTTATTGAATTTTCTTTCCATTTCAGTCCTTCTGATTTTAATGTGTTGTGGGAGTCATAATAAAAAGCTAAAAACATGTGTTTCTTGAAGGTCCGTTTATGTATATCAATTAATACATCATCTCCAAATAACGCAATTTTATATAAACTTCTTAAGTATCAAATAAATGTAGGCGCAATTAACACCTAATACAACTGCTGGAATCCTGTATTTTTATATATTCTGCATAATATACCAGGTCCTGTTATATTTTCTTGCCTTTGCTTCCTGGATATGAATATAGTTTGGTCAATTAAAATAATCTGTGGCAAAAGAGATTCTAACCGTTTTGTTAACGTTGAAGAGAATAGTTTATAGTCAATATTTAATACAGTTATCGGTCTATGAACACACTTTCTAATTTATCTTTGTCCTCCTTTGGAATAACTAAAATGATGGCCTTCGTCCATGGGGGTGGAATCTCACACTCTGTTCTCGCTCAGCGGAGTGATATATCCCAACACAGTTCTGCTAAACATCTTCATTAGCTCATAGACATACTGCTACATGATGAGACCCAGCACCGCTTGGAGTGATTTAACTCCGCACATCTCTCTTAGAGAATAAACCCCAGTCTATAATATACAGGCAGGAACGGTTAGCTAAGACCTTCCACCTCAAAACACTTCCTTCGAGCCGGATTCGAACCAGCGACCTAAGGATGCCCGTTTTCAACCTCTACAGTCCTCCGCTCTACCAACTGAGCTATCGAAGGGACACGCAATCGGCTGTGTGTTTATATATGTATAGTATTTCTTTACACTGCAGTATCAAGTTCTTTATCAAAAAAAAAGCGCTGCATTTCAAGGTTAGAAGCTGTTGGTCAAAATTATACATGGGACTTGAATTCGCTTCTTGGCTATCACTAACTCTATAGCTATAACCACACCACATACTGAAGGTCTAAAGAAGTTCGAGAAACATTTAAAAAACAGTACCCGAATAATCATGCCTCGAGGTGCCTTTAGAAATAATTTTCGGACGTTGTTTTCTGCATTACAACCGTAACAATATTTAATAATCAAAAACAAAAATGATCTTCCTTCGAGCCGGATTCGAACCAGCGACCTAAGGATGACAGTTCAAACCACTACAGTCCTCCGCTCTACCAACTGAGCTATCGAAGGTGATAGACGCTCCCTGTGAAACATGGCTTTTCATACAGATCTACACACTGTGTCCGCATGCTTTCAACTTACCAGTCAGCTCTCTTCAGACAGTCTATTTTCGCTCCTCTTTCGATGAGATACTGAACGCACAGTTCGTGGCTCATAGACGCGGCCTCGTGCATGGCTCTCTTGTAATCGTTGTTGTACAATTCAATGTCTATGCCGAGTTCCTCGATGAAATAACGCAGAATATCGGTGTGTCCGTGCCTGGCCGCATAGTGCAGCAAAGTGTCTCCAGACTTCCCAAAATGTGCTTTAATAGACAGCTCATTTTCACTTATCCGCTCCATTTGTTCTCTAAGTGCACTCAATCGTCCATCCTGTGTTAATTTTATTAAAGACTTGAACGCATTTTCGGCTTCCATTTCTTTTAGTTAAATTCTGAAAAAGTAATATAAACACTTTAGTCATTAGCATGATTTTCTCATTTCAGATTTTGTTGACATTATCCGTGCAATTGCGAAGCAAGAAACAACAGTAGCTCCTAACTAAAATGGCCGCCGAGATGTCTCCAATTTAAAAGACCTGGGACACAATTTCGCAGAACAAGACCCTCAAGACTCTCAAAACTAAAGACAATGAGTTTTTATTAACAGACTATGGAATAAGTAGTTGTAAGATTTAATTAACAGACTATAATTTTATTCACAAAAACAGTAAACAGGGTTACTGCAATATGTAACTTTTGGAGCGGAGTAAGAATAGTCTCCGCCCTGCCCCTTAGCTTTAAAGGTGAATTACACTAAGCAAATTAGGGGGAGCCCTGGAGCAAAAATATCAATTCTTACCTATTGTTGTTTTAGCTATCCTGACCAATATACGCCAGACCAAAGACAAGACAGGAGTGCAGCATGGTCTTTGCAAAATTCTAATATATTTTTTTTACTGATGTTGGAAATTGATTTTTTCATTCATTCATCCATTTATCATCTGTAACCCTTATCCAGTTCAGGGTCGCGGTGGGTCCAGAGCCTACCTGGAATCATTGGGCGCAAGGCGGGAATACACCCTGGAGGGGGCGGAAATTGATTTGCACCAGTGAAATTGTTAGAAAAGCCATTTGGTGTAAGGCATAAGAATTACCTTAAATGCAACCCTCCAAAAGAAAATGAGTGGTTTTCAAATATTTCTTAATCAAGTGTATGCAATAGTGCCGAAGTGTCTGTGAGAGGTGAAATTGGGATGAAAATGTGAGATATGGCACCACAGTGTTTTCCTTAATTTCCCCCAAAAAGTTCTCATGAGCGCCCCCTGTATGCACTTATTCCACACCTATTGTAAGTACACAACTAGCACTATACTGAAGAAAATGACTCCTGTTTCCCTGCAAGGTGACATTCCTCACACCTCCAAAAATGAGAAACATTAACTCTTTAAGAGTAGTTGGAATTTGTTTATTAATTTTTTTAATGTTTTGATTCAGGTTTTTTAAAAATTCTGTAGTTAGTAGGAAATGGAATGTTATAGTGATATGTACCAGGACATTGTATGATGAGGGTACGCCTGTACCGTCTGTTCATTCCAAATTACAGAACTGAATAACTGTGTTGATATTCAACAACTCACTTAAATGAGTCAGATGTGTGTAATCATGACAGGATTTTTTTAAACATTACTAAATGCAAACACCTTTACATTTTATCAATCAGAAATTATTAATACTTGATTAACTAACAGGGTACCTCTGGGAACCAGTCATGTAGATACTTACATCTAACATTCATTCATTCATTCATTATCTGTAACCCTTGTCCAATTCAGGGTGGCGGTGGGTCCAGAGTCTACTTGGAAACATTGGGCGCAAGGCGGGAATACACCCTGGAGGGGACGCCAGTCCTTCACAGGGCAACACGCACACACATTCATACCTACGGACAGTTTTTGAGTCGCCAATCCACCTATAAAAGTGTGTTTTTGGACTGTGGGAGGAAACCGGAGCACCCAGAGGAAACCCACGCGGACACGGGGAGAACACACCACACAGACAGTCACCCGGAGCGGGAATCGAACCCACAACCTCCAGGTCCTCGGAGCTGTGTGACTGCGCCACCGTGCTGCCCTACATCTAACATTACCACACATGTAGAATATATTATGATAAATTATCTGAAGCATATTCTAAATATTTTTGTTTTTGTTCCTGGTAAAACGCAGTAATATTACCAGATTTACTGCCCTCTGACGAAGCCCTACATTTACAATAAAATAAATAAATAAATAAATAAATACATTTCAAAGCTGAATGAGGGGTGGAGTCTTTAAGCAGTAGGGATGTAGGGTGCGAAATTAAGTGTCCCATTTCTGATTTCAATTCCTTAAACGCTTGTGCCAATTTTCGAACGGCAACAAAGTGCACACTTCAAAAAGGCCTTAGGTCTTCGGGCCGGAATTTATACAGGGGCTACTGTAGTATTGTGCGCCATCATTAACAAGCTGCAGTTGCAAGATATACACAGTAGGGTGCGTGCAACATTTAATTGCAACTACCGAGATACAAATGTTTCATTTAATTCTAAAGTTTTATTGCCGTAAGTTAAGATGACAAGTATAATGTGTTCAGGAATACACAGACCAGCCAGAACATTAAAATGATCTTATTGTTTCTATATTAATTTTCCATATTTATCAAATTATCCATTTACTGTACCCACATTGGTAGTCCTACAAATACAGACGGCAATCCAGCTGTATCTCTGCATAAATTTGCCAAAGGAACACGTAGTTCTACAATTAAAGTCTGGAGTCAATCTGTTGCTCTTGCATTGTTTGTTACCTTTCACCCTGTTTTTCAACAGAGCAGGTATGATTTGGGTGGTGAATTATCCTCAGCACTGCACTGACAATGACATGGTGATGGTGGTGTGTTATTTTGCATTGTGCTGGTAAGAGTGGATCAGACACAGCAGTGCCCCTGGAGTTTTTAAAGCCCTCTGTGTCACTGCTGGACTGGGAACCAAAAACAGCCAGCCAACAGCGTCCTGAGTCAAGTGATGAAGGACTAGAGGACGACCAAAACAAACTGTGCAGAAACAGATGAGCTACTGTCAGACTTCACACCTATAAGGTGGACCAATGAGGTAGTAATTATAAAACTGCAAAGTGCGCTCCTGTATGGTCTGTAAATGAACAGTAAATGTAGAAAGAAAGAGGTGGTCATAATGTTATGGTTGATCTATTTATGTATCAGACAGGGTTTTTATAAAATTACTGTCACAAGTGGACTACAGTTGTCTAAGCCTAAGTCAACGGTGTCATGTGACCATGATAATATAGTACTTAATTGATCTTATAAGTGATCTTATATGGAAAGTGGAGCAGATAAAATAGAGAATGAATTTAGAAACAAAAAGGTAAATGTAATGTTATGGCTGTCGAGTGTATAAAATACCAGAGTTGCCCGAGTCACTGCTACTACACATAGAAAGGCAAGAAATGAAAGGACAAAAAAGCTCAGCTGAGAATATTTTTCAGGGGGGCTGTAAAGACATTTTATTTGACGCTATTCCTGGGGTAACAATTCATATGCGATTTAAATGAGAGTCAATCCCTGTGAGAAGTTACCATATGTTATTTAATATTTAGACTTAGGGCAACAGCCTTTTTTACAGCACAATTTGCATAATTTATCAATACCGTTTGTGTACAACCACAAAAACCATGACATTAGAATTTTTTTTATGTTTTTCATTATACATTGAGTGGAAAACCAGACAGATTATACAAGCATCTTTGTACAGTCAGCATACATCTTTAGATAGTAGGTTTTTTTTTCTCTTCCCCCGTAGTCTCTTTGTCTGTCTTATTGTAGAATAGAATCTGGACAAAAAAATAGTATGAACAAACCACCAACGAAACATGCAACATCCAAAGTGAGTACATCACAGGTCTCCTGATACTACTTGAGACAACAGGGTCAGCTTTAGCTCATTTCTTTACACTGTTAAATTATGTGTCTGTTGTGCAGGTTAAGTCCAGTTTGTCATAGGCAAGCACGCCGATTATCCTCCCACTAGTGCATGTGCTGAGCAGAATACACATGGAGCAAGAGAGAGCATAGGTCTCCTTGCCCTGTGCCTTTACACATGCACTGTGTTGAACTGCAAAATTAATATAAGATTCTATCTGTAGAAAAAGAAAAGTTGTTTTATTTACAAGATAAGAAATACTCTATTTTCATATGTCACGAGTGAAGTAGGGATGATGTCATCATGCACTGAAAAGTCAAAGGAAGAGTGTAAATATGTATATTAATTGTATGGAGAAAAATGGATGGACGGAGCATTTTGTATATGGCAACATACTTTTTGGGCTTTAAAAAAATTGGTAAAAGTAAAAAAAAAACGGGGGCTGAACCACGTTGATTCTGTTGTGTGTAACTTTTTTTTTTTGGGGGGGGGGGGGGGGGGGGCTCACAAGTACACATCAGAGACCCTGTTAGTTCAAATTTTGTAAACACACAATATACATTGTGCACCACACAAACATAATGTCAATATTTATCTTCATTTATGTACATCGGATCTTTCTCGTGAACTAGCTTTTGGGTGGAATGTAAAGGTTTTGTGTTTTCTTCATTTTTGTAATGTTGCATATTATAACAGAATCTCTAAAAAGCATTAACATTTTCAGTGATAAAGCATCAACCAAAAGCATTAAAAATAAAAACCAAACCAAAATACATGAAAAAGAATACAAAAATGTAAAAAAGAGATCTCAGTCATAATACTTTGTCTGACAACTAAATAGTAGATACACCAGAGGTTGCATAGAATTGCTTAAGTAAAACCTGTGGATTTGGTCAAAGTTTGGCACAGGTTAAAAGCTCCTCATAACCAGGCCTTCCTAAGTGTAACCCTGCACAACCAAATGAAATGTGTATTTGATGTGTCTGGCTTTGAGATATAAATGGCTACGTCCTGTCCTCTCTTGGGAGAATGATTTGATGGCAAAAACCTGAATTAAACTTAACTTTAACAAGCTATAAATAAAACAACAACATCAACAACAATAACAACGACAACAAACATGATGATGGCACATCATCTAAGTGCACAATTCTGAGATTGGAGCATAACAACAGGGATTCAAAACAATAAGGACGGGGAGTTTAGAGTTAAGATTAGCCTTAAAACCATTAAAAAAAACCTGCTTCATATCCAGTAAACTCGATTATTGCAGTCACAATGATGTGCAAGATAAAAGGCATGTCTAATAAATGATACTTTCTTTTTCCTCACTTCACTGGAGAACGTTTATTTTAACAGCAAAAGCTAATGATAAATAAATCCCAGACATCTGTTAAAGCCCAATGAAAGCTTTTCATTTTAGCTTTTAACCAGTTGGCATAAATGTTTCTTCTAAAGTCAAACACATATATTCAATTAGGGAATCCTATTTAGGAGATAATTTATTGAAAAGGCAATAAGAGTAAGAGACACTGTGATATTTTTAATTGGACACATTTCCTTTCTGCCTGAGGGGAAAAAATAGTAAAATAATTTGTCTAAACATCACTATTACATTCAGGACATGCTAGAGACAAAGTGCAAAACATCTATTTTAACAATGCTGGACTTAACAGTTTAACTGAAATATTTGCAACATCCCATGGCCATGTTAATTTATATAATAATAATAATAATAATAATAATAATAATAATAATAATAACTTCAAAAATCCAATCAGTATGATTCCTTATGTGAAATTGTACCTTTGGAAGAATGGAATCTAAATTCCATAATTCAGATTCAGTCAGTACCATTCCCAAAGGAATAGCCCGTTTCTAAAAAGGAATCCATCTCAAATACAGAATGGATGTCACATTAAAAAGAGGTCAGTGCTATTTCTGTGTGAGGAAATATGAGTACATACCAGCCGAAGACATTCCACAACAACCCACAAAAACATAGTAAATTTATAAATTATATTAACAATATTTCCGTCATTTAAATCTATAGATATAAAATATCTCAAAATATACTTTAAATCCACAGAAATGATCTCTTCTTCCAACACATTAGAACATCTGAGAGAGAGGACGAATGTTGAGTGATAATTGTCTCTTATAATGAATCTAAATCTATCATACAAAAATAATATATGAGATATGTCTTCATCTTAACTCTGAAAACAATCGTAACCTTCTCCTAGGAGTGATATATTGTACTGATACGGATGTTTTTTTTTTTGTTTAATATGAGGACTTCCAGAACCTGGACTTGGCAGTGTAAAATATGCAATGTAATGATAAAAAGCCAACAAAAATATACATATTTCCATCCTGATCTCTAGTCATTTTATGGCCCGTTGACAACACATGTAGGTACAAATATGTGTACACATTTGTATGAGTGAGACTTGTGGGTGAGTGTAATGGTTTGTGATTAAGTGTACATGTACGTACATATGTGTAGCTATCTGGCCCTAGTCACATGACCTTCTTCTCCTTTGTTTGCTAGTCTAACTTTTGACCCCAGCACTTCCTATGTAAACTTAGAAAACACTCTGGTGAGCAGCCCACCTCCTGGTTCTTACAACCCTACTAGCAGCTCACATTACCACAATCTCATGGTTAGAACGACACATGGGGTTAAGATTTTCCTTGCATCTCCTTCTCTTCTTCACTCCAACTTGGTCCAGTCCAGTGAGACCCACAGAGTGTGTTGGGGAGGTGGAACTACAGTGTCCAGTGCTCTCTCTACATCCTGCTTCATCTAGGAATGAATCTGGGCTGTGGTGGCCAGCAGTTTGTGCCAGCTGACCACCCGTTTACGCAGGTCCACTTTGTCCAGCCACACATATGCCTCGCCAATCAGAGTCTTCTTCACAAACTTGCCCCCGTTTGAAACCAGAAACAGCTGGGAGGAAAAAAACAAACATAACAAAATAACACTTTTATTTTTAATTCTGAAGCTGAGGGGTAGATCATACAAATTGAACACCTATGGTGTTTTGATAAGCTTGAAGCAAAGCTTCCACACCGATTGTGGAGCATTAATCTCACTTTAAATCTGAAGTCTTTTACTGTAATCTACGGCCTTGTTTTTTTAATCGGCAGTAATTGTGAAGTTCACCTGAATGGAGTGTCCAGTGGGGTTCATGCAGAAGCGAAATGTTTCATTGAAGGATGGTTCACGGTCATGTCGACACACCCTCGTTTTCTTCTTAATTATCCTTTTCTGAGTGGCCACATTCACCACATAGAGCTTCACATACAGGTCTGTTTAAAATAGTAGGACTTGTGGATTTGTAGTAATATCAGTGCAAATGTATTGGAATAGCCAGTATATATACACTGAACAATCACTGGATTGGGAAAACCTACCTTGTATCTACACACATTGTCCATTATATCAGCTCCACTGACCATACAAGAGCACACTGAAGTTCTACAATGAGAGTGAGGTTTTTAAACATTGTGTCCACTCACTGTTCACTCTGTTAGACACACCCACCTTGTAGATATAAAGTCAGAGACAGTAGCTCATGTTTTTGTGCTGCACAGTTTGTGTTGGTCGTCCTCTAGTCCTTCATCAGTGGATACGGGACACTGTTGGGCTGGATATTTTTTGGTTGGTGGACAATTATCAGTCCAGAAGTGACAGAGAGGGCTTTAAAAACCTTGCATCCTAGCATTCCTAAGTGCCTGATCCATTCATACCAGCACAACACTCACTAACACACCACGAACACATCATTGTCACTGAAGCATTGAAAACGATGATCATCATCATCTTTTCCACTTAATCCATTTCAGGGTCACGGTGGCAACAGGGTGAGCAAAGAAGCCCTGGCATCTCTGTCCCCTGCAACTTCCACCAGCTCCTCCTGGGGGATCCCCAGTGGTTCCTGAGCCAGTCAGGAGATATCATCCCTCCAGTGTGTCTTGGGTCTACCCTGGGGCCTTCTTCCAGTTGGACGTGCCTCTTAAACCTCCAGTGGGAGGCGTCCAGTAGGCATCATCCGATGCCCGAACCACCTCAACTGACTCTTCTCAACGCGAAGGAGCAGCGACTCTACTCCGCTTGTAGCCACAATCTCTTTCTTTTGGTTATTACCCAGAGCTCATGACCATAGGTGAGAGTGGAGACGTACACTGACAAGTAAATTGAGAGCTTTGCTTTATGGCTCATCTCTCTCCTCACCACGACTGCCCGGTACAGTGACCGCATTACTGCAGATGCTGCACCTAACCGACAGTCAATCTCATAATCCCTTTTCCCATCACTTGTGAACAAGAACCTGAGATGTTTGAACTCCTTCACTTGGGGTAGGTTCTCACCCCCCTACCTGAATGGAGCATGCCATTTGTTTCCAGGAGATAACCATGGCCTCAGACCTAGAGGTGCCCGATTGCTTCACACTTGGCTGCAAACTGCTCAAGTGAGCGCTGGAGGCCTCCATGCGAAGAAGCCAGATAAATAACATCGTCCACAAATAGCAGAGATGTCACCTTCTTGACGGAAGCCCTCCTGTCCCAGGCACTGCCCTGATGAAGTCCAATGCCCACAATGAACAAACTTGGCTTACTGCCGAGGACTTGGCTTACTGCCACAACTCAAATTCTGACGAGCGACCCTGGCACCCTATTCTCATGAAGCACCTCCCACAGAATCTCTCTGGGAACTCCCAAGCACTCTCAATAATCTATGAAAAAGTATCGGACGGATTCAGAGAATGCTGAATGCAAAATCCGAGAATGATCCACCACCCAAATCATACCTGCTCTGTGGTGGTCCTCTGGGGGTCCTGAACACTGAAGAGCAGGGTGAAATGGGGATAAGAAAGTATGCAGAGAAACAGGTGGACTACAGTCTGTAAATGTAGAATTACCAAGTGCTCCTGTATGGTCAGTGGAACTGATAAAATGGACAGTGAATGTAGATACAAAATTCCTAATGTTCCTAATCCAGTGATCGGTATATATAAAAATTACAGTACAAACTTGTGAACTGAAAAGGGATTTGTTTAGCCATTGTGTATTATGTGTGTATTAGGGCACCTGTGTTTTGACCGATACCTGGCAAATGGTCAGGAGACTTAAATTTGTAGGTGATGTTTCTGCACTGAAGTATCTCTAGCACTAGGTGTTCTCCTTCAGTTTTCATCTCCTTCTTTAAAGCAATCTTTATCTCCCCCATCACCTGGGTTTTACCTAAACAAACACACACACACACATACTCATTCATCATACACAGTGGAATATGGCTGATCTCTCTTGTTCAGTTCATGTTTCTTGGACTCATATGATCCTTTCTTCTATCTATTGACACATCTTTTTGTGTGCAATATTTTCAAGACATTAAAGAATATCGCTGACATTTCTGGTAAACAACCTTATAGTGCACTTTTCTGATGTATCAAAACATGTTCAAAAGGATATCTTCCCAGTAAGTCTCATCTGTCTAGCAATGACAGTCAAGAGGAAACCTTTTAGCAAGCAGGGTAAAAAAGGTTGTTATGGGGGGAAAAAAGCAAAAGTTATTCACATACAGAAAAAAGCATCAAACACGTATATATACCAGATATATTGAATTTCCATATTTTTTATATAATAATGCATGTTGGGCTGACATTTAATTACTTACATAAATTGAATAAAAATACCAGCATTTTCTCAACAGTGGTTTCGAACTCCTAATGTCTGCTGAGCACACGGATGCTGGACTAGAGTATCACACACTGTGCCATGACCACCTCAGGGACTTCTGCCAACTGGAAACAAGCTAGGGAATTATCATCCTTTGGTACATGTGATTCACCAAGCCTAGCCCTAAAGCTTCCAGAGAATTCTCCCACCACAGTGGATTTTGTATATGTCAAAATGTTCATACATTCTGGCACCTTAAAAATCTACAGTGCTGAAGATGAAAATAGATTGTGATCTCACCCCCACATACACAACCTACATTTCTCTTATATGAGTCCAAGATAGTATAGTTAAATTGTGATTTCCTAAAGGCATGATCATAAGACCTGCAGTATCTAAATAATTGTCTAAAATTATCTGTGTGTGAGAAATAGAAGAGGATATGTATTATATTTACAACCCCAGTTCCAATGAAGTTGGGACGTTGTGTAAAACATAAATAAAAAAACGACTACGATGATTTGCAAATCCTTTTCAACCTATATTCAATTGAATACACTACAAAGACAATATTTAATATATAATATATATATTTAATATTCAAACGGATAACTTTTATTGTTTTTTTTTTTGCAAATATGCACTCATTTTGAATTTGAGGCCTGCAATACTTTCCAAAAAAAGTTGGGACAGGGCCATGTTTACCACTGTGTTAAATCACCTTTCCTTTTAACAACACTCAGTAAGCGTTTGCGAACTGAGTACACTAATTCTTGAAGCTTTGTAGGTGGAATTCTTTCCAATTCTTTCTTGATGTACCACTTCAGTTGCTCAACGGTCAGGGGTCTCCAATGTTGTATTTTGCATTTCATAATGTGCCATACATTTTCAGGCAGGCCAGTCTAGTACCTGTACTCTTTTACTATGAAGCCACGCTGTTGTAACACGTGCAGAATGTGGCTTGTCTTGCTGAAATAAGCAGGGATGTCCCTGAAAATGACGTTGCTTGGATGGCAGCATATGTTGCTCCAAAACCTGTATGTTCCTTTCAGAATTAATGGTGCCTTCACAGATATGCAAGTTATCCATGCCATGGGCTCTAACACACCCCCATACAATCAGAGATGCTGGCTTTTGAACTTTGCACTTATAACAATCCGGACAGTCCTTTTCCTCTTTGGCCCAGAGGACACAACGTCCATGATTTCCAAAAACAATCTGAAGTGTGGACTCGTCAGACCACAGGAACCTTTTCCACTTACTGTCAGTACATCTTAGATGAGCTCAGGCCCAGAGAAGCCGACGGTGTTTATGGGTGTTGTTGATATATGGCTTTCACTTTGCATGCTAAAGTTTTAACTTGCATTTGTAGATGGAGCGATGAACTGTGTTCACTGACAATGGTTTTCCGAAGTGTTCCTCAGCCCATGTGGTAATATCCATTACAGATTGATGTCCATATTTAATGCAGTACCACCTGAGGGATCGAAGGTCATGGGCATTCAATGTTGGTTTTGGGCCTTGCCACTTACTTGCAGAGATTTCTCCAGATTCTTTGAATCTTTTGATGATATTAAATTCCTTGCAATTGTATGCTGAGAAACATTGTTCTTAATCTTTTGGATGATTTGCTCACACAGTTGTTCACAAAGTAGTGAACCTAGCCCCATCCTTAACTGTGAACGACTGAGCCCTTCGGAGATGCTACCTTAACACCCAATCATGACACTCACCTGTTTCCAATTAACCTGTTCACCTGTGGAATGTTCCAAACAGGTGCTTTCTGAGCTTTCCCAGTCTTTTGTTGCCCCTGTCCCAACTCTTTTGGAACATGTTGCAGGCCTCAAATTCAAAATCAGTGAATATTTGCAAAAAAACTATAACGTTTATCTGTTTGAACATTAAATATTTTGTCTTTGTAGTGTATTCAATTGAATATAGGTTAAAAAGGATTTGCAAATCATCGTATTCTATTTTTATTTATGTTTTACACAACGTCCCATCTTCATTGGAATTAGGGCTGTAATAGGACGTCTTTGTTAATAAAATAAGGTCATAATAAAAGTGTTAAGGTGTGAAAAAATACACAAATGTCCTGTTTTTTACTAATGTATTTAAATTTTGGACGACTTTTTATTTTAACACCACAATATTTCATATATCTTACTTTTTACTCCACTACATTATGAACATCTGCCGTTCCTTTTGGTTTATTTGTGGACAAAATGGTAATGTGTCTGAACAAATCTTCCTGCTTTGCACAGCTATCCATGCAACACACAGCAGCACCATTGCTAGGAGACGAACAAACACTGTCGCTGCGTGAATACAAGTGAAAAAGTTTCTCTGCCTAAAACCAATAATACCAAAGGCAGACTTTTTTAAAATCAATTTTTGTGTGAATTTGAGACTGTTAGTAATTACTTCAGTTCTTAGAACGATAATTAAATAACAAAATTATTTGTACCGTTTATTATTTGGCCGTATTTGAGTCATCAGTAACTACTATTCATTCATACACATGGTTTACACATCTGTAGATGTCACATATCACTCACAAAGGGTGAGAGTCAGTTGGAGATTTATTAAAGATAATACATGAAGTAAGGTCAAAACCAGAAGGAATATTCCAAAACCCAAAAATCAGTGCAGAGAGATAAACCAGTCCAAAGGCAAAAACGAGTATCAGGCAGAAATTTAGAAAAGACAAAAACGTAGCCTGTTTAAAAATCAGTCGTCTCAGAATTGCAGAAATAGCTCAAACTATACTCTGCAAATATGTAGACACACCAGAGAGCGTTTACACTATGTAATATAAAATACAGTGGAGCCTCTACTTACGAACGCCTATACTAACAAACTTTCCAAGGTACGAACCGGGCATTTGAATATTTTTTGCCTCCACCAACGAAACATGACTCTAGAAACGAACCCAAGCCTCCTCCGAGCCGGCGACTGGAAATGGCCACTGACCCCAATAGACGAGTCTCCCAGTGCCCAGACTTGAGTGAGCTTTTAAGATTAGCAAATTGTAGCTTTAACAATTTAGCATTAGTGTAAATAGCAGACATCGAAATTCGTGCTAAGTTAAGTTGTATCTACGCTTCGTCTCCTCACATTCACCGCCTACTCTCTGTTATTCCACCCACCCCCACCTCCCGTCATACGGCCAGTGCCTGTGTTACTGCTCCAGCTGGTCGTTTATTACTGTTACCACTGTATTTCTTTTTTATTTTTAGTAATGCTACATGTATTTTTTTACTAATTTGAGAGTTTTGTAAACATATATCAGTGCAAAAAGGGTGACTTTTGGGGTGGGGGCTGGAACGCATTAATTGCTTTTCCATTATTTTAAATGGGGAAAATTGACTCGAGAAACAAACTTTTCTACTTACGAACCGGGTCATGGAACGGATCAAGTTCGTAAGTAGAGGTTCCACTGTTATAATAAAATTACAGCTTCAAAATCATTGTGACGCTTCACTGACCTGTAATAGGTAGAAACCACCCCTTCTATCCCTACCAATTTCAGTACAGTGCTGTAAGTTAATTACACTAGGGTGAGCATCAGGAACAGATTTTAAAAAATCTAACATAGTGTTCCTAAATGAGTAAAAAAATATGCTCTGGTGCAAAGAACACACAAAAGGCCAATTTATGTTTTTGCGTTCACTCAGTGCAGAGCCTATGCCGTAACCTGCACAAATGTCTTATGCCATTGTGAAAGTTTATACATGTGCTATACTGTCGCATCACACAATTACACTGCCAAACCAATAGGGCTAAATGTTCTTCAACCCTATGTAGTACACAATGTAGTGATGTATTTGAATTGGTTTTATGAATCTTCAAAAGCAGTATAGTGTAGAGGAGTTTATATTTCTGGACTTCTTGACTTGAGCAACTTGAACCAAGTCATTGTAGTCTGTATAGACACGTCAAGTTACTTTTCCGAAGTGCACATCAGGACACCCTACCTACAAAATAGGTTCAACACAAAAGCATAAATTGGGCTTAATACTCAAATTATATAATACAATATAATACAAAAATACAAAAATTATACAAAAATTATATTAAGACATTAGAGCCATAATATGTCATGGTACTTTTATATTAGATACTTAAATACATTTGAAGGTAAATACTTTTGTATTTTTACTGAAGTGGAGATCTACAACGAGGACTACCTCTGTTTGTAACCATAGCAACTAAACATCTATGATTTCAATCTCTCGTGGTCTTGGGAGACATGGACTGTGCTGATATTGTGGTCTGTGTGTTAGGTAGTGTGTGTGTGCTTTATTTAGTGAACAAATTTCAGTTTGATTTGGCACAGTCTGACGTGTGGAATATGTGAAATGAGTGAAATTTTCAGTCCCCACCTGTCCAGTGGTTCAAACAAAACTGGTTAAAAAAATGGTGAACACTTCGGAAAAGAATTGGATTTGTTGTTTTTTTTCCCCAAAAATTATTTATTATACACAAAAATTGTTTACAGCAATTTGGGACATTTACAGATGTTGAATATAATGTGCCTAAAGAACCTTAAAAGTGGGTATTTAGATTAATTTAACAGGACTTACTTGTACTGCATGCATATCTATTCTGTGTTGTAAAAAGGTCTATAAATCATTGTGTTATCATGTCTCTACCTTAACTGCTGGTTCTAAATGTGACAGATGACTCATGACACTGTCCTCTCTTTACTAATGAGGAAAAGTTACAGGCTGAATAAAAACACACACACTTACCCTCTGTGTCTCCATGTAATGACTTTACAACGTCTGTGCCGTTTGGAATCTTTCCACTATATGAAAGAATAACAGTGCAACAGAATAAGCTCAGGGAAAAACAAATATTTATATTATAGCTGCCATATCAAATGTCCATTATTCTCCTATTTACACTGCCGTTTATAGTGTGCGCACATATTAGACAATTGGGAATAATTCAAAATTGCTTTGAAATAAATGATCATAATGGCATATTACAGAGTTATACACTCTCAGAAGAAAGTACACTAGAGGTACATTATTGTCACTGAAGGTGCCAACAGTGGTTTTAAAGTCCAGTTGTGTTCCCTAAAGGTACATTACATTCTCTTCCCCAGAAGGAGAGAGGGATATTTTTAAGCTTTCATTATAGAACTATGTAAAATATAAGAACATAATATGGGATGAAATGCAATTAAAATAAAATCTACAATTATTTTTTAAAAATAACGTACAATTTTACCCTTGTACCCTTGAGTAGTAGCACCACAGTGACAGCTAAATGTACCAGTACAGTGACCGTTTTTCTGGCAGTGCACAATAAATATAATCTTTTCTACATTATGAGGAGATAAGAAGTTTTTTTTTTTACCACAGTGACAATATGGTAGAGCCATCACTTATTGTGAAAACCATCACTTAACGTGATCAGCTTATAGCAGTAGGTCACAAGTAAATATGATCACTGGGAGAAACTGAGATTGTGGACACATGCTATGTGCAAAATTACACCTGTCTAATAGCATATTAGGCAGGGTTTCTCAATGATTTTATTTATCATAAAATCTGTATGTAATGGATTTGTATGTTACCACATTGTAAACAGACGAACACTTACAATCTGGGGACCTGGAAGATGGCGCTGTCCACCGCATTGGTCTCACCCTCTTCTTCCAACAGGCTAAAGGCACTGCCACTCAGACCACTGTCCAGTGAGGCTGCAGTAACAGGAGCATCAGCAGGTCTATGGCTGCGGGATGCTGTTTGAAAGTGTACTACATGAGTTATACAATTGTCCAACTATCCTCCCGAATGGATAACTACCACTGGGTTATGGACCCAGAAAAAGCAGAATAAAATGCTTAGGATAAATGATAACCCTCCCACATATAATGTCCACTTATTCCTGACCAGTACCTCCAGTACCTAACTATACACACAAACACCCACAAACCCCCTTACACACACACACACACACACACATATATATATGCACACACAAATACTCTAAGCTCTGAGACGTTATTAACCACAAGTAGAGCGCATGACATGTAACCATATAAGACAAAATTTTACAAAACATACATATGCAAACACCAAAGAACAGCAAAAGCGTAGACAGACAGAAGAAAGCATTAAACTGTTAATTAGTAATTCCAGTGTTTTAGCAACTTGTGTGTTCTAAATAATGGTGTTAGTCTCATTCTAGAATAAATGCAATTCTATTTAAACCGCTTAACATATAGTTAATATTTGGGCAGTTGTGCATTTTAATTTCCTTATTAAGCCTTATAGAGATGTTGTACCGTGTGATTCTGTGACTGAGTGATGGGTGATGGTGTGAGGTGGAATGCATGAATTGGGCACAACACATAATTCATGCGCACAGCTTTCTCTGCACAGATTCCCCAACGCTGGCTCCGAGAGCTTTACTAACACCAGACATCCACTTAGCTTTATATAAAATGTCACACAAAGTTTACATACATCTTATTTACAATTGTATCTATGGCAGCAGTTGACAAATTGTTAAATTCATACAGATACTCTGGTTTTAGTGAAGCACGTTGTGGACTGTGGCTGAGGCTGAGTAACACTGCATGAATTATCTGTGGAGTGACTGAGTGTCTAGGCCTCTTTATTTTTTTGCTATAGGTGTGCGTTAGTAGCTCAGCATCCTCTCTCTCTCTCTCTCTCTCTTTCTCTCTCTCTCACTCTTAGATTTTAGCACTTGTGCAAGGCTTGCAACTCTCACCTCCGTCCAGCTGTGGCCTCTCTTCTGACATGGCTTTGCGGAGGGTCAGTTGACGGCCATCAGTGATCTCATTGGCCGCCGCTTTCTGTATGGTGAGCACGCCCACTACGCTGTGTCTGTGGTGCCTCAGGGAGAGACGGCCAT
Source organism: Hoplias malabaricus (assembly GCF_029633855.1). Classification (NCBI taxonomy): domain Eukaryota; kingdom Metazoa; phylum Chordata; class Actinopteri; order Characiformes; family Erythrinidae; genus Hoplias; species Hoplias malabaricus. The sequence goes on from NC_089803.1 coordinate 51,788,624, forward strand.
TTTGGGCTGGGGGGAGGTAGTGGTAAGGCCACGTACAAGCCGAAGGGTTGGGGGGGGGGGGGGGTGTAGGCAGGAGAAGAGGACAGGGTTTGAGGAGAGGTCAGGGAAAGGTTGGGGAGGGGGGACGAGATGGAGACTCAGAGTATGAACTCCTTACAACATGGAAACCACCAGCTTTTTACTGTATTTCATAGTCACATGCAGCCAAAGTGCGTACCCCCCTGGCTGCAAAGGGGGATTAGGTCAAGGGGGACTGGATTTGGGTTATGTTGGTTGTGGGGGTGGGGATGGGGGCATAGCGCATCCACTGAGGTGCATTGTGGGCCAGCAGTAGCCACAGGGAGCGTGGAAGAGGAGGCAGGGTAGTCATGGGCAGAAGAGGCCACATGCACAGGCGACTCAGTGGAGGAGGGTTAGCTGCAGAAAAAGCCGGAAGGGTCGTTCGGGAACCGAACACACGACCCAGTGGGACAACAGAATGAAAAGGGTTCCAGAAAATGGAGGAATCAGCAAACGGGAACAGTACGGGCTTCCAGGAAAGTGGCCAGCGAGAAAATCTGCCCTATGTGGTCAAAGAACTGGCTGCGTGCTGGCAGGGAACATCCCGTGTCAGCTGAGCTAACCCTAATTTGACAATAACAGGGGTGACCCCAGCTATTTTTCTGATCCGAGATCCAGAAGAAGTCAGATGTCCTCGTGTAGGCTCCTCTTTTCTAAACCGTCTTGCGGCATACAGAGGAGGTCCATGTGACTCAGCTCCTGACAGATCAGGTCAGATCCTCTGACAGTGATTGGCAGGTCGACCCGCAATGGCATAGTAAGCATCCTACTTAAGCCTGTTGGGCTGTGTGCACTGATGAGCTTAACTGGGTCAGAGTTTTTTTTAAATTGGGTCTGCATTTTATTTGCTGCATTAGATTTGGGATCAAAGCATCCCCCTTCTTCATACATATAAGTTCCTCATATGTATTATCATTGTTGAATTAATAATATATAGTTAGATTCACTGCTTTAATATGCTTTGGTTTAAAAAAGTATTAACTATTATATTTAAACATATTTATTAGGACCTTAGAATTTTTTTTTTTTAGAATTTACACACTTTATAAACAATAAAATAACTTATATTTACATTCTGAGCTTTGAACATGTCTATTCCTTTAAGTGAAGTGGTTCTGAGTGTTTGCTGGAACAGTAATAGGGCTCTACGTGCATGAGAGTGTGCGTGCGTTTGCGTGCAGAGTGGTAAAATGTCTCCAGTGAGAACAGGTGAGAACACACAGGAGAGGAAGCAGTGAGGTGAACAGACTGTGACCACAAGGGGACCAGAACAAGGGAGAGAATACACAAAAAAAAAGACGAAAAGGGGTAGCAAAAAAAAATAAAAAAAGAAGAAGAAAAACAGAAGGAGGAACAGATGAGTGTGAAGGCAGCCATGCTGTGGAGGCTTTATTTGCGTCGTTTACTTGGTTGGAGGCGTTGCTGGCCGGCAACTTCGGCCGTAGACGCGGCGTCATCAGGGTGTGCCCGGGCTGCGCCACTTTTGCTATGAGTGCGCTGGGTCCCGTGGGAACGAGCTTGACCCTCGGAGGGAGATGGCTTCGACGTGCTGGGGCTACTGTGAGATTTCTCAATAGTAGGAACCTGCGTGTCTAAAACAACCAGAACCAAATTACCACAGCGAGACCCTGATGTACTGTTCTCCCTTTTTGGAATACTACAGACCCCATTCTCAGGGTTCACTCCACCACTCTCATAGTCCCCTTGACTCATGTGTAAAAGAGACCCCAGATATTAAAAGACAGCAAAAGATTATAACAATATTCATGAGGGACAGAGTACATTAGAAATTATCATAAAGACAATTCCTTGTATCAAGCTAAAAATTTAAATATCTGATTCTGCTATTTAGCTAGCTAATGATATTGAACGTTAACATCTGATGTTTTCAGAAGGTTAGCATAACTTCCATGTATATTTAGAGATAAATATTGTTGGCTGAAACAGTGTTCATTTAAAAAAAAAATAAAGTAGGACAATATGGAACACAGCATTTCAACGAATAGCTAATACATTTATTAATCTGTTCAGATTAGATGTTTAGTTATTAGAGCTGGCTATTCAGATATCTGTTTATTGGGTAGGTATTTGGTTTCTAATTTAAAGTGGGTGTTAGACATGGATATCTGACAAAAACGACACGACACCTTCCAAATACTTGAATATTCGCAGAATATTACAGTGAAGTTCCAAAGACCTAAAAATGGTATTCGGGACAGCCCTATTAATGATCCAGTCATAAGTTAGCTGGCTAATGTTAGCTTTATTTGGCTAGTAAGCTGGTAGTCCCAGATATTTAAATGTAGGGCTGTCTAAAGAAGCAACCTAACAATTATACAAAAAGAAAATGTGAGTGGTGATTACACAGAGTCATGAGAATGGGGCTGGTTTACGTTGGAAGGGACTATGCAATCAGATATTGCTGTTTTTTTTATGTTTTTTGTAGCCCAGTTTCCTATTTAGCACTTCATTTAGTTTGTTTAGTAGCAGTTAGTGAGGTTCCGTTTAAAACAGCTAATGATGGTTTGGTGACCCTGTCTTCTCCATGGGAAGGTTAGGATGGAGCGCTAAAAAGCACAGTGTGACTATGAGCTGAACACACATATATGGAGAAAGCATGGAGCCAAAGCTACAATGAATGAGTGATGTAGACGGGTCAGAGTGAAGTTAAGAGAAATAGAGAGAAATAGGACAGGGACAGCAGAATGAAAAGGAAAATAGAACGCGCCAGACCAAGTAGTGTGGGTTGGGTAGAGATGCAGGAAGGGGAGCTAATCAGGAAAAAGTGTGAAACCAACATTAAAATCCCTAGGAATGAAGGCATGTCCTACCCTTGGCAGGGTCAGGGAAGATGCCGTGGCTGCGGCTCTTGATGACGGAGGATTTGGGCGAATCCTGACTGCCGTGGCCAGATGTTTTCGGGGAGTGTCCAGCGGGTGGTTTTGGTGAATGTTGGCGCGAATGCGAGCGCCGATGGTGTTCCCCCTCACTCTGTTCCTTCAGTGGCAGCCAGCGTGGCACATTATCCAGCTGAGTTGTGTTCGACAGGTCTATCAGCACCTACACCATGCCAAACACCTTAGTTGCAGGATGCCAGCAGGGTGCATTTATACTATTGTGTTTTGGGATCTTATAAATCAGACATTTCCAGTTGCCAACTAAAAGAATGCGTAAGCAACAAAATCTCTGAACCTCAATTAAAAAAAGCACTACTATTGATTTTTAATGTCATACTTGTCATTGATGACTAAAATCAGAACACAATTACAGTTTTCTGTGATGATTAATATAGCAGTCTGCTGCGCAATGTCTGTTAAATTTAAGTGAAGACAGAGCTCTAAGACCCTGAAGATGCTGTTGTTTTTTCTGCCCACATATTCATGTGTGCCTGTGTTTTTGATTGAGCAAAATTTGGGATTGGGAAACCATGGTATTAAACTAATTTGCCTGCAAAGAATGCCTAAAATTCATACATACAAGTTTTTAGATTAGGTAATATTTAATATCATAATTTTCCAGATCACTAACTAAACAAATGACTTCAAACTTTTGAATGTTGTTGTAAATCAAGTGAATTCTCACCTCTCCCAGGAAATCATTTGAACAGCACTTATCATAGTCCCACACAGTGACCTCCAAAGTCTTCTTCCGCAGCTAAACACATACATGCACAACACAATATCAACATATCAGCTGACATTTCCAGCTAGATTTAGTCATTTTAAATGCAATGCTATGCCTTTAATGAAAATTAAACATGACCTAGTAAAGTGTAAAACATCATATAATTGGTCTCCAGTTTCACAGTAAGTTTAATGTGGAGCATATCAAACTGAGCATCAATCCCAGTGACAGTTGTGCATTGAAGTGAAGAATTCCAGGTGCTTTTCTTGCAAAATTCAACTCTGTGCATACTTCTCTACTTTCTGTTCTTTCTCAATTAAGACCTGTTCTCTTCGCCTCAACAGCCAAGTGACTGTGTATCAATCAGTCCTGTCATTAGCTGCCTCTAAAAGCTGAGGAGAATGATAGAGCTCTTTGGTCTTAATTAAACTGAAACACTTCTGGGAGCCTGGAAGCTTGTCCCTGTTCACACCAAAGCTTGGGCTTGCCTCTAAAGAGCTCTTCTCTAATTGAGACCTCAGTAATGCTATGGGTTGTGAATTTTTGCAAGTGCCATCTCTCACAAAAAGCAAAGACCCCAATTTAATCTAGGGTGTAGGGCAGGGGTCCAGGTCAGGACCCATATGCTGTCCTATGTGAACAATTAAAAGCTGTTTGATTTCGAACAGTGTTTTTGGTTTAAATGTTGTAACTCTTCTAAACATTACGGTTCGGTTTTAGCGCTCCAGGAAATGACCGGACTAATCACATGCTTCTCTGCATATCACACGTGAGGCAACTCAGCCAATCAGATCTGTGCATTATGATGAGCACTGTGACTCGAATGTGTTACACACATAGGGTAAGGCTCCAGATACCGCTGTACCGGGGCCAGTAAAAATAGCCCAAAGGACGTGATAAAAGATTTTTTGCCGCACTTTCGGGACGACCGTGATGTATGAGGTAAAACCACAAACTTTAATAATAAGGTAATAACGATTACCAGTTGAAATATTCTCATAAAGCTGAACATGGATTCTGTTTACGAATAAAGTCCCCGTCCTGCAGCATAAAGAGCCAATCAGATTGCTGTTAACAGATAAAGTCCCACCCTTCAGCAATAAGAGCCAATCAGATTGCTGGTTATGATCAACTGCAACTACAAAAGCCATTAGGAATAAATACTCAGGACCAGACTGTAATTAGTATTTGAATGCTGAATCAGTTGTGCAAGAACCAGTTTATACAGAAGAGGGGATGTAGTTTCACAGGATACAACTAGAATGATCATGAAAATGATCCAACCAGAATGTATGTAACTCTGGCGTGCCCATGAGGTTCCATTGCGTTATGGCTTATGAACTCATAAAATGACCTAAAGCCATATGCATCTCAGTGAGTCACTGCACTGACAGGTATAGTTAACATGACTTTGGGATGGAAGCGTATAATAAAAACTGTTGTTTACTTCACTTATCTGTCTCACTTATTATAACATAAAAAATTATAATAGATATTAATCCAAACATTCTAAATATTCTGACTATATTCTCAGATTTTTTCCTGATTAAATACTCAAAACTCTGAAATTCCTCACATAAATTTTTTTCTTTAAAAGCCATTGCCCTGAAACTCATACTGAACAGTATCTGAAAGCTTGTGGCTTTTTTCCTTAGGAAACTTGCTGAGCACTATACTATACTATACCACTATACTACAATACTATTTGGTTAGTTATCAACACTGTTGTGTAAAAGCCAGATACCCATTAGTCTCACTCTTCCGTTGTAGTGATGTGTTCATTCCAATAAATAAATAAAATAAAATAAATAGATTACACAAATAAAATGGTGGGAGGGTTTTAACTCAATTGATTGTTTTTCTTTGAATGTTTTAGGTGTTTTGGATTCTGTATTGTGCTGCAGTGTGTCAAAGATCAATTTCTGTCATTAAATAATAGAATACATTTTTCTAAATAATTTTTTTTTAATCTTGAAATTGCATCTAAGTTAACACTAAAAACTTTTAAGTGAGCACTACACTAGCACTACAATGGTGGTATTATCTTGTGCTCACTGTATCTAATGCGTAAAGATATATCTATCTATGTCTTTTCCAGGGGTAATCAAATCTGGATTTTGACCAAGGTTCCAGGCCAGTATTTTGAAATGACTATAGCTGCAACTACTAATGCACTCTATGAGCCAAGTATAGTGTCATACTGACTGGCCATTCAAAAGTCCTGGCCTGGGACCTGGATTAAAAATCTAAGTTTGAATGCCTCTGGCAGGACCACCATCACATTAAACACTGATTAGAAAATAAACCAACACCAGATTGGGTGTGGCAATTTTCATTTTAATCCATTGGTGCTAGCAAACTGTGTATAAATCTTAGATATGAATTTCACCTGTTCCAGATGGATATTCTTGTAGATGACTGTTTGATTCCACTCTGGGTTCAAGCTTCTCTGGGCATGTTTGGACCTTCTTTTGTTTTCAGCACTGCAATCAGGTCACACACCACAAGGTGTCACTCCAGGGCACAAACACAAGGGACCAAAACATCAAAATGATGTATGGCAATTAGCCTATGTTTATTTAGAGTACAACACGTAATACAGTGGTTCTCAAACGTCATTCCCCACCTCAGACGAAAGGTAATTTCTATGCCCCACCTGTCCCATATTGCCCCCTAAAAATGGTAATAAAATACACATGCAAGTTTACAATTTTCTAATTAATTTAAGTAACATCAACTTCTATGTCTAAACCGGCAGCTTAACTTTATATCACCAGATACATTAACATCAATGTTCAAAGATACAGAAAATTGGCCTAATTTAAACTGTGATTCAGTTTCTCACTTTTCAATCAGTGCAAAAATGAGCAAAGGCAGGTGCAAGGGCGTAGGAGTGAGTTTGATATTGGGGGGACATATCTAGTGAGTCAAAGCCCACCCCATTCCCAAAATATTAGATAGCTATAAGCTGGTTCCTATGTAGATAAGGCAGTAAAATACTGCATTTATAATGATGTGGAACATCAATTGATTAACATTTACATTAGAGAGTGAGGTTGTGTCCCAAACAACACTAGGGAACTTTACAAATTACACTACAGAAACACTGCTAAAGGTGACTTATATATATATATATAATTATTTTATTTCCAGGCGGCACGGTGGCGCAGCAGGTAGTGTCGCAGTCACACAGCTCCAGGGGCCTGGAGGTTGTGGGTTCGATTCCCGCTCCGGGTGAATGTCTGTGAGGAGTTGGTGTGTTCTCCCCGTGTCCGCGTGGGTTTCCTCCGGGTGCTCCGGTTTCCTCCCACAGTCCAAAAACACATGTTGCAGGTGGATTGGCCACTCGAAAGTGTCCGTAGCTGTGAATTTGTGTATGTCTGTATTGCCCTGTGAAGGACCGGCGTCCCCTCCAGGGTGTATTCCCGCCTTGCGCCCGATGATTCCAGGTAGGCTCTGGACCCCCCGCGACCCTAAATTGGATAAGCGGTTACAGATAATGGATGGATGGATTATTTTATTTCCATACTATTCAGTGCAGCAGTGTGCAGTTTGGGAGACTCTCAGACTCTCACTAACTCTCAGATCCTCCTGTGTTTCCCTAACATTTATATACAAGCCTCTTTTATAACTGTAATTAGCCGTCATTGTTATCGGTTGTGCTCTCGTTACTGACCTCAAGCTCAGAGCTGGTAAAAACTAATTTTATAAACCACACTCTGACTGTGGATCGGAGGCTAACGAAGCTGATGATTGGAGCAGCTTTACATTGGAACAGGTGCCTTAACGAAGGCTGAAAGAAGACCCTGTGTCTGACTCGCCGCCAAATCACGTTAATCTCATTGGCACATTTTCAAAATAAAGGTTTGCGAATAAAAGCAGTTATATTTAAGGGAGGGCTATTAATGAATCCATTGTTAGTGGGTGATTTTTACTGAGTAAGCTTTATAGGAAAAACAAAAAGGCTTTAATAAAAACAGGCTCATTAATAAAGAAATGCTAATTTTTTATTTAGATTCCTTGCACCTCACCTGCAATACCTACACACCCTACACTTTGAGAAACGCTGACCTAATATATATTGTCTTTAAATATTAAAAGTACTGCATGTAATATTGCAGTTTGCATTTTCCTATATCCAGTACGATTATGAACTTAGCCACAAAATTACCAAAATAACAAACATAATCAAACAAGCAGGAACCACATATTCTTTTTGATTTAGACAAGGACCCAATCTGATTTTGATATGGATCAGGCCTTTACAAAGGTCCCCAATGGAAAATGAGGTATACCATGTAAAAAATTCACAGTATAGGTCCACAGTAACCCTAGGCCTATACTTCCTTCACAGTGACATTTATGAGCTATGAACAAGTGCAAGTGAAGCTGAAAACAATAAAAAAGGCAATGTACATATAAGAAAGCAACCAAATGTTCAGTAAATAAAAGTTACTTTTTAGCCATTCACATGAGATAAGGATCTGAGAGAATCACATACCTGGCATTCTGCACAACCATGACCTGACTGTGGGGATCCAGCATGCAGCAGAAACAGACAACAATCCATAAGGCGTGAGGCAGTGTTCTGGTGTGTGTGTGTGTGTGTGTGTGTGTGTGTGTGTGCTTGGGAGAGAGAGAGAGAGCAAGAGAAGGCAGATGAGACAGAGAGAGAAAGAGATCAAGACACACACACAGAGAATCAGCCAATGTGACTGAGATGGATTAGCTCATGACAAGTCTGTGCTTACAAATTCAGTGTGAAAATGTGTGAGGCAAGTGTGTGTGAGTGTGTGTGTGTGGGTGGGTGTGTGTGACTGCGCGTGCACTGACACTTATGCAGGAGGCCATGCGTACATGTCCATATGGAGCACAGCAACAGCGGTCCTGTATTTTGGCTTATACAGGTACTGTAATGTCAAATGATAACTGGTGATGGTTTTAACATGATATACACACGTACACACACACATACCAAGAAACACTCAAGTACACAAATGTTTGTACAGAGCGGCTCTTTAAGCTGCACATAAATCAAGTGAATATACTAATTTTCCTATTATATTATAGGCTCAACCATCACCCAAACGAGCGCAATCACAAAGTAGCAACAGTACATAAGCAGTACTAATATATTTATAACATCCAAGCTTTTAAAGATAGAAAAGATCCATCTGTGATTTTTGCCTGTGATGTCAACAAGGTGCCATTTTCTGAGGTATGTTCACAGTGACTGTTGGAGTGAAAACTGTGTAGACCTTACATTATATTTGTACTCAGGGAAAGCACTAAAACTGGAGAAGCATAAGCAAAGTGAGTGGAACCTATATTGGGATAATCACAGCAATTACACCAGGGACACTTATTTGGATACTTTATCTTTTAACAATACTGATTCATAAGACCTGAACACAAAACCCGGCACTACTGCTTCCAGACTCATATTTGGATATGACCAACAATCTTGTTTATTTTATAAATGTATTAATTTGTGAACTGTTCTGAAACCACAGCAGAGTGCGGGATTTGTTTAAATAATTAACCTAATAACTGAGATAGCACAGTCCTAACAACAGGCAAATAAACTTATGCCTAGCACAGCAGCCTTCACTTACATTCAGTTTTTCTCCCATTAAAGCATGGTACTGTGAATATATTACAAATTTATGCTGTAATGTTGATGTTGATGAAGTCGTATTATAATGTATATAATTGGGGCTTGACATAGAAACAAACAAACAAAATATGTGGCGCCCATTTCATTAAACAACTCAAAGTTTTACACAGTATAACAGTAAACCGTAAGTATTCGTAATATTTAAACTGCCATGTTATCTTGTTACAGCCCTACAGATGAAGAAGAAGCATTTAGCAAAAAAATTAACAAAATGTAAAATTTTGTCCAATGTGTAAGTGTATACCTGTTCTCAAGGTCAGAGTTGGTAAATTAAAGAAAAGCAATGACCGCAGAATACCTAAAAAAATGGTACCAAACCCAAAATTCTCATCCGTTTACATAATCTGTCGTACGTAATGACCGAATGTAATGAAGTGAAGGAAAACTATGACCGAATTCCTGACAACCAACTTACAGTGAGAATGAATCTGGCAGTTAATTATTATTTGACTAGAGAAAACTAGATGGAATGCTGATAATTTGGAACACAAAGTTATATTTATCTTTCTTTTTTTCAAGTAATCATGCTGAAAAAAAAATGAAGAACCACACACAATTCTGAAGCAAAATTTAAATGGTGTTAATATATTTCCTAATAATCACATGAATGATAAACAGTTCTACCGAACAATGTTAAAATCAGTTAGCTAATTAGCTTTTCGTCAGTTTGCTACATACATTTATTTTGATGTATAATCAAATTTTATTATACAGTACTCGCATTTCCACCCTGCTGAAAAATCCAGGGTAAGACCAGCTTTACCTGGTTGTAGATGTCTTGAGCTGGTCTTTGATTGTCAAGGAGGTTGGAAATCTGGACATTTGGGCAAAGCATACCATATATTGGTAAGCTAGCTGGTTAACCAGCATAGCGTATGTTGCATTTGATTTTGGTCATGCTTGGTGGTGCTGGTCATGTTGCTGGTCATGCTAGTCAGCCAGCTTGATTATGCTGGTCAACCAGCCTTGTCTTGCTGGTCATGCTGGTCAACCAGCCTGGTCATGGGGGTCAATCAGCATGGTCCAGCTTAGTCATACTGGTTGTCTAGGTCAGGTTGATCATGCTTTTAGTCCAGCTAAACCATCAAATTTAAATGAAAACATACCTTAAGCTGGTCAACCAGCTAAACCTAGCTTGAGTTGGTCATGCTGTTTTTTTTCAACAGGGCCATTAAAAATGTGATTAGTAAACATCTTTGTAGTGTGATTTTAATGACATTTACAAAATTGTAATCCCCTCTTCCTCAAATGCTCTGACTATCTTCAGGGTTAGCATTAGCATGAGGGTAAAATTAAACAATTCTGCCTTAATAAACCTCAAACATTTAACACTAAGCAACTGAATGATATCCCTGATGTCATTAACATATATGTTTAAAAGAATTATGTTTCCTTAATATTTTCCTTAACAGTTTCAGATGCTAACAGTTTGCCTTAGAAGGGATTTTTTGGGTCATAAAGGGAGGTGAGAATTTGGTGAATGGTCGATTAGAATTGTAAGAAAAATTTGTGAATTTCATTGATTGATTATCTGTTCAGGAAACAATGATGGCAGCCTGACCATGAAACAGGTTTTCGCTGAACATTTGCATATTTAACGCTAGGATTTGACCTAAAATACCAGCAGTGTTACGCTGCAGCTTCCCTACCTTCTTCCAGGCAACAAGTAGACTTTAACAAAGGGGTCAGAGTATCCATTATTGTCTCGGGGTGCCAGGTTCCGTGCTTGGAGAACGTGAACAATGAGATTCCCCAGCTGTTTGTCATAATTGATTTGTAGCTGCAAAAAAGAAGGCAAGATGCACTGACCATATAAAGTGGCACTGACATAATACATATCCCATAGTATACAAATTTAATGAGTCTTCTACGGATGGCACCACAATCTTCAAAAGCTTCAAATTATGTCAAGTAACTGAAAATAACACCTACTGATCAGAGCTACTGTGAAAGTTATACCTGGATCTCTCCAGTGACTAGGTGGGACTGGGTCTTCGAAGCTTCCATAGTCTAGACAAAAGAAATATATATTTGGGCAAAACAATGTATTAAATTATGATTATGGAAACATGTACATTAGTAACAAAACACAACAAACAGTAATATTCACATAATTCATATTCTGTTTCACTTCATCCTTTTCAGTGTTGGCAGGGTCTGGAGCCTACATGAAATCATAGGGTGCAATGTTGGATGAATGTTATTTAATTACATAATATTATTTAATGTTGAACTAATGACTGCAGATAAAACCTATACTACAATAAAGGTAGCATTGGGC